>NC_137954.1:25868156-26473156 GCF_963924665.1 Micromys minutus | reverse complement strand
TATTTACAATAGCCAGACACTGGAAATAACCCAGATGTCCTTCAGCAGAGGAATGGATACAGAAATTGTGGTACATTTACACAATGGAATCCTACTCAGCTATTAAAAACAGTTGGTTCATGAAGTTCCTAGGCAAATGAATGGAACTACACGCTATCATCCTGAGTGAGGTAACCCAGTAACAAAAGAACATTCATGGTTTGTACTCACAGATAAGCAGATACTAGCCAAAAAAAAAAAAAACCACAGAACTTATGAAGCTTAAAGAGAAGGAAGGCCAGAAGATGAATGTCTCAGTCCTTCTTAGAAGGGAGTACAAAACACTCATGGGAGAAAATAATGAAACAAAGAGAAGAGCAAGTATTGGAGAAAAGATCATCCAAATACAGCCTCACCAGGGAATCCATCCCATATACAGCCACTAAACCCAAGCACTATTGCTGATGCCAATTAGTGCTTTCTGTCAGGAATCTGTTATGGATGCCTCCTCAGAGGATCTGCCAGAGCCACACGGATACAGAAGTGAATGCTTACAGCTAACCATCAGACCAAACACAGGGACACCAATGAAGGAGCCAGAGAAAGGACAAAAGGAGCTGAATCGTTCTGCAACCCCACGGGAAGAACAAAATTATCAACAAACCAAAGCCTACCACAGCTCCCAAGGACTAAAACACCACCCAATGAGTTGTTATGGAGAGACCCATGGCTCCAAGTACATATACAGCAGAGGATATCACTCTCTGGCATCAATGAGTCAAGAGGTCTTTGGTCCAGCAAAGGGTCATTTTACCAGTGTAGGCAAATGCTGAGCTAGAAGATGGAGATTGGTTGAGGGGGCACCTTCATGGAGGTAATGGGTGGGTGAGGGGGAATGAGATCGATGGAAAGGGTTAAAACCTAAATTGTAAATACAGAGAATATCCAATAAATAATGTAAAATGTGAAATTGAGACTACTGGATATCTTTTGTGAAACTAGATCTCCTCTGTACTGGGGCTTGATGATATCAAACTTACTTATGACCCACACAGGTGCAGAGCTACTGGTGAGAATCCTCTACACAGTACTCAGCTTGCCACATACTGAAATAAGTCACCTCATCCTTTGTTTTGTGTCTGTAGTTAGAGAAAAATATCCTGATGTTCAAAAGTTGTGGGCAACTAATTTAACATCATTCTTGCTGAATTGCATCGTGCATTGATGAAAATGGAGATCACGGTGCCATGTTCATGTTAAGAGGATGACATCAAATGAACCACATGGGAGGCAAGAGTGTTCAGTGTGTCTTACTAACACTGCAGCTCATTATTTTATGGAGCAGTTTTGTCTTCTCTCCTGATTGCCTGTTTACTGGGGTGTCTGTGGAGACAGATTTCTCTGAGCCCCGCCCATCTGTCGAAGCATTCATTGGACATATTCTCCTGACCTGGTACATGCCCACCCTGCATTACCCAGTTGTAGCAGAAGGAAAAGACAAGTCACACAGTGAGACCATGTTATACGTGAAAGTATTTGGGAAATTGTGAATCCACTTATACTCCAGAGCTGAAGAAGCTGGTTTGCCAATTCAGGGGAAGGCATTGAGCCCTCCACGACAGGGAGGCACCTGTTAGAAAACTAGAATGTGTACCAGTCTTCAAACAAGTAGAGTGAAGCCAACTGCTTCTGAACCTCCATGTTAGCATGCAAGTAGAGACTGTTTGGCATGGTGTTAATTTCTCAGCTTCTCCAGGATGACCTGACCTTTCTATTTTCCTTCTCTGTTTATCTTTACTGAGTATCATTAGAAGCTGTGATGCCAACCTAACAGACCTCAGCAGAAGATTCATTTTTAATTGCACAAAGGTCTAAATGAGGAGAATTAAAGCTGTGAAAATTATGAAAAGTATCTTAGATTTAGAGCATAACTTAAAAGTAATAATCTTTGTCCTTATAGTACCCAGTCTTCATATCTTCAGACACAATGATCTTCCCCAAATGTGGAAAACTGGAACCTGGAAAGGTAAAATGTGTTTTACCCAGCAAGAATTTGAATGACCCTATTCTGAAAAATCCCTTAAGGACTTTATTCTATGACTTGCTATCTGCATTAATTCAATTAGCTACATCATTGATCACATTAACAGTGCAGTCTATGCAAATGGTCAATCCTTACCAAATCATAATAAGAATTTAAATTATGTAAGACTCTAGAGTTTTGATATGTCATCTCAGTTTTTACTCATAATAATCCTCTGATCCAACTACTAGAATGCATGTATATTGTGAACAGGTACAGTTAGTAGTGTGTTAATAGGAGAGGTCTATGTTCAAAACAAATAGATTAAAATAGCTACAGATTTGGCACGTGGCAAATGGGGAGCTTGAAGTCAAGACCTGTGACCTGACGTCCCATATTCCTCCAGAGCCAGCGTATTGAAAGGAAGAAATAACTCATCATGGTGGGCTCTATTCATGATCACAGAAGCAGACTGCCTAGAAATTGACACATGTCAGGTTTGGGGAGAAGCCCAAACCACCATGGACAAGGAGAAAGGCTTTAGAGAAATTTGGTTGCTATTCGGTTTAGCTACTTATCAGTACTATTGAGATTCAGGTCTATTTGTACCCAAAAGAAAATCTGATAAAACAAAATTTGAAATTTACTTTTGTTTTCTAGAGTGCAACCATGTTTTCCCAAATTAGTCTATGGCTATAAGAACACTAAATGCTAACTCAAGTAGGTAAGCCCGTTTTAAGAATTTTATTCTCATTGGTACTAAAGATTAATTATTATCCAACATTTTCTCAGAGAAGACAAAAATGAAAAAAGGAAGCTTATCAGAATACCTGAAACCAATAGCCATTTCCACAAATACTTCTTATATTTTAATAATAATAATTGCTTAGGAATACATTAAAAGCAGGTGCTTAGTGGAGAAAGCAAAATTTACTAAGCCTGAACATTGTCAGCCAGTGATATTAATTTACTCTTACAGATACAACTTGAAAAAGTATGTTAACTATGACAAGTTGCTGTAATCAGCACAACATTCTTGTCTATATCTTGACATTAACCTTTGCTAAGAGATGCTCATAATTTTCTATTTTAATTTTATTAGTTTGATTGTATGTAAGTGCAAAACAGTAAAGTCTGGGGGAATTACACAGATACCATATATTTGTCTGCTGCAGGTTGTATACAGCTGGATCTGAGATGTAAGTAGTCACATGGGAGTAGGTGGGAAACAGAGGGTAGCCAAGGTCCTTCCTTTCTCTTCCCTCATACCAGACACCTTTAAAACTACAACTTCAAGTTCATGCCCACAGAGTCTATTATTCTCCTGAAGGTCTATTCTTCTCATGGGTTCTACTTTTAGTCACCAGAAATTGTGCTTAGAATATCACCTTGATTTCCAAGGATGCTAAGCTGTGTGACAAAGGGCAGACAGAAGGCTGTGAGTGGAAGGCCTCCTTTGCTGTTCACTTCTCCTGGCTCTCTTTCTCTCCCCTTCCTAGCCTCCCTCCTTTGATTCACATGCCCCTCCCCATGTATACATTCAGAGTAGAGGTCTATATATCTATGCATTTGTCCATTATTTTAGTTTTAAGAGAGAGCCCTGACAAACAAATCCATTCTTGTTTAACAGACTACTGGTCTAAACTGAGTAATCTATATCTATGCAAAAGTGCATTAAGAAGTGGGTATTTTCCTCAAGCTTCAACTTACTTCATTTAGAAGATATGTATCCCACACCCCTGAAACTCAGGAAAGAAATTCCAATCTTCAAACTACCTCCTTACTTGTTCTAAGAATTGATTCCTTTTCCTAACTCTGAAGTCCTTTGTTTCATGACTGTGGCCCACCAGAATGTGCCTCCCCCAAATTGATATGTTTCTAATCCAGACACAGAGATTGTAAAAAAGTAAAGCAGATATATCACAGTTTTCAAATTAAAATAAGAAATTCCCTAAAAAGAAAAAATAAAGTACCAGTGACTATGGGTTTATCATGTGCTGAGACATAGACAAAGCCCTTGATATACATCAGAATAGATCCTGCACATGGTCCTATGAGACAGGAGTTATTCTGTGGGTTAAAAAAAAGCATCTTAGACAGTTGGCTGTTCTGTCCTGGATCACATAAAGAGGAAAAAGAGCATGAGCTGGGATCTCTCTAGTCCCAAAGCCTATGCTCTTTCCTTTGGATGGAGTTAGGTGAGGACTTCTATATATGCTACTATCAGATTTTCATATTTATTATTTTCTCCAGCATTACAAGGGGATTCTGCAGTTGTAAAAAAGACAAATGACACAGATAGCCAAATACCCTTAAAGCCACTGTGATATCTACTGAGCCCCTCTCGGAGACTGAGACTGTATCAATACATTGAACCCCAGATTCACTGCACTTCTACTCTGGCCAACAGACACACATATGGAAGATGTCATATGGATGTTGAGTATACGGACAGGTAAATTAGGCTTAAGCTCCTGACTGTTTATACAGAACTTGAATGCAAACAGTAAGACAAAGAGAGGATCTTGCTCAGCTTTAGGGCCAGCTAGTCTTTATCGAAATAGGCATGAATCAATCTAGTTGGAAACCCACCCCAGGTCTACCAACACACCACATTGTCTTTCCTCTTCTCTACCTCTAGGATAATAAGCCATATTTTCTTGCTCTGGAAGCAAGTCTTTCCCAGCAAGTTTTTGGGAAGCTCAGGAGGCTCATAATGCCACCCCCAGACCTGCTGGCACCAAAGGAAGACATAGCAGCTTCAATCTGCTTTTTCCTTTCAGGCATCCTAATTGGAAGTCCTGCCTAGAACACATGGTCAGAGCAAGGAGCCAAGAGAAGAACAAAGGACACTTGCTCCAAGTGTTCCTTCCCAAGCTGATCAAGGCTCTTGGGTTCAGTGGAGAAATGCAAACATGTAAAGTACTGACTGAAGAAGGGAGAGCATGGAGTGAATGTTGTATCTAAGGTATGCCCTGGGCATGAACAAGAAAGGTTGCCTGGAGCAATTTTAGAAGAAACTAAAATAGAAGCTGGAAGATAAAGATAAAATGGATCAATGAAAATTAGGGGGAGATCCATACCCCTGGGATATCCTGCCCAAGGCTTTGCTGAGATTTAAAAGTGCTGAGGGACCTTGCTAAGGCTTTTCTTTCCATACTATTACCCCACAAATATATGGAGGCAATGTGTACCCATTATTCCAAGAGCACTGAGGTATAAGGGATTCAGTCTGGATCTTGCAAGACAACGTCTAGTGTAAACTTGTTATTTGCACTTTTGCACTAGTCAGGATTACTACTGCAGTGACAAAACAACAACAACAAACACAACTGAAAAGCTATTAGAAGTCAAGTGGTGGTGGCATAGGCCTTTAACCCCAGCACATGGAAGGCAGAGGCAGGCAGATCTGTATAAATTCGAAGCTACGCAAAGAATCTCTGCCTCTAAAAAAACAAAACCAAACCACTAAAATTAAACATACTGGGAGGAAGAGGGTTTATTTGGCTTACACTTCTAGATTGCTGTTCATCATCAGTGGAAATCGGGACAAGAAATCAAACAGAGAAGGAACCTAGAGCAGGAGCTGACACAGAAACCATAGAGGGGGTGCTGCTTACTGGCTTGCCTCCCAGATCTTTGTCAGCCTGCTTTTATATAGAACCCAGAGCCACTATGCCAGAAATAGCACTACCCACAATGGGCTGGGCCTCCCTCATTGATCACTAATCCTGAAAATGTCCTACAGCTGGATCTTATTGGGGCCATTTTCTCAGTTGGGTTCCCTCCCTTTTAGATAACTCTAGCTTATGTTGACGTAAGACTAACCAACAAAGTAATCTTGAAGATATATTATCACTTAAAGAGGTCTTGGTTTTCCCTAATGTAAAATTGAGCACATAGAGTAGACTATAGCCAGGTCCTTTCTTGTATCTAAAGACTAATTTTATTTTATTTTCTCTTTTTTTAAAAAAATGTTTTAAGCTCTCTCATTCTTTAAAAATGGCCTGTATATAGTAGTAGTAATGTACTATTGTCTTAGAATACAATATTTTGCTCACATTTTCAAAGGAATCCCTGATGTTGAGGAAGATGTCCATGAACTGATGAACATTAAGATTCCTTCTAGTGTTTAAGAGAATTCCATACTGACATGTGGTTCCTTATTCGAAATCAGAAATTAGAACAAAGGATATCACTTGCAGAATTGATAAGAAATTAGGCACAGTCTCTAGGCTATAAATCTTCCCTTCAAATATCTAGTTTACCCTACCTTCAGCATACAGAGGTCTTTCTTACAAAGTTGAACTTGGAGTGCTGAATGTCTGAGTTTCTGTATCACTAACCTTCTTAAGATCACCATGTTGGTTTCTCAATAATTTGTATATTCCCAATTCCTCTTAGTCGCCACAGAAGAAGTACAAATCCAAGTTTCACCATCCCTCCTCTTTCCATCCCTTCTAATTAGCTTAGAAATTAGACCCCAGTGCTCTACCAGTTACACATATTAACTCAGTTTTACTAAGAACCAAACTATGAAACTACTGTAAGAAAACATTAAAGAAGTACTTCAGACTGATTTTATATGAACTCCAGAGCACAGGAACAAACACAAAAGTTGACAATTATAATTATGTAACATGGAAACACTTCTTAACAACAATGGACATATAGAAATAGGGAAGACAACAGACTTCACATGAAGCAAACAATCACAATACTATTCTTATGATAAGGGGTTGGGGTTGGAGAATTAGCCCTGACAAAATAGGTGATTGTCTCCGAGCAGAAGACCTGAGTCTGGAATCAACAAAGAACTAACTGATGTGTGTGTGTGTGTGTGTGTGTGTGTGTGTGTGTGTGTGTGTGTGTGTGTGTGTGTGTGTAGGCAGGAAGGGGGTGGGAAAGCAGAGGGTGGGTCCCTTGGGAGTTAGCTCAGTCAATAATATACTTGACACACAACCACAAAGACAAGAATGCAAAACCTCCAAAATAAATGTACATTACATTAAAATTTTTGAAGGAAAAAATTCACGTCAGGTGCAGCTGATCAAATACTCAGGAGATAGCAACAGGATAGTCTCTGGACTTCCTGGCCAGACACCCCAACTAAATGAGAAGCCCCAGGTTCAGTTAGCTGGAAGAGAGCTTCAGGAAGACACTTGACAGTGACTTCCAACCTAGTAGTGCATACACATTAGCGTGTACACACAGAGCAAGAAGTAAGTACCTGAGGAACATTTCCTGATAAGGATGTAAAAAGGGGGAAAAAAGGAACTCAAATTTTCTCTTCTATTAACTTTATTTTTTTGGGATATAATATAATTACAACATTTCTCTCTTCCCTTCCTACCCTCCAAAATGTCCCATTTATTCTTCCTATCCCTTCTTCAAATATATGGCTTCTCATGTCTGGTATTGGTACTTTTGTTAAGTGGTCTTTGGCTCTTGGGGAAGAATATGGTTCAACTATTCCAAAGCAAAATTTCTCAAATAAACAAACAAAGAATTTATAAAATCAAAGCTATCTTATGAATCAACAATCCTACCATTGAGAATATATAAAAGAAAATAAATTCAGTATTTCAAAAGATACCTGGAATTCTACTCTTATTTGCTGTACAAAAATACCCAGGAAATGGGATTATCCTAAATGTTCACCATACATAAATAGGTGAATATACTAGAATATTATTCAGCTATAAATAGAATGATATTTGTGATTTGCAACAAAATGCAAACACGTGGAGGCCATTATGCAGACTAAAGTAATTTATGTCCAAAAAGGAAAACAATACAAAATCCCATTCACATGTAAGACTTCAAAGAAGTTGAGGAAGATGGAGTGACTACCAAAGTAGCGGCAGAGAAGAATGTGGGAGACAGAGACCTGGTCCATGTTACTGTTAGGTGGGGTAGTTAGGCGGGGTAGGTTCTGGTGCTCTGTGGCACAATGGGGAGGATATAATTAGCCACTATGAATTATGTATCTACAAATAGTTAAAAGAGAAGCTTCTTGGGCTTCTGACAATAAGGAAAGGATAAAAGTGTAAGGTGAAAAATGTAATAACTATTTTGTTACAAAAATTTGAGTTACAATAATTTTTTCAAGCATTAACATTTTTGACTTTCTCTTTTATTCATGCATTGTAGACATTTAGAAGTTCATTTTTCTAACTCCTAGTCACTGTCTCCTCATTCAGTTATGTTGATTATGACAAAGATATGATGTAATTTTCATATTCTATATGTATTCATAGATTACAGTACACAGAGACTGAACATTTGAATTAGGTAATAAAGATTATCTTGATATGTGCTTGCAATCCATAAACAATATAAAACAACAGGAAAACTACATGACTAGAATTTACTAGAAAGTTCTCGAATATGTTTTGTTTTCATCTGAGAAGTTCAAGCTTCTCAGTTCAACTTTGTTGTCCTTATAGCTCCAACTCTTCTGTCCCTTATATTTCTGTTTATTTCTCTACTATATCTATTCTCCACCTGTCCTAGTTTCCTGTAAAAAACTAGTCAATTTGCCCTGTTAAAAGTTTCCATAGTATTGTGTATATTTCCTCCACTGAAAACATTGCCACCCCTGAGATGTAAGTTCAATCCAGAGGACCCACAAATTGTAAAGACAGAATTCACTCCAACAAGTTGTTTTCTGATCTTCACATGCATGCTTTGGCATGTAGTTCCACCTCCACCATAAATTTAAAAATTAATTAATTTAAAGAATATATACAATTATTTGTGTGCCTTTTTATACCTTTTTGAAACAGGATTTTACGAAACATTGGCCTTGAACTTGTTATAGAGCTGAGGGTGACAAATTTCTTATCCTCCTGCTTCTACCTGCTGGGTCTTGAGATTATATATATATATATATATATATATATATATATATATATATATATATATATATATATATATATATATATACAATATGGTTCTGAATATGGAAACAAAGGTCCCATGCTAAGCAAGCACTCAACACTGCTCCATGTTCACAGCTCTATTTGTATAATATTTTTAAAACCTATATATGTATGTATATATATATATATATATATATATATATATTAGGATTATAATTCTCATAATCCACTATAAACTTCCTGAAACAAATCCATTTTCCCCCAACTATTATCAGACTATTAAATAGCAAAGTCTTGGTACAAGTTATATACATCCTGGATAGGTAGGTGGATAGACAGATGAAGTTCATAAGGGTCAGATCTGAAATTAAAATAAAAATAGCTTTCTCTCTCTTTCACTTGGAATTAAAATAAACTTGCATTCTCTTTCATTTTGCATGAAGGAGAGCTTAAAGAAGAAATACATATTGGGTAGGAGATGCTAAAGCCCTCTATTGCAAATACAACCAACAACAACTGTTCAAGCATCTAAATGTGCTTATAGACAGAATCATTTGGATATCTCAGTCTTCAGTTTCAACAAAATCATTAGAAATTCATAAGAGAAAAGAAATCCAGAGGATGGAGAGATAACTCAGCAGTTAAGAGCACTGACAGTTCTTCCAGAGAAGTTGGTTTCAATTTCCAAGACTGTAACTCCAATGTTAGGAGAAGACCCCAATTCCTTCTTCCAGCGTTCTGGGGAATCAGGTACACTAATGGTACGTTTCTATGACATATATACAGGTAAAACACTCATACATAGAAAATAAGAATATTTTTTTAAAAGAGAAGAATAGCCGAAGTTTTATTAAACCTTACAGTAAAAATAAATTCAATGTAGAAAATTTTCTTCTACTTTGATGTTTTGGTGAAAAGTATTGGAAAACTGAACTTGAGAGAAATTTATTTGCCTGTGCTGGTGAGTCAAATTGTTCCTTAAATGAATGCATTTAATATCTGTCAAGTATAGACACTAGTTTGGAAGGAAGCAAGGAAAGAAGGCATAAAGGGATAGGGAGATAGAAAGAGAAATGCTAGGGGGAAGAAAGGGGAAAGAAAGAAGTAGGGAGAGAAAGAAACAAAGAAAGAGAAGGAGAGGGGGGAAGGGATGGAAAGAGGAGGGAGCTTATAAGAACACACGCCGACACACACACACACACACACACACACACACACACACACACATTACTCTATGAGCATGCATTGGAAGGTAGGATGAAAGAAGAATGAATAGACGGATGACTTCTGCATGCAAAGAATCAAAAGAGAAGGAGGGGAGATCCATTAAATTCACCAGAAATAGAAAAACTAAATATGAAAACCCCACTTTCTTGAAGTTCAACCCTTGCAAATCATAAGGTACAAAAGTTAAATCTTTTGATATTATTAATCATTTTATTTGCCTCTAAGAGGATGATCCCCCACCCATGCACCCTTGGGAAATAGAGACTTAACAGAGTTCTTCATTTCCAACACCATATTTCTTATGGTAGAGAAAAAAACTATCTTCTCCATCCCTTCTTTGTCATACCCAAGCTCTGTCACCTAAACCTGATGCACAATTAAACATTCGGCTGGGGTCTTATCTTGACAGATGATTTGTCAGACTGGAAATGAGATATGTGCTGCACAGTTTACCTCTCTTGTTGGCAATGATCCCGTGAGCAGCAGCAGCACTAGGAATTATTCTTGGGAACATCTTTCTAAGTGGGAAAGGGAATACAAAGGGTAAAGCTAAAGTATAGAAATGAACAGAATAGGAAAGCCAGCCAAAATAAAAGAAGGACCTTAAAAATGGGGAGTTGAATGGCTTTTTCTTTCATCTAAAAATCGTTTCAAATTAATCTAATCCCTATAGAGCCCATTAGAAAGTAATGTTTCTATTAATGATATTTGAATGTGTTTGCTCATTTAGGATTTTTAAAGATATCTTACTTTGTACTGATATTTTAAACCTCTTATTCAAAACAACCATCTTTTAAAGATGGTAATTCTTTGATGTGATGGAGGGCTTCAACAACACATATTAATGAGGCCTACAGCCTTGCAGAGATAATGCTTGCTTCTCTTCAAGCTACGAGGAGGTGAAGGTGTCATATGATAATTTCTATTTCACCCCATGTCAAAACATACGCATGGTATAGACGCAGCAATTATTCTCAAAGGACGGTTTTATCATTTCATCACTACAAAGGACTGCTGAAGAATAGCTCAGACATACTCTGTGAGAATGCACTGGTGAACCTACATATACATGTAGGTATGTCCAATTATGTATGTTTAGGTGCATGTGAGTATGCCATATGTAAGTGGAAGAGCACCCATTTGTTTATGTATATGTCACAGTCTTTAGAAATAAAGTGTGTTACCCATTAAATGTTTTTGTCTTTTCACAATAGAAAGGGAAGGAATCAAGCAATGTATAGTTCATCTTCAGTCTGTATAGATATGCGTTTGTAAAGTACAGGATAACTCTCTAGAACCTCTCTCCCTGGTGACTCTACAACGCTGTGACTTACCATGAATATCCAGCTCAGTGGCCATTTTTAATTTAGTGTAAAATAAAACCAAGGAGGTTTTCCTCTTGGCAAAAGGTCAGGAAACTAATCCATTACCCATTTTTGCTGAGCCTTGATGCTAAGATATATATGTTTAAGTGCTTAAGAAGAACCAAAACATGAGTATTTGTGACATGTGAAAATTACATGAAATTCAAGTGTTCATAATTATAATTTTATTGTAACACAGCTGTCCTACAGACTTGCATACAAGCTAATTTAATGGAGGCATTTTCACAATGGATGGTGCCTCTTCCCAAATGGCCCTGGCTTGTGTCAAACTGATAAAAAGAAAAAGAAAAAAGACCTAACTGTCATACTTATCCTCGGCAGTTTTAGAAGAATCATTCAGTGACCTTCAAGGGTTATCTAGCTTCCTCAGTTGTAAAATAAATATTCAAATTTCTACCAAAAGAATCATGGTAAGAATTTAATAACAGGTATTCAGCATACTTAAACCATTGAGAAGGATACACACACACACACACACACACACACACACACACACACACACACACACATTTATATATACATAATCTGAAATTATCTAAATACAAGACAAATAAGAGTATGAATTGTGATCCTAGATTAATAGGCATAGGACTCTTTTTCTTCATATTGCTTTAAGCACTTCACAATCTCCCCAATTACTATTACAAAAAAGAAAAAGAAAAGAAAGAAAGAAAGAAAGAAAGAAAAGAAAAGAAAAGAAAAGAAAAGAAAAGAAGAGAAAAGAAAAGAAAAGAATCTGTCCTTTCAGGAGGCCCTGTCACAAGTGTAAACTTCTGCTAAGTCTTACCTTAAAATACTGTTGCTTTTGTCTTCTGTTGTAGGATTATTGTCTGTCTAATGAAAAATGATACTTTAAAAGTATTTGCCATCGAAATCATTAAGTCTTAGCACACAGCTGATGCTCCCAAGGAGGTGTACCATTCCATTGACATCCTGACGGTGGTGATGAGGATGAATGTAATAATAGCTAAGGGCACGCTTCACTTAATGTGGCTCTGATGCTGTGCAAAGCATGGCAAATGGATCTCTCATGACACCCTCTTAACATCTTCATTTAAGCAAGTGACAAGAAGGAAACTGAAGCTTGTAATGGTTACATTCTTTCTTCTGAGGTCACCAGGCTGTGGTCTCAGGAGTCTCTCCATATCATTCTGCTTCAGAATCATCTGCCTAAATCAACTCAGTCCTCTGCTTAAGGAGAAACAATAAACATGAAATCCTACAATGTAGCTATAACAGACAGCCACCAAGAGTTAGGTCTAGCAGCAAACCTGAAACCCCAAAGTGAAACCAACTTGGCAGTTACTTCCCCAAGTATGGCAGCAATTCAGGGAGGCAGGAGAGAAACAAAACACAAAGGATGTTGGTTGACATGAAAAGAGAGAGAGACAACAGTCATTGACCATTCAGAATGATGTTAAATTTGACACAGCTGTGGGCTGTGGGCCTTCCTCAGCTGTAGACTTCAGGTCTGGATGGCCATGGGTGGTATCGACAGACATACAAAATCTTTCAAGTAACTAATAATGACCAAAGAGGCAGCCAGCCATGCCATCAACTTGAGAAGTGAAGAGGACAGAGGTACTCTGTCTAAAGAGTACAGCTCTTCATACGGGATTCTGCCTCACAGCAGTGTCAAGCCCAAAGCTAAAATGAGGATGGAAACAGACCCCACTGGATGTAATAGTCTGAGTACCTGGAGCTGGAACTAAGGAATGCTGCCTGTCTAGTCCCCCAGGGCCTGTGACAGGTCTTTCCGCCAGCTTAATGGACTCATCAAGACTTACATCCCTATAGCCCTGGAAGACCAGAAGGAATTTTCAATGGAAACTGAATAAGGAAAACCATCCTGACATCTAACATAGATCTTTGTTTCTAGAAATGATGTTAATAAGCATGTTCATCACAGATCAAACTCGCCATCATGAACAGTTGAGGGAGAGGAATGACCCACACACACACACAGTTAAACTTTTCTTAGAAATGGAGCAAACATAACAAGGAAAAGGTTAGTGTAAGACCATTGCACAGTGAAAGCACACTCTCCACGGAAAGACAGCTTGCCTTGCACTGTCAGTTCCTGGATTTCATTCAAAAGGGAATTAGATATTTCACAACATGATTTTTTTTTTGGTACAGTTTCATTACCCTCTGTTCATCTCCAGAGACCTGAGTGTGTTCTGGAGCCATCTTTCTCTCCCTCTCTAGTAGAACTTGTTCGTGTGACTCATAATAGGATTGACTTTGACCTATAAAGAGAACATCCAGAAAGCTATGACAATTCTGCTTGAACTGGGGGTTTCATTTGTCATTTCTTTGCTTAAACTTAACAATCAGTAAGTGCATCCGCAATCTGAATGTAATTTTCCCAGCTAAACACTAGTCCTGATGGCACCATGATTTTATTATTTGTTTTGAAGTGATGTGATTAATAATTTTAACTTTTTAATTCACTTTTCATCCATTCATTCATTCATTCGAGGGTGCTTATTTGTTTGGTGTGTTTTACAGATCCATGCTGCCTTGTTGCGAAGTTCATTATATAGACCAAACTGACTTCAAACTCTTGAACCAGCCTTCTACTGCCCCCAGTACTGGGGCTACAGATGTAAGCTACCATGCCCAACTGATTCAGAATTCTTAGTAAGATTGAGTCTTTGATGCCCAGGGCTCTTATTTATCTATAGGTTACATCCCATTATGAAAACTAAGTGGGAAAAAATGTCAAAAGCACCCTGTCTATTCCTTTGTCTTGTCTGTTGCTGAGTACATGAACTTCCTTGCCACATGTCTTGAGGGCAAGACCATCCATATGGTGTTTCTTTGCGGTGGAGGAAGGGTATATGATTTATAGCTGAATAGCCTCATAGCTGTTTCATCCTATCTAAAATGTCCTTCTATCATAAATATTCAAGTATTGATGACCTTTGGATTCAACACCTAAAAATACCACCTCCAGAAATTCTCCCAAGAGACCTCCTTCACCACAGCTGAGCCATATGGAAGCTGACAGGGCTGGTTAACTGTACTGTCCATGTGTCTCTCTGACTACGCTGCCTTGAAACAGGATTCCAGAACACTAGCCCCTGTACATGAGCCTCTCTAGTTCTTGTTGGTTATGCCATTTCCTACCTCCCACATTTTGTGTCCATTTTGACATCAGCAATAAGATTTAGGAGGGCATGCACAGCCCTTTCAAATGGTCCAAAACTACTTTTGCCAATTATGTGAAAATTTTCCCAGTTAGAATTTTTAACAATGACTAATGAATATCTTTTCTTAGCTCTTTTTTATGATCTGCACAACATGAGTACTGGGAACCAAACTCTGGTCCTTTGTAAAAGCAATGCATGCTCTTAATTGCTGAGCCATGTCTCCAGCCTCTAAAACTCTATTAATTTTGTTCTGCCTTTAAAAAAATCTGTAAACAGGTTTATAAATATAGAATACATAAACATGTTTTGCAGCTTAGACTTCAATGGTTCCACATTTCCTTAAAACTCTTATATTAATTATGTTCTGCTTTAGAAAAAAAAATCCTTAAACTAGTTTATAAATACAGAATACATAAACATGCAGCTTAGACTTCAGTAGTTCTATGTCTCCCAGTGAATTATTTTAATTCTTCCACTTCTAAGAAATAGTATTTAAAGGCAGTTGGTATTAAAAAATTATTTATCTATATGCTGGCTTATTTTGAAATGTCTTAAATTGTAAATGTAAAATAGTTACTAACCTATGCAGCCAACTTCAAATATGTAGTCATAAATTAACTGAATTGTATGACTAGTATATTTGATGTATAAAGGAGTCTGAAAGCAAAACAAGATTAACAAAACACTGAAAATTATTTTAAATACTCTCTTAAGACATTTATTGTTATCATCATCATCACCATCATTATCTTCATCATCATAATTTTCCCTGTATAATTAGTTTCAATTGTACACTTCCCACAATCTAAAATTGTCTAGAAAAAAGATCCTCAGCACAGGATTGTCTAAATCAGGTATAACTGTGGGAATATTTGCTGGAGATTGTCTTGCTTAAAGTAATGGAGGTAGGAAGGCCTGCCCATTGTAGGTGATACCATTCCCTAGGCCATGATCCAGGAATGTATAAAAGTAGAGGAAGTGAATTGAGTAAATATGTGCATATCCATTCATTGTCTTTCTACTACAGACTGTGACTATGACTACCTACTTCAAGCTCCTGTCTTGACTTCTCTGCTGTGGTGTACTGTGACCCAGAACTGCAAGCTCAATATACCCTTACCCATTTAAAGTTGGTTTTGGTAGGGTCTTTTCATCATAGCAATAAGAAAAGAAACTAGAGTATCCTCTTTTCTCTTGCTATTGTTAATAAGGGTTTGTTTATCTAGAGACTCCAACTATGAGCCCGTGGGCTTTCAGACTGAGCACAGCCAGGCTGAATGTCCTCAACACCATGTGTCTTAGTTCATTCAGTACATAGACATCACCAAAAAAAGCTTATTTTGTCAAGACAATGATTTAGTGTGTATTATAAATATGCTGGCTAAGATCAATATAACAATGCAAGGTAAATTTATATGATTTCTGAAATAACTTGTGCTCCCGTTTTCCTGATAAAGAGCTATGGATAAATGAGCCAAGAACAGTTACTGATTCATCCATATATAGATGAATCACTTACAAAATTGTGATCATCACTAGAAGGTGTATAAAAAATGGTAGGAATCATGTATATGGAAAATCAATGCCCCTTAAAAAATAATTTAGTAACATATACATCCAGATATCTACGTGCTTACTCAAATTCCTTCAATCAAGCAAGAAAGACTTGATTGAGCAGTCAACAGGAGGCTGTGAATTCTGTTCCCTGACACCACTGTTGCTAAGGCATTCCATTTTACCTGTTCTCAGTTATCAGACAGACAGACACAGATACAGAAACACACACACACACACACACACACACACACACACACACACACACACACACATACAGAAAGAGAGACAGACAGACAGAGACAGAGACAGACAGACACAGATACAGAAACACACACACACACATACAGAGAGAGAGAGAGAGAGACAGACAGACAGAGACAGAGACAGACACAAAAACAGAGACAGAAAGATATAGACATACGGAAAGAGAGACAGAGACACACAGAGAGAGACAGACAGACAGAGAGAGGGAGAGAAAGAGAGAGAGGGAGAGAAGAGAATAAAAAAATTCTTTCCTAAAAATGTTGGAAGTAGGAAATTCTCCCCAAATAACAGGCATGGTTATGTAACATCCCTAAAAAGAGCCATATCATGAATCCAAAGAAAGCTTCATTCCCTCAGAATGCCATAAGTACTAGAAGTTTAATTTATGGACTCTGCTGAAGTGCAGATGCTCAATCGGAGTCCTCTGACAGCCCCGCTATTTTAAAAGCACGATGGATCCCAAGGCTCTTGAGGATGGAGAGGCAGCCAAGCACCACCTTCCCTAATTGCCTGATGAAGACTGCACTTGAGTGCAGACACCAGCTTACTGGTTATTGTGTCTAATGAGTAAATCTGCAGGCCTCCCACTCCCAGGGAGTTGTGTGCACTTAGTTCATACAAATGAAGAGACAGAGTAAAAGATTTTCTAATTTAGCTTCATCTTTTATATATCTTCAGACAAAGCAGGGAGAAACACTGTTAAAAAAGCCAGCTGATGGGTTCTGATCTTACTGTTCCATTTTCTGCTCTGGGAAGGGAGGGAAGTAAAGCCGAGTGGAGGGGCTCTTTGTCAGACTTTTCTGCCTATTAACATTTATATAGCAAAGATAACCCAATCTGCATATTATATCTTTATGTTATTGACATCTATACTTCTTGGAGCTGTCTAGCTGTCTGCGGCTGGCTTTTTATTTTTTCCCTCTTGGTATTTGGAGTCTGCAACGGACAATAAGAGCAGAAGCAGCCTTCCTGAAGCCCATCAAACTGCCTCATTCAAAGTGATGACTGAGTTGGATTAAATCCAAGAACGCAGAAACCAGTATTAGCCCATCAATGCTGCAGCCCTCGGCAGCTTTAATCACGAGGGTGGGATTAATAGGCTGCCTTTGCTTTTGCTAGCATCAATGCCCAGCAAAGCATGCCAGAAGCATGCAGACATGCAGAAGGGCAGAGCTTTAATCACACCAGACCCCACCCCCGCCCCCAGAAAAGGGAGCGGTTTGGAAATTAACTCAGGAGGATAAACTTGGAAGGGAGATTAACACAGCCTGGGTGTTTATCCACAGATTGTACAATGTTAGCCAAGCAGATTCCCCAAACTTCCAGTGAGGATCCCTGGAATGGATGTCTTCCATGTCCTTTCTTTAAATAGAAAGAATAAAGGGCTCACGCAGGCACGTGGAGAGAAAAGCAGATAAGAAGCTAGTGGGGTCCTAGGGAACAATCAGAGAGTAAGTGATGGTGAGACTAAGTACAGGGATCAAGACAGCAGCGCTTGGGATCGCCAACCAAATTTAAAATCCTTTTGCTCTGACCCTGCACGTGTCCAAATACATCATGGTTCACTGGAACTACTCTGGCTTCCCTCCCCACCCCCCTTTCTGGCTATAATAAGCATGCTTGATTGTCAGGGCCTGCTGTTCTTAGGCCCAAATCAAAACTTCGATATTAACTACTTTCAAAGATGCAGCTACCAAAGCAATAGACGAATGGAAAAAAATCAATTCTGCATGCTTAAGTCCAGCTCCCTTTCCTGCAAGGCTAGTGATAGAGCCATCCCTTTCCCACCCGAATGATGCCTTATCATTTGGAGGTATGAAAAATAGATTGTGTCACAGTAATGAGGCACAGGAAACGGGAGCTTGCTATAAGCTGATTATACTTTGGAATGAAGGACTGGTTCTCATTAGCCATTTTAGATTGGACAGCATCCTTGAGTTGTAGCAATTACTGAAAGTAATTTTTGGAAGGGAGGGTGGGACAAGGAGAGAAGCAAACAGTGGCTCTGGACTGAGAAGAGGGGTAGAAAGAAAGACCCGCAGCCTGCCAAGTCATCACCCCAAACACTAGAGGCAGCTGTGCCTAGCTACATCATGGTTAGGCAGGCCAGCAAGAAGGGGAGAGGGTGCTCTGCATGGACAAATGAATACAGCATGAGAGGCCTATTTAAAGTTCAAGTGCTAGGGTGACTCCCTGGAGTGATGCCATCAGCACGCAGAAGCTCAGCTCCCATCCAATAACAAATTCAATGAAGTTACAGGAACAGACTGCAAAATGACAGTCAAATCAAAATGACCTATTTTCCTCCTTTATTGAGTGGATGTGCAAGCTTGATGGTCCCCACACACAATAGGATACAGGTGTCACATCTGTGACCCAGAGGTGCTCTAAGCAAACGTTTCTAGGAGCTGGGTCCATGCAGGGTTGCAGGCAACACTTTTCTTCTGTTTAGGACCAAAGCCTTGGTTTAGGATGTGATATAACTGGGAGTTAGAGAAGTCGGGTTTCCCCCCTTGGCGGAGGCACTGACAGCACACCTGCATGTGCACAATCTATGTGTTTGATGCAGTGTCTAGCCTCAATGGAGAGACTGCACTAGCCCCACAGAGAGCTGAGGTACCAGTGTGGGAGGATACCCAGGGAGGGGCTCCACCCTCTCAGAGGAGAGGGGAGTAGATAGGGGTAGGAATTATGTGGGGGTACTCAGGAGGGGGTAGCAATTGGGATTCAAAGTGAGTTTTTTTTTTTTTTTAAAGAAACACAACACTTTGAAAAGTGAAAGTGGTCTTTTATATCACAAGGAAACTCTGCCTGAGACTAAAATGAGAATTCTCACTCCCAAACATAGCTGCAGTTTTGTTACTGTTATGAACCATAATGTAAATTTCTCATCTGCAGAAGAGCTGACCTGCAACCAAAGGGGTTCACAACGCACAGGTTAAATAATAAATCACTGCTCTAAAAACTGCAAAGGACAAATGATGAGTCTGAGTGAGTCACAGAAGCTTTAGGTTACAAGACCGTAGTGACTTAGCTTATTATGGGATAGACACATTCCTGCACCGAGGCCGCCCAGCTACAGCAGCACTCTGGGTCAGAGACTCAGTCACTGAGAGTTATGGGAGGGGAGTGCCCTCAGTGCATAGCACCATTTGAGTAGCATGGAGTCTTCTCTTGCTCTAATACTCTAACAGTATCTGAAAACTACCAGATCACCCCCATGGCAACCCCTGCTTCGATTCAACAAATGCACTACATTCTGAAAGCTCAGATTAAAATATGAGTGGGCTATCTGGAAGAAATAAGTTCATTAATTTATTAGTAAAACCAAACTAAGTCCTTTAAAAGTAAACAGGCTAAAGTGATTTGATTAGCCACCTGAACTTCAAGAAGAATGATAATTCCTTCTTATTCCTGCCAGGGTGAGGACCAAGCCTGTGTTCCACTGAGAGTACACAAACCTCTGAACATTCCCTGGGCACTAGGAACCTCAGGCTGACTTGCGAGAAGCCAAGAAGAGCAGGTAATGGAAGGCAAAGATACTATTAAGGAGAGGAAGATCCGGGGGGTTCTGGAAGGAAAGGGGGAGAGATAAACCTTTCCTCCTTTAATTTATGTTGTTGCTTCTAAGCCACTCTTGAGATTTATCAGCATACAGCACAGTACTCTATAAGTTCAAGCAAAGCAAAAACAAAAACCAAACAATGCAAAACCAAAATAGAGGCCTGAGAGAGTTAGGTGATATCCCTAATCAACTGAGCTAGCCTGTGGACTGTCATCTTCTCTGTCACTGCACTATCTCAGTGTGGACCCTAATGATTAACCTCTTGGGGAAAGTGACATAAAGAAAGTGGTATGCTAAGGGACATTTGAAAATGCAGGCCTGAGGTCAGCCTATTTCTGGACAATGTGATCTATGTAAATTAACTGCAGAGCTGCAGAAATGGTAGAGGTATAAGTGAGTCTGGATCACTGAGGAGGAGTGTAGGTGGACCTGGGGAGGCATTTATGGAATGCCTAGTTTGTAACAGCATCAGGGTTGCCAGATCAAAACACATATCACTTACACACACACACACACACACACACACACACACACACACACACACACACACATCAATAAGAAAAATACACCAATAAGAAAATTTGAATAAGTCATAGGACACTGGAACATCTTATGTCCAACAGAAAATGGTCTCAGATCTTTATAACTTATAAAAAGGGGTTATATTGTAACTATGCTAGTATTACTGGCATTCCTACCAGGCATCTAACCATTTCTGGAATCTGGTTGAGCATAGGTTGTCCCCAAAACCTGTCATTTTTATTTTATGAATGTATTATAGAATCCAAATTCAGAATTTTCACTTCAAAACTCTCAATAAAATGACTCAAATACCCTTCTAAACATCAAATGATTGTTACTGTATTTTAACACATTTAGCCTTCCGTTAGCTGTGCCTGATGACAGAGATCTGTAATTTCAGGACATGGGAGGTTGAGGCACAAAATATTATAAGTCCACAAGTTCAATGTCAACCTGGGCAACACAATGAGACCCTGTCTCAAAATAAAACAACCCTCTCCCCATTCCAGTATCTGGTTAAGATGATGCATATACAAATGCCCTGGTGTTCTAGAAGAGAAGAAACTAACAAGGAAACACAACTGAGGCAGGACCTCAAGATAAAAGTACTCAAAGTAAGTTCACAAAACTTTGCCATGCAATAAACAAGGTGTCATTGTCTTCCAGATGGAGGTGTTACACTGCTAGGCTTTGAACTGTGTCAGCATAGCTATGACAGTCTTCAACAGAGCTGATATCAGGGGAGAGACAGCTCAGAGCAGACTCTGTGTCAACCGTCCACCATCCACTCCCTTCATCAATGCACAGAATGCTGTCTGCATCAGCACCAAAAAAAGATGCCGAGGGTGAGCTATTTAAGAAATGTGTTGACACCAAATGCAGACACTATTGTGCTTACTGACGGGAGCACGGTAGAGCTGTCCCCTGAGAGGCTCTGCCAGAGTCAGAGGAATACAGATGCACATGTATACAGCCAAACACTGTACTGAGCAAGGGGACCCCAATGGAGGAGTTAGGGCAAGGACTTGAAGAGCTGAAGCAACCTCATAGGAAGAACAACAATATCAACCAACCAGACCCCCCAAAGCTTCCAGAGACTAAACTACTAACCAAAGAGTACACGGGGGTAACCATGGCTACAGCTGGATGTGTAACCAAGAATTGCCTTATCTGCCATCACTGGGAGGGGAAACCTATGGTCCTGTGGAGGCTTGATGACACAGGATAGGGGAACCCTACGCTGCTGAGACAGGAGTGGGTGGGCGGGTGTGGTCATAGAGACACGGGGAGGGAGGAGGCAATAGGGGGTTTGTGGAGGGGAAACTGGGAAGCAGGATAACATTTGAAATGTAAATTAAAAATAACCAGTGGAAAAAAATACAACAACAACAAAAAAAAGAAGTGCATTTAAACACAGAAACAGAAAGCAACCAAGCTGGGATTTAAATGAGCATGCTTGTTTCCTTTTTCTCTTTCTATTTCCTTCTCCCCCTCCCTTCTCCCTCCCTCCCTCCCTCTGCTCTCTTTCTTTCTTTCCTCCTTCCTTCCTTCCTTTTCTTCCTTTCTTCCTCTTTCTTTCTTTCTTTCTTTCTTTCTTTCTTTCTTTCTTTCTTTCTTATTGTCTCTGTTCTGTTTCTGTCTTTTATTATGACCTTATTACATAGGGTTTTCTGTGTAACATCCCTGGTTGTCCTGGAAATAGCTTTGCAGATGAGGCTGGCCTCAAACTCATAGAGATCACCTGCCTCTGCCTCCCCGGTGCTGGTATTAATGGTGTGCATCTCGATATCCAGCTCAGCTTTCATTTTTTTTGTTTTGTTTTGCTTTGCTTTTGTTTGTGTTTTTGGTTTTATGTTGTTGCATGAAAAAGTCCATAGGTAGTGACCTGGAGCTTAAAACCACAACTTTTTATTATTATTATTATTTATTTGCTTGCTTCCTTGTTTTGGTGAGATTGGTTTTTTTGTTTGCTTGGCTTTGGTTGATTCCTTTGATTATTTAGGGGAGGAATGGTTGATGCTCTTACATACCAGCCACCCTGATAGAAATAAGTCTCATAGTGTTCTATTCTTTTTTCGGTTACAGGAAGATGAAAATACAAAATTTAGCTTTTGACAAGCTATGAGAAATCAACAACAAAATCATATGCCTAGAGACTCACACCTTGTCTTTGCCTTGGATGGTAACTGGATGGTTCCCAGGAGATTTTAAGTGGCCATGCACAAAAGCCCTTTTTCTCACTGCTACAGCCAGCATGTGAGCAGAAATTCAAAAAGCAAAAGCCATGGTCTGAAAACCCCAAAGGACAAGTTCATTCCTCCGAGTGCTCCAGGGCCAGAGATTCCATCAGCCTTCTATGCCTTTGGTTCCCAGGAAAAGGCAGACCTGGAGCTCAACCTGTCTTAACTACCTGTATCCACCAGACAGTACAGGGAACAGTGGATGGAATGAATTGCTAGCCTGACCCATCCTGTCACTTTAACTTGAAACTTTCGTGTCACATGGTTCAAGAGGACTCATTTTCGTAGCTGCCTTTTTGAAACATCTACAACTGGTATTAAAATACTGAAAAGAACGCATCTTCCAGTCTTTCCCAGTGAGCAGATGGGCCTGAGCGCATCCAGCCATGGAGCATGAAGTACCAGATTGTGCATCTCTGCACAAAGCCTCAAATTAGAAATTGCAGAGCATCGTGGATTGCAAGATGAAGTCTGTTTTCCCCGAGCAGAAGATTCTGTGCTGACCTGATGCCAGCCTAGAAGACTCTGTCTCTCCAACAAGGCATTCTGCAAATAAAATGTACCGCACAATCTACTTAATTAGCTGTTGCTCGCAACCATTCAGAGCTCCGGATGACTAGTATTTATAATTTTATGGTTGAGTTTACTTGCCCAAAACATGTCCTGAACAATTCACTGGTGTCTAATTTCATAGCAGCCTAGTTAGGCTGGAGACACGGGAGCAACTGAAAAAATTCAGCCCACCTTCTCTCAGGACCAGACCTGGCCATGCAAGGGACTAATGATGGGCCAAGCATTCGGATGCCTCTGGGCATTTGTCTGAGGTCTCTGCTTTGACCTCTAGAGAATCCCATCAAATAAGCTGGAGATGGGAGCTGAGGGCCCTGGGCCAGGTGTCTGCAGGGAGACATAGAAAGCAAAGACACCTCCCCCACTGGAGAATGAGGGACTTGCAGAAAGCAATGGATAGACATCCAGTTTCGGGGAGGTACCTAAGTGCTTACATGACTCAGACACCCTTCTTTAAACATCCTAAGTTCAGAGACAACTGGGAATTCAGACTTGCCAATGCATAAGATATAGCATATTTATTTGCTGGAGTGCTATTCGGCAGTCAAAGGCAGTGAGTTAAGTTTACACAAATTGGCATGGATCAATCTCAAAAACAAACCACCAACTTGCAGACAACATATGTAGCATGGTAGCATTTGATTTTTTTTTTAAAAAGAAAGAAATAACATGTATACATACTATATAACCATGTATTTCTCTAGGCATGTACATTTACATAGGTGAACCATGAAGACATGCTTTTCAAAAAATAAGTTTTAATTTTTCCAAGAATATTTAGGACTATTCCATTGGCAAAGTAGGTAAATTCCTTGAGGAAATCATTTTTGCTCAGTCTTTTGGAATAACTTTACTGGCTAACTTTCAGCTTTTGAACACATACCTACAAATATGGAAGTATATGTAATATATTTTTACACTATCAGTATATTGTATTAAGTTAGAGAGCATAAAAATTACTTTAAAAATCTAAAAGGACATCTTTCCAACTCACCAGTGAATAAGTCTGAAGGATCCTTCGAGCTGATTGTCAAATAGTCTGGACGAGTGAATAAATGATTTTAAGAATAAATAGATTAAAATACTAATAGTCTGCACTGTGTCCTGAATCCTGATCATAAACCAGGCATTCATAGGTATTGTACATAACTTAGTGCATTCAACTCTCATGTAACTCCAGAAAGTTGACATCTTCATGACCAAATACTCCATTCAAAATGTGATCAGTGACATGAGAAACAGCTGCTCAACTGGAAATTGTGGTAAGGGGAGAAAGCAGCGTTGACACTCTCAGACAGACCTGTGTCCAACCAGAGTGGCCCCAGTGGCCCCTATAACTCTTCCCTGATTCCAAAGAGGCCCTGCCTGCTCTCCCTGGAAATTGAGCACACTAGCCTCCAGGGCATAGTGTCTAGAATATAAACCTCAGGATGCTGGATTTCAGTTCCTGGTAGGAGACCTGTGGTGGATTATATAAAACCATCTCCAGACCCGACCTCTGTTTCCAGAGGGGAGAACGGAGTACAGTGAACAGGGCTAAGAGAGACCCACCTCCTGCCACTCAGAACTAGCAGCTAAAATAGTTGAGCTTCCTCACTCAGTGAGTGCTCTCAGGAAAAGAAAATAAGTGGTTTTATACAGAAGGAGCTGACCCAGCGTACACATTTGTTTTTATCTCCACATTGGAATATGGAAGCTTACATAGAAGAATAGATTTATTAGATCATTCAAATGCACTTTTTCTATAACTCAAAGATGTA
Source organism: Micromys minutus (assembly GCF_963924665.1). Classification (NCBI taxonomy): domain Eukaryota; kingdom Metazoa; phylum Chordata; class Mammalia; order Rodentia; family Muridae; genus Micromys; species Micromys minutus. The sequence goes on along the minus strand of NC_137954.1, from coordinate 26,448,025 downwards.
CATAAAAGGATTTCTTTTGTATGCCTTTCTTTTTCCGGCTAGGTTTTATACAGAAGGTCAATTCACTGTTGAAAATGATAAGTGTGCTTCTATTTTCTCTCTCTCCACAAACTGTGAAAAGCTGATATAAACTCCCAGAGTGAAATCGCCAAAGAAAAATGAGAATGGAGTTAATTCATTTAATCATTTTATTAATGTGAATAGGATAGAGATGATGAAGGTCTGCAAACATAAAGAAAATAATGCTAAAACATGTTTAAAAGGTAGGACCTGAGGAGTTGGCTCAGTAGGTAAAGTTTGTGTTGTACAAGCATGAAGACCTGATTTAGCATCCCCAGCAAGTGTGTAAAAGCACAGTATTAGTAAATCCCTGGTGCTGTGAGGCAGAGGCAAGCAGATACCTGGAGCTAACTGGCTAGCCTGCTTTGATGAATCAAGGAGGTCTGGGTTCAGTGAGAGAGCCAGTCTTAAAAGGTAGAAAGCAACAGAGGCAGACATTCAGTGTCAAACTTTAACCTCCCCACCTCCCATGTACATGTACGTGAATACACATGAACACATGTAAACACACACACACACACACACACATTTTACATTTTTCAAAGTTAAAAACTTATTGATACATTGGCAAGATAGCCCAGTGGTTCAGAGTGCATGCTACCACTCTTGGAGGGCCCCAAGCTCTGTTTGCATATTAAATGGTTCTCAATGGCCCATAATTCCAGCTCTGGAGAATCTATGCCTTCTTCTGATACACAAGTGGCACACAACACACACATAAACACACACACACACACACACACACAGAGAAAGAGAGAGAAAGAGAGAGAGAGAGAGAGAGAGATACATAATCATACATGCACACAAATTAAAAAATTAAAGTAATTTTTAAACTTCAGGAAAAAATCAATGAGGGGTTAATTAAGAAAATATGGACTAGTTCTAGGATAGTTAGGTCAGCAGTAAATTTCATGCATTGCATATAAACTTAAGTAGCAAAGGTTGTGCACTTCACACATACACATTAAAAAAAAAAAAGTGATATAGCAGTGCTTCAGGAGACACCAGACAGGAGGCTGAGTACTTGAGCTGAGGGAGACAGGAGACAAGAGTTTGCATTTCCCATTTGCCATGGTCAGAAATCAATACCTAAACAACAATCTGCTTTTAGGACTAAACAGACCTTCTCTTACCATATTCTTCTGAAATGGAACCCACTGTTGGCTTCCACAAACTAAAACTGCTACCTTTCCTCATGAGGAACTCACCTCCAGATTCTGTTGCACATTTATATCTATTTGACAAATGTCTCTCACCTCAATTCCTTAATCCAGCACAACTTTTATCTGAACTCTACACTCTCATCTGTCCTCAACCTACTTTGCCACACGTCCCACAGGAACAAAACAGTAATGTAGCATCCAAATAATTTTTCACTGAGAGCAGAAAAAGATGCTGACAACTGATAATATAAAATAATATCAAGATATTAAGACCTGAGATCATAAAAACAGTATGACCATAAATGTCCTAGGCCATCAAATGCCGGTCACCTTACCCATGAAGCATTTCGAAGTTCACTATTCTCTACAAACTAAACATTGGTTCTTTTCTCATATACTTGTTTTTCCTAAACTCTCAAGATGCAACTTGCTTATGAGAAGCCCTTCACAAACTAGGGAAAGAAAGGAAATACAGCAGAGAAATAGGGCCTTCACCTAAGGCCTTGAGTTCAATTCCCACCCAAACAAAACTGAATACTACCAGCAAAACAAAAAAAAAAAAAAAACAAAAAAAAAAAAAAAAAAAAAAAAAAAAAAAGCAAAATGAAAAGAAAACCGAGACAAAACAGAAATGTGGGGGAAACGTTCCTGAGATTATGTAGCCAAAGTTCATCCCTGCACAAGGAAGTCACTGAAAATGTCTAATCCAGACATGAAAATAAACAGGTGAGTAAGCGTCAACAGTTTCGGGAGATTTGAGAAAGTAAATTCAAAGTAGAAATGACCAGTCACTTCACTTTAATATCATCAGTGACATGGCAAGCTGGCCAGATGCCAACTGAATATCACAATGTGACTTCAATATAACAGTGTTGGTGGCACCTCATGATGACATCTTCTACGTTTTATTTTCACAACTAACCACTGCCATGACTAATAATAGGTGCTCAAAGGTTTCACAGGGGACCAGGCATTTAATTTTTTACCTTCCCTTTTGTTACCTCTGATTCTCTCCTTTGGGTTCTTTGGATACCTAAAGAATTGAGGACAGCCAGCAGCGAGAAACCTCCTTGCAGAAAACTGATAGAGCTAGGTTTGGGGAATAATGGAAATCAAACTTGGCAAAAAAAATGGCTTTTCAGTATATTGAAAAGAGGATTGAATCCACCATGGACCAAGAAATCCCCTCATCAAATCCAATCTTGATTTTTACCTATGAACTGATTAGTCCCGCCTGTCACTCAGCCATTTTATCTCCCAGGTTCAGCATAGCAGAAATTTTGCTGTGGTTTGTCAATTTGCTGTCAGTTCACAGAGGAGAGCAGAATATTGTTCAATGTGTGGAGGAGAGAGAGAGAGAGAGAGAGAGAGAGAGAGAGAGAGAGAGAGAGAGAGAGAGAGAACAAGTGTTAGCTCCTTAAACACATTTTGGATTGGTAGCCGCAGAGACTTAAATCACATTTCAAAAGCTTCAACATTGGTGGGGGGAAAAAAACCTTGCAGATTACAATAACAATTCAAAGATAATTATGAGGTTCCAGTGTTGGCACTAAAGGAGACGATTTTATTTTTATAGATCTCTGACAAGGTAAAACTTGATTTGAAAATGCAGCCAACTGGAAGAGTTCCATGCCAGAACCTATCTCTGTAGCCCTCAAGAACACTTCAAGTGGGGAGAATTTAGAAAGATTCTATATAAGCAAATAAGTCACCTTGGGAAAAAAGTAATGGTTTTATGTTTCTCATTAGCATTATGCTTTTATGTCTCATTTATATTTTATCACAATATTTTTCTTGTTTGTTCTGCTGATAATGATCATCTTGACTTATGAACACAGCTAGAAAAGTTAGAGGAGCCAAATGCCTTTCCATATTAAAGACACTAAGTATGTAAAACCACTGGGTGAGAAAGATAGCTATGCCCAACCCAAAGCATTGATTATAATCTTGGTTTCAGCAAACAGTAAAGAATTTAATGATTTCTTGGCTCTTGGCTCTCCTCTGTCAACAAGACACAAACAACATTTTCACTTCTCACTTTTTCTCCCTGATTTCAGTGGAGCAATTCAAAATAGTCATCCTATTTATAGTAAGTTACTATAAAATGAGAAATGTTTGTAGTTACTAAGAGTCATGCTCGTAACATTGATATTTGGTTTTCTTCACATCTCACAGAAATTCCTCCAACTCAATTCCTTTTCTACTTAGGTTCCTGCTGCTAGGATTAACACCATGGTTGAAATCACCTTTGGGAAGGAAAGTATTGATTTGGTTTAAACATCCACATTCTAGTTTATCATTGAGGGAAGACAAGGCAAGATCTGAAGCAGAGACCAGGGAAGAATGCTGCTCACCAGCTTGCTCTCCATGGCTTACTCAGCTTATATTCTTATACAACTCAATATCATGTCCCAGAGATGGTACAACCCACAGTTGGATCGTCCCTCTCACAACAATCATTAATCAAGAAAATAATCTACAGGTTTGCCAAGAGGACAGTATGAAAAATAAAATGCCTCAAATGGCATTTTCTCTTCCTGACATACTTTGTGTCAGCTTTACAAATCTAACCAGCTTAACCTCTTTTCCAATGTCTTTGAGATGCCTTTGCATTTTACACATGGATCTCAGCATGACACTTCTTTTAATTTTATTCACAATGCTACTTGGATATCACTGAGCATGAACTAGTTTAACCAAATGTCCAACTTGGATTTACAAGAGTAGATTCTATTGGCATCAGTTCATCAGTTCTCCATCTGAAGCAGCACTAAAAGAAAAAAAAAAAAACAAAAACCTTTAAAGTTGTCCATTATTAATCAAATTCACCATCAATCTCTGGCATTTAAATGGCTGCTACATGCCAAGCAACCTGCATAGATTTTGCATACCAAACCTTGTAACCAAATATATGTGTGTGTTTGTGTGTGTGTGTGTGTGTGTGTGTGTGTGTGTGTGTGTGTGTCTGTGCTCCTGCATTTGAAATAAAAGATTTGATGCTTGGTTGAGCTGAAAGCAGATACAGCATCCCAATGGTATCATCTAAGAACTATTTGCCTCTTACCTCAGCATCTTCCTCAAGTTGGAAAATTTTGTAGTTTGAAAGCACAATGGGGACTTTTAGTGTATGTTAATTAGGGCTTATAAACTAATGGGAGACAAGTCAGGAGGAACACATGACTGCATAGGTGGCCGCTTGTGTTTATACCCAACTTGGAGTCTTCAAAAAGCCACAGAACCACAGAAAATGACTGATCATCATTTAATCACCTGGAACCAAAAGCAAGTGCTTGTTAAAAGGTCCAACCACTGTAAAGAGCCCTCCCTGGGATTGGCTGGCTTCTGGGAAAGACTAGTAAAATAGTTCTGCTTTCCGGATCCCACATGAAGGGCCAGCTCTATGCTGAAACACTAATGTCAGTTCTGTGAAGACTGACTCCAAGCTTCTAACCTGTGGGCAGAGAATGACAGATGAAGATGAAAATGCTATTTTTTTTTATCCAACACGATGTTCCAAGGATCAAGAAGACCCTGAAAAAAAACCACTAATGGCTTTTGTCCTTTATTCCAGAAGACAAAAGCCTTTTTGTGTGTATCTCATTACCAGAACTAGGTCACCATGTATCTTTTGGCTGCAAAAAAAAAAAAAAAAAAAAAAAAACAGGGATAATTCAACTTTCCTTTTCTGACATATGGTCAAAGTCCATAATATATGACATTATGATAATATCCAGTGGAACCTCTTATGATATATGCTAATTAAAAGATTTTAAGAGAACCTCCTGAAATTAAAAAGACATAAGAAAAATTGAGAAAACTATGCTCATATTTTAATATTTAATATTAATTATTTTAAAATAATTTAAAAAGTAAACAGAAAGCAAATAGCTACCATTGGAAATTGGGTAAATATATTCCTATGATATTTTAGGAAAGAATAACTCACAAGGAGCGTAAAATCATGTAAAAGGAATTCTTGATAATCTAACTAATTAATGTATGAATTTAAAATAATAGATGATAGGTTAGTATGGAATGAATATTTATACAATTAGTTTGGTGCCAGCGAAAGTACTTATTTAAATTTGTATGGCTTTACTATTTGATCAACCATTCTTCCCCAAGCACATATCCCCCCCACCCCAAATTACCAAGTTCAACCTCAAGTGAAAAGGTTTGAAACAATTTTGGCAGTGTTGTTTATGGAGAGTCATGTGTGGTGATAAATCCTTTGATGGATGAACAAGCAATTAAAGTAACATGATGTAACCAACAAACACAGTGCAGTGTAAAAACTACAAGCTATAGAATACAGTCCATATGCAAACATTTGGTAAGAAGTAAAAGCTTTGTGTGAAAAACATAATAAAAGTTCTTTGGTAACTTATTAGAATCAGTGCCCATGGTGAAAAATATGTGCACCAGAATGGAAATAAGACATAAATAAAACAGCAAGAGGGTATTAGTTGGACCGGTGATGATACTATCCTATAGATGAAGAATGACAATATTAATGTTGCTTGAATCAGTGAATATACTGTCCCATTGGTGTAGAGTAGCAGATAGATTTAACCATCAGGAAAATTTAGACAATAAGAAATATAAGTTTCTTGATTCATAAAAAGGAATTTCTTGTATTAGTTATAAATACCCACTAGTAATTATTACCACTAGTAATGTGTCACCCAAGAAGACCCACTGTGTGTGGTTAAAATGACTACAGTTAACCCTCATTCATGATAGTAATCACGGGGAGGCAATTGCAATACACATTGTGGTCAACTCAGAACCAGGGGGACAGGGTGATGCAATGATAGTTCAGTTGACTAGGATTCAGAATACCTGTGCACCTCAACAGCACAGCTTTTTCCTCTCTGATGGGCATGACTTAGTGGTTCTAGGCAAACCACTGGAAACTCTAGTGGGAAGATAACAGGCAAAAGGAGTTTTCTACAAAGCCCCTTTAGTTTTGTAAAAACTTATCCAGAAATAATCAGACACTGTCTTCATGGGTATCTCAGTCCTCTCCTTGTATATTCCATTTTGTTTGTTTGTTTGGGTATTTGTTTGTTTCAAATGCCTAGACAGGAGGGATTTCCATTGGAAATCAATTAGGAGGGAACAAAAGATACTTGTCAGGCTGTAGAACTTACCAGTTCCCTGTTGGTCAAAGGAAATGACTCCATTTTCTATTTTATTGGTAACTGGTAGTGGTGTCAACCAAGATCAATGAGTACCTTTTTTCAATTTGGACAGTGAGAAGTAGATACTATTCCATTTTCTCAAACAGAAGAATTTAGTATAGTTGACATGTATAAATATTTTTATTATTTTATTGTTATTATTATTATTGTTATTGTTATTATTATTATTATTATTATTATTATTATTATTATTGAGAGAAAGCTATAAATGTTTGCTGAACATACCATGTCTTCACCTTGTTAGCATATGGAAGTTATCTGCAGGGGATCAGAGATCAAGAAGCCTGGAGGAAATGTCCAGATAGTAACCTTGCATCAAGCTCACCACCGTTTGCAAAGTTAAGCATCATCTCCATCCACTGGGATGGTTTCAGCCAGGGTTCAAAAGTTTTCCAACAGGCTCAATACCTGTGTGGCTTTAGAGTAGTCACTGTCCACCTTTCAATGTCTGCTTCCTCTAAAACTTTGAAATACTTAAAAAAACGCACAGAGATGCTGTGAACATCCAATCAGGCACTTAGAAAAGGGAGACAGAAACAGACTGTGCTATGTGCTATTTTTGTTCCCAGAAGCCTTCAAGTCAGCCACCAAGAGCTTCCGATTGCATCCTTTATTGAACTAGCATGAAAAAAAAAAGTGCTTTCTTGGGGAAAAAGGAAAGTTGGAAAGCCACCCAAAAGTAATGGCTATAGTCTGAAATTCTGGTAAATACCAGCAAGTCAGCTGCCACTGAGAATGTTGTCTCTCGCCCCTCATAACGTGACTCAGTAAGATCCAACAATAGATGAGTACTAGATTTGATCCAGTAAAGTACTAGAAACGCCACATTCAAAAGAATTACTCTTGAAGTATTTGGGCCTGGGCATTGTATTGGAAACCATCTCTGTTACTTCAGAAGAGAACCTCTCCAAGAGGTTCTCTTTGTGTCCTCTTTTCCCTTTGATGTGCCACAGATTTTTTTTCTTAAATGAGCCAACGGTCTTAAAATGTAAAGACACCATATTGTTGCCACCTTGCATCTAGGGACATCTGAGCCCTATTCTTTCTGCTTGGGATGCAGAAGCCTGTAAAATTTGAAGCTTGTCTTTGGATATTGATAATTAAGACACAGCATGACAAATTAAAATAGATATGTCCACCTAGTAACTATACCAGAGACAGCAATGAAGAAAGAGAGGGGGACTAGGAATAGAAAGAAGAAGAGGAGGAAGAGGAGGAGGAGGAAAAAAAGAAGGAGGGGGAGAAAGAGGAGGAGGAGTAGGAAGAAGAGGAAGAGGAGGAGGAGAAAGAGGAGGAGGAAGAGGAGAAAGAGAGAAAACATAGCTCAGAGTTCCACTCACAAATCAGGTGGTTCTGCCTTTCAATAGGAAGAAACCAAGTAATTTTATATCACAACTCAATCCATTCTTGCATCCCCAAATCAAGTTGCTCTCATGTCCTAATAACTGTCGCTCTTGGAATTTCTTTCTTTTTTTAATACTAATTTTTCTTATAAGAAAGGGAAATGAATGTCTTTATTTTTTTAGCATTTATCTTCTTGTATGTGTATGGTTGGGGGAAAGGCTGTCTTTCTATGTCATTCCTCCTGTCCAAGCCATTGTTGTATTATAAATGTAAAACAGGCTGTGCTTCTGAGGCTCCTTTCAAATCCAAATAGGGGACATGTGGAATAGAAAGGTTTATTAATATAAATGGATAAATAATGACTGTTGAGTCTCGGGAACCTTGTGTTCCATCTAGTTGGCTCCAGTAACTTGTCATAATATTCTTTTTGAAATTCAACTAGGCAGCATCATCACCAAGATAAATTGATCTAAACGTTAACTGGAAAGGCATAGAAAGCATATTGCCATGTTTATTTCTTTATAATAAATAATTTTGTTCTATGGATTCAACAGTGATTTATTTGTAAGTATATTATAATCATTGAAGTGCATGACAGACATTTTTTGGAAATTTACTGTTGAACATATTCAGAATTAAAAACTGTTAACTCCGGGGTTTTAATCTGAACATTATTTTAAATAAATAGTTGCCTGCTGGTCTCCTTCTGGATCCTGACTTTTCTCTTTCTGCTGCTGTATCACAGAAATAGAAGGAGGCATCATCAATCGCACCATGCTGTGAAATGACTTCGTGCTCTCTAAGGCCATGGAAGAATCTATCTTGACAAATGAATGTGAATCCAACCTCTTGTTTTCAAAACTAATTTTTCAACGATGTCAAGATTGCACTTTTCAAATTCTCAGACTAGGGGAAGATGAACCAGTTGTTAAAGTCACAGGGGAGATGGATTTTTAAAGTAAATGAAAGACAATCATGAGTCAAGATTCTAAAGGACTCGGTTGTCACCAGGTTTACCTGTATAAAGCTTTGATAAGCAAAAGGAAACACAGGAATTTTAAACCATTCATCCATTTATTTTGCTTACTTAACCGAGAAGAAGGCAGGGAGGGTGCACAGAGGATACCACGTGGGAAGTGTGAAACACGTGGAAGCCGTGATTTCACATGTAGTCTTACTAGCTTGTGTGTCATGTATTACTTGACTGTGTTTAATAATGAAAGAGAAATGATTGAAGAATTCCAGATCTTAAATGAATTCCAGATCTTATTTGGGAAAGGAAGAAATGTGAACAACAAAGAAATGTGTTGGGATACCTCAGCCCAGAAGAGTCTTGGGTGCCAGAGCATAGGCCTTCTTCAAAACAGGTCATCAGGCTACTTCAAAGATGTATATTGTTGACTTTTCTGTCTTATCTAATGTGGCCACATTTTCTCACAGTTTATCATTATAATTAGATATAGGTACATTGTGTATATATGTGTTATATACACAATAACACATTTATCCTATGACACATTTATAATCTCATTAGAAGTTCTCAATGAGCCCCCAAAATAATATTGTGACTTTCAAGATCATCGTAAATAACCTTAGAACAGAAGAGATGGGTGGATGACAGGTCTCATTGGTAGAGGCTAATTGCTATCTTATATGTTTAGATCACACACCTATGAAAGGTGTTGTGCATAGAGACACTTGCTTTTGTGACAGGAACACTGGGAGGTTGGGGAAAGGAAATGATATGATTAATTTAATATTTTCTTGCACAGCTCTTGGCACATTTTAGGTTGAAAGGCCTTTGTAAATATTGATTGACTGATGCTCATAACAAACGCTGAAAGGCAAATGCTACCTACTGCTCCAGAGCTACAATATGAAATCATTAAGGTCCAGTGATATTTCAAAAGTTTGATAAGAATATGGGTCCTTTACTAAGTCTATACCATCAGCAGATGAAGACTGTTGACTCTCTAGGTAAGCCTTGGTTGTTTACAAGGATAACGAGTCATATGAAGTACTTAAAAATACTTTCAAAATATTAAAAATAAAAGAAATAAAAAATGACTTATGTCTAATCTCAGTATAGCACAACAGACTTCTCTGGCTTGAGGTAAGACTACCTTTGACAGTCTTACATATTAGGAATAAAGTTAAGAGAGGAACAATGAGCAATTTAAAGATATGTTTGACAAATCCATCTTCCAAACAGGAAGGAGTCTGCATAGATTAGCTTCCATCAGAGTTTTTTCCTACACAGAATTTAGCCATCTGTGTATCTTGGCACAGTTCATCCTGAGATAGATTGCCTAAGCAGTTTCCCCTCATAGTTACCAGTTCATCTTTCCTTTAATCCAAATCTAGAACTACTTTGTTCAGTATCTTAAAATACAGTTGTCTCTCAGTATCCACAGTGGATTTGTTCCAGGAACCCCAGAGAAACTGAACTCTGGGTATACTTGAGTTCTTTATGTAAAATGGCACAATAGTCACAAAGATTCTTTCACATCTATCCATCCTTAGAACACTTATACAATAGCCAATAATGTGCAAATGCTATGTAATGTTTTATTATAATCAATGATTTTGGAATGTCGACAAAAGAGAGGTCTGTCATTTTTTTTCCAATAGTTTTGTTCTGGGTTGATTTAATCCACAGATGTAGAACTTGTAGATATGGAGTGATGACTGTAATTCCATAATTTGAACATTACCAAGTTGTCAGGCTCTGCAGATACAATGATATAAAGACTATGACCTCATTGCTTAAGCAACTGGCTTCCTAGTAAGTTGTTACAGCCATACAATGCAGTCATAAGCATGCTTAAACTAAAGGCAAAAATAAGTTTGTTGAAGGGACAGGAAGAACACACAAAATGAAGGTTGGTTTGTCCCTCAGAATAAATTTCTTCAAGAACATGTACCTTAGCTGGGCTTAGAAGGTCAGAAAAACAAGGTAAGGCTATGAATATATAGAAGATATATCCAAGTAAATCATATCCATTTGCAAACGTGTGACATCCTAGGAAACAAAGTAATTCGTAATTGCTTGAAAATTTAAAGGTCAACAAAAAACATAGGAGAAGAAAGAAAGCTAGCATGGAGATGTGCTGTCCAGAAGGGATGCAGAACTCTCTCTCCTGAAAGACTGACAAATGCAGAGAACTAAGTTAGATATGGGAGATTCTTTCCAGGTGAAAAAAGTCTAGAGCTTGACCAGAGACAATCTTAGTTACTAGGTGAGGGAGAAAATGACTGTGTTAATTATATAGGATGACAGATTAAAAAGAAATTAGGATCTAAGAGTGGCTTTCTCATTCCTGGAAAATACAGGAGGCAGGAAGGTTTGAGGGTAAAAGGCCAAATTTTGAGTATATAGAAAATATTTACAATTAGGCAACAGAAGACAGGAACACATATTAGGAATTCAAAAATCTGTTTGTTTAAAACAGAGAAAGATGCTCATAGACAACCATACTGAGACAAACTCAACTGAGAACGGGGTCCTTAATGGAGGAGTTAGAGGAAGAATTAAAGGAGATAAAGGGGTTTCCAACCCCATAAGAACAATGATACCAACCAACCAGAGCTCCCAGGAATAAAACCACTATCAAAGGAGTACATATCAATGGACCCATGGCTCCAGCTGCACATGCAGCAGAGGACTGCCTTTGGGGGCATTAGTGGGAGGATAAGCAGTTGGTCTTGCCAAGACTTGATGCCACAGTGTAGGGGAATGTCAGGGTAGGGAGGTGGCAGGGGTGGGTGGGTGGGTGGGTGAACACTCTTATAGAAACAGGAAGAGGGGTGAAGTAATAGGGGATATGGAGGGGAATCTGGGAAATGTAATAACATTAAAAATATATGTTTATGTGTTTTTATGTTTTTCTTAATATAGCAGTCGATTGAGATGCATTCATTTTACAGGAACTCACAAAATCTCAGAAATATATATATATTTGAGAGATGAGATGAGATAGATAGATAGATGGATGGATGGATGGATGGATGGATGGATGGATGGATGGATGGATGATGGATGGATGGATGGATGGATGGATAGATAGATAGATAGATAGATAGATAGATAGATAGATAGATGGATAGAGATGGATGGATGGATGGATGGATGGATGGACTGAAGACATGTAGTCCTTCATTCTATGTTCAACCCTGACTATTTATCCTCCATCAGGTCTACCAATGTTGCCTGATTCAAATGGCCTTTGCATGTGGACACAATACCTTCAGCCTTAGCCTTTTTTCCTTTCAGTACCTAACTCAGCTTCACTGAGAATTCTCAGCCTTTCTCTCACCAAATATAGGTTGTTGATGATGGCCATACTAGCCATCCAATGGTTCATGCCTAAATCCTGGTGATTCCTCTTGACTGCCTACTCTGTGTAGCAAATGCATCAGCTCACAGTGTCAAGATTACCTGTATTAAATCTCCTTAATCCTCTATACAGTGGTCCTCATTAAGTGCCTGTCATTCCATTCTTTCTCCAACCACGATTGGACAGGACTCCTTAAAGGCAAAACTATAAACTATCAGTCACTCATTCTGATATCTAAATGATCTCCCATCATCCCCCAAGTGAGACCCAACCTTTATTGTGCCCTGTACCCAACCTCACTTGTCACCTGGCCTCTGCCTAGTTGCCAATACTTTGGCTTTCTCTCTCTCTCTCCCCTATACTTTGACCATGTTCCTGTGTATTTCAGTAGCCACTGACCACACGTTCCCAATAAGAACCTGAAATCCAGGAAATAAGTTTAAAGAACTGAGGTTCTCGTATTATTTAACTTTACTTAGAAGTTTGAAGTAGGTACTTATTTAATTTTTGGGAAACTCTTTAGTAAACTCAGACAACATGGAATTATGAATCTACTTAAGTAGTTATAAATTCATGAAATTAAAATACATCTCAATTACTTTAGAAAAACTTTATTTCTGAATTGAGACATACAATAAGTACAAAATTTACAATTTTGAAACAATATAAAATATGCAATATTTTATTTGTAATCTTATGTAAGTTATATGTTTAAGAGAAAATATATAATTCCATTTTTTTTTTCTTTTTGTGTTTTTCTTTTCAGTTAGTGGATATGTGGTTCTCATATTTCTACCAGCCAGCATTGCCGTGAGAAATCCAACTCAGCCTGGTCTCCAGAATTTCTATATTTATTTCCCCAATGTCCAGGATGCTCTCATAGAGGTACAACTATGGATTATCGTCACTCATCAGTAATTTTTAATGCAGTTATTCCCTGCAACTACAAAACATTAATAAGTAAAATAAACAGCTTCCCTCAGAACACGCTGTCTAATGCAGCCCTTCCCTCCACTTACCTGTTTAATTTTCCCACATGATACCCATCACTACCAGTCCATCCTGACTCCAGGATATGACAACTGTTACATGGGATGGACAATTGCTGTGTGTCTATGCTGTGCTATTACTCCTTCCTACATGTAGTCTTCAAGCACCTCTGTTATACATGACAGACAAAAGAGGATCTCTCAAACAAACACAACAATACAAACTTTACAGGACTTAGACAAGCTGATAGAAATATGGAGTTTTCTAAGTCAACATGAGTTCTCAGGTAATGGCAGCCCCTGTGGGTAGCACACAGACTATTCACCCACCACATATCCTTCCACAGACATACCCAACACTCACAAAGCATTCATATTTAAGATAGTGATTTTTAAACTATCTTCAAAAGAAAGGGATTTTTTAGAAGAATAATCCTTGGAAGTCTAATAATGGAAAACTATATATGACATATACAAGCATGAAACCTTTCTGGAAAAGTACTTTGTAGTACTGCCATGATATCAGGAACACATTCGCTCTTGAATTTGCAAGTAGTAACAGGAGATCACAACAATAAAGGAAATTAAAGGAACAAAGCAAGCATATGCAGACCATCTCCAGAGCAAACATATAGCAGGTTCACCATTGGTCCTCTGCTGGGACTCACTGTGAATGTTTGCCTTCTGGTTTCAGCAGGATATGAAAACAACTCTCTACAAAATGTGAAGCTGTGAATATACTCAGCATGGGAGTTAGGGAATCTTATATTTATCTCTTAAATACCAACTCATCCTTCAGCTATAGAGACTGAGCTAAGAGCTACATCAGCACAAGCACCAAACAATATGGCCTTCTGGCTGGGGACCTTGAACACTGGAGGTATCTGTAACAGCACAGGAAGTGTATGAGATGGCCCTTAGCTGGCCTGCCTAAGTCAAGTTGCAGAACTTTTTATAATCCAGAGGCATCACCATGGAGAGTGACGATAAATCTTTAGTTGTGGGAAGAAAACATAGTGAGAATAGAAAGTTTCCCTACAGGGGTTACAGTGGTGGAAATGTATGTAAAGATGGCTGCCAGGATGGCTGATGGCACAGCCTGAAGCCATTTCAAAGTCATCATGACCAACTCCATTTTAGAATATAGCTAATGAGTTTGTGTGAGAGGGGGGAGCACAAGAATCTCATCGAATATAGTTCCTCATCCCCTTTCTACCGAACAGGATGCTACCGATTTGTTTATACTCTTCATCTCCTTCTGCTACAACTCAGTGAAGCGAGTTAAGACTCTGTGAACAAGGAATACATAGATCTGATTTCAGAGTTGGGGTGATATCCTTACATATTTCTGAACATGAAGGCTTCATACTTGGTAGTCACATTTAAGTTATTTGCTGTTATTAAAGATACAAGTGATGGGTTTGATGAATGGTGTGAGGAAGAGTATCAATTTTTCCCTCATGTGTTCTAAACTTTGGGTATGTTGAAGTTAAGTGAATCATGAAGCTGGATTTCTGGGAACTAGTTTCCAGAGGTGGGCCAAGAGGTTTGGTGATAACAATAATCTGGGCTCAAATCATGCTGGACAAAGGCTCCCAGTTTACAAGATATAAATGTGTTTGTATATATGTATGCATTTATATGTACATATATCGGTACACGTATGCTGTATGTACTGTGTTGTGTAGGTGGTATGTATGTAGTATGTTCTATTATTTGTGTGTGATGCATACACATGGGTGTACATCTACATTCATGCATACATGTGTGAAATCACAAGCAGACCATGGGTGTCTTTCATCATTACTCTTGACTATATTGCCATGAGACAGGCTCTCTCACTGACCCATAAGAAGATGTTCATCATTTCTCAATGCTGGCTGGTCAGCAAATTCTATCGTTGCACCTGTCTTTGCCATCTAATACTGTCGTTGTAAGCATATGTGCCCAGGCCCAAATTTTTATCTGGGTGTTTGTGGTTGGCATGTGGATCCTCATAACCACAGAGAAAGCACTCTTATGTACTGAGCATTTCACCAATACTCCCTGTGTCCTCTTGAGAAATGGATGTTGTGGGGGGTCAGCTTTCAATGAACCTTTTGAAGGACAAAGTAAAGTTAGCCACAAAACCCTGAAAAGTGCCTGACATTACAGAATCCCAGTGTATATCAAATCACAACACCTTTAAAGCATTTCACATCAAAAGAATTTTTATTTGGAAATGAAAAAAAAAGATTAAAAAAAAACTATCCCAAAGTGTTTTAGCTATTAATTAAAGTTTACTTTTACATTCTTTATTATATATTCTACATTCTCAAGCTACAAATTGCTTCAACAACTATGTGTCATGATTATCCTTTCTTATCCTAGGAGACCCTCAGCTGGGATGTATACCTTGTAGAGGTCCTGATATGATAGTGGTTAAATGTGACAATACTTCCTCCCTACAATATGATATCAATAACTGTTTCCTGTGCTGACAATTCATTTCATTTCTGATCTCACAGAGACTTAACTTTACACTTCTGACTGTCAAAATGCATGTGCTAGCCTTCTATATTTAAAATCTAGTCAAGAATGAAGGAGATAACACCTCTTTTATTACAGTTTGGGGAAACAATACAAATCATCTTGGATATTGAAATATCCCATGAAGCACTTGGGCATATTTTACTTTGTGCTTCAAAAATTGCAGACAATATATTCAAAGAAACAGACATCCACTGAATCTATCGTGAAGGCTGTGATGCTCTCTGGGCATCTGCAAGTTTACAGATACTAAATTGAATCAGTGAAGCACAAATAAATAATCAGAGAGAAAACTAGAAAAAGATCTTGTACATGCTTTGTCGCTGGTTATTTGAAAGTCGATTCAAGTATAAGACATGGGGACTCCAAGTTCTTTGACAGATGTCAGTCATATGCTGAGGGAAAGTCAGATTTTTTACTCCCCTCAAGTGTTTCAATCAGGGCAGACCAGGTTCAGGAGAGACATTACAAACAGTGACATATCAGCAATGCCATGCATCTTGTTTCAAAGAGTTTCTTTAACACCATTTAATTCAAGGGCATGTAAGTGTTAATATATATGCGTACAACTGCTACCTTGACAAAGCACAGACAAGAAAAGTTAAGCGTTCAGAGCAATGTTATGCTGAGTGTTCTAACACTAATATATATAATATACAAGCATTGACAAAGAACCTTCACATGCTACTCCATTAATATGTACAATTACTATGTGTCATTTAATATATATAATACATATAAATGATTTGCATATATTATAGATAATTCATCTGTGTGTGATGTAGATGCTGATTCTGTGCATCTGGGAACAGTCTGCAATTCTGAATTTCTAAATAGGTCTCGACACAGGCTGTTAGTTTAAGAGCCCCGATTGTAATAGTGGCGTTAACTTTATGTGACTATTTGAATCTATTGCCAGAGGTCATGTGTTTAATCCCCAAAGTAGCAGTACTAAAGTTAAAGTTGTCATGCTGTGTTAAAAACATGAAAGATGTTTGAAGAATTGAGAATTTAGAGTCTGAAGGAAAATCAACAAACAGAAGCACAAATAAGAGCAGTGTGAACACACAAAGAATTAGTGAACAATAAAGGAAACAAGTACCTGTGGCATTTTGAATGAGAATGGCCTCCCTAGGCAAAGATATTTAAATACTTGATTCTCAGTTTGTAGATGATTTGGGAAGGGCCAGGTGGTGCGTTCTTGAAAGGAGGTATGGTCTTGGGAGGAGGTTGTGTCAAAGAGAGTGGGCTTTGAGGTTTCAAAAGCCTGTGCCATTAAAGTCAGCTAGGTCTCTCTGTGTCTCTGACTTTGTCTCTGTCTCTCTGTGTCTCTCTGTCTCTTTCTGTCTCTCCTTCTGTTTCTCTCAGTCTCTCTGTCTCTCTGTTTCTCTGTCTGTCTGTCTCTCTCTCTCTCTCTCTCTCTCTCTCTCTCTTTCTCTCTCTCTGTGTGTGTGTGTGTGTGTGTGTGTATGTGTGTGTGTGTTTTGATTAGATGTGAAGTCTCAGATTTTGCTCCATCACCATACCTATCTGCCTGCTGACATATTCCCTGCCATGATGGGAATGAGACTCCCCCTCTGAAGCTAGAAGCAAGTTGCAGCTAAATACTTTCTTTTTTAAATTGGGATGGTCATGGTTCCTCTTCACAGCAACGGTGAACTGAGATCATGCTTTGTAAAGATCAGCTGGAAGACATTCAGAAATGTAGAATGATGAATCACATGACAGTAGTATATCTTTTGATACTAGAAAAGTGATGAATACAACATTTACAAAATGACGTGTGTGTAAGTATGTGTTTGTGTATCTGTGAGAGTCTGTGTGTGAGTGTGAGAGGGAAGACAAACTATATTTAGATTTTAAAAAGAAAAAAAAAACCTTTTGGATGGCATACAAAAATTCCCTAAATAAATAAAATTACTTCATTCCCCTCAAAAAGAAAGAAATGATGCATACATTTTCAGCATAACTGTTCCTTGGAATACTGATATTTTGAACTATCTGAGATGGGTATGATTTGCACATCTTCCAGTAAGATGTACTCTATCTTCCATTCACTGACATAAGATGAAATCTGGTTATGAAGAGTTTGCAAATGCATATGAGGTTACTGTGAAGGACCTCTATATTGGGCCCTTCCATAAAGATGTTGTCTTCTTCCCTCCCAATATTCCTTAATACAATATTTGATTTATGTCATTTTGACAAATAAAGGTACTTATTTAACTTAAAAAGAAGAATGGTTTCTTTTGCATATTGAGCCCAGAATCTTCAGTTGGCTCCAGTGCTTTTGGGGGCTGTGGCTAGGCAGTGTATCACTGAGGATATACAGTGAGTCAAAGCTGTGCATTTGGTAGCATCCAGTAAGCAAGGAAATGATGAAGGAGTTGAGGCTTCACTGTCCTCTTCAAAGGAAGGCTCCCAGTCTATCTTAAGCCCTGCCCGGTGATTATATGGATACTGACTCCTCCCATGGGTACCACAGACTAGTGATGAAATCTCTCATACATGGGCCATTGAAGGGATATTTAAGGAAGAATGGAGAAAAATATACTGTCTTTACAAGACACTAACTAAACTGCAGTAACAAAGATGGGGAATCACCTTTCTTGGTGGAACACCAACCATAACAGCCTTCTCAAACTTTCCTGAGGTTGAATTTACTAATTATGAACTTTTGGGAGATTATGATATAGATGGGTCTTTCAGACTTGGGCTTTCTCTCGCCCTCTCACTGTTCCACAAAAGCATGTCAGCAGACATTTGCCTCAAGGGAGCACCTTTTCAAAAGGTAGAAACCTTTCATTTTGGTTGTGAAAGTGACCATTTTTAGCTACCAATCTCTAATACCCTCCCTGAGCCTTCCCAGGGCCATGGGTATCATTGGCACCTTCAGATAACAGCATTATCTACAAAAGACAAGCATCCCCTGCAAATCAGTTCCAGCAGCTGTATTTGACTTGCAATTGACAAGTCTAGTCACTTACAGATGGAGACACAGGGTCCTGTTTCAATGTTTTTCCCAGGGAGCACTGCTCTGAGCCCTCAATACACAATTGGTTGTAGGGCAGGGAGGGGCGAGGTAGTGTTATATTCACAGATAAAGGCATCAGGCCTCAAAGAATAATCCAACCCTGTAAATTTACCAAGATTCACTCAAGATTCTTTTGCAGTATTCACAAGCTTTTATCTCTCTGACAACCAAACCCCAGAGGTTTGCCAAAATAGAATTCCAGTGTAGGGAAAGAGAAAGCTAAAGAATTATGCATTAATAACACCTTTACCCACAGGCTGAACATATTTTCATCTCTCCAGATCATGTACAGAAGATCTTAGGTTATTAAAGGTGAACGAGGCTAATAGTCTTTCGGATGGCTCTCTTGGGACACTTATTTGCATAATGGAGCTAAAACAGGGCATCCCAGCTCAGCAGTTCCTACGGCTCTGCTACTTGTAACCACGCACAGTACTTTTAATTCACCAACTAAACGACTTTGTGGAAGAGTTGCTGGTAGCTAAATTCAAAACTACATCTATAAACAATTCATGACCATATTTGCCAATGAGGAAAAGCCTAATTGGTAAAGATGCATGGCTTAATTAATCTGTCTTTTTGGAAAATCCCAAATTAATGCCTGCATAAAGATCACTATCGATAAAGATTTAAACACTGCAGAAGTTCTCTGAATAATTCAAGCACAGGGTTGGGACCTCTGCCTTGCTCTTCAAGCCCAAAGATGTAAGAGCCTCTAGCAGGAAACAGTTCAGAAGCTGCTTCTCAAAGGAGAGCAACTCAAAGCTTCTGCTAATGATTTCCTTTCACAGGTCATTACTGCAGTGGCATTTTGTTTAAAATAATTTAAATCACAGAAACCTAGACAGTAGGAAACATTCAGCTTAAGAGTTAAGAGCATGTGTTTTAAAGCAGAGAAATGGGGGTTACTTATTACAGAGAAGCTACTTAATATTGTGTAGTTAATCTGTGGGATAAATTTCTCTGGTGTGTGTATTGTAAAGTGCTTTCGCATTATGAAACAATCTGTGGACTGATCTATATCTAAACTAACATGAATGATAGAATTGACAGAATATTTTTATGTTAGATGCTCTAGTGTATCAGGCACTTTCTATGGATCAATGCATATACTCTGGACCTCTCTATGCTATGGTTCCACAGTGTATCTGTTTTTCAGTTGAGCACTGAGGTCAAATACTTCCCTATGATCACACAGGTAGTAATATACAGCTGATCTTTCTCTAGACATTGAATTATCACATCTATTGAGTTGTCTTGCTTCAAATCTTTGTTTTCTGCCATGCCTCATCTTTTCTATGAGTGTCTGATATATAAAAGCCCAAGTGCTTCCAACCCAGTTCCTCCCAGACATGGCTGCATGATATAAGCCTTAGCCAAATCTGGACCATCTTTGCTCCCCCCCCTTTTGGTAAACTGTGAAATCTACATAGGCCATCAGGATAAGCATTGGGACCCAAGCTCCGTGGTTTTAATCTTTCTGCTGTCCAGACTTGAGCCTTGGCTCACACCTTATTCTTCTCTTTGTGCTCTTAACTATTTTTAAGTTCTGGATCTGAAAGTCTCCTTCCTGTGGTCTGGCTTCGAGAGGACTAAAAAGTTCTATGCATGTTGCCAAGGGGAGGAAACAATGAAGAGTCCTCCCCAGCTGTGACATCTATGAACCACAGCAACAACTAGTGTGACAAGATATGCATATAGGTACAGGGGCAGCACCCACATGTTGTCCATAACCAGCAGCTGTCTAGTTGTACTTAAGTGAATGGGAGAGGAGTCATGTCGGGTAGCAAAACCTAGCCAGATACCCAGGCTAGTAAATCATGGACTCTAAAAAGGAATCAACCAGTGTCACTTTACCAGACCAGCATAAATACTTACATCATTCTAAATCTTATCTTTATAACCACATACATAGTTATCACTCCTCTTCAATGAAACTCTATAACAAGTAGAAACCATCACAGACATCCAAAACTGGACACAATGCAGAAATCAATGAATCACAGAGAGTTCTGACACAATGAATACATTCATATCATAACTCCACATCTATGCCTCATATCAGGAAACATCGGAGAAGAGGGGGCACAAAGATTATCAGAACCAGAATACCAGAAAGTCTGCTGTGAGACTGCCTCTCATATGGTTGCATAAAGATGACCCGAAGAATAATAATATCAATAAACATAGTAATGTAGAAGGCAGGGGGAATCTCTAAATAAAGAACTATAGGCAACTAATGACTGGAGAGAGGAAGAATTTGTCTCTCACGGGAATGAGCACTGTAATTTCTTACTCAGTTCAAGGTGGTCAGTCTTGAAATTATATATATATATATACAATAATTTACATATGTATATGTGTGTATGTATGTGTGTGTTAGTGAAGCACAGATCATTCCTGTTGTCACCTTGAGACTGTTTACAGGATGCTTTAGAACTTCAGTTGATATGGCTCACAGTCAGCCAATGCAATGGGAGGCTGCCAAGAAAAGCTGAGCCTGCTGAACTCACAGGGCAGCCAAGTCATGTTCAAAACAAAAAAGGAAGGTGTCCCTGTAGAGCTAGCCCCCAAGCTCAGCCATTGTCTCAATGGGTTTGGGTGACTGTAAGAACTTGCCACAGGCTTAGAAGCCACCAAAATATTTTAGTATTTCTAACCATCCTGAACGCTGGGATGCGTAGTCTCTGTGTCTGCTGAAGCTAATTTTCTGTCTCACAAATGCATACTCTTGCTTGTGATGTCACAGTGCAGAAAGGGTGGGGCAGGTTCCTGGGCACCCCTAAAGTCCTCACTCTACTCTGAGAGTGAGCTTATGAATGTTCAGTAGACACAAACATGAAGTCAGCACCCAATAGCATCCCTTACCACTTAGTTTAGAAACTCTCCCCAACCTGAGGCTATCCAGAAATCTCCAGGTTGCTGAGGTAATTATTCCCACAAAAAAGAAAAAAAAATTGCTACAACTAAAGACAGGGTATTGTAAAGTATGATAATTATTTTCAAATATTTGAAATTCCATTCCTAAACAGAGCCACTGAATTACCCCACAGTGTTTCCTAAAGTAATATCAAGAGTGAAGATTTGAATGTGCAAATTCCAACCTAGTACAAGAAAGACTTTGGTAATTATACCCTTTGAAACAAAAGACTAAAGTGTCAGTATTTCCAACTATAAGATAAGATATTTTCATTACAAAAATGAAAAAAATTCGTAATTTTTTCTGAATAAGTAATTTGACAATATAGATTGAAAAAAACCAAACAGCCTACATCCTTGAACCTACAAGTCCTATGGGACCATGTGGAAAGTATCCTGGTTCCCAGTTGAGAGTTTCAAAACCCCAGTGACCCTAAAGAACAGTAGGTATTTCCCTAAAACTCCTGAAACCAAATGCCCATCATTAGCCTCAACCTTCCATAGATTAATGGTCATCAGTCATTTAAGGGCAATACCCCAACCCCCTCTACAGATGACCACAGATCATGTAGGCTCAGGACAGATCTCTATTATAATGAGGTATGTAAAGGTCTGGAGGCTTAGCCAATTAGTTTTTCTTTCCAGACACTCCTCCCTGCAAAAGGTATTTAATCTCAGGCCCACCTTGAGAAATGGGGTATGCTTTTACTCATCCATCTTCTGCTGTGACAATAAATGTCTTAAAGCTATGAACTGTCTCTTTTCATCGGAATCCACCATTGGGAGCTGTAGAGAAGCCCTTTGCCTACAGTGCCACTGTCTAATCTCTCATACAAGGCATCTTTGTGCTCCCAGCAGTGACCCAACTGCCACCAAAACCAAGCCTGCAGCCAATCACCAACACACCAAGGATTCTCCCTGAAGGACCAGATGGAGGTTCTTCTTCCCCTTCATCCTTGGACTAGGTCCAACCAGTGGACCCCCACTCTGTTCCCAACTCTTCTGGTTGTCAGCCTCTTCAAGGGCTCAGGGACCCCCCAAGCAAGCTCCGGCTATCTGTCCCCATGCCTCAGATGGTGCTTACCCACCCTTAGAGTGGTGCCCTGTGGCTGTCCTACGCCCAACACCAGCCTGTTGAAGCCATGGGGTAAGTGTGGCCCAACTTCCCAAGTCCTGCCTCCCAGAGCAACCCCCTACAAATTAACCCAACAAAGTTCTACCTATGGATGTTTATCTGAATAATAAGAATGATACGAAATGTTCATAATAAAATTAATTGTAATTGCAGTATTTTGGGAACAGTAAACATTTTAAGATAACCTATAGAGCTATCAACACAGATGCACACTGAATTTATAAAATGTAATGCTATTCAGTTATTTAAAAAGACATAAGAGAAAGATATTTCATAAATATATTAATATTTATATTACTAGTTGAAGGAAAGATCTTACCAGGAAATAATAGCATGTGTCCAAAAATCTCAGCACAGAGCACTCAAGAAAGGGAAAGAGTTGGGAATGAAATTCTTGGAGAGAAGATATGTTTATAAAAGCAGATTTAAGCTTTGTCTACAAAGATGATTGGCCTATAAGAACTTAAGTCATATATTGATGTTGGAATGTTGCAGGTCTAGAACGTAATTTTCATTCTTGGGCTATCTGTAGCCCCTTAAATAGTCATTCCATACCCACTTCTGTGTTGGATAGGACTAAATACAAGCTTTTTGGAGTATATTAACACAACTCTAGTTTTCACCAACCAAGAAGCTGGGTCATTAAATAGTATCTGGGCCTACAGCTGAAATTGCTCCAAGTAATGTTTCCACTAGGGTATTTGAAAAGAGGCTTGGATGTATTTTTTAATCTGTTATTATAAGAACTTCATGAAACTTCCTCCACATTGGAACACAGAAATTAGGATACCTCAAATCTGACATCCTGCCTGGCAGTGGGCCCATGCTGCTAATCCCAGCATTAGGGAGACAGAGACAGGCAGATCTCTGTGAGTCCAAGGCCACCCGGGGCTGCAGAGTTATTTCCAAGACAGCCAGGGCTACACAGAGAAACCGTGTCTTGCAAATAGAAATCTATCTTCCTGGAGCATGGTCACTCATATTTGGCACCATAATAAACTATCTTGTGTTCCTTTTGAGGTAACAGTTCTATGTCTGTGTTAACATAGGATAAAGAGAGAGAAAAATAGTGGGGGAGAGAAAGGAAGGAGAAAAGGGATAGAGGGAGGGATCTCGACTCTTTAATTATAGAAAGAGAAATAAATAAATAAATTACACCAAATATTAATATTCTGCCTGTAGCATAATTGCTCTATGTGACTTTTATTTTTTTCAGCCTGTTAAAAGTGAAAATATATACTTTTTTGCATCCAGAAAGAAAAAAAACCAAAACAAAACAACAAAAGCAGAGAACACATGTCCTTGCATCTCTAGCACCTGACTCACAGTGGGAGGCTACCCATTTTTTGTTGAATAAATGAATAAATTAATTAAATGTTATAAATATTTTATGGAGTGAACTCTCCAAAAGAGTTAATAGCATCTCATTACTGTAAGTGTTTAAGCTGAGGTTGAATGACTCTCAGAGTATTTGCAGGGCATTCTTATTTTGATTTAGATCAGTGATTCCCCAACAGAGGCACCTGGGAAACCCAAGATGCTCCAGCTTACTCAAAAAAAAAAAAAAAAAAAAAAAAAAAACCACACACACACACAACCCTCCCCCAAAATTCCTGACCCCACCTTGAGTAGCGGAATTTTATGGAATTAAGAGAAAATATGCTATAGTTGTTTGTCTGGAAAAGCAAAACTAGTATGTCCAAGATGATTTCCACATGGAAAAGCCCTGGAGTCCTGAGCTTATGGTGAGGGTGACAGTCTGTTCAGGCTCCCAGGGCATTTGCCTTTGATTTTCCTGGGACTAAAAGAGCTCTTATATCCAGAGAGCTCCACCAAGCAACTATGTCCTTGAACACTGAGGCTTCCTTAACTCCAAGACATTGTAACCTCTTCCTAAGACTTCCCTTGCTAAGGTGCCAAAGATTTAATCCAATAATATGTAATGAACTTGATTATAATTAATACTGATCTTATAGTTTGAATGTAGAACATCCTCAAGGGCTCATGCATCTGAGCATTTTGTCTTTAGCTGGGAACAGATTTTGAAGTGGGACCTCGCTGCAGAAAGTGAGTTGCTGAGGGTTGGTCTTGAGTTTTCTTAGCTTTTCTCCACTATTTTTCTATTCTCTACTTCCTGATAACAGGTGAATGCAGCTAGCTGCCTCATTCTCCCACTACCATGCTATAGCAGCCAAGATGGGCTTGCTCCCCCTCCAACTCTAAGCAGATTATAAACTCCTTTCTATATAAACAGACCATATACTATCATGTTCATAACGTTGTGATCAGCTATCTGAAAAATGAATACTTTAAAAACTCAATGAACAATACAGGAATCTCTAACATTTTTGTTTCCTTACATATCTTCGAATAGAGCCTGACATGCAAGGGAAGCTCAGAAAAATGCTTGTAAATGAACGGCAACAGTCATAGAAAATGCATGGATTAACATCTGTAGTTCTGGTTGCAGGAGCCTGGCTGCTGCTTCCTCCTCTCTAAGTGACATTCCGGTTAGTCTATCCCAGGAGTTGGCAAACTTTTACTGTAAAGGTCCAAATAGAAGCATCTTCAGTTTTATGAATCATAAGGTCTCTGTCACAACTACTCAGCTGTGCCATTGAAACACAAAGGCAGCCGTGGGCAATACATAAATATGAGCATAGCTATTTTCCCGGAAATCTCGAAGATGAGTTTGGGCCACTGGCTATTGTCTGCTGACCTTGTTCCCTTCACATTGATGGAAACTTCATTAAGACAGAATCCAAGCTGCTCCGGGTCATGTTTATGGCTTGCTTTCTTTGTCAGGGCTTAGGTACAAAGCTTTTGGTTCTAGAAGCACAGACATCTTGCCACTAAAGCATGGGCTCTTGGGAGCAATATCTCTTTTGACTAACAATAGAAGTGTTCCCTAATGCAATCTTCATAAAGACATCAAAGTATTCACTAATGGTGGCCAAATCCACCTGCAATGGGTGGGTCAGACATGAGGTTTTTATCATTAATTAGGGAGTCCATGGTCGGTCTTGGTAGGCATCTTCAGCCCCACATCATTAATTTTAGAGGAGTCAAGCCCTGACTCATCTTCTCTAGCACCACCATCTTCCAGAGAAAATGCACTTAGCTACATGGCCATGACATTTCTACATTACCACCACAGTGTCTTAGATCCAGTTTTGAAGAAGAATTCTGTCTTAGTGGATTTCTGCGGTATTTCCTGCTTGCTATGATCTTTTGCTGAAGGTGTCTAGGGCTCAGTATTTCCTACACACGGTAAAAAGCTAGGGCTATGTTGAAAGGATGGGGCAGAATTCAAATCCCTGTAATGAAGGGATTATTTGAAAGAAACACTGAGTTGTCTGCAAACACGGCTCTAGATAACAGATGCTATGTAGATTGTAGTTCAGGATGCCACAACCCCTCAGTCACACTATATTCAATATCAAAATGCTTATAAGGTATGTAAGTAAAGACGAAAGGATACAGACAGTCTTCTGAGTATCTTTTTTATGGAACACCACTATTCTGCTGCTTGGACATATTATAACAATATTTTACATTATGAAACATAAATATATGGCTATTGTTTAAAACCCCTATTAAAGGCAAACACATTTTTGATAAGCACCAATTCTCTATATAAATATTGCATATAATTTAAACACACATTTGTATATGCATAAATAAATACAAACGCGTGCACACCAGCATGCTCGGGCGTGTGTGTGTGTGTGTGTGTGTGTGTGTGTGTGTGTGTGTGTGTGTTTGTGTGTGTGTGTGTGTGTGTGTGTATTAAATACAAAGAGAAGGGCAAAGTTATAGGGAGAAATTCTAATAAGTCAGAAGTGATAGTACATGCCTGATTTCAATGCACTCAGGAGGCAGAGCAAGGAGATCGTGCACATGAGTATAGAGGAAGGAAGGAGAAAGGAGACTAAGGATTTTTTCTCTAAGCAAGACCTCATATGGAATATAGCATCTTATTATAAGAATAGATCTACTAATTTTGTCATAGAGATTATTGTTCTTATCAAACAAAATGGACTAAAAATGGAAGCAGATCTAAGGACAATATTCATTCTTTTTCTAAAACATCAGCTTTGTCTGTAAGGAATATTCCCATTTTAATTTACTCTCTGTTGCTTTAATGGAAAACATTGGGGAGGAGTTTATTTGGTTGATAAGCTACATGCATCCCAGGAAGAAGTCAAACTAGGAACCTGGAGGCAGGAGTTAGGTGAGGCAGAGACCATGGAGCAATGTTTTTTATTCTCTTGCTATTTCTGGCTCACTCAGCTACTTTCCTTGCATAGTCAGGCCCACCTGTCCAGGAATGGCACCATTCACAGTGCGTATGGCACTTCCACACCACTTAGCAATTAAGAAATGTCCCCATAGACATGCCACTCGCCAATTCTATAGAGGCAATTCTTGACTTCAGATTCCCACCTTCCCGGGTGACTCAAATTTGTGCAAAGTTGACAAAAACTACCCAGTATATTAATAGCCCAATCTCTTTAAGAACTTTGGTTGAGTAACACACCTCTTGGATGTTAATTTTGAGAATCCATAGAAATGTATTGCTTTCATTCTGGGTAAAAAACAAACACATTATGTTTAATTTTATCGTTTTATAGGCCTTGGAATAAGACCTGCTTTCTTGAGCTGATCTGCATTGTCCTAAGTGCACTGTCCTGAGCCTCAGCTGCAGAGTCTCTGACACTGCATCTTTAAATCCAAAGGCTCAGTTTGCCACACAATTTCTGTCTCTCCACGACTTGCTCCTCAGTCCCCAAGTGAAAGGCAGTTGATCCCAGTTTTTTGTCCTATTTGTTGGGTCACCTACAGGTGTTCTAGATTCCACACACTTCTTTATGCCCTGACCACTGAGGAAAAGCCCATTGATTGGCATCTGGTCCTTCATTCTCTTCTCTCCCTGGTGATGAGGAAGGTAAGAAGGAGAAATCACTGGTACAGATGTAAGTCCTAGACACATTAGGTAAAAAGTGGGTTTCTTTGCCAGTGAATTCTTTACATACTTGTCTGTCTGATCACCATCCTAAAGGAGCCCCTCAACATCAAATTATCAACTCCACTGGGCAAATGAATGTTTTACTTGCCTGAATTCCTGTCTCCTACTTTATTTCCTAAAAGCATTCTATAATAAATACTGCACAGTTGGAGCTAGGTTGAGTAGGGTTGCTATCAATTTAACGCAATCAAACCCATCTCCTTTCTTCCCTTGTTCATATAAGAATCAATTCAAATCTCTAGATAAGAATAGACATTAATGTGTCCATGGGTTGTATTCAAATGCTGGCTTGTCCTCTATGATTGTTCAACTAAAATGGTATATTAATTTTGAAAGGTACTATATGCATTGCTACAGTGATAAATTGAGAGACATTCATATCTAATCTGCTTTCTTTCTGTAATCTCCAGGTAAGAGAGACATGAAAATAGACTTTGTCTCTAGCAGACAGTGACATTTCTTCCCTACTAGAGAAGAACTAAAAATATCTCCTGATATCCCTAGTAATGGCAGACAAAGAACTCTTAGCTCACATTTCTTACACATACACAATACAAAACTTGCAAGTGCCCCATGATTGAATAGGTGTTCATGCTACTGCTGACATCAAAATCTCCAATTACCCCAGGATTTGAGTGCTGACTGCATCCTGATTTACTTGGGGGACAAATTAGACAGCATAATTCATAAAACAAATACTTCAAGGATCAAATTGAAATGAACACGTATAAAACAATTCAGGTAGAAGTCTGATGGCCACAGTTATTTCTTCAACTGTGGTCAAGACTTGGCAGCGACAAACTTCAATTAATGGGCTGGAGTTCCAACAATAACAAGTGCATTGCTAAGAATGGATTTCCAGAAAACTCAGCCAGTTGGATCCAAAGCTACCAAACTGGCAAGTTGACTAGAAGTAGATGGAAGAGATTATACTTCAGAAGACAGTGATGGGAAAAAAATTTCATGTATGGAAAATTGCTGTCTTTGGGGATTCTGAAAAGAAAAATAACTTTGTTGGTCATTAGTTGTGCAACTGGTTCTAATACCTAACATGTGCATTGCGTTTAACCATATAAAATATATTCACTCTTGCAAGCACCATCTCCTAATGCCTCCCTACAGCCGAGAAGTCAATGGAACACACTGATAGTAAAGGAGGGGTTTGGGGCACATAAATAACATCCCTAATGTCATACAGATGTGCGACACAAAAGCAGCTGTATCTGTAAAATAAACAAATACAAAATGCTCTCCCTTAAAGAGTGCCGAATTGTGGTTCTACTTCTCACTTTGGGATCATGATGGAAAACTTTATCCAGTGGCAGGATTTTTCTTTCACTTGGGGAGGACTGATGGGTGACCTGTGGGCTGTGGCCAACCAGAGGTGGTGAAGGACACTGTCAGAGTAAGACACTCTGAGATAACAAATGCTAACACAAGCCTCCTTGTGTCCTGTCTTGCATTCATCTGCAGCCAGTTCTGAAATGTGTGCGGGGCTTTCTTCTGTGGGATTCCAGGGACTAAGAAATAATGCTTTCAACAAAGCAACCTAATATACAAATTATTCTTCAAGCTGAATTCTTCATCTTGTTCCCATCTCATCTCTCTTTGCTTCAGAACAGAGAAACAAGCCTAAGTCTGAAAACTATTTCGATTTTTTTAGTGCTTGAAAATGCAATTTAGAATGCATTTTCTAGAATTAGAATTCTATGCAATTTGCATAGAATGATCCAATATATTTGTAGAGCACACAATGCCAAGTTGTCCCAGCACACCACAACTCTTTTCCTATGCATCATATCAAGGGTGCTTCTAGATTTATAAATGTTCAAGTAGGAGTTCAATTTAGAGTGGTTTTCCAAAGAAGTAAGTCTCAATGACAAACAAGAATAGCTGGGCATGTGATTCGATCATTTGAGGTAGGAGGACCTACCCTTAAACTGGACCACATCTGGTGGCAGCCCATTTAAAAAAAATTGGAGAAGGAATCTTTTGCTTTTTATCTGCTTGTCTTTCTTGTTGTTGGGAAATTTAACTGTTCTGCTATGTTGCATGTAGTTTTAAAAACTACCACCTATTCCCAGGCTCTGACTGTGCTCTGACCCCTCTCAGCTTCCCCCTTGTCCTTTCTAGCTGACCTCTGGGAGGTGACTAAGTTATCAGCCCACTCCTGGGACACTTGAATCCTCGAATAAAAGAAACACACTCAGCTTTGTTACTTTACAACTTGCCTACTAGGCACAATTGCTGAATGCAGATATCTTCTGCCTGGAAAAGCATGCCCTTACCCTTTTAATATCTCTGTCTTCCCTCCCACCCTAAACTTAGTGGCTTGTTCTACCTAGCCCCTACTAAGCATCGTTGGACACCCATATGTAGCAGAGTCCACAGGTCCTGACCACACCTCCACCCACGTAGGCCTTACATGATTGTTTCATTTTGCTCCAAAGCATGGCAGGAAAACATCCTTCCCCTTTGCATCTATCTACCTTTTCCTCCTGGGACCTGCAAATCCCACCTCTACCTTTCACCCAGAAATTAGCCCCTGGCCTTCTTTATTGACAAATCAAGAGCCAATTGGTGAGAGGACATTAAAAACAGAACCTCCCCCTTGCACTGCTGTTCAAGAATTCTTTCTTTGGTACCAAAATCCACTTGTTCAGGACTCCAATAAAGATAGAATACTGGTAGTTTTATATGAATTCCTTGAGACTCAAGCACCAGATCAAGACTGCTGAGATACTCAGTCTTATGGTCTGAAAAACCACCAGATCCTTAGCCTTTCTGTCCAGAGACAGCCATAATGGACAGCCCATAGGCCACTCTAATAAATCTCATGCACACACACACACACACACACACACACACACACACACACACATTCTATCTGTTCTGTTCCTCTAGAGAACCCCAGCTAATATACCTAACAATAAAAAGCTACAAGCTCTTGCCATACCTTCATTCTACATAGCACAATCCTTCTTACCTTTTCCCCTTCCTTCTCTTCCCTCTCAAAACCCTCCAATATCCTAAACAAATAATACTTGGCCAATTGCAAGCTCAAACACAACCTATTCAGTGTTCTCCCTTCCTGTCATGAATAAAACTCAGTTATCCTGAGTGTTCCTTGGAAGTACTTTTTAGCCTACACATGAATCAAGACAGTCTTATTCCTATCAGGACTTATATGATCCAGCACTTCCGCCTACTTCCATCCAAAGACACTTTCTGCTGAGCCTTACATTATGTGGATGTCAAATGGTTATGTTTACCTGTCCAGGAAATTTCCTGGCCTGTTATTCATCAAGGCTTTAACATTCACTCTAGTCTTTCTCCTCTATAATATAGGCTGTTCAATGGTCTTGTGCCTTAACATAATCATGAAGGAAATATGAAATACCCTGACTTCTTGCATCCCAGATCCTCTATCTGGGAGAGACTGTCAGTCCTGAATTATTAGCTGTACTAGTTGACTATCATATATTAAGAACAATAGCAGAAGATTAAAGAGTACTAAAGAGAGAGCCCAGCTAAGGAGTACTGTTAATTCAATCTGGAGACAAGAAAATATGTATAGGAATGACTTGCATGTGTGACAAAACCAGAAACATGAGCAGCACTAATGGGTAGTAGCAGAAGGCAGGAAAAACAGTAAACACATCACATGATGTCAAGGTTGGAAGTGAGAGTAACTTGAAGGGGCTAAAAATGAAGTTCACTGGGAGCCATGAAACGCGATGCAGAGGTGCCAGACTAGGCCAATCAGGAAAAATATCCAAAAAATAAGAAGAAATACTAACCAGTTGCTGAATAATTATATGTGCATATCTATTTTGAAATGAACTAAGGCAAATTGCAATCAATAGTTTATACATTTAATAGGTGTTCTTTTATTGAATACATTCATTCAGAAATTTCCTAAGCATCAGAAGACTTAAAGATTTCCATTATAGACGCTATGGACTGAATGGTTTGTGTCCTTCCAAACCATGAAAAGCACTCACCCACCCATTTGGTGGTATTGAGCCCTTGGAAAGGTCATGATGAAAGAACTCTAATAACAAGTTTAATGCCTTCTCTATAGGAGATGAGGAAACATGAGATCCTCCTCACTGCATCATAAGATGTCAAAATAAGAAGGCAACTGTTATTGAAGAAGAGAGATATCCCTTACCAGAATCCATGCCATGTGAGCCTTTAAAGAGGTAAAAAAGAAATATTTGTTGTTTAAACCCTGAAATCTCCAACTGACACAGACTATGAGTAAGAAAGGGGATAAATCCAACTCTGTTTTTTAATTTCTTACAGAAACTAAACCCAAAATGTAAGTTCCCAATGCTGAAATTATACTGCAGGTCAGTGAGGTTCATGGCACAGTCTAACTATGGGCATTTTCTGAGGAACTTCCCAGTAGCATTTGCCTGCATGTTCCCATGGCTCTTACCCAGGTTCTTGGAAGTCTCAGACCTAAATAGAGCAGGAATTCCCTAAGCACCAGAGAACTCTGAAAATTTCCAGAAGGTCTAATTCTGAGTCAAAAGATTTTTTTCCTACTGTACAGGCAGGTCCAGCCCTCTCTCAAGACCCAAGTATGTCCCCAGTGACACGGTCAAGGCTTCAGAGGATCTAGAAACAGAATGCATTGGGAAGAATGACCCTCTGTGTTGCCATGACATCAGAGATCACTAATGTGTGACCAATGTTGCTAGTGGTTCACTACTGCATTGTGTGACCATAGAAACATGTAATCAGTGTCAGGAACTAAACTCAGTCTAATTTTATCCTTACCTTTCACCACCAACATCTAGGTGAGAACAGCTGCCCAGTTTTATGGTTTGTGTATAAAAATACAAGCCAATGTCACTGAAATAACTTGACCAAACTGGAGTCAAATTAAAATATTTGACACGGTTGTTTTCCTTTTACTTCACTAGAGTGATGTACATAACTAACAGGAAAAATGAATATTTATACTGCATGGCACCTACCTCTGTCTTTAAGGGTTTCAATAGTTTGTCAGTTACCTCGTGTAGCTCAGGGGTTATGGGCAGAAATGGAATCACTTGCATTACAACTCACTTTTTAGTGGACTGAACTTTCTGTTTTATTTCTCTTCCCTCTTCTCATGGCTTCAAGTGTTAATATTTAACTCCTGCTAGAAAACCACAATAGAAAGCTTCTCTCCTCTCTCCAGAGTCTCTCATCTTTACCTGAAATGACCCTGTGGATCACTGAGAACCAATTTATAACTTTAGAGTGCAAATGTGATTGCACCTTGTTAATATTTTGCCATGTTACCTAGGAAATACAAAATGGCTACTGGAGCATGTTTGGTCAATGACATCACTAATAAGATCAATCTTAGAAGAGTTTAATGTGTAGAAAGTCAACAAAAAGTCTTCTGTGCATATTTCTTTAGCTATAATTATTGCCTCAGGATATGTAGGTGCACGAATTTATTTAAATTAACATTGTTTCAATGAAACCTATAAAGGAATGTGCATATTTTCTTATTTTGAACCTCTCTAAAAATAATCTCTTCTGAATGCGTTGCAATTATGTACATTGCAAATTACATCTAATTGCATCTTGGCATTAGATTATAGGGAAGAAACAGCGCATGCACAGGCTGGAGTTTCCTTGGGGACTTCCCTATTCGATTTCAGGCTTCAGGGTGTGTCAATCTGAAAATGAGGACAACTTAGATTTGAAAACCCTTTGTATCATATATGGTTCCTTGTCTTACAACAAAACTGAACAAATTTCTAAGCATATTGGTCTACAGAAAACCCAGGAGCACATTCTCCCATCAAGCCATGGGGTGGTTCTCCAGCTGTCACTCTGTGCTATATCAGCCATTTTTATCAGACTGAAGTACCAACTCGGGCCCGCTTTATCACCAATCCTTCTCCATATAAATGGATGCTTACAGGGCCTCCTTCTGACCGGCCACATCATGTCAGGCAGAATAAAAATAATCTATCTTGTAGCAACCGCTAGGCTATTTCATGGACATACTGGATTTGGAGAGAGGTGAATCAATTTTCAAAAAGAATATGTAGCATGAGATAAAGCTGAAGTTTCCCAGGACTAATCTGATGCTTTAGTTTATTTTTCCAAAGTGAGGGACCCAAGGGTATTGTTGCTCTATTTTAAGCAGACAAGGAGTTTGGTAAGAAGGAGCTAACAAGTGACTGAAAGGTCATCAGTAGACCACGATGCGCACCCAACTGAACTGAAAACTTGTACCATGCAATTGAATCTATTGCAAGTATCCTTCATGTTTCAGCAGGTTCCAGCATGAACACCAGCCTCCCAAACATTATGTACCCATTTTGATGAAGAAACTGATAGCCATCAAAATCTCTTCTTGTTTTAGACCCAACCCCTACTCCCACACAGCTTTTATAATAAAAATACAGCTTGGCCATTAAAATGAGACACTAAACTGGGAATATTTAACATAAACACACAAATTACAGTCATGGTCAACAGCTATGGGAGTCGGGCCTTATAAATAAAGCATGAAATTATCTATTTTGTTTCCAAATATATTCTTAGAGTTCAGATGAACCTGAGTAGGCCTAGATTCGGGGAAAGAAATGTGCCAAATCCAAGGAGAATGTCCTCAAGGATTGTCAATGGAAAATCATGAAAAATTCCTATCATGTTAAAGAAAACTAAACCAAGAGAAAAAGAGACAGAATAAATAGTGGGATCTATTTTCTTAATTGGTCTCTCTGCTCCCATTCCTCTACCATCTCACAATGCTCAATGTCAGCTCCCCCAAACACAAAGCTGAATGCATTGCTAGGGTGTTATAAATTTCCAATGAGGACTTGGGGAGGAAGCTTGTTGCAGAGGGCTTATAGAGGAAGTGAGATACCTTGAGCATGTTCCCTAGCACTGGAACAAACAATTCAGCGAAGGGCTGTTGCCTATAAAACTCCTAATTTGAGAATCAGAGCCCTTCACTTTGAACCCCAATCTGTCCCCACCCCACTTTCCCATTTTTCTATTCTTGATCTTAGAACATAAGCCATTGGTGTTCTGTTCAGGAAAATTTCCCCTGTGCCTATGTGTTCTAAGCTTTCCCCCAGCTCTGTGCTCTGAGTACTCATGGCGGGACCTCATCGGGCCTGTGCCCCAGGCTCTCTTTCCTTTTAATTCTCATTGTGCTTCTACTCCAAAGGATGAGAATCAAAAAGCAGAGTATGCACCGTAATTATAGAGCACATCTACGAACTTCATTGATTCACATTTAGCTAGTGATGGTGAAATCTTCAGGCTATAAAATTGCCTGTTGTCAAGCCTGGTGACTTGGGTTCAATCCCAGTGTCCCATTTAATAGAAAGAGAAAAGTGACTCTTGTAAGTTGTTCTCTGACCTTTCCATGCATGTTGTCATTTGTGTACACACATGCAGCCACACAAAATTTATATGTGTGTGTGTGTGTGTGTGTGTGTGTGTGTGTTAAAAGTGCTAAAATTGTATGCTATTACTGTATTTTATGTTGGTCCAAGACTCTCGGTAAAAATGATACAGGCTAACTTAGCAGAAAAACCAAAGCGAAGTACTGTCTGGGATAATGGGGTTATTTGCGGGAGAAGTGACCAGAATTGGGCTGAAAGGAGTAAAGAGGGTTGAGAAACTTAAAAGGAGAGAAGTTGTATTTCTCTGTCAAGTAGTAAAGAACCTAAGCCTGGGTCCTTCAGAGATCTGTCCATCTATTTCCACATAAAAAGATTTGGGATTAAGAGAGCTTTCAACATGAATAATCTATGCGGTCTCATCTAAAAACTCGAAGGACTCGCTAAGATTGTTCAAAGCCATTTTAGGAAATCTTCTATAGCAACAGATGGCACAAGTAGTAGATGACACTGGTGAGATCTCACTGTGTCAGCCCTTGAGATAATTTTTTGCATGGACGGATGACATGCACAGTCCTTAATCTCCTATCCTCATGTGACACTGAAGAAAACCAAGATTTAAGTAATGTATCTTTCACCTCATGCTTGGAGCCAGAAAGGAGTTGAACTTACATTCTAAAGCTAGTCCTTGGATATCACCGTGACTCTTCCCTGTAAATGAATACTATTCAATTCATCTACAAGCAGGATGCATTTACCCTGCTTCTCACTGTTTCCTATAACTTCTCTTTGACCTAATGAACCTTATTTGCAAGCTCAGCATCATCCCCTGGGACTATGGAGAGAGAAAGTGTGTTCTGTGACTGCTTGTATTTGGCTGACTTAGATTTTGGATGAAAGTCATGCCATCCTCACTTACAAAATATCCCCCACACTGGGAAATACCATTCTGGAGAATGACCCGATTTATGTCACAAGACAAAATATCAGAATTAAACTTATCTCTGAATCCCCAACAATCCACCTATTCCTAACGATCTCCTTCAGTAATACAAGCTAAAATGCAGACTAGTTCTTGGTTGACATACTTAGTATGATTTTACTTAATCCTCCTGTCAGAAAGCTCCTTGAGTCACATAAGAAACCATCTATAGGACTGTCTTATCCATCTTTTAATAGTATGTTCTATTTCATAATTAAGCCAAGTTTATAAAATTTATCTATAGTACCAAAATATCCCCTGTGCTAACAAGAGAGGAATGCTTTTAAAATACCATTCAGGAGATGCTGAAAGTTGGGTGTTTTAATACAAAACTTATCATATTAGGAGTCTATTGAGCAAGGGCTTTGGGAATTACAAGATGGATAGCAACTATGCTTAAAAGAATATCTATATCATACCATAGAGCATGAGTTTGGTTTTTTTGCCTTTCATATCTGAAGTTAACAGTGATTCATAGAAAGTTATCCTAGGAATAGACTGAGGGCAAGGGCAGCTTTGTCTGTGACCCTCTCCAGTATTGCTCTGGGGGAAATGTCAGTACTACTCACAGGATGATGAGGTTGTTTGGGACTGGAGCAGATGGGGAGAGGAATCCCATCAACCTACAGCAAAGTCTGTGGAGAGAAGGGACCTAAGGCCTCTCATGACTACACAGAGTGCTTCTCCATCATATCACTCCAGCCTGCCCCTTTAGTGAAGGTCAGAGGCTCCTGTCTTCCTACGCCTCTCAATCTGTTGAAGTAATTTAAAAAACAAACAAACATCCCTATCTGTCTACTGACTGAGCCCTGGTTGATGGAAAGTCTCTGCTGTGGCTGCCTTTTCGCCTTTGCCCGATATCTTACTGAGAAATTTGAGCAGCAAATTTCTCAGGGGCTGCCAAAAGGCTGATGAAGTTGGGGAGCCCTCTGAGTTTCATTGCTGTTGACAGCTGGTTTTCTTGAACAAGTTAGTACCTGCTGAGATGGGTTGGGCTTTATCTGAGCCACTGGAGCCCACGCTTTTAAAAACCACACACAGCAGCCCACACTTTGCTTGTTTGTAAACCACCAGCATCGAGCTAAATAGACACTCCCTGAATAAATAAAGGAAGGCATTGTCATTCTGTTCAGGGACCATGAAATGCAGCTTGCTAAGTTGCAGTCTATTTTTCTCAGGCAAGACACCACAGGGTAATTTTTTTTTCCCTTTTGATTACATGATGTCAGCATATATTCCATTGCCTCCTGTATAAATTGACACTTGACAGGCCTATTTCAGTGTAGTCTATGCTGTATGGCTCACTTACTGTTTCCAAGCATCCAGGCGCAGTCATGGCAACAGGAGGGTGTTCCATCTGATTTCCCAGCTGGAGAAGCATAGACAGAACTAGAACCCGTTCCTGAGTCTTCATCTCCAAGACCTTTACAAATGGTCCCTTTGGGAAAGTAAACACAGTAGTGTTTTGAAATGGTTTGGTAATATTTTATGTGATGGTTTTGACAAGAAATGTAGGTATTCCATTATCATGAATCCAGAGCAAAACTGTTGTCTACTGGGGTCAATCAGAACACAGCACATTTCCAAACATGAATTTATAAGGATTAATTTTTGAATAAAAAAAATGACCCTCCTGAATGGGGTTAAGTAGGCTGTTAAGAAACAATTATATGATTGCTGTTGGGTTTTACTAAACATTTTACTGTCATCAATAAATCAGTGCCTGAAGGGATAGGGAAAGCTTATAGAAGAACCAAGAGGTGATGGGAAAGGAGGATGTTTCCATACAAGTGCCTGCTGAACTTTATTTCTGTTGCTGAGATAAAACACTCTCACAACAAGTAACTTAATTGACAAAGGAGTTTATTTGGCTTACAGTTCTAGGTTTTAGCCCATCATTGAGGTGAAAGTCAAGATAGCGATTTTAAGCAGGTCACCTCACATCTACCATCAAGAGCAGACTTCTTGTCTTCTTGCTTTCTTGCTCTCATACAGCTTTCTCTTATTTTATACTGCTCAGGATCTCTGCCTAGCAAAGGGTGCTGCTTACAATGGGCTGGGTCTTCCCACATCCATTTACAGTTAGAAATGTCCACATGCCAACCTGATCTAAAGAATTTCTCATCAGGCTCTCTTCCCATTGACTCTAGGTTGTGTCAAGTTGACAATTAAAACTATCCAGTGCAGATCCTTAGTCTGGATTATTATCTCCTAGCTCTGGAAGTACATCTTATTTCTTTCCACCCAACTCCCATGTCCCTGTGGTCCTACACTAATAACTATGACTCAGAAAATCCTACCTATTTGGAAATCCATGAAATGGACTCTTAATAAATAGTTTCAGAATGAGGGAATATTTAGAATATGTCCCTAGGCAAAATACATTATAACCATTCACAGCCATTTACCATCCTATGGAACACAAAATTCTCTCCTGTGAACATACTTCCAGTACAGAATTTCTGTGGGCCCAAGACACAATGTTTCTTTACTCCACTAACCAGCTATCAGTCAAGAAGGGAAAATACAGTGCTCCATTTTGTAACTATGCCTGGGTTATTGTCCCAAAAGGTAGGTGTCACTTTGACTGACTAAATAACTTGTCAATGAGAACATCCACAGAGGTCACCTTCAGAAAGTCTAAGAAGCCATCAGCAAGCATAAGGATGCAAAGAATACTTTCACTGACAGACAGAGGTATGCAGAACTGCACCATCCAGCACTGACCCTGAGATACCGACTCTGTTACTTAGCCTCCTGATACAGTACTTCCCACATCAACAATGTAAGACAGGACCTCTGCCTAGTGCTGCTATGGGAACCATGTGATACAGCATAGGACAGTGTACCACAAGAGGCCAAACACATAATTATCTTCATGTAAGGACTGTGAGCCTAGATAAGCTTATGTTCACAAACTAAGGGAGGCCTGACCATGGAGGCTTAGGCTATGAACATAAACTACTTCCTGCCTATAGTCTTCTCTGGTCAACAGGCAGTATTCTGTGTCACTTCTGAGATCTCAGAGAACTTCCCAGTGTCCTTTGAAAGCCCATTTAGCAAGAACAGCTTTTCTATGAATTTGCAGGGGAAGGGCAACTCTTGCATGCCATCTTTCTTTTATGCAGTTGACATTAGCCCACTAGAGGTATAGTTCCCTTTAATAGAACATACACTTCACAGCTCCTCCATTTCCCATTCCTGTACCTCATATCAAATGAAAAGTCATGACATTTGTGTCCTTGTTCCCAGATTGACTAAGTCCTAAACCCCCAGATACATGGACCTTCCCCAGGCTCATCACAATCATAGTCTTCATTACTTTTCAACAAAAGACCATAACAGCTCTGCAGGCACCAGGAGTAAGGTCTAAGCTTCTTTACTCAGATTCATTTCTCCACTTCTACTCATGCCAAAAGCCTTACCCAGGTACCATCTGTAGCCTGGACTGCATTGCTCTGCTCTAGCCGCCCCCAGACTACGTCCTAATTAGGGAAAGGCAACGTGGTAATCCTGTAACCTCACACCCTCCTAAGAACCACAAATAAGAAGCTCATATTTTTGTCAGTATAAGTGGTAGATAATTTTCATTTAAGTATAAATATCAGATTTTTGTCCCGGACTAAAGCAAACCCTGATAATTATACAGTTGCAAATTATTGCGTTACAAAAAAGGTCTAAATTATCTCCTTCCAACATTTAATGAATTCAGCCACTTAATGAATTCCCAAAATGCACCGCTTTCCCTCATTTCACGTTCCATGAAATAGCAGATTTGTATGGCCGATGGAAAAAGGAGTGATTCCCGTGTCAGCCTTCCAGAATACGAGTTATTTGCCAAAAAGAAAAACAAGGGGCTGGGGGGGAAGAGAGAGAGACTAAATTGTCTTTGATCAGTGGGAATTAGTTACAAATGCTCAATAAAAATAAAGGCTGGATTGGACTCTTAATATGTTTAGGACTCGGATGATGCAATCTCCCGAATTTAGAATTTACAAGGTTGCTTTGTTCGGCTCCTCCAGCTCAGTTCCCATGTAATGTTTGCTCTGGGGGCAAAAACATGAGGCATCTGGATGGAATCTATTCTGGCTTCGGGAAGACAGAATGCCTACCCTATAGGAAAACTGTCCATCTTTAAATTAAATTCAATTCTAAGCAGCTTGCTCCCTAACCAAAGCCTGCTTCTCCATATCTTTCTAAACTGTATGATGTAAATCATCTGTGTGGTGATTCTTTCCCCCCTACTTTTCCCGATCTTTTTGGAATAAATATGGTGCTTGTTAACATGAGGAATTGATAGTCTGTTGCCATTTTCCATGGTCTTGACATTTGAAGACATTTGTAATCAATAAAGGCAGACACGAGGAAACAAATTTGATAACTATTCTTAAGGAATAAAGATGGTCAAATATTAAAACAGGATTCAAAGGGAGTGTCCCAGCCAACATATATATATATATATATATATATATATATATATATATATATATATATATATATATATATACATACATACATACATACATACATACATACATACATACATACATACATATATATATATATATATATATATATATATATATATACATGGGTCAAAAATCATGGTTGCCTGTCTACATGTCATTCAACTTCCTTCTGTATTTCCTGTTTCCTCTCACTATCTTCTACTCGTGCGACACATAGGACTTCGCCAAAATGCCATCAGAGACATGGATATCATAATGTCCATCAATTCCATTCAGCACTTGGACATCACAACCAGCCAGTCCTAGGTAAAATCTGACACACATCTGATGGGTCACCATCTTTGATTCTTCTAGTAATTGCCTTGCTTTTCTGTCTTGTGGGCATGTCCATTTCTTTCCCTGCCATTCATTTCCTTGTAATGACCTATGATTGCATACTATATTGCCTAAGACATGTCCTCCATGTAAACCACTTCCTTCTGACTCCCCACACACCAACACCTTTCTGCCCAGCTTCTGACCTCCCAGAGACAGCATCTACAAAGGAACTCTCACCCCCACCTATAGGAGGCTTTACCTGTAGAACTGGTTTATGTCAATTCTGGAATGTTGTGAAAACATTTAAGGACAGGTTCAATTGGAATATGGCAATCCCTTCAAATAGGGTTTGATACTGTTTCTCTAATAGAGGACTGTGGTAATAATGATACTGTCTTGACCCCAAGAAAAAGTTTCAGCATCAAAATGAAAAGAAATAAAGGGAGGAAGGTACTTACTAGGACTCAGCAGAAAATCTTGGGCTCTTTTCAAGTCTTTCTTCCCAGGGGGCTCTCTCAGTCTCAACTTTTCACAGAATGAAGCTATTAGCACTACAAGCATATGATATTATTGCTTAATTAGAGGAGATAGAAAAATATTTTTCAGCATATTTGGTGCTCTACAGTTATCAGAAATCTTGAGGTACCTGTCTGAACAACTACCCAGGAAAACAAAGGAGGTGCTGAAGCTGGAGCCCTCTTACAATCACCCAGCATCTCTGCCTGCTATGTGCAAAAGTCAGGGTCTGCAGAATTCATATAGAAATGTTGTTGGTATGTCACCAGCTCATCCTGTCTAGTGGGAATAATGAAACTTATGAATAGTAAGAAGAAAACTAAGTCCCTCACTGATTCTGTGTGTGTATGAGTGTATGTGTGTATGAGTGTGTGTGTCTTTGTCTTTCTGTTTCTCTCAGTCTCTTGTCTGTGTCTCTCTGTCTGCCCCCCCACACCTGCCATTTCTCAGGTTATCATGATTCTGTACTGATTCTCTGTGTGTGTTTGTCTCACTCTCTATCTCTCTAACTGTCTCTGTCTCTCTCTGTATCTTTCTCTCCATCTCTGTTCTTCTATCTCTCTGTCTATCTCCATGTCTCTTGATCTCTGTCTTTGTTTCTCACCCTCTACCTTTCCCTCTCCATCTCTCCTCTCTCTCTCTCTCTCTCTCTCTCTCTCTCTCTCTCTCTCTCTCTCTCACACACACACACACACACACACACACACACATACACACACACAGCTGTTTCTCTGGTGGTCATTGTACTGCACTGATTCTAAAATTATCTTCCCCTCTGCAGCACTCCTATCTTTGGGCCAGTCAAATGCATACATGAATTATAGTAACATCAAAAGTGAATTATTATAGACCTAAAAGACCCCCAGTCACCTTACAGTATAAGTCACCAAAAAGAATATTTCAAGAAGCCAGAGAAATCTTACTTCCATATTTTGAAACAATAATCCTGGTGGAATATCTGATTCATTCATTGTTCTTCCTGATATCCAAAAACACAAATACTTCCCACACTGGAACACTAGAGCTCACACAAAGAACCTCTGAATGGAAACTACCTAGATCACATTGACTCTTTAGCCTCTGTTTACTTAGGATAGTGTTGAATATCAAAACTGAAGAAGGAAGAAAGTCCTTTGACAGTATTCCTCTCTGGAGTCCTTGGGCCATATGCTAACAGTGCGTTTAAAATAGCCTGACTCTCTACTTGATCTACACTGGGAATATGGTGCCCTGTTTTCTCAGTTGTGAAACTTGAAGTAAGGAGGTGGGAAGGAGAAGTCAGGGCTCTGTGAGAGCAGCTTGTCGGGTAGGGAGCTTTTCTTTCCACCCCAGTTTGTGTGGGTGAAATACATTCTGGAACATGTTTCTTCGCACATCCCGCCCACTCTCCATCCTTGCAGGCCTCCTTAGGAAACAGACTCTTTCAGTGGCCTCTGAAGTGAGGAAAACACAGGCTTGACTTCTTCTCCAGAATAGGTAACAAATGAAGAAAAATGGAGAAAATGTTTGAACGAAGCCAGGGCATCATTGAACACAAAATAAGATGCAGTAAATTACCATTCAGCTAGCTTGCAAACAATTACAAAAAACACACACCAAAAGCATTTCTGCACATTGTGCATTCCTTTGGGAGAAAGAGACAAACTATCATCAGAGAAGCATTCAACATCTAGAACATGCCCAAGGCTCAATCTCAGCCACCTGAGTTCCCCATTACTTGGGGAGGAGGCTGTCTTCTAGATGCCATAGTCAATGTATGTAAGACATATTTGTTTTGTTGCTTCTGCTACATGGTATAGGGCTCTGGCTATAGTGGGAGACAGAGGAAGGTTATGAGAAAGATTCTGTTCTTATTGTAGCTCTACTTCTTAAGGAATGCTGA
This sequence comes from Micromys minutus, assembly GCF_963924665.1. Lineage (NCBI taxonomy): Eukaryota > Metazoa > Chordata > Mammalia > Rodentia > Muridae > Micromys > Micromys minutus. The sequence goes on along the minus strand of NC_137954.1, from coordinate 26,404,745 downwards.
GCTGCTGGGTAATTGAATGAGTCAATATAAATAAATATTCATGAGCAGGAAAGCTGGTCTGTCATCATCTAATATATATATATATATATATATATGGTTCAGCAGTTTAGTGCATGGGCTGCTCTTCCAGAAGACGCTGATTCATTTCCTCGTATTCACTTGTGGCTCTAGTCTAGGGCCACTGATGCCTTGTTCTGGCCTCCAAGATTACCAAGTTCCAACATGGTACACAGACATATATGAAGGTAAAACCTACATAAACATATTTTAATTTAAATCCCATATTAACTATAAGCCCTTTGGAATCACAGATAAACGATGAAAATAAACTAAGGTAGACTGTGTTGCATCTCTCGAGAATAGGTACCACTGGAACAATTATTCACTTTTTGTCCTTACAGATGGTGATCTCACTCCCCCTTGGTCCTATTGCCTCCTTGTGTACCCTCTAGCTTCAAAGCCCCAGAAGACAATAAATTTGGACAAGGTTAGATGTATGTCTACCCCCTAAGTGCACTGAGTAGACACAGAGATGTGCTGGCACCAAAACTCTATCATGTGGCCACTTTTTATTATCATTTTTTGCCTTTTACTATCCTCCAATGCACCATTGATCCTAACAATAGTATATACCATAATTCTTGTGATTCCTATTTTCACAATATATTTTCAAATATATTGTTCCTGTTGTGGGGACCCAAGCAGGAATCTTAAGAAATTTTCTTGAGACAACTTCTGTTGTCAATGCCCCATAAGTCATTTCAACCGAAAAAGTATTATGAAATTCTATAAACTACATAAACCAGTTTATTAGTAGGTGCTCTTAGGAATAACACCTGTGCAAAACAAGAAACAACAAACACATTAGGGAAAGAATGCAATTGGCTGTCTTACCCAGCTGTGAAATCTAGGAACAACAATGACCTGCATAGTAAGATATCCATAAAGGTGTAATAGTGACACTTACATTGTGGTAGTAATCAAAAAGTTCTTTGATTGTACTTAAGGCCTTCTCAACAGGGGAGAAATCATGCCTGGTACTATAAACCTAGCCATCTACCCAGGGAAAGTAAGGCTATGCTTCTTAAAGAAGAACATACTACTATTGCTTTTCTAAACCAGAATAATACTTAATCACACCCTAAATACTTATCCTTGTATCCACAGATAAGTGTAGCTCTCCACCCACATCAACAAAGCTTCTCTTTGAAGAAGATTGAGACCACTGTAGAAAATAACAACTGTTCAACATGCATTGAAACACTGAGCATGGGAGCTGACTGATACATCTACAACAAAACCCCTTCATCCAAGGCTCCAGGAACATAATGGCCAAAGAAGTAGAAAGACAGCAGAGTACCAGAATAGTGTTTATAGAAATTAACTATACCCATGAAATTTCAACAATATGCCTGCCTAAGTAAGACCTGGACAGTAATACCACCTGGCATGTGAAAGTCAAAGTGGATGACTGGATGAAGGACTATTCTTGGGCCCCTACCCTAGGTAAATAGCTACAAGTAATTAATTACTGTGGAGAGTAAAAGAAATTGTATTCCTCAAGGATACGCAACCTAAATGGTTATCCAATATCAAGTGGTTAGCCCCAAAATATATACATCTAAACAACAACACTAAAAGAACTAGAAAACTCTCTCTCTCTCCCTCTCTTTTTGTCTCTCTCTTTCTCTTTCTGTCTCTCTCCTTCTCTCTCTCCTTCTCTTTCTCCTTCTCTCTCTCTCTCTCTCTCTCTCTCTCTCTCTCTCTCTCTCTCTCACACACACACACACACACTGTGTGTGTGTGTGTGTGTGTGTCTGTAAAACAGTAGTAATTAAAGAATAAGAGGCCATTGATTTGACAGAGAGTGTAGTGGAGCAAACGAAGCATTAGAGGGAAGAGAAGGAAAGTGAAATAATCACGTTTTAATTAAAAAGTTTTTTTTCTTTATAAGTTACAAGAAAATGGAGTAAGATATATGTTTAGGTAATTGGTGTTTTTGACAGATGCTTGGCTTATCTTGTGCATACTAACCGGAATCTGGTCCTTACTTTTGCTGTGGGTGTTGTTCTGCTCTGAAGTTGCCTTCTGAGCTCATTCATGTCTCCTGCTCAGTCTAACTTATTCTTTCATTCACCTGTATATGTGTGTGTCTACACATGACTGTGAACTTGTGAGTATTTGCTGCTTTGGACCCAAGTTCAGTTACCAGCATCCACTTCAGGTTGTTCAAAACCATCTGTGAATCCAGTTCTAAGGAATCCAATGTGTCTGGCCTCTGGAGGCACCTGCACTCACAAGTTCACAGTCATGTGTAGACACACACATATACATATACTTAAAAATATTAAAATAAGCTTAAAATCCTAACATAGAGCAATTGTCATGGGATCCCAACATCTGTTAGACCTTGACAACAAACAGTTAGGTTTTTTACTCATTCGTTTTGCTTCTAGTAAGTAAAGTGTTAAGTCTGCCTCAAAAAAATTACAATTATTCTGAAGATTTAGAATCCTAAAATCCATTTTACTAAGGAAAAATTCCCACAAATGCTTGCATTGAATTGTTAGACCCCAGAAGAAAGGTCAGGTTTTATCATTTATGTAGTAACAATAAGCAGATATGATTTTGTTTTAATGTGCTAAAAGATAATCTATTGTAATGCTACAAAATTATGTCATTACATTTTGGTGCTTCTAATAGCAAATATGTAATTTCAGCCCTCTCAGAAATGGTGGAAAAGTACAAAACATTTCTTATATAGATGTGACACTATTGGGTTTAGATAGCACCAGGCAAAAAACTTCTGTTATTGTTGGAAGCAAAAATTGTTCAAAAATGTCTTATCAAAACATTCTTCTTCTTAAAATATTTTCAAAGAATGTTTGATGCTGATACCCAACATAAGATAGTTGCACTGAGTATAAAAGCATCCACTAAGTTATTTCTTCCCAAATATCCAATAAACAAAGACAGTGTGTTAAATGCCGAGCAAATCAAACACATAAAATATTACTCATTATCCATTTCTCTTTTCTTGAACTTCACCTTATGATTGGAAGTAACACTACCTTGTGAACCTTCTGGAAACATCCAGCAAATATGTTAGGTTCTCATATATGATCCCTAATATCTTGGAATAAATAATGTTGTTTGCATTCGAGTTTAACTAAGCTTCTCTGGCTAGATAAGGACTTGTACTCAACTCTCTCCAAAATCTCTAATCTATATAGAATATTGATGGTTGGCAAACCACAACCTCTATATGAACAAAATTTCTGTCTGCTACCTATTTTGTAAATAAAGTTGTTTTGTACAGCTCATTTGTACATATTTCAGTAGCAGAACTGAATGAATATCTACAGCGTAGTCAACATCTTACCCAATGATGCATTACTATATGACCCTTAAGAGAAAATGGTCATCATTTTCTCTGATTCTTACAATATACCATGACACACCGAGTTTTAAATCCAGGACAGTTTTTCTCACCCTATGTCTTGGTAATATCTGGAAACACTTTTGTTTCTCTTAACTCAGAGGTGTACAAGTAGCACATGGGTGGGTAGAGCTAGGATGCTGATAAATACCCAATGATGCAGAGCTTCATCCAGATGAACATCTAAGGTGCTGAGGCTAATGAGATCATGTCAACACTCCGCCAGCTGGAAAACTGATGGGCCAGTGGCAAAATCAGCACAAACTCTAAGACCCAGATCCTTAGACAACAGTGATACACACTGGGAGTGAAGTAAAATTTCACCAAGAATTTCTCTGAACCTCAGACATTAGTAAAACAAGCTCATCTGACATAAGGATTGATGAGAGTCTGGTAAAGCAGGAAAAGGCTCAAACCACTTCATTCTTCTGAGCAAAATAACCACTGTCTCCCATTCTGGAGGAAAGCAAACACAGAGGTTCCCTAGTGTACAACCGAATACATCATGATAGGTGAGAACGTGTAACAGGAAAAGTAGGACTCAGGGGATCAACACATACCAAGAACCCTAGTCTTAGCAAATAAAAAAGTTAGAAATAGAAATACACACACACACACACACACACACACACACACACACACACACACACATCATATATATTAAAATAAACCAAATTACTTCATATGCTTATTCCAGCTGTGATCTTACTTCATCTGAACCATACCAAAATATCTAAATTAATATCTTTCCTGCCTTTCAGAGAAACAAACAGAGAAACAAGGCAGCATGCCATGGTGGACCTACAAAAAATACCGAGTCATATATTTCATCTGGAGGTGAAGAGATGACACAAAAGTTTCCTTACCCAGGAAAGTCGGAAATAGCTTTTTTACTTCTTGATAGCTAAAGAACAGGAAGTCAATGCTCTCCGGATTTGGGGCAGAGAGCAACTAACCCTTAGTTCCCTTAAGAGCCAAGCTCACATCAATTGTTCGCATGAAATAATAATAGCTTCTTGCATCAACACCACAAAAGAAGTACCTTCCTTTGACTAAGTCCTGTCTTATGACAGACCCTTTCTCCAATGCAGCCAGGTGAAAGACAAAGAAGGAAGAAGACATGGTGGTTTATCTCATAGTAGTCTAGAATACTCAGGATGTGTTTCAAAGAGGTGTTTGCTCTTGCTGCTCTTGTGAAGGACCCAGGTTCAGTACCTAGCACCCACATAGTAGCTCATAACTTTCTACAGAAAACAGCCATGCATATGGTATACATACATAGATGCAGACAAAATAGTCATAACATTAAAAACTTAAAATTAAATAATAAGAATTAAAGCAAACCCTTTGTAAAGGAAAACCGGGCATTGTATAGGAAACAGCAGTGGCAGTGAGGGAATTCCAGGGAAGGGTGAGGGTTTTGCAGGGTATCTACCAATGGAAATAAACCATGAATCAATGACTGTTTAGTGCTTGTTTAATATTAGTCAATTGTTTCATGGGAACAATTATCCTGCCCTTCCATGGGTCACATTATGAACACCAGGTGGGTTCCAGAAGTATCTATCCTTGAGACCAGCACAAGCCAAAGCTGGGGTGCTTCAACAATTACCCCACAAAACTGATTGGTACAGCACATCTGAATTAAACAAGAATTCGGGCTTGGAGTAACAGTATTCTACCAAGTTAATCTTCTCCATCGTTCTCTCTTTACACACACACACACACACACACACACACACACACACACATACTGTTTCCAATGCTTTTAAACAGGCAGGATTATGGGATCTAATTTAGCTAGTAATGGGGCTCATTGAATGAGGTAAATAGAAGTAGGTGCGCCATTCTCTATGTTTTCCCTAGTTTCTGCACTATTAAATGCATGTCATTGTGATGACAACACTATCAAAGTCACCTACATGCTACTCCAGAAACACCATCTTCCATACTGGCCCAGAGTCATCCAGACACAAAGTAAACTCGGTGCTACTGAAGGTAAATTCTGCCATGTTCAGATACTGAGAGATTTGTGCTAGCCTGATATGAATTAGAGAAGAAAATAGCACAAAAAAAAAAAAAAAAGACACAATGTTCTGGTATGATAGTTTTGAAGCAAACAAAACTGTATCTTGAGCACATGGAAGCATGCCAGAGAGTTTTAAGGCAAAAATTTTCAAGGAGAAATTGGGTTTTGGAGAGTTCACTCAGAAGTTAAGAGCACTGGCTACTCTCACAAGAGACCCACACGATGGCTCACAAAGACCCATAACTCTAGTTCCACGGGACCCAATACTCTCATCTGACCTCCACAAGCACCAAGCACGCACATGTTGCACACACTGGCATGCGGGCAAAACACTTATAAGTGTAAAATAAAATCAAGGAATCTAAAAGCAAAAGGAAACTTAGGAGAGAATATCCGATGGGACTTAAATACTGCACAAGAGTTAACCAGCAACTATCTGGAGGTTAAATGCCTTACCCATACATAGGAAATTAGCAGATACCAAAGCAAGATGATTCTCCACAAGAACTGCTTTACAGTAACAGCTATAATTTGCAGCGAAGTTCCCTTCCACACATCACTTATTTAGTCACAAATATGTAAATTTGCATATTGGTCTAAGAAAAGCACAACTCACACAGCTAGAAGGCATCACAGATGCTGGCACTGAGCTCTTAGACTCCCCAAGCTCCAGAACTATGAGTTAAATAAACCCCACTCTATTTGGAAAGAAGGAAAGGGAGAGAAAAGGAAGAGCATAGCCCGACTAGGGGGACAACAGAATAGCACTGCCTGGTAGAAATTAGCAACGGCCTTTTGTTTCCTTCCCACAAGTTTTCCAAAATGAGAGGTTAGTATAAAAGGATTAATATTTGAGGGGAAACACAAATGGAGATACTGGGCTAAAATAAATCATCCAGCAAGAGTTGAACACCGCGACCCCGAGATGAGGTACAGGTGATAGAGACAAGGTATGCTGCCATCCCCGAGAACTACTGAGAGCCAGTCTCTTGCAGCTCAGAATGGCAGAATGAGTGGTTTTGCTGCCACTGTTGTTAAAGGTCCTTCTCATTTCCCCCCCTACCCAATCATGTCATGTGTTCAGAGAGTGACTACTAATTTTTTTTGGATATTTTATGAATTTACATTTCAAATGTTATCTCCTTTCTCTTCTCTCCCATGCCCCCTCTCCCTACTCCTGCTTCTATGAAGATGCTCCCACTCCCATCCAGCCACTCCCACCTCAGCATCCTAGCATTCCCCTGCACTGGGAAAATGAGCCTTTGCAGGACCAAGGGCTTCTCTTCCTATTAATGCCAGACAATGCCATCCTCTGCTACATATGCGGCTAGAGCCATGGGTCCCTCACTGGTTGGTGTTTTAGTTCCTGGGAGCTCTAGGGGGGAGGGGTTGGTTGGTTGATATTGTTGTTCTTCCTATGGGATTTCAAACCCCTTCAGCTCCTTCAGTCCTTTCTCTAGCTTCTCCATTGAGGTCCCCGTGCTCAGTCCAATGGTTAGCTGCAAGCATCCTCCTCTGTATCAGTATGGCTCTGGCAGAGCCTCTCAGGAGACATCCATATCAGGTTCCTGTCAGCAAGCACACCTTGGCATCAGCAATAGTGACTGGGTTTGGTGGCTGCATATGGGATGGATTCTCAGGTGAGGCAGTCTCTGGATGACCTTTCCTTCAGTCCCTGCTCCACTCTTTGTCCCTGTATTTCCACCCACGAGTGTTTTGTTCCCCCTTCTAAGACTGAAGCATCCACATTTTGTTCTTCACTTTTTTTCTATGTGATGAACCCACACACCTATGGCCACTTGATCTTTGACAAAGGAGCTAAAACTTCCAATGGGAAAAAAGTGACTACTAATCCTTACAGTGATATTATCTATTTATATCTTTATTTCACCATCTCAAAAGACCCATGCAATGGTGAGTGACATGGTAACTCCTGAAAAATCCTAGACTTAACAAATGTCCACTTCCAATTGGAGACCTTGCCCTGTTCAGTGAGTGTACTGTCTCAACACTGCCCAAAACTAAATGACTGATTAGGCTGAATGTTATGTCCTCAGGGTTAAACATTCTTCAAGAAAAACTGAAGTGCTATTAATTTATAATCAGGCCACTGAAATTGAGAAAAATCCTCAAAGAATACTTTTATAAAGGCACAGGGGTAGATCAAAGGAAAAATGTTGGTGTTGTGGCCAAAGCATTCTCTGACAGGTCTCTAAGGCCTTTGAAGAACTTACTAGGCATTGAGCAGCATATAAGACACTGAAGACCAAAGATGAACGTGTCATCAACTTCGCCCTTTTTGTTTCCTCTCTTAAAACAATTATGATTTTTCAAATTTTCCAATACAGCCTTTTATCTGCTAACAGGAAAATCATATTTTAACTCCCTGGTATCTAGTAAGGCAGGCACAATATAATGATGTTCCATATATACTTTTGTAATGAATGAGTAGGTAGGTAATCACATGAATAAATAGCAAGATAGTAAAGGGTCAGCCATGAACTTGGGTCAGATTGACAGTAGGATCAGGAGCGTTAGGTGTCACTATTCTATTTTTTACCTCTTTCTACCCCACTGCCTTGTTTTACTTTTCCTGTTACTAAATTGTTTATCTTTAGAGAGATAGTAATCATGTGTCAATCTTCTGAATTATTCATAAGACTAGACATCAACAAGATAGGAAATAATATAGAGTCCATGAGTGAGTACAACAATTCATTGGCCCTTGCTGACAAACCCTCATTATCAGTGATGAAAGCTAATCAACAATGCACAGCTGGATAATCAAAGCAATTCAACTTGCTCTTAATTTAACTGTCTGGGTACCACAAGAAACCTTGAATGAATAAGGTATCTACATATGGATATTTCTACTTCTTTTCCTGAGATAAAGCACTCTAACAAACAAAGCCTAAAAAAGAGAGTCACCATAGTAGTCGTAACTTGAAGCAACTGATCATATTAAATCATATATCCATAATCAGAAGAGAACAATGAATGCATATTTGCTAGCTCTTCCCTTACTCCTTCCAGGAATGGTGCCTAGGGAATGTTGTCACTCACAGTCTTCCCATCTTAATTAACATAATCACCTTCAGAGACATGTCCTAAGGTCCATCTCAAAAGTGATTCCAGATTCTTTTATGTATAATGTTAACATTAAGAATTACAATAGTTCTACTCCATTTATTTAGAAAGGATATAGATGTTCCCTAAAGCCACAGCTTATCTATCTGCATCTTTGTTGGCTCAATAGCTGCCAATTCCATAAGTGTATGTACATTAATACATACCTGTGGGATCAATAAAAATGTGGATTTGACAACTCAATAAATATCTATTGAGTGAGTTAATATTTATATGAACTGAACACTATATTGCAGATAGCTGAGATTGGAGTCATGCATATCTCTGAAGAGTCTCTGAAGAGCAAGCATATGGTTAAAGTTGTGCTTAGAAGAATGTTTATTAGAAATGAAAGAATCCATCAAAAAAGAATTTTCTCCCCTGGTTACTCTTTTTCCAAGAAAAATTATTTATTTATTTTTATTGCATAGCAGCATGTCACCAAGAAATATAAAGGTCCCTAGAGAAAGGTCATCATTGGCAGTTTTTTCTTTTGCTTTTAAGATTATCCAACATTAAACAACTGGTATGCCTTGGATGTAACTTGGCATCCATATGCAACCTGACTAGCATCTGTTGAACAACTGGCAGGGAGAGAAAAACAATCCATCCTCTTTTCTTCAATTATACAAAAGCAGAAATCATTGGAAAGGATTTTGTTTCTGCTGTGATTGGCATTCAGGAAGGTTTCCTGAGCCAGCAGCATAACCAGATGTTTCCCCAGCAATAGGTTTGGATTCCAAGAGACAATTCTACTCTTTATAACACTCTAACATGCATTTCCTGAGACTCTTCTAAAATCCAAGCATCATATGAGATGCTAGAGAGGCAAAAGCAAAAAGCAGGAAAGAGTGTCTTCTATTCAGCATTTTCCTCTCTAGGAAAAAGGATCTACAGGTCAACAACTATCAGGAAACTCACTGGAGCTAACAGATTTAGGGTTAAGTCCTGCAGATGAGCATCCACTTTAGTTTCAAGTGGTCACTGAAGAATAACCAGGAATTTTCAAGAAAGCAAAGGTTGTCAGGGAGAGACATTTCAAACAATGAACATAGAGATATAAAACATCCCTGAGAACTCTGAGCATCATCAAATAAATGTAAGAAGACAGAGGAAATGGAGTCAATAATGCTGGGAAGAAAAGTTAAAGCCAAATTGTGAAGAATAGCTTTGCTGTTGAAAGAAATTATGAAAGGGGTAAGTGGTCAACACGAACTAACTGAAGGTCTTAATTAAAAACAAACAACAAAATTCTTAAATTTCTCAACTCTCAACAAATTGTTATAGCCTGGTGTTACCATTTCTTTATAATTGTAGTTTTACCTTTAAGGGGAAAAAAGGTTCTGATGGGTTCCTTAATTACTTTCTAATGTCGAGTTTGAAAGCCATGTGATTCAGACCTAGAAACATAAATTAAATGACCTATAGTTTTACCTTGTGTGATCATAGTACTGCTGAGTGACTGAGGGAAACCCTGGAGGGGACATAAAATTTGCACCATATTGTGATTTAGAGTTATGCAACCAGCAACAATCACCTTCAGCAAAAACCTTTTGTTCTTCCACATATATAAAATTACAGTGTGGCTTTGTGGAACTAACCAATTGAAACAAGTAAAGAAAAAACACAATGGTACTCTTCTCTTAGAGTCAAGGGTAAGAATATCCTCAATCCTTAACCTTGAAATATAAATCGTTTCTTAACCAAACTTTAAATGACTGCTCTACAAAATACATTTTTTAGAGAATGCAAAGATAAAGTTCAAACCAGAGGAAAACAATTTGTAAAAGATACACCCAATTTAAATATATATATATTCCATATAAAATTTGGCAAGAGATCTGAAGATGGACATATGGAAGTTAGGCTTGTACAAAGATATTCTTATCATAATTTCCAGGGAAAAGGAAATGATAAAACCAATGAGGTCCCATCAGTGTGGTGGTTTGAGGAGGAATGGCCCTCATTGGTTCAAATATTTGAATGCTTGATCATAGGGCATGGCACTACTTAGGAGAAATTTGAGATGAAGCTATGTTTAAGGAAGTGTTTTACTGGGAATGTGCTTTTGGAATTTAGAAGCCCAAGCCAAGTCCAGGGACTCTCTCTCTTCCTGCTTTTTCATCTGGATTTAAAACTCCTGTTGCCTGTGTACCCCCCATGCTCCTCACCATAAGGATAATGAAGCAAACCTCTGGAACTATAAGCAAGCTTTAATGTAATGCTTTCTTTAATAACAATTGCGCTAGTCATGGTGTCTCTTCACAGCAATAGAACAGAGACTAAAACACTGCCCCTTAGAATTTTGAGGCATCAAACGCTGCCTAGCAAGGATGAGGAACAGTAGTCATGTTCAGCCAGCATCTGTGGTGATGCAAATGGTACAGGACCTCATATAAAACTAAGTATACTTGGACCATCTCAACCAGTGACTAACACCCTCCATGTTTACTCAATTAGACTGAAATTTTATATCCACACAAAAACCTGCATATGAAGAATGGCAGTGTCTTTTCTATAATAATTGCCCCAGATGAAGGTATCCAAGAAGTCTTCCACTAGATGAACATATAAGTCATCTGTAGTATGTCTTTACAGTGGAATATTACTCAGCAATAGAAATAGATGATCTATTTATTAAGCTCGGGGTAGAGGAGGCAGGGAAGGGAGAAGGAGAAACCTTAAAGAAAGATTGCTGAGCTGATGATACCAGTCTGGAAACAAATACATATTACTCCAATTCTATGGTATTTTGGGAAAGATGATATTGTGAAAAAAATAGAAGCCTGTAGTTTTTTAGGACTATAAACAAGGAAAGATGAGTAAGTTCAGAACAGAGGAGGTTTCATGCATTGAACTTTACGTGTGGCATGTATGATAAATACTTAGTAAGTTGGGAATAATGATGACCAATATTGGGGCTAGAGAGAAGTCTCAGTGGTTAGGAGCATTATCTGCTATTTCAAAGGACTATGGATCAATTCTGAGAAACCACAAGGTAGCTCACAAATGTCTATAACTCACATGGTGGTTCATAACCATACATAATCACCATAACAGGAGGTAGTGAGGCTGACTGGAACTTATATTATAGTCTTTCCATGCCTATGAGTCACAAAATAATCCTCAATATAATAATTATAACACTGAGCTGATATAAAGTTCACTAGAACTCATAGTAACTTGGAACAACCTCACATCTATGGGGGAGCAGGTATCAGTCATGTTATTAACCAAAGTTCTGTCTGATTAATTGTTATTCTTTGCCAATGTTTTAGAAAGACATAGTGAACATGAAAATATGCAGGTGTTTGCTGAATATGAGCTTCTCATCCCCCCCATTTTACATACATGGGTGTTTTACCTGCATGTATATATGTTCACCATGTGCATGCAATACCCCTAGAAGCCATAAGCAGGCATTAGGTCCTCTGGAACTGGAGTTACGTGTGGTTATGAACTACTTTGTGGTTGCCAAGAATGAAACCAGTTCTTTCGAAGAGCAGAGAACACTAAGGCATCCTCCAGCCCCCTTATTCTTTGAGAGGGAGAGAGAGAGAGAGAGAGAGAGAGAGAGAGAGAGAGAGAGAGAGAGAGAGAGAGAGAGAGAGAGAGTTTTGAGAAATAAAATGAGATAAGCCTGTTTTATTGTATCGTCTAGGCTAGCCTCAAACTAGAGATCCTCCTGCTTCAGCCTCTTACGTGCTAAGATCACAGGCACACACTATCACATTCAGATTCTTCTTTTTATTAAAAGACTAGGATAATGATCTCAAACGCAGGGGTTTCACCTATGTGTCAAAAAGTGCTCTGTCTTAATCATTATTTGTTGCGTTATATATTTTAAAAAGAACCACCAACCCTTGCTATTGCCAGCATCATAGAGCCATATGGCATCTGTGGGGTGTTTTCATCTCAGAGGCGGCTGCTCTCTGGGCTCACAGTTGCTGGCAGCAATAGCCCTCTTGGCTTTCTGCAGCCAGCTACTCTCTAGTCCCAGTGGCAGCCACCCTTCTGTGATTTTCTGTCTTGAACTCTGTTCACAATACCCAAAACTGCCTCCTGTGGTTATTCTCACAATTCCCAGTAGCCTGACAAAATCAAAACTCTAGAAACTTGTAATTTAGCAATCAGATTTATATCAGTAAATGCTCACGCCACAAGACATTCACACAATAAACTCAGATTCAGTTGGTATGATACAATCTGCCCACATTGATAAGACAAATTGTCCTACAGCTATTTATCCCCTATAAGATATTTATAGCTACTTGTGGCAATTCAAAGCCACATAGAGATGAGTCCTCCTCCTTCTCCTCCGTCTTGATTTCTCTCCTCTCTTGGCTTCCCTCCCCTTTCTGAAACTGTCCCCACCTTACCTTTTCACTGCCCAATCACAGGCCTTACCTTATCTTCTGCCTGCCCTCACCTGTATATCAACCACATTATCTTTTAAAAAGACAATTTGAGGGCTACTAATTGATAGAGCCAGAGCTTTACCCCAGAGGTGCCCAGCTTTGTCATCCTTTGTGAATGGTATAAACAAGTAGAGCAAAGGCAAGAAAAACCATATCTGAAAGTTCCTAACACTAGAAAAGAAAACTGCTGCTCTACCACCTCTAAACATACTATCCACAGCACCTTCTTTGCCATCTGGTTTATTCACACATTTTAATGAATGTTACTAGATACAATTTTAGAGTGTTATAACCCATCTGCTGTAAGTAGGGTTGTGGCAATAGAACCTTAGCATTCTACGAGTCAATAAGCAAGATGTGTTATTCGGTTCCTGCTTATAATCTATAGTCATCATCATTGATGTCTCCATGACAACCAATTTAATTTTGAAGAGAGAAATTGTCAATCTGCAGATTTGTAGATAGTGGTTTTCCTATATGTGAATTAATTATGCAGTGAAATATGTACGACCTCACTGATGTGATGGAGAAGAAAAGTAATATAAGTTTTTGCAGCCAGTTAGAGAGAAGGGAATATAACAAATATAATAAAAGGCAAAACAAACTGAACACTACTGATAAAAGAATAAGCACTATGGCATGAATTTGGGAATAAATTAGATGCTGAACTATCTCCCAATTGTTAACTCACAGCAGCTCTCAATATGAGCTGGAAATGTCAACTTTTAAAAGTTCTTTTGCCAGCTTAGAGCAGAGGAGGTGTGTGTGCTGAGGGCCACAAAACGAGAGGCTGTACAAACCTTCACCAGTCAACTGCTAGATGTGACAACCATCTTCCACTGAATTTGCCTGTGTTTCACCTGTGAGGACAGAGATTTTCAAAGACTAGCACCAAGAGGTTTCCTTCTTCACATTAAAACCATATTGAAAAGAAAAGAGAAATTTGAAACATCCAAAAGAAATCAAGTAGGGTTCTCAAGGCATTCAAACTGATAGTTGTGTCCTGGGCTAAGTGTTATGCTAGGTTCCAATAGGAAGATCTACATATTGAATAACTAGAAGTTTGTTTAAGTGAAGAGTCTCTTTCCTTAGACCACGGACTGGAAGATTCTGAATTTGTCACAAGTTCCTGTGATATAACTATACTATCATTTCAGTTAGAAAGAAGTCCTTAGGTATATACTAAGTTTATAGGCTGGTCATTAGAATAATGTAGAAATTGTGGACCAGCTTTTACACCACATGACTACTGATTGATGAGAGAGAAAATTCTTGAAAGCAGATTTTCACTGGTGACTTACAATAAGTAACATATTCTACCCACTGCATGGCTGAAATATTTTACATGATAAAAATGCTCCAAAAGACACATATACATATATGCTCAATGACATCAGCATATTCCAAATAACTACTTAATTTCAACTATGTTTTCTTCTATGTACTTTTATCTTCAATCATTTGATATAAAGACTTGCTTTCTGATATCTTCTTTGTGGATTTGGAAAATAACACTAGGCAATTTAGTAGATTTCATACTCTGCAAATAATTCTGGGTTCTAAATAGTTGACTTCCCTGGAAGGATCAATCAGAATTAATCAGGATAAATGCTTTAAAGCATGGGAATCGTGTGAGCTTGATAGAGAACACCAAGTTTAAGGAGAATATAAAATTTCAGGTACAACATTATGAAGGAAAGAAAGTAAATAATTATTTACAAAATAAAATTACAAATTTAAACATCTTGTTTTTCCTATCACAGGCAGCACCTGGTACAAAAATAAATAAAAATAAATAAATAAATAAACAGCTCGTCTATGATAAGTTAGCTGTTTGATACTTTGAGTGGACTACCTGATTAGCTTCCCAATCAAGCCAATAGGGAGGTTCCTTCTAAATCATGCATTCAATAGTCTTAAACACACTGTAGAATTTCTTTCCTTTAGGTAGCTATATTGTTTGGGGTTAGTTTTCACACTTCAATTAACCCAATCTAGAAACTCCCTTAAGAACAAGCTGAGGTTTGACCTCTAGATGCTCCAGATAACTTCGCTCCTGTCAAGCTGGCACAGAATGACTGGAACAGCAGCAGTAGTGAGGCAGAACGTTAGCAGAAGGCACCAGTTAGTAACTTAAGAATCTTGAGAAGGTGAGGAGGACAGTGATTCTGAGTGGTGATAGGAAAGGAGAGACAGGGACATGGCAGGCCCCTTTCTCCAAGCCGACAGTCCCTTCCTATTATAATCCTTAAATAGAGACTGCCACTTTACTCTGAAAGTCTGTGCATACATAGTCCAGCAAAATACTGAAGACAACTTTTAATATCAGAGAAGATGCATCAATTATTACATCTTAAGATACAGTAGTAGGGACCTGGAACTACACCTCACACACAGGTGATTACTTTTACAATTAGCATATTAGTTCGTTAAAAATGATATCACAAACTTGTGTGACTATTGTTGTATGCACATGGCAAGGCGGTGAGTGTGGATGTGTCACCATTAATCTGGGATTAGGTACACCAGACTCAAATTCAGACCCTGTTATTCAGAAGTGTGGTGGACTGAGTTAAAGATGAACCTCTGGACTATGGACTACTAATGGAACTGCTTACATGGGATCTGCATATGATCAAGGCACTCTATCCTGAAGTCGAAAGGGATTCATCAGCCCCTACATCTAACTAAAGAGCCTTTGACTGTCAGCTTCTGGAGAAGGGTGAATCCATTTTTCTTTAAGGATGCTAGCTCTATTTGGACAAATATGATCCAATGATTGGTCCCAACCCCAAGAGTATATGGGTGGCACAATATTGACTTAAGGGGGGGTATGAAGTTGGATATATGAAGGTTGGGTCTGATCTAAGTAGAACTAAAGGAGGAGTTGTGATGAATATGATAAAAATAGAGTGTGTAAAACTCTCCAAAACATAATAAAAACATTTTTAAATAAATTATTTAACTGTTCTGGGCCTCAATTATCATGCCTATGAAATAAAAACTGATAGCTCGGTTTGACTGTCAATCTGACTAAATTAAGATATATGTAGTATCCATGAAACATGCATGTGTAAGATGTGGGTGGTACTTCCACAGAGGACCATCACTTGGGAAAGTGATGGCTGGACAGGTGTGCTCTGACTGTGGTAACACCTTCCAATGGCATGAGAACACAGAAATAGGAAGTTGGGAGAAGGCAGACTGACTGAGTACCTACAAGACCCCCTTTCTGAGTCTACCCACCACTGCCACTTTCCTGGATCTTTACCAGTGATAAGGAAAGACCTGAGGAAGGGAGAGCAAGAGAAGGTTTATGATGCCTCAACAGTGCTAGCAATAAAGCTATACATAGGCAACACCAAGGCAGTAACAGTAAAGGGGGAAAAAGGCATTGTGCCACTAATTCTGGAAGCTTTCTGAAGTGGCTCATGCAGGATGGTGGCAGCTGCTCAGAAGGTCACTCCCCATAGAGAAAGGGCTAGAAAGATTTTTTCCAATCATTTTCTTAAGGGTTAGAATTGGGAATATGACATATTCTTCATAAATCATATTTGTCCAACATCCATCCTGTTTCCTGACTCTATCCCCATGTATTTGAATGGAAACATCACTGCCTTCCTGAGACACAGGTACTAACTACCAACCAGATCCCAGTAAGAGGCAAGCATTTACTGAGAAACCCTTCCCAAACTGTCTTTGTCTTTGTCTACCTGGTTAGGGGTGTTTTGTTTTTCAAAAGCCCGAAGGTGGACTTCGGGAGAAGCATAATCCTAGAAAGCTCTAGCATTCATTCACTAACCCAAGATCCATCTCTTCTGTTTCGTTTCCTACGGTTCTTTTCCACATTCGTATTAATTAAAGGAAATTAAAAGAAACAGACATTTTATCCAAGTGGCTTTATTTATTTCCCAGAATAATAATTGTCTCAATATAATTCTCATTTCTCACAGGCTAGTCATTTGGATGGCCAATGAGTCATGTAATCCAAATATCCATTGCTCTTCCAACATACTTCCAACATAGTACACATAAATATGCAACACAAGTACATGTTTTCAAGACCTGAGGCTCTTGGGGCAAATGTGAAAACTTGTCTCTTAAAAGGACACCCACATATTTCCTAAGCAAATCTCATAAAGTGGCTTGTTGTCCCAAAGCCATTTGTCTCTGAAACTAATCAAGAGTGATCTGTGTATCCTCAGGTCACACCAGTCTGGGTGTTAAAGTTAGTGTTTATCTAATTTCACTTAGACTTGTAGAAACATGCCTTCCAGTTTCTTTATCCCTCCAAATGTTTGTAAGAATTCTTAGATGAGTGATTAAATAGGGTCACAACTAGAAGCTGAAATCTACCCTTTTATTACTCCACTCACAGTAGTTTCATATCCTTGAACTAATATCCACCAATGAAGTTTCCAGCCCCGATAAAGTGAAAAAAGGGGATGGGGGAGACAGAGACAGAAACAAAGAGAGACAGAAAGGAAGAAAGTGGTACTTTTCTCCTCCAGTATCAAAGTCATATCTTGTGCTATGGTACTTGACATCATTTATACAGCAACCCTAGGATTTAATTCAACACCCTGGGAGCTTCCTGAGAGAATGGCTTCTGTGATATGAACTGCATTTCTGTATCCTGGTGATGTTGAAGTTAGGCTCCATGTTCTGAAGACTGAATTCCAATTCTTCCTCTCATTTCCCATTATTATGAGGTGGGCTATCACAAGGGAAATGACAAGAGGCAGCTCTAAGGACCCAGAGCTGCCTCCCAGATCTCCAGCACTCTCTGCTTTCCCTTCCTCTTTTCTCTTATATGGACTAAAATCCAACCTCATAGCAAAGAATAGTCCCCAAAGAATTTGAACATGAAATGCAACACTTTCATCCTTGGTTCATTTGACAAGTACTAAATGCCTACTTGTTTCCTGGCCCAGTTCCACTAGCTCTACAGTGCTAGGAGACGAGGAGACCCTGCTTCCTAAGACTCTGTGCTTAAGTAGATACTTGGATAAGCAATGGATGCTGAGTGCAGAGAGCTGGGATAAGAGGAGAGACCTGCCAAAGCTCAGCCATGCAGTTAAGATGGAGGTTCCAGGGCCAAGCTTTGTGACACTGAATTCTGCCCCCATCAGTCATGAACCATGTAATACAGTCCAAGCCACTTGACTAAGTCACATTGTATTTTATCCTCTGCAAATGAAAAAACAAATTAACACCAAGGCTATTAGAAGATCTAGAGAAACACATATATGAATTAACATTGTCTTGCTCAACTATGTTAAGTGACTTTAGCTAACCCACGTTACTTAGCGATGAGTAGTTATGGTTGCTATTATAAACATATTAAAAAGTAATTATCATTAGTGTGCAATTTACCAAATTTGTATAATTATCTTGAGTCCCTGGAAATCATGAAACACAAAGTATTATAAAAGAAGCATAAGAACTTGTGACCCCATTTGAGGGGTGATTAGAAATTAGGAAAATTAGTAAAAAAAAAGAAATGAAATAGATAGTTTCCTACCACACAATCTTAATGTAAAGAGATCATAGAGTCTCTTAGTCTCTGTGTTTATGTGGCAACAAGAGGCTTCCCAGGTTTGGGAGGGTGGGTAGAAAATAACTCAGCCTCATTGTCTCATTGTGTGTGTGTGTGTGTGTGTGTGTGTGTGTGTGTGTGAGTGAGTGAGTGTGTGTAGACACGACAGCTTGACTGGCTTAAGTTTATCCCTTTGGCTGCTGAAACAGTTAGAGTGCTATCAGATAGACCTACGAGGGTCACAATGAACAAGTAATTACAGCTCCCATGACTTTAGAAATACATGATTTATTACTGCTTGTGTAACTTCAAAACGTCAATTTATAGTATTTGTTTGTGTGTGTGTGTGTGTGTGTGCATGTGTGTGTGTAAGTTATTGGTGTGTGTGCACATATAAGTTGGCTATAACAAGTTGAAACTTAGTAATTAATTTGCCAACATAATCTTACATGACATAAACCAGTCCTTAGGACACCCCATTTAATAAAATGGAAGTGCTTAAACAGAGCTCTATTCTCTGAAGCTGTTTTGGTGCAGTGTGATGATGAGACCTCAGGAAACCCAAGCCAAAATGGGAGTCAGGAAACCGAAACACTGCTAACAATCCCTGGGAGCCAGGATTGCTTTGCTGTGGAAATGTCCTGTCCCGAAACGCCCCTGTTTTTGCATTACAGAAAGCTAAAATGCCTTCTGGGAACCAAAAAAAGAAAGCAGCAAACATGATTTCAGCTTCTTTCAGATGACCTGCAAATTCATCCATGAAATATTATTGAGTGGCTTCCTGGCACACACAGGTACTCTGGGTGTTCCTCTCCGGAGCCTCGATTTTCAGAAGTGAACATCATGGAGGGTATAGCTTACCTGCACACAGGGAGCTGGCCGTTAGCCTCTCAGCTCATGAGTGAAATTGCTTTTGCCCAGTTTGTTTGGAAAGCAAAATTGATTCACTCTTTCTCTCTCTTCATAACGTGAGGGTTCTGCTATCCTGAGTGGAATATCTCTCAGCAGGCCATTTCTCTCCCTTCAATTAATTGTCACTGAATTTCTCCTCAGTTAGATGCAGCCTTTTGGATGCTTATTTATGTACTATTAGGTCATTGATTGCTTCACGTTTGAAATTGAGAATGACCAAAGCACTCTCTGGGTAGAGTCTGAGTGGCTGTCCGGTTTGATGGTCTGAAGAGTCTCTGACCCAACGTCTTGTCCTGATTGAAAGGCCTCAAGGTGAGACAGAGGGAAACTGTATCTCACTGCTCTGTTCTGCTCACACGTCTCAGGCCTGCACCTCTCACCTTATCCCCAGGATGGGGCATGACCCACTCTCTCCTGCCATTTACTTCCTACTCTACAATGGCTGTGCAGAGGATAATAACTTATGCAAATCAGTGGGAGTAAAACCCATGACCTCCACCTCCCCACTAACATCGTCTCACATCTCCTAGAGAAGTTTGCCTTGATTTATGTCTCTTCTTTGCCCATGCTGACTCCTTTAAGCCTTTTCAGATTTGCATTGCTTCATATGTTGATCTACAAGTGCTTTTTTCATTTTGTCTGTATTCATATCTCAGAGTCATTAGCATAATTCCCCGAGGCCGGTTGTACGGTAGACCATGTATCACATCAGTGGCGACCCATCTGCCCAGAATTATGGCATGCCACTCTCTCAGGATGTTCAACTTTGTAAAAGTACCTAGATTACTGCAGTAAAATCTTTGAAAAAAAAAAAAAAAACATTGTTTGGTAGTTAAAAATAAATACTCAGTAAACATGCTGACTGGGAAATTTGAGTGCTGGAAGTTTTGATAGAGGGTCATCATAATAACACCATTTTTCTAAAACAGATGTGTACGGTATAGACATATCACGTCATTGAGTTTCTGTACCAATTAGAATTACCCAGGCAATTAATATGAATTATAGCAATTCAAAATCACATTTGGAAGAAATTTACATGCTTTAATATTCAGTCTTTCTGCTCCAAAATACATCACTTTAGTTTTTTTTTTTAAACCTTAAGTCTCTCAGAGAATTCTACAGCTTTCTTAACAATATTTAAAAGTGATCGAAACATTCTGTTAAAAGTGCCCTCTTGAGCAATCTTGTGCCTTTCGCTCTGATAAATGGCATTTTGTTTTCTCCTTTATTTTCTCATTGTGTGTGGTGTACAAATGTGTGCCCATGTGTGTGGGAATGAGAGAATATACATTCATGTATAGGACATGTCAAGGACAGAGGTTGACCCTGGATGTCTTACTCTGTAGCTCTTTACCTTAGATTTTGTGACAGAGTCTCTTGGTGATCCTAAAGCTTGTCATTTTCATTGGACTGGCTGAACAGTTAGCCTCCTGGATAGGACTGTCCCTTATCCCCAGTGATTGGTTATAAATTTGTATCGTCACCCTGCTCAGTTTTTTCCTATTTTTGCTGGGGATCCAAACTTGTCATTAGGCTTGCCCAGCAAGTGCTTATTAATTAGCCACCTGCCCAACTCTAAGATCTTCTCATGTTCTACGTTAGCTATTAACAGTATGTTGGAGAGATAATAACTATGGTTAAGATATTAGTAAAGCAACAAAAGAGAATCGATATGAAGAAAAGGCCAAGGGTGACTGCAAAGCTTTCCCATATTCATGTATGTTTGTAGAGGAGGAAAATCTGGAAAGTGTTATCAGCATACATTCCTATGTTTATTAGATGCCTATTTATGAATGTATCTAAGCTTCTGAAACATGTCTGCTAAAGAAATAAACAAATTCCATGAGAACTTCTATATGGCAGGCAGCAAACACTACCTGTGCATTTATACGAAGGAATGAGATGACAGAGGCTCAGTCAGTAAAGTGCTGTCTGTCTACTCAGGTCCAAGGAACTGGGTTCAATTCTAAGAACTCATTCAGAAGTGCCAGGGCTAGTGTCACACATTCATTTCTGTGTGGATGCTAACTGATAAGTCTTTAATAAGCAGGCTATAACCTGTATAACCACAAAGGCTAACTATAAAGTAAAGGCCCTTACTTTAGACTTAGTTAGCCTTTGTTAAGATGGGAGGGAAGGATCTCCCTAGGAAGAAGAAATAGAAATTCATATTTTGAATCAAATAAAATCTGCCAAATGTGTGTTCTGGAACAGGTGTTTACTAGAAAGAGGACAAAGCAGTCTGACCTGGCCATAGCAGCCATGGGAGAGACAATGGGGTGGGTATTTGATCACAGCCCCTTCCTTTTCATCAAGCCTCATGGCTATGAATATTTTGAGGATCCTTTGACTGCTCATTCTTGCTTGGAAATTTGATTCTAGTACATTTCTAGTTAACTGAGAGTAACATCGTCTGTGGGGGTTTCTAAATGACAGATAAACATAGAAGGAAAAACAGACTTGTGACAATAAATCAGGAATTAATGAAGCCGTTTAGGCTGGTTCCTCCTGACGTTAGCAGTCCACTGAAGTAAGGACCACTCCTAATAAACTGGAGGCTGCTAATCCTTTTAAATACCCAGGACAAAAATGGACCAACAAGAACACTAGAGCCTTTCTTTTCTTTTAGCTTCATAATTTCTGTGAATTGTTTCTTAGTTATGTTGAGCTTTTTGGGTTAGTACCTGCTTATCAATGAGTACATACCATGAGTGTTCTTTTGTGACTGGGTTACCTCACTCAGGATGATAGCTTCAAGTTCCATCCATTTGCCTAGGAATTTCATGAAGTCGTTGTTTTTAATAGCTGAGTAGTACTCCATTGTGCAAATGTACCACAATTTTTGTATCCATTCCTCTGTTGAAGGGTATCTGGGTTCTTTCCAGCTTCTGGCTTTAATAAATAAGGCTGCTAAGAACATGGTGGAACATGTGCCCTTGTTAGATATTGGAGCTTCTTTTGGGAAAATGCCTAGGAGAAGGAAGGCAAGAAGATGGATGCCTCAGTCCTTCTTAGAAGGGAAAATAAACACTCATGAGAAGAAATAATGGGTCAAATAGAGGAGCAGAGATTGAAGAAAAAAGCATCCAAAGACTGCCTTACCTGGGGAATCCATCCCATATGCAGCCACTAAACCCATGCACTATTGCTGATGCCAAGTCCTGCTTATTGGCAGGAATCTATTATGGATGCCTCCTCAGAGGCTCTGCCAGAACCGTACTGATTCAGAGGAGGATGCTTGCAGATAACCATTTGACTGAATACAGGGACCTCAATGAAGGAGCTAGAGAAAGGACTAAAGGAGCTGAAAGGGCCTGCAACCCCATGGGAGAAACAAAATTATTAACTAACCAAACACAGCTCCCAGGGACTAAAAAACCAGCCAATGGGCTGTTATGGAGAGACCCATGGCCCCAGGTGCATGTGCAGCAGAGGACATCATTCTCTCGCATCAATGAGAGGAGAGGCCTTTGATCTAGTGAAGGCTCCTTTGCCCAGTGTAGGGAAATGCCAAGGTGCTGAGGTGGGAGAGGGAGGTTGGGAGAGGGAGCCCCTTCATGGAGAAAATGGGTGGGTGAGGGGGATGGGATTGGCAGAAAGGGGATAACACCTGAAATGTAAATACAGAGTACATCCAATTAAAGAAAAAAGAAAGTAAAAAAAGAAACTACAAAAAAAAAAAAAAAAAAAAAAAAGAAAGGAAGAAAAAAAAGAAGAGAGAGCCTTGAAATTCCAACCTAATCATTTTGTTTTCTTGAGAAAAGTCTCCAATTCCTAGGTTCATTGAACTCATTCAGCTGTGGGTGCTGTGGATGGCAGTGCACACACACACACACACACACACACACACACACACTCACACACTGGCATATACATTCCTGCTTAGTAAGTGCAAAGAACAGCCCCATCAACATGGTTCCCAGTACATTTATACATTAATCATCCTAGGAAACTTTCTTTATTTGATGAAAATAAAGAGAGAGAAAAAGACATCAAGTTGGCTTCAAAGTATTGCCTAATTTCTAACTGTGCCTGAGGAGTTTCCACTCTGGTGTCCAATCAGCAGAGGATTTGTACCTCTTTTTTGGTGTGCCCGAGATTATACTGACAAATTACTTAAGAGCCCAAGGAGATTGTCTCTAATTGGCATAAATGGGATATGGCACTAACAACAAAATTCGCTGAAACTCTGACAGTGTTGATGCCTGAGGGGGAAGGGGAGCTCCCTGTGTGGGAACCATGGAAACAAACAGCCATAGAGAAAGGCAGGCAGCCTCTGGAGTTCCAGTTAGACCAGGACTCTCACTCCTTTTGCATTAAGCTTCATGGAGCTATGTCTCTCCTGCAGAAGGAGGGCATGTGGCAAACTGTGTTGGTGGTCCTCTTCCTAACACACCTTTTTGCTATAGCTAATGAATGTTCATTTCAAAACTACAGCTGTCTGAACTCCCTGGACCTCAGAGTGAGACTGAGATGCTCAGATGTTCGGACTGCAGAGATATCAAAGGTGGAAAGGATTTTGGAGAGTGATGGGAGGTGGCAAAGGTCAAGTTGAGAACGATTGGAAAGGAAAAGAGGGGTAGCAATGGAGGGCAGCGGTGTCCCACATCCTTAATCCTAGCACTCGGAAGCAGAGGCAGGAGGATCTCTGAGTTTGAGGCCAGCCTGGTCCACAGAGTGAGTTTCAGGACAGACAGGGCTATGCAAGAAACCCCTGTCTTGAAGAAAAGAAAACATAAAAACTGAAGAGAGATAGCAGTGAGAACTGAGGTGTTTCTTGGATACTCCAACTTACTGGCTCAGTTCATGGTTTGCACCTAAGTCCTTTCAGTTGATGGATTTCAGAACCCC
The DNA here is from genome assembly GCF_963924665.1 of Micromys minutus. Taxonomy (NCBI): domain Eukaryota; kingdom Metazoa; phylum Chordata; class Mammalia; order Rodentia; family Muridae; genus Micromys; species Micromys minutus. The sequence goes on along the minus strand of NC_137954.1, from coordinate 26,380,428 downwards.
ACAGGAAGAGTAAGACCTAGTCATCATAAAAGGAAATAATAGTGGTGTCAGGAAAAAAAAAGGAATTAAGAAAATCAGATGATAAAGATCAAAAGTAGGGTGAGCCATTAAGCATCATCCAATTTAATCTCTTCATTTCCTAATTGAGGCTGCTAATGCCCAGAAGGATTAAGCAGCTTGCCCGTGCTCACATAACACCAGACAGACTGAGAATCTCATGATTTTTTCTACCAAGCATAACAAAGAGTAGCTGTGTAAAGCAGTTTCAAAAGTTTTACCAAGTGTGTATGTGTGTGTGTGTGTGTGTGTGTGTGTGTGTGTGTGTGTGTGTGTGAGAAAGAGAGAGAGAGAGAGAGAGAGAGAGAGAGAGAGAATCAATATATAGTCAAATAATATATATACTAGATTTTATATATCATATATACTATGCACACACACATGTACATGCACACACACTCACATGCACACATGCGTGCACACATGTACACCCACATATGCAAGCCAGCAAATAATCATAAAAATCAGGCATTCTTAAAGAATGATGCAGATAGGATGTTTATGATGCCCATTCCAAAACTCTCATACTGAAAACCTAATCAGCAATGTGATAGCATTAGCCAGTGCCTTAGAGAGGCGAGGATAGGGTGATCGGGATTAGGCTTTTATAGGCGCTTTGTCCCTTCTCTACCAGGCTTAATTACAGTAACACAACAACTCTCACCAGACACAGAATCTGCCAGGACCTTGATCTTGGACATCTCTGCCTCCAATAAATTTTCTATTTATTAAACCAGTCAGTTCATTTATGATACTTTTGTGGCAGCTCAAATAGACTAAACTGAAAGGATAAAACCTTCAGAGCTCAGAAGATAAAGGAGCACTTGGGAAAGAAACGTGGGTGTGGGGATGAACCAGAGGCAAACCATAACTAGAAGGCAGACTGGGAGACTGGCTGGGCTGAAAGGCCTTCAGCAGAGAAATGAAACCTTTATGTCCCCTCCAGAACCAAACCTGACTTTGAGATTCTTGCTGTAGGATAAGGCCAACACTATCCAATTATGTTAGCACCTCGAGTAGCCTCTAAACCCTCAGTACCTTCCTAAGCCCTTGTTTGCTCACAAAGCATTTAGGATTGAGCCTGCCTCATTTTTGAAGTCATGGAAAACCTAATTTCTTATAATGCCCTAAATGGCTGGTTTATGGAAAGCTCTGGTTCCTATACCAAGTTGAGTGCTGGATAAACTGCTAACATAATTATGTAGGTTGGTAGCTTTGAAGAAACAGGAGTCATACCTTCTGCTTACTGTGGGTGACACAGCTCTCTCGAAACCAAACCAGGTATCCTGTAAGTTCTTCATAATGACTTCCTGAACCAACTATGAAAGGAAGCCTTTCTTCCAACTGCCTGCTCACCTGTCCTTGAACCCAGCCCAAATCCACAAGTCTGGACTTGAGGTACAAACAATGATGGTGACATCAATGGTAACAACAGTTAATATTTATTTGGCTTTGTGTATGTGCAAAGGTAAAAATGTGTGTGTGTGTGTGCGTGTGGTATGTTATGGCATGTGCCAGTATATTTGTGTACACTTGCCCATGCATATAGGTATGAAGGCCAGAAAACTACTATTGAGAACATTACTTTTTCACTATCATTTTGGGGCAGGGCCTCATGCAGAACCTGGGGCTTACCATTTTGACTAGATGGGCTTATCAAAAACCTCATCTCTTCCAGTCTTTCACTCTCAGTTGTGGGATTACAATCGAATGCTGTCATGCCTGGATGCTAAGTTGCTGATAGAAACCTGAATTCCAGTATACTTAAGAGTATAACTCTGATAAGTAGACTGTTCTCCAGTGGAACGACACACATCTCAGCATATGGGCAGTACAAATTTGTCCCAATGGACTTTAAAAAGAGGGCTCAATGTTGGATGGATAAGGCAGTGGGTGTCAGGGAGGAGTCGGAGGTGGAAAGTTATTGATCAAATCACAAAGTATAAAAATTTCAAAGAACTAATACAGAAATAATGCCTAGGAAAATTGAGCATCAGATGCTGACTGTAGGAAGCCAACTTTTTTTTTTTCTGCATAGGTGTTCTGTATAGTGCACACACCACTTTGAATTTTACGTCAATTTAGATTGTTTTAAAGAGATTGTGAATACATGTTCCTCTTTCCCACTGAAACACTGTTATACATGTAGGTTTTCTTCGTCCACAAGAAAGTAGATATCATATGTAAAGACTCTGCCAAAGTATAAGTTCCAGAAAGTCTTAGCAATACTTGATCAACTGTTCTCACTTCTCTATCTGTTCTCTGTTCCCTCATCTGACATGTACACATGCACACACACACACACACACACACACACACACACACACACACACGGACTAAAAGTTTCAGAAGTTTATGAGCAGGTGGGGCCCTTCTTTTTATAACCGAGTATTCACAAGCTGGGTGCAATGTGCTTGGCTCTCTCGGGACCTGTAGACAGTACCGCAGACCATGCAGGTGAGCTAGCAGAAAGTATGGGGTCTGAGCTCTACTTAGAGACCAAGTCACTCAAGCAAACCCTGAATGTCAGGGTTAGGGAGTGCACTGTCAAAGGTCTGAAGCAGGATTACAAGAGTCCTAGCAGAAATGGAACTAGTATTAGGGTTGTACTGTGTCTGCCTCCTTTCCTTTTGGTCAAGGCTTCTGAAACTGGCTATGGTCCTAGCAAGTGGTGTTATTCATTTAACTGCCTAAAACAAACAAACAACCAAAAAACAAACAAAAACTCTACCACAAACCAAGAGAGACTTGTTTTGTTTTTACAAATAAAAAGAATTGGCAATGAGGATGTTTGAGGACAAAGCTCACATTCAGAACTTCATGTTTCATTTTGATACCTAAACAATATTTATTTACTTGTCCCATCCATCCCATCAAACACTTTTATAAAGATGCACATCATTGGAACACAGTTCAGACTCTGTTAATGCTTCATGAACCTGCTTGTACCACTTCCTTTTCTTTCCCCAAATGATGTCTATTCTGACAGCTACTTTTTACACAGCAAATGCTTTGTGCTATGTGAAATATAAATTTAGTACTCAAAAATTCGCAGAAAAAAATGAAAACTGTCTTCTCCTAATGAACAAATAATGCCACTTTCAAATGTTCCCATATTAAAAATTTACACTTGAATCTATTTCAATATTATATATGTATTTCCATATTATGCTATGTTAACCATACCTAAAATGAAAAGAGAAAAACATCATTTTAGGTAATTTTTGTCCTATAAGAAATAATAATCCCTACTTATTTAAGAAAGACATTCACTAAATATAACAAAGTTGTATTCCTGAGATCATTTTAAAAAACTACCACCAACAACAACAAAAACCATTTTTCAGCCCCAGACTAAGAAGAACAAAGAGTCACTTTGCTAGCTAATGTATTAAATATGTTGTCTATTTATATAGTAATTGTTTGATGGAAAATCCGCCTCTTTTGTTCCTTCTTATCTTTTTCTTTCCTCTTGTCCATGTGGTGCATCTATGAATTATGCATAGGAACATAATTAAAAGTAACAATTGGTGAATTGCACTCCATGGACATTGTTCTATGTTTCAAGTCTTATTTAGACTAAACCAAATTTATGCAAAGAGAAGAGTTTCTAATTAAATTCATAACCATCCTTCCTGGGAAAATTTTTCTCTGTGTAAAAATAAAAACCTAAAAAACATAAAAAGCCAAAACCAAAACAAAGCAAAACAAAACAAAAAAAGCAAAAAAAAAAAAAAAAAAAAAAAAACAAAAACAAAAAACAAAAAAACCGTTACTTGCTAGAGGCCATTTCTCCAACCAAAGGCTTTACATACCATCTTTGCAAAAATAAAAAATAAAATAAAACACAAGCACACAATTTAGCAGCAACCCATCCCTTCCTAATAAATCCTTTTAATAGCTGCCTATCTATCATCCTTTATCCTAGGGCATGATTCGTCTTTGGGTCTTCTACAGTTGTTAAGAATCAGCTTCTACAGTGGTTTTGTTATTTGAAAAACAGGATAAGAGACTATACAGTAGATGATGGATGGCGTCGGTTCTTAAGAATCCTTTGATTATGCCCAGGAGTGCCCCTGGTACTTTCGTTTTTTCTTGCTTGTTTGTGTTTTGAGTACAAGAATTCTGGCCAAGGCAAAATGCAGCCCAGCTCTGAGCTTTTTCTTTTATCATTCATTTATTTAAGGTTTTTTTGTTTGTTTCTCTCCTCCCCCCGCCCGTGTGTGTGTGTGTGTGTGTGTGTGTGTGTGTGTGTGTGTGTGTGTTTGGGGGATGACACATTTTAGTAAATGATCCTATTGCTCTCAGACTCTGATTAGCATTATCCCCACATTTATTGGCGGTCACCTGCGCCTCATCATCTAGGAAAGCCTGGACTATTCTGCTCAGAGTCCCCTCTCACTTCACTAGCACATACCTGGAAAGTCTGTGTCCTGACCTAGGTCACCTTAGCAATTTTTCTCTCCCTGCACTTACTACATTTCTAAAATAAACAAGAAAAGAAAAAAATCTCTCCATTAAAGATGCCACAAGACGATTGGTTAGTCATGAATTGTCTCTTTCCCCCACCCTGTCAGAGAGTGATCATTTCTGATTCCCATTCCATTTCCCTGTGATGTGCTGCTATTGTGTGGAAAGATGGCCGCAAAGCGAGTTCTGATAGGCTGTTGAGGGAAGTATGAGATGCGCTGTCACTAGAGCTGGACGGCTTTGCACAGTTTGGTTCTGTCTGCTCCGTCCGCCCTCCCTCAGCTCATCTTTTCAGCCAGGGATTGAGAGATGTGTTTAAAAGCTTTGGCCAGCCCACCGTGTCACCCCCTTGATCCATTCTCTCAGCTCACCTTCCTCTCCACTAAAAAGAAGAGATTTGGATTTCTAGATGAAACGAGAGAAACCTAGGCCTGACAAATGGCTTCCTCCTGTCACTACTGCTTGGTTGTGTAATGTTGGAAGGGGTTCAGCCATGATCTAGTGTTGCTGACTTCTGGCACACTGGCCAGAGGCTGCCAGTCACATCCACCTGGTATAAAGTTTAGGGTTTTTTTTTTTTTGTTTTTTGTTTTTTTGGTTTTTTAAAGAATTAAATGGTTAATACCAGCAGCACACACAGAAAGGTGATGATGGCAGGTGTCACGGGATAAAGGTGACACAGCTTGTGGGGGATGAGCAAGGATTCTCCAGAGTTATCCCAAAAGTCTGAACAGTTGAGTGGAGTCGCTTCTTATAGATCTTAGAAGGATGAAACAGATGTTTTGGTTCCGTGGTTCCTTTAAAGTACTATTTAGCCCAGAGAGCTCTTGCCAGTGACTAGTTAGATGCAAGAACACAAATAAGGTGTTTCCCAATATCTAGTGAAGACAAATTAATAATATTTTACTCCCTGTGCTTTCTGAACCACAGCGTAGCTTAACTGAAACTTAGGAAAATAAGTACATTCTTAACCGGAGAAGGGAAGTCCAAGGAAGCCTCCAAGGTGAGAGGTTTACTTTAAATGCACTGGCCAATCAGTAGAGGGAGGTGTAAGAAGGTCGAAGTGGAAAAGTGACAGCTTCCCGGATTCCTCTTCCTGCTCTTTGAAAGCTCAGATTTTAACAGTGGTATTTCTTCTTCCCTCAAAGGGACAGAGACGGCTTGTTAAGTTACAGTCAGACCTCAGAGGTCACGTTCACAGCCTCAGCTCCAGGAACTTATCTGGAATTTCACCTGTAAGCAGTAATTATAAATATTGAATGAAGAAGGGATAAATAAACCGAATGAACTTAACGTTTCCATGTAAGCCCCAGTCCTGTGTATGACAAATAGTAAGATGTAAGGAAAAATAGTACTTCCTATCCCAGAAAATATTAACTATGGAAGTCATAAGTATTCACACACACACACACACACACACACACACACACACACACACACACATACACACACACATACACACTGTTGACCTTGAACTTGAAGGTCAGAGTCAGTGTAGTTCACTCAATCTCCACTTTATACTCAGGACACAAGTTTTGTTCATCTCTCTGTGAAGCTGAAAAGATTATAATGAAAATGCCCAAAGAAAGAAGGGGAGGGACAACTGTAAATAGTTTTCCTCCAAAAACTGGTATCAGCATTCCCTCATAGCCTCCCATTTATTCAGCCTAGAATGACAAATGTATTACAAAGAATAAATAAGAACTTTCTGTCTGGATGTGGCTTTAAAAAAAAACACGCACACACAATACTGTACTGATTTTTCTCTCTGAGCATTGTCTTCTCTCCACAATCACTGATCAGCTGGCAGAGCTGTTAACACCATAGACAGGAAACAAAGCAAAACTTGGACGAGGTGGGACAGCCCAGGGCTTGTGAATACCTTGGATTTATGGCACAGCTTGGTGCCACCCTCAGAGTCGTCTGCCTTCAACATCCTGACAGTCCCCATCGGAAAGCAGCACCTTTTTCTCAAGGTCACACATTTAGTTTCTTAAGGAGACTCCTACTGGTCGCAGGCTCCTTTCAGCTGGAGAAGCTTCTTGGATGTCAGTAAACCCAAGCTGAAAAGCCTGGCTTCCTGAGGCTTCTCTGTGGTCTTAAAGAACCGAAGTAGAACACATCGGTCATGATTCTGTGAACTGAAAGGAACCGGAGCATCCCAACCTAGACTCTGATCTTTCCTTTTGCTTCATGTCTGCGGAACCAAATTTTACCAGTTGTCAATGAATGCAGGACCCAGGGACAGTTTGATGTGTGCTTCTGCTTATCCCAAGCAGAAGTGGGAGCAACTGGACCACGTGCGAAAACTGCAGCACTCTGAACAATTAGCCAGCTCTAAGATTCCTCAGCCGGGGCCCTACAATTGAGTTTCCAATACAAGCACAGTGACTTCCTCTGATCCAGTGACCAGCAAGGCTCCAAGTCACCCTACGCCGCCCAGCAAACTATTGGCAGGAGGGAATTTCATTTCCTGACCCGTCAACCACAATGAGCCTGGAGAGCTTTCTAGGCCAAATGAGTCAAAGCCAAGTCTTCTCAACACACGGGGGCTGTAATCAGTCACGCCATGGGATGGAAAGCGATGATTTGAGGGCGTGATTCAGTTGCTCTCAGCTACTTTTCTTACCTGCAAAAAGACTATAGTCATGAAGACCAAGATGTCCTCTCACCATGCTGGAGTCTGAAGATTCCACCGGCTATGGACTGAACACTGAATTGCCCGAAATTCCCTTTGAAACAATGCTTTAGAAGGTGAGGATCCCCTTGGAGAAGCTATGCCATGTTAGAATGTAGATGCTGGTTAGACTGTGTTTAAAGCCCATGCTTTTCTGTGTTGGGCAAACAATCACACAACTGGACAAACCTGTTTTCTTATCTGCAAACACTAGGATTGAAACATCCAGCAGACTGTTGTGGATCAGGTGGTAATCGTCTACATTTTGTTAATCTTCCCACTGTGAGAAAGTGTAAAAGGGGTAGATGTTTGTTCAGTTTCTGTCTGTCTGTTTTCCTAATCGCTCTGCTCAATTCTGACTTTGGTGTGTTTAATGGATTCCACTTACATAAAATTTCATGACAAATAATGTGTCCCCAACTGTCGTATAATGGACAGTTAGGACAATGCCTACCACAAATTTTGTTTTTTCTTCCTGAGTTAGACCTTCAGTTCTAACTTCCCAGAATGTCCTGTGATCACATTTGGAAGCACTTCTGTGCTTAGCGTTGTGTTGAGTATCCTCAATTTGATCAGCCTCTAAACAGCAGACATGTTTTCAGGTACCTTATAGCTTAGTACCTCAGACATGGATTTCCCCCTTAATATCAGCCAGGCAAGCAATCAGATTAAGAAACTATTCTGGCTTTGGGAAAAACATCAAACCAGTAATATTTCTTCAGAGACATTTATTGTTGTTTTTTTTCTCCCCACCATCAATAATGATCCATTTTTATTTCAGTTTTCCTGCTAGTTTGATATCATGATCTCTTCGTCTATTGGACACTTGAAGTTATGAATTGACAATTTAATCAGCACCCACTCTGTAAAACTACTGACAACTCTTAATTGGGATTCCTTTAAAATGGTCAGTAGCAAGCTCCTCTTTACCCTCAATTTAGTCTTTCCCAGTAACTAGCAGAATTTTTATTTTTTGCAAAGTAAACCAATCACTCAGCACTCCTGAGAAACAAGTTCTCTGTCAAGCCCCCTCTCTGGCTTCATCAGGAGGGCTCTTACTAATCAGAATCGCTGTTTAAATTGCACATTCTCCCATGATTCATCTTTCTCCTAGCATTGCAGAGTGAAGCGGGGCTGATCAATCACTTAGAGATGAATCCGCATTTTCCCTCCTTGACTGAATATGTGGAAATGGGACTGAGGATGCATCAAATATTGGCTACAGAGATGAGGAGTGCGTTCTGAAAATACAATAATTTGTCTCTGTTATGCTTGTGGCATCTTTAGTTCATCTAGTTTGTCATTATTTGGCTGCACAGATCCCTTCTGAGAACGCGCTAAGAATATAAAAAAAATCATTTTGTGAATCTATCACACAAGTATATCTGGATAATCTATTCAAGCCCATTTTCTCATGGCTTTTGAGATGGCCCTTCTCTCTTGTGGGAAGAAGCCAAGATTTCTAACAGGTCTGCTTCCCATAAAGATGATTAGAAAGCCAGTGGAATCTTCTCAGAAGCCCTTGTCTTCTTTCCGAACAGCACCTAATACATTGTGCGAGATTTCCCTAAATATAATAATATATTATATTTAAACATAGGACACCAGAAGCTCACAGAAGCCTAACCAGAAAAGGGCAGGGTAACAAGCAAGAAGGGCCCATTAATTTCTCTAAAGTCAATAGCAATCAACCATGAACCTTCTCCAAGAGTTAAAGCACTTAAGTTCATAATGGCAGTAGTCAGATATGTAAGTTTGAGGAGACTTCTCCTTTGAGACAAATGGCATCACAGACTTCAATTAAATCCTTAATGGGAAGAAACAAGAACTAAGACAAATACAGGGAACAAAAGATTTTATGACTATTAGGTAGTAAATGATTATGAACCCTGACAAAGAAGAAATAAAGAAGGTGCTAGTCCCTGTTTACAGCCTTCACAGAATGTCCCAGGCTATAGCACGAAGAAGAAATCAGGAAAACCCCAGCTAAAGCTTTGAGACCAGCAGGCAAAGCTGAGAAGCTGGAGAGACAAAGATAGATAGCAATGAGCTCCCTGTTAGTATGCTGAACATTGCTAATTCTGTGTTACACTTGAGCAAACTGGCAATGCATGGTTCTCACGGAGGATGGGTTCCAGGTCTCACCAGCCACCCAGGAAATCTCACAGTTCTCACAGTATTTGGTAGACAAAATAGAGCTGTCTCACTACTTTAGTAAGAAAATATTTAGCCCTAGACTAAAAAAAAATACTGGTCAAATCTAGCCATATATATATATGTATATATATATATATGCACATATATAATATGTATTTGACTTGAACCACTGAAGAAACAGAGAGAGACATTTAGTCAGGGGTGGACTTTAATCAAATAAAAGGTTTAAGAAAATGCATGTTGTTTCCAAGTAACATTACTATTTTTCATAACCAAACTCAATTATATAGAAACTCAAAAAGAGCCAACACGTAATGACATATGTTTACAATAGCTGCCATTCAATAAAGATCAAACATGTCAAGAAGGAGAACAATAAAATGCATCATTTTAAAAAAAAAGTAAGGGCTGACTTGGATGTGAGAATTAGTAGTTGTAGATAAAAATATTGAAGAGGACATTGTTTTGTTTCATGACCCAAAAGCTAAGTAAAAAACAAGATTTTTCTAAATATTCAAGTTGAAATTCTAAGAGTGCAAACTACCACTTCTAAGGTAAAAGCTACTCTGGAAAGGAATGCTTAAAAAAAAAATCCCTGCAGAACAAAAGAGAAGTCTGGAGACACACAAAGAAAAATATCCCTATTGAAAGTGTAGAACAAAACTGAAATAAACGATCAGAGTGTCATTGAAGTGTGAAGTAAGTTCCAGTCATCAAATGTGCCCATGTGTGTACATGTATGTACACTCGTGTGTGTGTGTGTGTGTATGTATGTGTGTGTGTATGTGTGTGTGTGTGTACCCATGTGTGTATGTTTGTGTCCTTATGTGTGTGTGTGTGTTTGGTATATATCTAAATATAAATATATAAACCACTGAAGAAATGGAGAGGGACATTTAGTCAGGGGTGGACATCAAATACCTAATAACCCCAAAATTTCAAAATCCAAAATCCAAGGAACTGATAGGACTCCTTTTCTAGAAGAAGAAGAGGAGGAGGAGGAAAAAGAAAGGAAAAGGGAATTAAAAAGGTACATGATAGTTACTCAAAAATGGTGATAAAGTTAAAAATAATCTTCTAAGTGCCTAGAGAAACAAAGATCAGAATAACAACAGGTTTTCCTTCCCACGTCAAGTAAATGGAAGAGCAACACTGCTCAGGAAAGAGTGGGAACAGTGTCACTCTGCTGCAGGTAATATTATTCGGGGGTTTGCTACATCCCCTGTTGCCTTTAAATATCTATTAGGGGTTCTACCCCACTTCAGATCAGTTAGTTCCGAAATAAGACACAGAGACCTTCAGATTTGTAAAACACTTTAGATCATTAAAGCAGGACAGATATGGACCATCTATGCTATTTTGTCCATTTTTCTACAAAATCCCCAAGATATTACTTGCCCTGTTCCCATTGGGCTGCTCTTATTCCATGAAGCCAGCCTTCGTGGCCATGTGTTTATGATCCATGTTATTCCATGGTGAACTCTTCCTTCTTCCTTGCTCTCCTAGTGGTGAGTACATATATGAGTGCAGATAGATAGATAGATATATAGATAGATAGATAGATAGATAGATAGATAGATAGATAGATAGATAGATAGATAGAGAGATAGAAAGATAGGTAGGTAGGTAGATAGATGGATGGATGGATGGATGGATGGATGGATGGATGGATGGATAGAAGATAGATAGATAGTAGATAGATAGTAGATTAGATAGATAGATAGATAGATAGATAGATGGATGGATGGATGGATGGATAGTAGATAGATAGTAGATAGACAGATTTTCCTTGTTATTCATTTTTAGAAGATAATTGACAATTTAACACTCAAACTACAAACATGTAGCATAACATACAAAAATAACACTAAAGACAATCAAAGTGTAAAGGCCAAGAAGATGAGGGAGGGAAGAAAAGTGAGAGTGGAAGAAAAAAAACATGAAAGTAATAGTGAAATGACTCTAGTAGAGAAAATTATAGAGCCTAAAGATGATGTTCTGAGAATATCAACACACTGATAAACATCTACTTGAAGTAATCATGGGGAAGGAAAAAAATAACTACTAGAATATCAAGGGTACAACCAAATTCTGACTTGAAAATTATTGTCATATTATCTTTCTTCTAACAATGATGTATCAATGCTCCACCATTTTGTCTTTTCAAACAGTCTAAAAGGACTAGGAGACAGTTTGGTGCACAAAGTAAGGATGCTCCTGAGAATGATTCCCCAAGATCCAGGTTAAAAAGCGGGGCATAGGAGGATGCTTGCAATCCCCGTGCTGAGGAGGAAAGAGCTGTTCTCTGAGTTCATTGACTATCCAGCCTAGACTAGATGGTCAGCTCTGGGACAAGGAAAAACCTTGTCTCAAAACAAAAGAAAACAGAACAAAAACAAAATGGAAAATAAAACTAATCACAATAACAACAATACAGATGGATGGCTCCCATAGAATGCTGCTTGAGGGTAGCATCCAGACTCTATGCATGGGTATAAAGATCCCTGGAAATGGGCATGTGACTGTATCTAGAGACTCCAGTGGCTGTAAAAGGAAAATGTGTGTGTGTGTGTGTGTGTGTGTGTGTGTGTGTGTGTGTGTGTGTGTACGCGTGCATGCATGCATGCAGGGCAGGCCTATAATTTTAGTCCTGGGGCAACAGACACCAGAGGATGGTGATTTGAGTCCAACTAGCTATATGGTAACATTTTCTTAATCATGATGATGAAGTGGTGTGACTATTCTAGAGTACTTCCTGATAATGCATCTGACAGTTTTTGAGTCAGCTGATTCACTCAGAACCACAGCTCTCAAGGATGTAAGCAGTAGTTCTCCAGACAATTGCTTTTAACAGACTATATTTCTAAACCCCCCTTGTCATGTAGAAACCCTTAGGCCTACAAGTCATTGCTAGAACTTTATTAAACCTCTGATGAGACCAGAATGCCAATTCTGCACATAGACAGAAGGCAACCCTTTGCAACTCACACTATAAATGACATTGCCTTGACATCAAAACCAAAGACCTAAAATAGAAAACAAAACAAACAAACAAGAAAACCATTATATCGGTAGTACTGATGCAACCATGTTCTAAGCAAAGTAAGAGTATACACAGCAGTAATAAATGATTAAAGAGGATGATACACAGTGATAAGGAAGACTTTATCCTAAAACTAAGGATTCTACTAGCATCCCAAAGTAAGCCAATGCAACTCATCCTATTTATAAACAAAAGTCAACAATAAAACAAATGGTTTTGTTAGGATTCAAAGAACAGTGTAAAAAATAAAATATTTATTATTAAAAGCACTCTTTGTCAGGTGTTCTGGCACATGCCTGTAGTCACGGCATGTAGAAGGAAGGTTGTACCAGGCAGATTGCAAATTCAAAGCCAGCTGGGCTACATGGTAATGTTCACACTGATTTTCAACTTTATTGGCTCCAGAATCACCTAGGAGACCGATATCTGTGAGGGTGTTTCTGGTCTGGGTTAACGGAGTTGAGAAGACCCATCCTAAATTTGTGTGGCACCATTCCATGAGCTGAGCTTCTAAGCTGAACGAGAAGGAGACACAAGCTGGTGCCAGCATTCAGTTTTCTCTCTCTCCAGCACTTGACCACAAATGCAGTGGAACCAGCTGCCCGTGCTCCTGCTGCTATGACTTTCCTGCCATGACAGACTGTATGTCAAACTCTTACTTTTGTTAACTATCTTCTCAGAGAAATGAGAAAAATTAACAAACTACTCCAAAAATAAAATGAGCAAAGATTATAATAGAAATGCAATTTCTCCAAAAGTTTCAAGTAAAAGGGAACCTCTTCCATTTGATAAAGTATGTCCAATGCAAAGCCCACAGTTCACACTGTACCTAATGTTGAAAGTGGCAGTGTCTTCTCCCAGTATCCAAAGCAATATAAATATAGCTTCTGTCCTCAGTTCTAGTCAACCTTGTATAAGAGGTGCTAGGCAGGACAATGAGGCAAAAAATTGAGTCCTTGTGTAAAACACCCTCTGTCTGTCTCTCTCTCTGTCTCTCTGCGTGTGTGTATGTTTGTGTACATGTTAAAATAGTTACTGTATCATGAAATGATCAAGTGTGACAATCATTGAAAGTGACATTAGATCAATAAAATAATCGAGGATATCCCTGGATACTAATTATTGTTCAAAATATGCAAAGGTCCCTTAAAAGTCAGCAAAAGAATACAAACAACCAAATCATTTTTTTAAATGACTTAAGATCTGAACAGACACATCCCCAAAGCATATGTGTTGGGATTCTGTAAACCCCACCCCTCAGTTACCTAGCAACAGCCAGGTATACCCCACCCCTCAATTACCCAGCAGTAGCCAGGTATGCTCCGCCCCAGTGGCCTGACACTATAAAAGGAGCTGCTTGACCCCTCCTCTCTCTCTTGGCCTCTCTTGCCCTTGTGCTCTTGCAGCCTTGCTCTCCCACTCCTACCTCTCCTCTTCCCTTTCCCTTCCCCCCTCTCTCCCATGTGCTCATGGCCAGCCTCTACTCCTCTACTTCTCTCTCTCTCTCTCTCTCTCTCTCTCTCTCTCTCTCTCTCTCTCTCTCTCTCTCTCTCTCTCTCTCTCTCTCTCTGCCTCTACCACCCTCTTAACTCTTCCATGACCTGAATAAACTCTATTCTGTACTATACTGTTGTGTGGCTGGTCCCTCAGAGGGAAGGGATTCCTGACATGGGCCCCTCAGATGCATCTCCCTTGCCCTCAGGCCTCACCACACCTCCATGGGCCATATGCCCCCCCCCACTCTCTTCATCCTTCCTCTAACAATATATACTATGTAGATTTCATATCTTATTTCAACAGGAACATAAAAGCTAAGATAACAGTGAGAGACCAATATTTATCTCCTAGAGAGCCCCAAAGCCTTCAAAAGCACTAGCAGCAGTACATTCTAGATAGGGAGACCACAGACAACAGAATTCCCCCAGTCATTGCTTATTGGAATACAAAATGGTAACCAAGTTAGGAAAACAATTTGGGAACTTCTCAAAACACCAATGGTGTTTGTAACAAAATCTCAAATGTTTTATTTTGCCAATAAAGACTCAGGAACCGGATGCTGGGGTGAAAGCCTGCTTGCTCAGAGAGGCAGAAGAGGTACCCAGCTAACCTTCCTCCACAGCTGATCTCCCAAAAAAATATTATTTTCTCCACACAGTCTCAAAAGTCTTTCAACTGAATCCCAATCCCCCCTCTACTTCCTGTACATCTCTTTATCAGTCCTCCTGACTTTCTTTCATGCTGTTTTTTTTTCCTATATTCACTCCATGTCAACTGGTTGCTTACTCTGCCCCTTGACCTATGTTGATGTTATTGTTATTTAATCTTGTCTACAATATAGAGAAAGCACTTGAACTAAAAGTATGTGCTAAGCCTGAGCCACACCACAAGTAGAAACAGGGTTTTCTGGTAAATAATACAGTCTCGGGGTTCACAGTGTGATCAAATATCCTACAACACACCGAAGTGTATAGATGCTTGTAACAGCTTTTTTTCACAATTGTCAAAACTTGGAAGGAACAAAAATGTGCTTAAGTAGTTTGAGTGAACAAAGTGCAGTACATCCAAACAATGAAATAGTTGAGCTAGAAGAAAATAAACCATCAAGCCAGAGAGAAGCATGAGGGAGCCTTGATTGGATGCTACTAAGAGAAGCCCATATGAAAGTTATGCACAATATAAGATTCCCATTGTGTGGCATTCTGGAAAGGACCCTATAAACAACGGGGGGTGGGGAATCAGGTATTGTCACACTGGAATGAAAGCAGAAGAATAGATGATGGACAGAGACTAGGTGGGAACAGAAATTTTTAGGACAATGAAATTATTCTATAAGACAATGGAGTGACAGAAATATGTTACAGTGTAACTTACCAAACTCCAAAAGATACACAATGCTAGCAGTAACCACTGATGCTAACCATAGTTTTGGGTAAAAAAAATATGTCTAGGTCATGTGCCCAATTCTTGTGTGGAATAGTGATAGTTGAAAATGTTGTGTCAATGCCCACTGTATGGGAATTCTCTCTGGTTGTGACTGTAAACCTGCTCTAAGAGAGACAATTATTTCAAAGTGCTTTATGAAGGGGGTCTATTCACATTTTAAAAAATGGGAAGTGGCTGGAATCCAGGATGGAGAACTCCCAGCCTTCACTGTTGTCCTTTACCAGAGGGAGTGCCTCAGTAAACTGCCATGTATAGAGGACAAGGTCATAGGGATGTACATTCCTTATGAGAACAGGATTTTCTTTAGCTCTGAACTCAATGCTGAACACCCAATTAGAAGACCCTTGTTCAGGTTGAAGGCAGGGTCAGGACCAAGGTGTAGACTGGTCAACTGTATCTGCCTGTTGGAGAAACAAAACCTTCTGGGAACGTAAAACAGAGTAGGTCAAACTCACTGCTATCCTGCTCTTTTTCAGTAATAACACCCTTACATCCTTTTGTTCCTCATATAACTCCTCACTCACTGAACACTTTATGGGTTAACTACTCTCTATGAACTGTCTTATTTTTATAGACAAATACATAGAAGCTACCAATGTAACATCCTATTGCTGATAAGCAAACACTTGCTGATAATATTGAGTTTACCATAAAATCAACGTGAATCACAAACCAAGAATATGTAGCTATGCCCTGGTGTACTAGCTTGTTTTGTATTAACTGAACCCATGCTAGAGTCATCAGAGAGGAAGGAGCCCCAGTTAAGGAGATGCTTTCATGAGATGCTGCTGTTGGACATTTTCTCAGTTAGTGATCAGTGGGAGAAGGTCCTAGCCCATTATGAATGGTGACATCCCTGGGCTGGCGGTCCTGGGTTTTATTAGAAAACAGGATGATCAAGCCAGGGGAAGCAAGCCCACAAACAGCATCCCTCCATGGCCTCTGCATCAGCTTTTGCCTCCATGTTCCTGCCCTGTTTGAGTTTCTCTTCTGACTTCCTTCATTGATGAGCAGTGATGTGGAAGTGTACACTGAATAAACTCTAACTTACCTCTGGGTCGTGGAGTTTCATCCCAGCAATAGAAACCCTAAGACACCTGTGGAGATGGTAAATGTGAGTTAAGCAGAAGTATAGAAATAAAGGAGCTCACCAAGTGCTATTTGTGGGTCTCCCTTTCTTTTCTGGCACAATTAAGCCAGTTGGTAATATTCAGTCACTCACCATCCTTATGTTTCTTGCCTTCCAAATCCTCATCCACAGGAGTAGCTGGTGTGCATGGGGACCCTCTGTAACCAGTTTCCCCAGTTACTGGGCTTGGCTTTGTCTGTACATTGCTCACTTTATGATCCACACTGCAAAACCAACACAAAAAGCCACCCACACATTTAACAATGTTAAAGAAAAGCAATTATGGCAAGACTGAAATTCGGAAGGAACATTCTTGAACAATTACAACCACACTGGCTTTATCTGCTCCTTATTACAAATTATTTCTTAAACCACATCTCTGATTCTCAGACCGAATGGATTATGGCCAACTCTTGATTCTTAATGTGCAATTCAGAATCTAAATGACCTACCTCCCTGCCATGCCCAGGCTTGCTTTGTGACCTGCTCATTAAGCAGCTCTGGACAATACTTTCCAAAATGGAAGGGCCTGCTCAGATATCCGGTTGCAAACACATTCCAGGGTGTCCATCAAGTTAGATGGTGGACTTGCACATGTGTAGCTTTATTCTCTTGTTACCAGTGCAGACTGCCTTTCTCTCCATCCCCCATCCTAGCAGATCCACTTGTTTTCCCAGAGCCCCTAATTTTTTTATTGCTGAGCATGGCATACTCATTTCTGTTGTCTGGTACTCAGTTGAACTTAATGTATACTAATGATGCTGGTCCACACCTGCTAGCTCACCAAATGATAAACACTCTAATATGCCCTCAGCTTTTCTATGTTCTTTCATGGACTAACCTAAGATATTCCTATAAAACCACACTGGAATGCTATTTTGCAGTGTTGACAAAAGTTGAATACATGCACACATTAAGACTCAGCCTTCTCTGTGTTAGGTGTGTACCCATCAGAAATGCTCACATATGTTCAGCCAAATAAGAATGTTCAAAGCAGCATTTATGATAACACGTAAAAGAATCAATAGCAAACCAAACAGCCAGACTCTACCACAAGGCAAATAAGCCCAGCCACACAATAGAATCACTACATAGCAAAGAGAATGAGCAGACAGCAATGATACACCAGAGTGAATGATTTTTAAAAACAGTACTGAGAAGTCTGACACGGAGGATCACATGTGGGTTTACCTACATTTGTATTGGGTTTAAAAACAGATATTCCTAAACTGTGTTTCTGGAAGCTGAAATAGCAGTTACTGTTGATGAGGAAATTGTTGGCTGGAAAGGACGTGGGGAGCTTCTAGGACACCACCACGCTCTACTGCTTGGTCTGGATGATGGACAGGCTGTGCTGCTGTTCAGTTATGAGGCCATTCTCGGTGCTGTGTTCATATGATTAGTGCCTGCTGCACTGTTATACTATTAACTTACATATTAAGGAATGACTTGAAAGAATTTACAAAATATGCTAAATGTACTTATAAAAACATACAGATGGGACTGTCTTAGACCTATTACTATCCAAGAATATAAGATCTCAGCAGGGAAAAAAATAAAGAGAGGCAGTGAAACAGTCATCTTTGAAAGACACAAAAACAATCTATGACCAGTTAACTTGGTTTCCCAGATAAGAAACATTTGAATCAAGATCTTGGAGAGTACAAAAATAACTTTCTGTAGAAAAAAGAAGGGTAAATTAGACTAGAAGCCAGTCCTTATGACTCAGCCCAGCGTTCCTGGACATAATAAGATTCTGCTGGGTCCCAAAACATTGAAATTCTCTACTAATTGGTTGAGACTTTCTAATTCAATATATCTTCTTTCTATCAGATATAGAAACATCTTAACATTTTTTGCATCATGGGAAAGCTTTCAGGGCTGAGGGGACAGTATAGTCAGTAAGGTGCTTGTCATGTAGGCAAGAAAGCATGAGTTCGGACTCTTAGCACACAAGCAAAAAGCCAGGTACAGTGATGTCTGTCTGTCATCCCAGTCTTGGGGAGGCAGAGGCAGGAAATCTCTGGAGCATCCTAGTCAGCCAATGTCCCCCAAATCAGTGATGTCTAGGTTCATTAGGAGACTGTTTTTACAAACACAAGGACAAGAGTTATTGAGGAACACAACCAGAGCTAATCTCTGACAGGCATACAGGCATGCTCACGCACCAACATGCATGTGAATATACACACATGAGCGTAAGCACACAGAGATAAAAAGGAAAATGGTATGGAATAGTGGATGCATTAGTACTATGGGTAGCCTGACCTGACCACATACAGAAGACAGAAGTCAGTTCTGGTTGAAGCACAGGGTTTGGACCCAAATCCTTCTCACAATCTTCCTTTTTCCTCCCTTTCCAGGTACCCAGGATGGTCATCTGATCATATTTACTTACTCAATGTGGTCAGTCAACCCAACTGAAGGCTGTGCACTAGACACCACACATTATTCTCATTGCTTTTTGCTGTTGTTGTTCCAGCAATATTATAATATTTACATCAAACCCTCCAGAACTTGTGAAGATTCCCAATCAAGGCAATTAATTTTTAAGACCACTGATGAGGAACACAGGAATGAGTGGCCTTTATTTTTTTGTCTGAGGAGTTCATGTATTTGGTGAGCAATTCTCTGTCATTCTACAGGAATAATCCCAGGGGCAGGAATTCTGGCTAAGGTGTGCTATAGAATAATAGAAATCCTAAAGACTATGATTCAACACAGAATGTGCCAGAAAGATCCTGATGACTCCTCTCTGAGAACCGGCATCCTACTATTTAGCCAAAAGATTTGGAAGAAAATGCTAAATATTGCCAAACCTCAAATTTTTTTTCAACTACCAAAAAGGAATAATGATAAAGCAACTTAATACAATTGTATAAAAACAGTGACACTGTGCCCCTAACCCCCACACACAAAATGGCAATGATCCGTCAAGGTACTTGATATCACCTTGGTTGTTATCCTTGATGTTAAGTTGATTGCCTCGCCTGTTGGTAGATGGACTGTCGTAGGGAAGCAGACACAGAGTTCAGGATCTGAATGGAAGCAATTCACTCAGGAACTACTCCTAGAAGTTGCACAGGGGTTCAGGAAACAGGAGGAAGAGAAGAGAAGACTGAGGAAAGGTATAATTTTAGATGAACTCTGGCCACAGCCTGATGTCACTGGGAACTGTGAAAGTGGAAAGCAAACCTTGTCTGATCCCAAGGAAGGGCCTCAGCTTTAGTGCCGCTGGCCTTGTCTGTCACTGGCTGAAAAGTGGGAATGAGAGAGTATCCCTGCAAATATAACTTCTGAAAACTTCATATTGTCCGTTGGTGCTAGGCAGCTCCAGGAAACCCTGACAAGCTTCTGAGAATTGGAGCAGAAAAACTCGAAAGCATACAGTGAGAAACCTCAAAAGCATAAAGTATCTGGGCAGACTGCTGCAGCTTCCTAGGGCTAAGTGAGTGAAATCTGTTGCCAGCTCGCCAAGCTCAGTGTCTATTGGTGTGAGTTTGTCTATCAACATTCTTCCTAGGCCTGCTTGTCTTTGACCCAGCTGTGTCTTCTGGACCCTGGCCTCCTCAGTCAGTGCCAGAGAATGGCTCCCAGCCCTCTCCCTAAGCCAAATCTCTGGGAACTGCATAACCCTGCAAATGAACTGCCTTTCCCCAGCCAAAGTCCTCTCCTGCTTCTCTACTCAGTCTCCAGCAACAAAGTTGGTTCTTAGTTGTGAATGGAACTTTCTAGGCAACCACTTCAAGTTAATTTATGCCAACATATTAGCCCTATACTTTATTTAGACAGGACAGACAACAATAGTTCATTCACTAACTACACAAACCTATGACAGTGTAAGTGGTGAGCAGTCACAAGAATAAAACAATTGGGAATTAATACTAGTGTTTGTTGGACCAGGAAAATAACTTTAGGAAAAAATATGCCAGGAGAAAAATAAGCAATATCAAACCTGACACATACAAACAATGAAAAATGAACCAAAGTTATGTAACAAAAATCAATTCTCCCCCCATAATTTATGCGAGTATTTTACATATAATAAAATCCTCCCTGAGCAGATAACTGATAAAGCAATAAAGCTGTCAGATGCAATAAACGGACCACTTGCCTGGCCTATCTGGAAACGCTCCCATTCAGAGGCAGATACCCTGTTATATTAAAGCTACAAGAAGAAAACATTTATGAATTGTGAGATAAGCCTGACAAGTACCTAAATCAGCTGCCTGGGAAGACTCTCTGGAAATGCACCATTACAAAAGATGATATTTAATTATATCACCCTGCGTGTGAGATATAATTGCACCTATTATGTGGCAGAATCAGAAAAGGGGGACGTGAGATTAACTTCCACTGAACAACAAAGCAATTATCTATTATTGAAGATAAGGTAGGACATGCCCATTGTATCTCATGACTGGATTCGTTCATCCAGGTTTCTGCTGCTCCCTTTACATCTGCGTGACCTAAAAAGGTCAACCCAGACACTAAGCTGTGAACTGGCTGAAGCTTCTCTATATCTAGAGACGGCCACTGATGTGAGGTATGAACAACTCAAATCCAACATACCTTTCTTCCTGTTCTGGCTGTTTTCTAAGGTGTCCATCACTTTTCAATTTAATTTGGAGTTATCATCCACTCTTACGTTAAATGAATATTAATTCTTAAAATCCTGAGATCTGAACTCTTATCAGCTACAGGCCTGCTCTCTATTCCCTGGCTCCACCATCCTATTTCATTTTATAATATTTTGTGTTGAGTGTGTTATCCATGCATGTATATTCACGTGTGTATGGTCGCATCAATGTTCAGATATCTGTGTACACATGAACATGGATGCTCAAACTTGTCATCAAGTATCTTACTCAATTACTCTCCATTTTATTTTTAAGGTGGAGTCTCTGTGAACCCAGAGATCACTAATTTCATCTAGCTAGCTAGCCACCTTGCTCCAGGGAATCCCCGTCTCTACCTTTCGAGTAGGGTTAAAGGTAGCTACTATGCCTGCATGGCTTTTTTTTTTAAAACTAGGTCTGGGATCCAAAATTCAAACAGTCACCATGCTTGTGAGGCAAGTGCTTTTACATGCTGAGCCCCACTACCACCCTGTGCTAGGCCAGGTTACGTCTTATCAGACCTATTGCATCTGCCTTTTGCCAAACTATGTGATCCCATACATTATGTTCCAAGGGGTACTTAGGGAGCATAGGAATCCCAATATTCTTATTTGATTTCTTTTCCTATAATGAAATAGTCTGGCCAGAAGTAATTTGGGGAGAACAGAAGGGTTATTTTAGCTTATGAGTAATAGTCCAGCACTAAAGGAACTCAGGAAGGACCTTGAAGCAGAAACCTAGAGGAATGTGGTTGCTGGCTGGCTCGTGGAACCATGCTTAGCTAGCTGAAAGAATTTTATGTGCAAAGACACAAAAGTGTAAATGAAGGTGAGATAGTCAAACTGGCTAGAGGGAAGAAGGAAAAAATATACAAGTAATCTGGAGATCTGAAATCTGAAAACCTTCAATATCTGAAAATCACTTTTACCTCTTTCCATGGGAAATGCATTAAAGCCAAAGCCAAGTGTCACATCCTATTGTAAGCCTTCCTGACACTATCCTCCCTTCTGCCATTATTCATCCCCCTGGCTAGCCACTATATTTTGTTTGTAATTTATCACAACACATTCACTTGTGGGTTGATAGTAACATGTCTATGCTCTTAACAAACCTTAACAAAGCTTCCAATCATCAACTTCCTAGCAAACACATTTCATACTTAATGAGCGAATTGTAGAGAGAATCTTTTGTGCACTGTGTGAAAGCATCACCTATCAATCAACAGCTTGCCTCCTATCGCCTGAGGCAGGAAATAGGAGAAGGGACATCCAGCAGCAATAGAAGTAGGAATTCTGTGAAAAAGTCAAGAGTAGAGATTTTGCCACCTAGACTCAGAGAAGATGAACATATGAAACAGGGGAGAGGTAGCCAGCCATGTGGCACACACTGAATAGAATAAATGGGTTATACAAGAATATAGTTAAAGAATGAGCCATGATGTCAGCACTTATTCATAAGTAACTAAGACTCAGAGTCATTATTTTGGGAACAGGATCATGGGTGGAAAAGCTTGTACCTACAGTATATTTTTCTTCTATTGTATAAAGCATAATCCTTTTTAGTCTATGAGGCAGTCTTGAGGACAGTGTTGGAACAGACAGAGGTTGAGAAAATGGAATGGAGTCAAGTTCATACAATGATATCTAGAGGCACCAAGAAGGATATAAAGGGTTTCAGTGCTGAACACAAGCTTAAGTACAAAGACCACAGATCCTTCTGATGCAGTTGATGGTTCTTGTTCACAGCTATGCTCTATAACATTACCTCAAAGAGCAACAGCTATATACAGAGCTAGGTGCCTAAGTATCTAATAACAACCTTTTTGTCAGTCAATATATAAGTTTGTCTTAGATAGATTTCTGAGTTTTGATACCTTATTCAATATATTGTTTATTCATTAACCTTGAGCCCAGTGGCCATGATATAATAACTAATGACTGAACAAAGTTTAATCAGCATACATATATTCTTCCTTGGGACCATATTGTGCTTAAAACATTTAGACTGTACTTCAGCACTTTGCTATCTTAATTTTTTTAACTTTATTTTAAAAAACAAAGATAAATGTACAGATTTTTAAGCATTTTCACATAAAAGTATACAAATACATTTCTATAAGGTTGTAATTAAGTATTTGTGGGTACATATACATACACATATGTATATATGTAACAATAATATAGGAAAAGAGGTTATTAATTTGAGGAGATAGGAGAGAAACTGGGAGGAGCTGTAGGAAGGAAAGGGGGATGTGATACAGTTCTATTTTAATTAAAATATATTCTTTTTTTTCTTTTTTTTTCTTGATCTTCACACAGTCTGTGGGTTGTTTCTGGGGTGTTCAGAGCTTTCTGGGGTTAGTATCCCATTATCAGTGACTGCATATTATGTCTGTTCTTTTGTGACTGGGTTATCTCACTCAGGATGATATTCTCTAGATGCATCCATTTTCATAAAGTCATTGTTTCTGAAAGCTGAGTAGTACTCCATTGTGTAAATGTACCACAATTTTTGTATCCATTCATCTACTGAAGGACATCTGGGTTCTTTCCAGCTTCTGGCTATTATAAATAGAGCTGCTATGAACATTGTGGTGCATGTATCTTTGTTGTATGTTGGAGCATCTCTGGGGTAAATGCCCAGAAGTGGAATAACTGGGTCTTCAGGTAGTACTATGTCCTTTTTTTGAGGAACTGCCAGACTGATTTCCAGAGTGGTTGTATCAGTTTACAACCCCACCAGCAGTGGAGAAGTGTTCCCCTTTCTCCACATCCTTGCCAGCATCTTTTGTCATCTGAGTTTTGGATCTTAGCCAATCTGACTGGTGTGAAGTGGAATCTCAGGGTTGTTTTGATTTGCATTTCCCTGATGGCTAAGGATGTTGAGCACTTCCTTAGATGTTTCTCAGCCATTCGATATTCCTCAACTGAGAAATTTTTGTTTAAGTCTGTGCACCATTTTTTAATAGAGTTGTTTGATTCTCTGGTATCTCGCTTTTTGAGTTCTTTGTATACCTTGGATATTAGGCCTCTATCTGATGTGGAGTTGGTAAATATCTTTTCCCACTCTGTTGGCTGCCGTTTTGTTTTCATGATAGTGTCTTACAGAAACACCATTTGTTGAATATGCTGTCCTTTTTCCATTGAATGTTTACAGCTCCTTTGTCAAAAATCAGTTGACCATATACGTAAGGGCTCATTTCTGGATCTTCTATTCTATTCCATTGATCCACGTGCCTATTTCTGTACCAGTACCATGCAGTTTTCAGCTATCTTAATTTTTAAAACTCACAAAAATGAGTAATGTCACTGAAGATACTTCAGGGAAGACATGTGTTTATATCCATGAGAGCTGGGGGCAAAAAGAAAAAACAAAGAAAAAAAGAAAAAAGAAAGAAAAAGAAAAAGGAAAAAATGGGAAGGCAAGACAGATTACAGGTTGTAACCCTTGCCTCTATGTCACATGGGAGTATGGCATCATAGAGAATGAAATTTTCCTAGCTCTGTACATCTGCATACCCACACATAATCACTGGGCCATGGGTAAGCATAAGTTTGGGGATTACACATGAATTTTACAGGAATTTTCTATGTATGCGTGTGTGCCCTCTGTGTCTGTACATTACACGAATACAGTTACTCACTGAGGCTAGAAAAGAACACTGCCTGGGTTCTACACAGTTGTGAGCTGCTGTGTGGGTACAGGAAACCAAATCTAGCACTACTCTACAGCATCAAGCTCTCTTAACTGCTGAGCCTTCTCTTCAGCCCTAACATGTGGGTTTTACTACATTTACAAGTAGAAAACCACAAAATCCAAGGATAAGGGGAATAGACTGGTCTTTAATGACCAGCCACATTTTTGTAGAATAGAAATGAAAAGCCAAATACTGGCTTCACTGACATCAGACAGTTGATCAAGGGAAAATTTGGGGTTTAAGACCAGAACTCCTTGCATGGAGAGAGTGTGCTCTCTGCCCCCTGCAGGTTAGTCATCTGGCAGCTTGCTTTTGGAGAACTGGTTTAGGGGCTCACCTACAGACTTGGGGATCATAGTTTGTGTTTTCTTTTGTTGTTCTCTCACCTGGGAGTACATTTGACTTTTCTCACCTCCCAGACTTTATCTGGATGCTATTATTGGCAGATTTCTTTCTTTGATGAGTTTCAGTTGGCTTTCAAGTCACAAACCGACAATTTCAAGGAATTTCACATCCTTACTCAAGGTAAAAGTTTCCCAAAAAGATAACTTACAAATCTTCATTAATCCTACATCTGAGCATTTATTAATCATGTTTTTCAATGTTAATTAGTAGAGATTCGGTAAAGATTTGATATCCTTTTTAAGTAGAGGCTATTGACCTTGGAGTTTTAAAAGTGAAAGAGTATGCACTTTCTTTGAGCACATCAACAGCTCTGGGGTAGAGGAACACATAAAAAGTAGAGAGTTTTCACATAGAAGCATTCCCTGAGACATACCACCCATGTGCAATGGGAGACTTCAGAGTCCATATGTGTATTTCTAGACCTGGCTCAGTTTCCAAGTAGCTACAAGTTAGTGGAAGTTAAATGTTTTCTCCATAAACTTATAATAGACAAAACAGTTTTCATAATACATATTCCAACTGAAGTGCTTATCATAAACAAAATTGCCTTCGAAAATAGTTTTGCAAAATGTAATAGTGTAAGGGCTGATTCATAGACCTGATGTGGGCTGAATTCCTAATGAATGTTATTCTGCCAATCTCTTCTAATTAATGCTTTCTTTAATTCTTTCAAGATTATGCTATACATAGGATTGAATTATAGAGTTCCATATAACAGAAACCAAGCAACTATATCATGGTTGCTTGGAATCAGGTTGTACAAGAATACTGAAATTAAGATTAAAGTCAAATCACTCCACGCTTCAACTCCACCCAGGGCAAAGCTTTATGTGCCTCATGTTTGGCTTTGACAAAGATAAAACTGAAGGAGAAAATAGGATTTAGTTGCTTGTTATAAAAGTGATACATTTATATTCTTTGCAATTCCTTTTGGTCAACTTTTGTCTCATGGCAATTAAATTACATTCATCATTTGCCATTTTCATTTAAATCGGTTTCAAAAGATATCAAAAAGCATACCAAGCCAACATTTTATTTCATTCTCATTAGAATCAGAACCAAGTAACTTCATTTTCTCTGTGGTAACACTAGCCAGGTGAAATTCTCTCCACCCTCTAATGATGGAGTCAAGGATTTCACACAATCTACAACTGTTCTGGATTCTTCAGCACCTGAGTTTGCAAAGCTTGAGTCTCATTATTCTAAAAACAGCAAACTTTTTTAAAACTTAGGATGCTTTTAGGGATTCAGAAAACATTTGTTTAATAAGCCGTGAGCATGAACAGTCTAACAGGTCATTAATGACAAGTTACTTCATGAGTGGGATTGTACCGGGCTCAGATTCGGGACTTAAGCAAAAGTATTTTCCTGTAACTTCTCTATAAATGAGCACATTAAAGTCGCAGAAAGAATAATGCCTTCAACATATTTCATAGTTTTCTGAAAGCTAAATGACCCTTAAAAATTCTTGGCCTCAAGATGTGATAAAAATGGAAGGGATATGAATCTTTACAATGCTGTAATGAATTGTAAATGGCTTGGTAATCCACATCCAGGGCTCATAGATCCCGTCCAAAATCATCTATCCATTTATCCCCACCATCCAACAATGGCTCCTTCTACTGATATCTGAATTCTATAACAAAATAAAAAATTATTCAGGTTACAAAAAGAAATGCCTTTCCTAGAATAATCTTGTTATTTTTTGTTGTTGTTGTTGTTGTTTTTGTGGTTTACTGTATCGACTTTAAAATTCCCTCTAAGAATGCAAATGTCATGCTGTAGATCAAATTGAATGAATCATATTAGTCAGGCTGCCTCATTAACTTCCCATTTTAAGAAAAAAGTATTCAATACTGCAGCTTCCTGCTTCTCTCCCAGCAGGAGTGTGTCATGGGTCTTGGGTCTGTGCTCTGAGTGGAGTATCCAGACTGGTCCAGTCCCTAAGACATGTTTTCAGTCATTCATGTTTCTGAAACCCAACAAATGCAACAAATGCTCAGACCTCACCAGCATTCCAGTGCTTGACTTCAGGTCTCACTGACCAAAAAAAGGGAGTTTAGCAAGGGGCCTTTGTGACAAGAGCTCTGGGTGCTCATCTGGGGCATCTAAGTCCTTCTGTTCTCTATTGAACTGCTCTCTGGTCACTGGGATGACAAAAGGAAATCCTTTTGTCTTCCATTGTAGCTCAACTGGTTCCAGGTCTCAGGGGGCAGAACCCGGCCACAGGCATATATAAAGCTCTACTGGCTTAAAGGACCTCCTCCCTGGGACTTGTTTTTTCTTAGAGAACTTTGATCTATAAATACAGTGCCACAGGACTTTATGTCCTTAAGCTTGAAGCTCTTCCTAACTCTGCCACTTGGACACAGTAAACATATTCAAGGAACAACTAAGCCTTCGAAGAGAAGCATGTGGACCCTAAGTGTGAGTAAAGAATATTTATTGTGCCAATATCTCGTGGCCCATACAAAGTTTAGCCACAGCAAAAATAGCTCTATGGTTAAGGACAGACAGGACACAGGCTGCTTAGAAACAGCTAGATCCAAAGGAGTTCCAGGTAGCAACAACTGAAGGAGGGATGAGATAGCAGGCTCTCCTCCTACACTGGTCACATTGATTTATTCCTCAATCTGACAGTTAGGAGCAAGCCTGTCTCTATTGACATGAGTCTAGTAAACCTGCATTATGCTTCATCAAGTAAGGAGAAGGGAGAGGCCAAAAAGAGGTACAAAACAAGTTGAAAGTTAATTTGGCATTAGGATTCATGTAGCCTAAAAATTATCGTGTATAATTGTATAATATATATTTAACTGAAAAAAATATTAAAAAATTATTCCTAGGTAATTCTATGCCAAAAGCATAGGCATTGTTCGATAATGTATTTATGATAGATCTCCTTCTATTTAATAAAGCATGTTGGTAGGTCTTCTGTAATAAAAAGGAAGGTCCCAGAGCATCAGTGGGATGACAAACAAGCAATATTGATAAAAAAGGAATCACACTGCCTTCTGTTCCACCTTGTGACCGAGACATGATTTATTATTTGTTCTCTGATAATACACATTTTAGTTGCTTCTACACACACACACACACACACACACACACACACACACACACATTTCTACAGGTGAGACTTTATCAACATAGAGCAACATCTTTTAACCTTTTCAGGCAGATGAATCACCAGGGGTTTAGCAAAAATGTAGATTCTGACTGAGGAAGTGAGGGATCATATGGAATTCTCACAAGTTTCCAGGATGACACAGCTGCTTCCAGTGCCCAGATAATAGGACAAGGGCTCTTTTATTGGGCTAGTTATTAAAATGAGGGTGAAATGAAGACTGAAAGTACAAAGGAGAAAGAAGAACAATGTTTTCTTCCATGTGCACATGCTTCTGGATGCTAGAAATGTGCTGTAATGAGTGTACCACTTTAGCCACACACACACACACACACACACACACACACACAGAGAGAGAGAGAGAGAGAGAGAGAGAGAGAGAGAGACAGACAGAGAGACAGAGAGACAGAGAGACAGAGAGACAGAGAGACAGAGAGACAGAGAGAGAGAAGAAAAACTGGAAAACAGCATATGGATTAGGATTTCATAAATCCCAAGTAAAGGAGACTTTCTGCACTTCCTGGTAATGAGCAAGTAGATGAATGCATCATCTCATGGTGGTATAAATTAATTTTTAGAGTTTAAAATTGCCTTTAGAGATTCTGGTTTTTGGTTTTTTTGTTTTTTGTTTTTTGGGTTTTTTTTTTTTTTTTTTTTTTTTTTTTCTGTATCCCTGCCTCTCCTTCAGGCTAACATCTTTCAGATTTTCCTCCAACTTCCAGCAGGCCTTGAAACTTATCTTGCTGTTCAACCTATTGCCTAACCCTGCCCCATGTCCCACCTTATAAAAACTCTCTCTTTTTGTAAAATACAAAAATGCCAAACTCTTCTAAAAGTTTGAACCTTTTCCCTGTTAAAAAAAAAGTAAGATATTTCCTGCTTGGGACAACACAGCTTTTTGTAGGCTATTCTAAGACTCAAGTCTTTTCTGAAGGGACCCGGGAAGAGGGCAACCAGCTCCATCTAGCAGTGACCTCCAAAATGTGAATCACAGATTATAATTTCATCTTTGGTGCCTGACTCCTCAGAAGTTCTGTTTTGTACATCTGTCTTACTGAAATTTTTACTGTGGCTTTCATAAACCAGAGGTTCAGATACTGGAAACAATCTTGCTCTACAGATAGATGAGTCATCAGACTTCTAGAGGAACAGACCATACTATCACGAAAACAGACATCCCATCTCTTTGGTTATTGAAGTCTTCTTTTGTTAAAGATGACTTTCTATGGATAAGCATTTATGAGATGAGTACCCTTACTTTTTGTGTGCATTTGAAGAGACCTATCCACATTCTTCACACAAACTAATTCCAAAGGTTTAAGAGCCACATTGTCACACTCATCCAGAAATGGTCCAGCTTTACAGTTGGTCTCTCTGGTCTTTCTAACCTCCACCATTATGGCCTATTAAGCTCTGCTTGTAGCATTCTGGGACCTTTCTGGCCCCAACTTTTAAACTTTTCCTCATGTCAGTTCTGTTCAGACCCCTTCCCTGTGGAGGATTGGGTTTTATGTGACAAATGCAATCCAGCATTCTAATTTCCTGAGTCTTGGAAACCTTTCATTATCATTAAGCCAAGGAGTACCAGACACTTCCAGTTCATTCACAGTAGGCCATCTTTTGATCCATATGTTAGAAAGCCAATCAAATAAATTACTGACACAACTTTAACTGTGTGAATTACAACCTTAAACCCAGAATCTCTTCTCTATCCGCCCATATCAATAAACTTACCCTGATTTAGATGTAAACTCTTTCTACCACTACCCACACCCTTAAAATCCATTCCCATACATTCTTTAGACTTATGCTTGTATGAATAAAGTAATCCATTGAGTTCTTTTGGAGTATAGGGTGACATCCTATAGGTAACACTTTCTGCCTTACCTACGGGGGGTCTGCTTAACCTTAAATCTGGCTATAGGTCTAGAAGCAAAGATGGGCGGGTAATGAAGTTCATCAGCATTGTCTTGCTAGACATCTTCTTCCAGGAAGATCATTGCCTGGTCTACAGACAGTGTAGCATTAGCTCTCTCAGGCAAGGCCAGAGATGACAATGCCTCAGTGGTTTGGGGGTAAGGATGCACCTGCTAAAGGTGGGTTGTCAGATTCTTAGAATTTAATGCCCTAAACCTCAACAGGCTCCTCCCACACATATCAACTTTCAAGATCTGACTGTTTTATTAGTAATGTCCTTACTGTAACTTCTGGCACCTTTCAAGTTTGGGACCTTAAATTTGTGCTGTAAATGAGTCAATCTCAAGATAAATGCTTCGGTTTTGATTTGGTAACTTGGGTCCTCGGGTTGCTAGAGAGATTTCCTTCCAAGACATACTTAGAAATTTTTAAGTTGTCTATGTCTGAAAAATTTTTTCTCTGAGTTTATTCTTGTTTGTTTTGTTTTGTTTGGGTGGTTGTTAATATATAGAGAGATGCTAGAATCACTGGGCATATTCTTTGCTTTTTCACAAATGTTTAAAAGTTTTATTTATAAAGTGACTAAATTCTTTGATCCTCACAAGAGGTAAATCAGGAGTTTCAAATGCATTTATCCTACACAGTTCTTTAACCATTTAACACTACAAATTACCAGTACTTCCCATCCTACCAGAAGAGTCCTTAATAATGAATGGTAGGCTTCATATGAACTTGAGAGCTAGCTCTAGAAAACATCGAGTTCACAAAACAACCATAATTGTTCTTGGCACTAGAATTGGTACCAGTTGAGGAACAACACTGATTGATTGAATGAATGAATGAATGAATATATATATATATATATATATATATACATACATGCGCACACACTATATATATTTGATTAACTTTCATGGTACAAAGCTGAATACTTTAACAGTAGGAGTTTATATGTTGTTAACCAACTGAGTAGTAAGACCATCCTCAAGGCTGTTTCCCACAATAGTCCCAGTCTGACAGTAAATGCCTAAGGACTTCTGAGGAGCTTCTAGTTGTCTTTGGTTCATGTAGGAAGGTCAAAATTCTGAACTCTAATGTCAGTGAAGAGTGACAGCAACAGAGGCTGCAGTAAAGAAGTAGATGCACTCAAGACCAAGAAGCGAAGGTTAGCTAACCAAAGCAACATTTTTTTTTGCCTCTTTATATTAGGGCTTCCAGTAGAAAGGAGTGTTTTCTTTTGGAAAGGCTCAAGCTCTCAGCTCATACTTTCATGAATTACTCTCACAGATCAGTCCAGTACCATGTCTCTTAACTTTTTCCAG
Source organism: Micromys minutus (assembly GCF_963924665.1). Taxonomy (NCBI): domain Eukaryota; kingdom Metazoa; phylum Chordata; class Mammalia; order Rodentia; family Muridae; genus Micromys; species Micromys minutus. Next base: position 26,348,868 of record NC_137954.1, on the reverse strand, counting down.
ATCTAACCAAGTTGCCAACTAAAATGAACCATCACAGTAGATGGAAAAAATGTACCTCGTTTGTATAAATAAGAACCCAGAGAAATATAAGAATCTAAGCAAGGATTCAAAATGATATTTGAGATGACAGTAAAACAAACTTCACCTTAATGATCATTCTGACCAAAATAAATATTGAGGCCAGTAACTACTTTGCAGATGTAATCGAAGCACTATTTGATGTTACACAGCCTAGAGAGTACTACTCAGTTTTGTGTCCCTTGTCATGTTAGCAAAGCATGACAGTTGCCACTCACGTGGATTGACTCTGGATGGGTCACACCATTACTTCCCCATTCTTTAGCCAGCAAAGAGGGAGGCGAAATTACCTATGACCAGAACACAGGGAACATAAAATCAACGATTGCCTAGTTCATATCAATATTGGTTGGCATTTTATTGTTAAAACTTAAAAGACTCAAGAGGAAGATAACAATTGACAACGTGGAACATAGGAGCTCGGTGGAACTCTAAAAGATGCAATGATGACAGTCACACACTTCTTTGAATATTAAGATCATTCCCCTGGCTATAAGTGTCACCGACTGAGAGAGAAAAAAAGGATACATTTGTCTCTTGAGTGTGTGCATTGGGTGGGGTAGGCTGTCTAATGTGGAATATACCCGTACATCTTTAATAAGGAGAGCAGACTGTGTAGTACTTGCTTCTCTTCAGGCTTTCTGAGCGGTACTGTATAAACAGTGACACCCAGAGAACAGAGATGTGTACCACCAGGCTCATCAGTACCACGAACAGACGAACTTCAGTGGATGCATGGAATCACAAGCCTTAGTTGGGCAATCTCAGATGTTTATATCCCATTTTCCTCCCTAGACTACTCTTATTTCTATCCTCTCATTAGAGACCGTGCTCAGTGTGGCAATATGACCACAGTTAAATAATTATTTCATAAAAGAATTATACCCAGCAACCTTTTCAGCTTCACTAGGACACATGGAAACTGGAAACTGGCTTCCAACCAAAGATGCTACATGCTGAAGTAGCTGCAATAAACCGAAGCCATTAGGGCTATTTGCAATCTAAGTGGATGTGTCTTTGTTAAAATTTGATGTTTATTTTTAATATGGTTGCCTGCCCCTCTCTATTTGAACAGCTCATTACACCTTAAATGTAAACCACATGTGCACTAGAGCATTTGGGTAATTTTCTGGGGCAAAGAATTTGGGCTGGGATCCAATACGAAAAATAAAGTACTTTAATATTTATTTGCATCTGTTTGGTATTGTCATGATCCATACAAGACTGAATCATTTTACTTTCCTTTTAAATTTTTTTTAAAAAAGGGGGGGGGCGGGGGGAGATAGCTCTGTTCGCAGACTACTTGTAGTTGAGTGGATTTGAAATGCTTCATTAAAGATTCAGGAACTCTTTGCAGATATTAGCATTGTGAGCATTGATGAAGAAAAATGTAAGGAACAAGGAGCTTTGAACAATACTGCGGCTGATTTGGTAAAGCTATGTTTGGGGCTGAAACAATAGGACGGTTGATCAAATCAACCACAGAGGAGGAAACGCTATGGCAGAAGAGGAGTTTCTAATTGCAACAGACAATGAACTGTGCACCAGAAACAGCTGCAGGGGGAACAGACCCCACTGCTGAATCTCCATATCAGACCACCACAATTTTGATTCCTAAGATGACCAGGTGCCTTTACATCTGCGTGATATATTTAGAAAAGAAGACAAATCAGACAGTATTTTCCATTCATAATGCGCTGTCTTAAAGGTTTTTCTTATTAATCTCATTATCTGTCTAACATGTGCAAATGAGGACAAGTTGTTCAGCAGTGAGAGTTCTGATAAGCTGAGATGTGATAAGCTTCTTCCCTTTTTCAGGCAGAGGGATGAACACCCTGCTTCTATAATGTCTACATTTGACATTCCATGCTGTGTCAAAAGAAGCTCGGAAACATTAGTTCTCTATGGAAAATGCTTGTATTGAGCAAAGAATGCTGTCAAAATGAAGTCCTCAAATGAAACGACTAAGCACAGAAAGATTAACACGGTACTCAGGATGCCCAGCACATAACTATGCTGGGAGAGGGGCTGGGGCATTTCCTGATGGTCCTATTCTAGATGGAATACACTTCATCACCTCTTAATATCACCATGACTACAGCCACACAAAACTCAAGAGTTACAGGGTTAGTATGTGCCTGCCCTTAAATCTTCAATGACTAGCATCACATTGAGTCACAGAGCATTGGCCAGAGAGGTCTTATGCCACTTATAAGAGGGAACTAGGAAATGTAGAGGGGCAATGGAGGGTTTAAACATGTGTTTCTTGTATTTAAAATACATTTTTGTCCTCATAGAATATATTCTGATTATGGTTTCCTCTCCTTCTACTTTCCCCAGTTTTTCCCATCAGAATCTTCCAACCTCCTTTCTTGTCTCTCATTAGAAAGCAAACAAACAGGCTTCTAAGAGGTAATACTAAAATATAATTGATATAATTAATATAAGATAAAAACAAATGCTAACACATTAGAATAGCACAAAACAAACATGGAAAAGAATCAAGAAAAAGCACAAGAGACAGATACAGACGCAGAGACCCACAAATTCACGCACTCCAAAAATCTCATCCAAACACTAAACTGGAAGCCATAATACATGTACAAAGGCCCTCTCAGGTTAGAAGAAGAAGAAAAATTAGAGATAGATTTTAAAAAGGAGGAGCCCTAGTATGCCGTTATGAGACAAGGACCCTCCAAAGATTATATCAAATTCATTTTCTGTTGGTCATCTACTGCTGAGGGCACTTCCCACCCTTATAAATAGTTTGTTTTCCCCAGTAAAACTACCTTGACAAAAACTAAATTTCCATTTGCAAGTGATTATCAGTTAGAGGTCACTTCCGGGTTAGAGCTGGAGTATGTGTTCATTTCTCCTTTCAGATTTCATCTAGAATTCCATCTGCTGCGGGCCCCATGCATGCTGCTTCAGTCTCTGTGAATTCCGATGTATTTTGATCCTGTTGACTTAGATGGCCTTGTTTACTTGGTGTCCTCCATCCCTCTTGGCTTTTTCTCTTGCCACCTCCACTCCAGCAGTTTGCTGAGCTCTGAGGAGAGGGATTGGATGGAGACATCCTTTTTAGGGCTGAGTGTTCCAAAGTCTCACTCTTTACATAATTCTTGGCTGTGAATCTCTGTGTTTGTTCCCGTCTGCTGCAGGAGAAAGCTTCTCTGATGATGGCTGAGCAAGGCCCTGATCCATGAGTGTCGGAGAATATCATCAGGGGTCATTTTATTGCTAGGGGTTTTGGTGTGTTTTTGTGGTAGTGTTTTGTTCTGCTTTGTTTTGTTTAGAACAGTAGCATTTGATTTTACCCTAGGTCTGTTAGCTATCTAGTCTCATGTTCATGGTCACTTAAGCAGTGATCGGCATGGGTTCCACAGGGTAAGCCTGAAGTCAAATCAGATATTGGTAACCTCTACAAATTTTGTGCTTGCAATGCATTAGTATATCTTGCAGACAGGAACCATTGTAGATCAAAAGGCTTGTGGCTGGGTTATTGTTACCATTTCTTTTTTTAGTAACAAGCAGAGTACTTTTCCTGTACCAAGGACACTAGAAAGAAAGGACAAAGACTTTATATAGGCACCATCTTAACTTCTCCATGTTCAGTGTAGGTGTCATCTTCAACAACAGGGCTTTGCTGTCAGTTTGTGGAAAACAACCCACAGTCTGGGCAGCAGCTGGGATTCTTCAGGGAGTCCCATGGAATCCCTTTGGCTAACAACTCAATTAGATGCAACCCAATCCCAGTACTGGAACCTTTATTTAGTGACAAGATGTCCAAATGGGACTATGTATTCCACATTATTTAGTGATTGCATTTAGATTGCATGCACATATGTATATATTTTAGGAAGCTTCTACTGAATTAAGTTTCTATATTAGTCTTATTTTAGTGGTCTCACCTCTTATTCCTTCTCATATCATTCTTTTTGCTCAAACTTGGGCGGATCAACCCACAAGATCCTTCCATTCCAGTCCCCATGATCTGTCTATGGACATCCATTCTTCTTCCCTTTCCTAATAAGGTCTATCTCTGTACTAGCTAATTTATTACTCTATACATAACCTCTATGGTTCTGTGGACTATAGCTTGGTTATCAATTTTTTAAAATCTAATATCCACATATAAGTGAATACATATCATATTTCCTGTTTGGGATCTGAGTTACTTCACTAAGAATATTTTTTAAGTCTCATTTGCTTACAAATTTCTGTTTTTTAATGACTGAATAATGTTCTGCTGTGTAAATGTATCACGTATTTCCAACTTATGACTTTTATGGAGAGAAATGATTATGACTGAGCAAATGTAGGATAATATTGTCTTTAGGTTTATGCCCAAGAGTGATATAGCTAAGTCTTGAGGAAGATCAATTCCCAGCTCTCTGAGGAACCATCACACACGATAACTGCAAGTTTGAAGTCTCACCAGCAATGAATGAATGTTTCCCTTGCTCCATATTCTTCCCCAGAATGAGTTGTCATTAGTTATATTGACCCAAGTCATTCTGATGATGTAGGATGAAATCTAAAAATAATTTTGATTTGCATTTCTGTGATGACTAAGAATCTTGAACATTTCTTTGTTTCTCCCCTCATTTATGTTTACGCTTGAGAATTCTTTGTGTAGATCTGTACCCCATTGGTGAAATTGCTTTGTTTTCTTTATATCTAGTTCTTTAGTTATTTTGTGTCTGTGTGTTCAATTTTGGAGAAACTTCCATGAGATGCTGAGAAGAGGGTATATGTTTTGTGTTTGGGTGAACTGTTCTGTAAATGTCTGTTAGATCCATTTGGTTTATTTTATGTTAGCACCAACATTTCTCTATCTAGTTTTTGTCTGGATGACCTGACTATTGACAAGAATGAAGTATTGAAATTTTCCACTATGTGAGGTTCAATATGTGATTTAAGCTATAGTAGTGTTTCTTTTGTGAAATTGGGTGCCTTTGTGTTTGGAGTAGACATGTTTAGAACCGCATTGTCTTCTTGGTGGATTTTTCCCTTCCCCACTTATTTGATTAGTTTTTGGCTGACATCTCTTTTATCAATATTAAAATGGCTATACAAGCTTATTTCCTAGGTCCATTTGGTTGGAATACTATTTTCCCATTCCTTTTACGGTGAGATGTTGTCTATCTTAGGCAAGTTTTAAGTTTCTTGAATACAGCAGAAGAGTGAATTCTCTTTTTGCATCCATTCTGTTGGTCTGTATTTTTTTCATTGAGGAACTTAGACCATTGATATTGAGAGTTATCAATTAGCATGTTAGCTTAATCCTGTTATTTGTGGTGTGAATTTTTCTGATCTTCTGATTTGCTGGTCTGAGATTATTTTTCCATGTGTTTTCTTGAGTGTAGATGACCTCTTTAGCTTTATAGTTTTCCTTCTTGTACCTTCTGTAGGTCGCATTTATGAATACATATTGCTTAAATTGGTCATCTATTGTGATTGAAAGTCACTCAGGACCTACTGTGGCAGGGTTGATAAGCTCTAGTAGAGACATATTATAGTGCCTGTTATTGATTATGTTTTTCACTCTGACACCTAGGTTTGGGGATGGTTACAGTTCTAGGTGCTGATCCCAGATCTTGCCTTTGTTGGGTGAGTGATTTATTTCTCAGTTTCTGTTGCCTTCACTCTTAGGAGGGTGTGGTGGTTTTGTGTAGCCTGGTAGAGAATTATTCTAGGGTCCTGATAGTGCAGTCACTGAGCTATTCCAAGGTAAAATGTGTTTCTAGATATTGGGATCTGACACTTGGGAATGGTGATGAGCTAGGATGGAAGGGGGTTTGGGAGTCCACAGGAGGGAGGAAAACAGGGTGTTCCACCAGGATCTCATTAGTTCCCTGGGAATGAAGGTGGAAAGTGAAGAGAGGCCACAGCAGGTAGTCTGCTGTAGAGCTAGGGTTGAGAATGAAGAGTTAGATACAGAGGAGAGGAAAATATGAAGATGTGAAGCTTGACTACCTGTTTCACTGGCCACTTGCTTCTCCAGTAAGTTTGGCTAGCTGGATCCCAGGGAATGCCTTCTAACACTGGGGGTGGGATAATGAGGCAGGAGAAGAAAATTTGGAAAGGAAGTTCTGTGTGATCCACTGAAGTGTGGGGCAGAGGGAAAACAGGTCACAGCAGGTAGTTTGCCACAGAACTGAGGATGAGACTGAGGGATCAGAAAGGAGAGGGGAAGATGTGAAGTTCTACAGTTAGTACTCTGGCTTGAGTGGTCTCCACTTATTATATATATTATGATATATATATATATTTATATTTATATATCTAGATAGATGTATATCTATACCATATATATCACATATAATCTCTCTCTTACACACACACACACACACACACACACACACACACACACACACACACACACACACATACAAATCACTTACAGTCTCAAAATGCTCTAAAGTCCAAATTAATAGTCTGTTTCAGAAGAATCTATTGTGTTGGGAATCAATATAGCCTCTTTATCTGTTATCAAAAGTATCTATTTAATGAATCCAGTGCTAATTTTCTAAGGACTGATTATGACCTATAAGGAACTTCAAGGTGAAGCTACATGTGACTAACAGAGATTCTTTTTCTTTTTTTTATAAAGTGATCTTAACCATAAGTTATTTTTGTTGTTTTGTTTTTTATCATTTTATTAGATATTTTCTGTATTTACATTTCAAATGTTATCACCTTTCTCCCAACTACCATCTCCCCTCTCCCTCCCTCTGCTCAGAGATTATTTTTCTAATGTATTCTCTGGGATGTGATAGATATTTTTTATTTACAAAAAAATTCTCTTTAGTATGTATCTAGTACTCCTCTTTGCACAAAGAAAAGGCCTAATGGTTTACATGAGAATGAATGGCCCCATGGACTTATATATTTGGATACTTGGTAACTACTGTGGGAAACTTAAGAGGTGTGCCCTTGACAGAGAGGTATGCCACTAAGGCATGGGGATTAGTGGTTTCAAAAGCCCACTGCTCAGGCTTGTAGATCAGATGTGAGCTCCACCACTAACCTACCTGCCTGTTGCCCTGTTCCTCTCCAAATGGTTATGGACTCACCCTCTGAAATTGTAAGCAAGCACACAATCAATTAAATGTTTTACTTTTATTCATTGTCTTGGTCATGGTGCCTCTTCACAGCAACAGAAAAATAACTACGATACAAGGAAACCATAATCTTGGTAAAAGTACAGGCAATTTATCTGGACAGCATTCATAGCAATTTCTTATGAGTCATTTCTATCATGTTAAAAAAAAACATTGATATCTATCTACTCGCACTTTAAAAAGAAACTAATTGAAACCCATTTTCCTTACAAAGAGATGAAAGCAAGTTTTAATCTACCATTCTTCAGTGGGTCTGTGAACATGGATCAAACAAATCCCAGAGGCAAATGTCATGGGTACTGATCTTAATTGAGACCTCCACTCAGGAGTGTCTCAACAAGTTCTTCAGTGGGATAACCAATGGAGATACATACCTTTGTAAAGTAAGCCTGTCATGAGACATAGAATAGAGTCTAGGGTAAAACTGAAGGAATCAGCTTACACTAAGACACATTTCTCAACAAGAAACAAATCAAAACTCAAATTGACAAGCAGCTTATGCTAACCAAATGGGGGGGGGTCTATCAACCTAATGGACAGGTACAAATTTCAACTTACAGACAGAAGCCCACTCCAATATACCAGTGGAAGAGGAGCTTACAGTAAGAGTCTTGACTGTATATCACTCTTTAGGCAAATAATTAGCCAGTTAAAGGGGAAATTTTTCTTGCCTTCAAACATGTTTTAATGTCATGAAAACTATGTTAGAATTTTCATAACCTTTAAATCTTATGGCAGGCACCATTAACAGTTTTCTGTTTCAACACCTGTTCACAAATCATAACATTTTAGTTAAACTGGCAAATGATTCTCTTACATAATGCAAGTATAAGAGCAAACTCAATGTAAAATCACTTGAGATTTGTTTTCCATACTATAGATATTAACACCTTTTTTATGTCCTCATGCCAAATACTGAAGTAAGTTGTGCCCACTTGGAGAAGGGATCTTTCTGAAAACACAGTCAATGTCTTGTTCTCTGAATCATCTCAGTCAAAGATGAGTACATTTGGACCTCAATAAATTCTTTACCAGACACAATAACACAAAGTTTAAAGCTGAACACACATTTATTTCATTGTGTCCAGAATCTCTTGGTGACAGATAGCTCTCAAAAGCCTTGAAAGAAAAAGTAAATAAAAGTTTGTTCAGAAACACATTTCCAGCTCTTTTACAATTGGAATTATTCTTCAAAGATTTCTCAGCTCAGAGGTGACTCAATACCATATTACTTGGTCAGCACTATCATTAAGTGTTATTTTAAAATTTTATATCTCAGTGCCTGATTTCCTGAAGGCAATGAGGAAAGGGTGGTGATATCTAATAATGATATTTGCTATGTTTCCCTGTCACAAAACTCACAAAACCTTAAGGATAGTGGTCAAGACTCTCCAGAGAAAGTACACCAATCCCCTACTCCAAATAGGACTCCAAATATACAGAAATCAAAAGACAACCAACATTAAGAAAGGCATGAGATAACCATGGCATAGGCCTGGAAGTGACAGATGGAAACAAATTAGTTCTGAGACTCTCCAGTGACCCAGATGATTTGCACCACAGTGACCATGGTCACCATAATACACAATGCTAAATGGGTGAGCTTAACATGTATTTGAAAGTTACAATGATTTGAATGTCTACTCCCCTCTAAAACTCACATGGAAATTCAACTGCCAACAGAATGATAGTGGAAAGTTCGTTCTTTAAGGGGTGACTAGATCATAAGGGTTCTACCCACAGGATTTGGTTCCTTTAAAATGGTTCTCTTCCATGGTCCCTCTGCCTTCCATAATGGAAGAATACAGCAGAAAGGTCCTCTGCAGATATTGGCTCCTTGCCATTGGACTCCCCAACCAATCGCTTCCTATTCATTATATATTACTAGTCTCAGTCATTCTGTTACAACAGCACCAAATGAGCAAGGACAATAAGATTAATTCTATTTACTAATGGCTAGAATGTAGACTATGAGTGGAAAAACCACCAAAGATGTTTTATAGAGTATATGGGGAGTTCACCTTAAACTCAGAGTTGAGATACCCACTAGATATGCAGGTAGATGTTTACTAGGCAGGAGGCAGGATACAGTTAACATACTACCACTTTATAATAACCGTGAAAGATAATCCACTCATTTGGGAAAACAGTGCTCAGAACAACCTTTCCAAGGATCACATGTCTAGAAAATAAAAGCTATTACATATTCGCCACACATACACACCTACACACATATTTACAAATGCACATATACTTATACATAAAATGTGAAAAATATTTAAAGTAAATTTAATTTGAAATTTATTTATAGTCCAATCTTTTCATATGTGTGACTCACATGCCTAACTGGGGAAGAACAGCAAAGCAAGTGCCAAGACCTTACTCATTGTACAGACCCTGCTCTGGTAAGTGGACCTTTTCAACTGTAAAGATGCAATAAAGATCAATTTAAATAACCATAGATTGGCCCTCAGTTCTCACAACCTTCTTTCCCAAAACCTCCCTTCAGGACTTCATTTGAGAGTTGCATTGTTCCAAACAACCCTTGAGCACCTCAAAACATATGACTTCAACCAAGACACTAAATATGTATTCCCAAACTGTAAATAATTTAAACACTCTTCTGAGAAAGATAAAACTATATCTGATGAAATACACATGAGGAATTCTCATCAGTAAGTAAGTTTTCAATGAATCCTGCCTTTCTTGGCTCTGTGTATTCAGAGCACAGCACAGACATCATGTCCCCTCCAGCTGATCATGCATCTTAGCAAGTGACATCTCTCTTCTGCTTCAGCCTCCTTCCAGCTTGTCACTTGCTCACTTGCAAACACTTGAAGACATTTGTTTTTGTAACATTTATATTCCTATAGTCAGCTTAAATATATAGAATGCAATGTCTATAACTCAATAGTTACAGTATATTAATAGTCCGTAATTACAGAATCCCCACAAACCCTTCTGCACTCCATTTCTCTCCCTGCTTCTCAAGGAGAAACCACCATCTAGATGATGTTTATCATTTCAAGCAAGGCTTTAAACTTTTTCTACATGTGTGTCTATAAACGAAGAGAAAATTCTTCAAGCGAATCTAAGATCATAGCGTACCCCTCAGATGGCTGGAGCCTTAACTGCTGTAGAGACTTTATAACCTTATAAAACATCAGTGTTTCTACAAACCAGATGATATCTGGGAAGTGTTCACAAGTAGTGGAGCAAGCCAGGGATCATAAAGTCTATCTTGGGAGAGAAGCACAAACTCAGAATCATTTTAACTTAGCCAAGGAGTAGAAGGACATAGCTTTGAGAAAGAAATACCATGGCTGTCTTCACAAGCTAAATAAATCCCAAGAACAGAGGAAATTACCCAGTAATTAGACAGAGCTGGTCCAGAGGCACAGCTGTTGGCTCCATCTTTCTTGGGGTATCTAGATTTTCTAATTAGGACTTTCATTCCTACCCTTCTTTCCTGGGTGAATTTTGTTTTAGTTACCTTAAATACCGAGGCTTTTTTTCTTCTCAGAACCAATAAATCATCTATATATCAAGGCTGGTTCACAGAAAGAGATGCTCAGAATCAGATACATGTGCAAAGAGGCATCCAAAGGAAAGGCTCCCTGGAGAAGATGCTAACAGGGCAGAAGAGCAAGACAGACCAGCAAATAGGATGAACCCATAGGAGTATGCTGGAAAGCAAATTATTTCTCAAAATTGTCTCTGTCCTACTAGTAGTTAGGAACTGGGTTTTCAAAGCTGCACTCCAGAGATCATAGGATGTGGACCACATGGCAAGTAGGCCCTAAACCACCAGCCAGTTTGAATTTCTACAAGTCTCTGGAGACAAAGCAGACCCTGTAGGGTCAGCTCTGTATTTTTGGGACTGGAGGCACATGGAAATCCTGGGAGTCTACAGATATGACAGTTGTCTGAGGTCAGAGCTATGCCTACGGTGTATGAGACACAGACAGATGAGGCTGTTGAGCTATAGGTGGCTTTGAAATTTCCAACAGCAACATGTTGACTCAAAAGGTATTCTAATATCTGCACTTTCCCAAAGACTTCCACACACCAGCTTAGGAATGTCAATGGAAACTAACTATTAAGTAAGCTCTGCCATGACTCAAAACCACAGTGAGCCAGATAGCTTAGACAAAAGCTACCCTGTCTTCTGCAATCACTTGTGATTTCATTCGCTCATCAAGCCACCACTAGTCCCATCATATCCTGAAATAACCTTGATGATATTTACTTGACTATATGCTTTGAGACTGTCTCATAACAGCACACAGTAAACTCATCCCACCAACTTCTTTCATCTACGGGCAGCTAGGATCTGGCTTATTCAGAACTGTCTGTATACTAACCATACATTCAGCTTCCTTCTCTGGTCTGGGGCTGGATGGTCTAGGAAAACCCAAAGTGTCTTTGTAGAGGACAGACCCTGACATGAAGCCAAATGCACAGATAAAATCAAGGTCTTCAGTATCCATCATGCTCAGGGAAGTTTGTGCTGTCAGCTTTGGGAAATTGTGAAACAGGGTGAGGTTCCAATTAAGCACCAATCGAACTGTTTGGGCAACTGTGCAGACTCACAAGCTGAATCACCACCAAATAGGCCCTGACAATATTCATAAGCTAACTGGCACACTGACTGGAAGCCATCTTCTGGAAATGGGAAAACATCCACTCCTAAGAGATATTTTGTCACGGTCCCAATAAACTACATCATGGTATCTCAGAGAGGAGAGAGAATGCCTCTAGGGGATGGAGGCAAATGTACTTCTTAGTCATAATTCTGTCTGTAGTCGGTCCCATACACTCTCGGCATAGTTAAAGCAGTGTGTCCTGAACTGAACTGGGGAAAACCGGCTAGAAGCAAGTGCTTATCCATAGTATAAATACTGTCACAGCTGGGTGCGGAGTGGGGGAGGGGAGGCTGAACAACAGGCTGGTTCAAGCAGTTTTGCCCTGCTCTCCATTCTACATTCACAGAGGCAATTTTAGTCTCCATTAGTTTTGATGATGAATCTTTGTGCGATATGCAAACCACACAGAAAACTAAACCCCAGATGCCTAGGCACATGCCATCTCAATTAAACCTATGTGTTCATGCCTTTCTCGTGGAATTCAAAAGAAATATTAGTCTGGGTTCAATTCTTACAGTTTATGTTTTTTCATGTTATTTTTAGAAATCCTTCCAATCATAATATTGTGAAAATCCTTCCTCTGCTTCCTTGTAGACAGTCATTGGCTTTTCATCTCTAGTTTTGTTGTTAATCCATCTGCAATTTGTTTCTTATATTAAAAGGTAATCTAGCTTAACTGTTTTTCTATGTGGGTTATAGAATTATTGTTGAATGGCCTAGCCTTCTGTCATTGATTTTTGTAAACATATTCACTCATTGAATTTATGGGAGAACACACATACTGTGGTGTGCGTGTTGAGACCATAGGATGACCTGTAAGAGTTGGTTCTCTGCTTCCACCATGTGGGGGCCAAGAATTGAACTCAGGTCAGCAGGCTTATTAGAACACACCACCATCTGCTGTGTCATCACACATACATACAGACACATAGATACACCCACATAAACACACAAACACAGACACACAGATAAACACATACATACAAACACACACATAGATAGACACACATACACAAACATACACACAGACACAAACAGATGCATAAATGCCCCCCCCACACACATTGATGATGTTTTTGCCCTCCTGTGTCATGTGCCATCTACCTGAGCTAAGTCTGTCACTGGGTCCTGTCCCTTTGTTCCTGATAGGTCCATTTCATCATTGCTATAGCCTGTATGTCCAGACTTTCTGATGGAGGTTTTGTGTCAGGTAAGTAACATCTGTCCTTGCTTTTCTTAAGCTCTTTATGACTATTTGGGTTCTTTCCTTTCCTTTTTTCTTATCTTTCCTTTTCTTTTTTCCTTTTCTTGAGACAAGGTTTGGCTGGGCTCTTTGCTTTCCATCGAAAACCATTTCCCCTCTGAGTCACAGAGATCCATTGTGCATTTGGTTGAGATTAAAAGAGAGAGTATCAGCATCCTCACAGGAACACACTAGAGCTAAAGGAGATGGACCTGCTTCCATTACTCATCTGCTTGTCCGAATGCAAACTTGCAGACTTCCGGTGTTTCTTACCCCTTCCTCAGTTGCTCACAGACATGCTATTTTCACACTGTTAAAAGGATTCTCCTTAATTACATTCCACTTACTTGTTCACACACAGAATACCATTCATTTTTGTATACTGACCTCATACCTAACATTTTGTTTAACTCTTCTACTGGTCTGTAAGTGGCTGACTGCCCATACGAACAAAACACTGTATGTGAACAGTAAGATCTTTCTTTGCGAACTTCACACAGTATAATTCAATTACATCCATGCCCCAACTCCTCCCCTAGCAATCCAACATCACTACCCACCACTCTCTTACTCGTAGGTAGATGACCCCCAATCTTCATCCCTAGCCCCAGAGCTAACTTTTCATGTTATAGATATTTCATTATATTCTGCATTCCAGTTAATTAATTTCAAGTCTCCAGCCATTTACATGGAAGAGAGAATCACCTACCAAAAAAAAAAAAAAAAAAAAAAAAAAAAAAAAAAAAAAAAAAAAAAACCCTGGTGGGTGTAAAATGTTGATTTCCCAATAAGAGCAATGTCACTGCAGGCAATGTATTTTGATATAGGTCATATCAGAGGCCACCTCCTGTACCATCCAACCTAATTAGTCCATATCCGCAGCTCTCCGTAAAAGGATACTCTTAGGAGGCCTCTGCTGAGTTTCTCCTTTTGTGTGTGCTAATTATTACACCTACAATCACATAATCAACCTCTTGGGTTGTAAGGAAAGCCAAGGGTGTGAGTGGTTAATTGCAAATGCAAGGGGCCTGTTGCTTGTGCAATCAGAAGACCCCCAACATATTAAAATTCAGTGCCCAGTTGTAGCATAAATAGAAGTGGAGGGAGATGTCTTTTAAAGACTGATTTCATAAATTCACATGTAATTGTCTAAAACTCCTCAAGACTTTGCAACTCTTTTGAAAAAGGCATAAACAAAACTTGCAAAGGAAAGACCTGACACTGCCCTACCTACTGAACTCATCTGTCCACTTTGAAACCTGTATCTACAGTTTCTACCCATCCAGAGGCTGAAAATGAACCAATCATAGATGAAGTCTGCATCCTGTTGTAATATTTTCACACTATAGTGCAATGCAATTACATCTCTCAGGCATAAGAGCTGTTTTCAGTGGTACTGGCTAAAGTTGTCACACCAAATCTTAGATGGAAAATAGTAGTTAGCTATAAATAGAGATAATGGTGTTCTTCTCATACTAGATCTAATGAGGCTCAACTCTCCACAGTGGGAAGTGACTTAACAGTACTTACTTAAATGATAAGACTTAGTCTCCTCTGCCCCATATGCACATCACTGTTGGGCAGTGGACATCCTCCAAATGGACATTAAATTCCTGCCTCAATCATTCCAAAGACAAACTGACAGAGGAAAGGAAAATAACTGATCTATTTTTTAAATTTATTTGAATTCAACCAAATCAGTTTTAGCCTTTTCTGAAAGAACCTTTATAGGTTATTGATCCTCCTTTTGGGTCTTTTTTTGTTTGTTTGTTTCTAGATTCCATCTGCAAGTTTATATTCTCTTCTGTAAGAAATCTGTTGTGTGACTGTCTTGGTCTATTTTGTGATGCTATTTCAAAGCACCTGAGAGTGGTGAGAATGGGCACTTACAAAATAAAGAGGTTGATTTGAGCAAAGCCTGGAAATGGCAGCATGGCCAGGTAGACCAGATAGCATGATTACCTTAGGGTTATTATTGCTATGGTGGCACACCAAAAGTAACCTGGGGAGGAAAGGGTTTATTGGTTTATGTATCTGATGGAAGGAAGCCAAGGCAGGAACCAAACCCCCCCCCCCAAAAAAAAAAAAAAGGAATCTGGAATCTGGAGGCAGGAACTGATGCAGTGCTGCTTACTGGCTTGTTCCTCATGGCTTGCTCAGCCCAACTCCTTTTTTTGCTTTTCGTTTTCTGTTTTTGTTTAGTTATTCTCTCATCCGATATATCCCAACCAAATCTTCCTCTCCATCCACTCCTCCCAGCACTTGTATCCCTCCTTTCCCCAGATCCACTGTTCCTCCATTTTCCTTTAGAAAAGATCAGGTCTTCCAAGAATATTAACCAAACACACCATCATATGATGCAGTAAGATCTGGCACAAACCCTCATATCAAGGCTGGGTGAGGCAACCCAGTAGGAGGTAAAGTCTCCCAAGAACAGGCAAATGAGTCAAAAACAACCCCACTCCTTTGGTGAGGACAATAAGAAGGCAGATTATGTAAAGCAGAGAAGTATATGTGATCATCCACATATACTACACTACAACATTCAGCCTTTGGACTGAAGCCTACTATTATTATTTGAGAGGATCTTATCCCATAGTCACAGGGATGTTAGCTCAAACAAACAAATGGACAATGCCTGACTATTAAGAAAGCAGAAGACAGCCAGCGATGATTGGGTCTGCAACCTTTCAGCTTTCCACAGTCAAACATTTTAATAGATCAGTCAGATGTCAGCCTGTATCCTTATAGAACCCAAGACCTCAGCCAAAGGGTATCCCACCCCCTCCTACATCAATCACTAATTAAGAAAATAGCCCACAGACCTGCCTATAGCCTGATCTTTCGGAGGCATTTTCTCAGTTGACGTTACCTCCTCTCAGATGCTTAAATGTCAAGTTGACATAAAAACTAGCCAGAAACCCAGTACAGTGACACAGGAGTAGTTGTAATATGTACTGAGAATCTAGATAAAAAAGAAGACACACCTCTTAGCCTCTCCTAGCTGACCTTTTCTTTCCTGACTCAGAAAAAAAAAAAAAACAAAAACAAAAAAAACAAATACAGAGCACAATCTAGATATAGGTCCTGCTTTCTCTCTACAAATGGAAGGTGTAAAAGATGAAACTAAGTAAATGAAAAGATGCACAAAAATGGAAGTGTGCAGGACCTATCACCACTGGCTTCACAGCATGTTTGGGCAAATAGACATATCACCATTCTCACATCACCAACAACTCTTCATTTATAAACAATTTGTCCTTTCCTGATGATTCCATGAGGTAAAGTGGATTCCAGAACAAAGTAAAGAGTTCTGATAATAAGAATGTTGAAAACACACTACCAATTATCACACGGGTACCACTTTTTACTCCCTTGTCCCTTCCCTGGAGCCATTGCTTAAAATCAGAGTTCAGAAGCCCTGGAGTTGAGACTTAGACACAAATGTGTTCGGACTCATTCTAATACTCTGAACCAGGCTGGATTCTTATTATGTGCCCTTAAGAAAAGATTGGTGTTGGTTAAACCTGTGTGCTCTTTGCTTTACTCAGCATGGCATAATGATATCTAAAATCTGTGTGTCAGTTTAAAGGAGGAGAAAATAAAAGTGATCTAATGGCCTTTTAGCACTTGTGCAAGCATGAGGGCCTATTTCAGGACCCAGCACCTACGTAAAAGCTTGGCATGGTAGGACATACACACTTATAACACTAGTGCTAGGAAAATAATGGCAGACAGTCATACCAACAACAGGAAAGAACACAAGAGGCAGATGACTGTGGGAGAAAGTGGCTATGGCACAGACATTGCAGGTGTTACCAAATAGAAGCTACAGTTGCTTGAGTGGGCTTAGAGAAGTGGCCTGTTTGCATTCAGTACCAAACTGTAGATTGGTACTGCTGGGTCCCTTCTTCACCTCTCTGGTAAACATGGCTGTACACGGACTCGGGGAAGTAGAGTGTTGTATAAAGTGGTCACTAGTGAATCTCCCATGTTCCCTCCAACAGCTCCTCTTGTATGCTCACTCTAGAGACCCCGGTTAAACTCAGTGGAACACAAAACAAAAGTAGAACTCATGAAAAGTGAAAGGGGAACTCGAAGGGAGGAGTAGGGATGAACAAAGCTGGTGTCTTAGGGTTTATTCCTAAGAACAGATGCCATGACCAAGGCAACTCTCATAAGAACAACATTTAATTGGGGCTGGATTACAGGTTCTGAGGTTTAGTCCATTATCATCAAGAAGGGAGCATAGCAGCATCCGGCAGATAGGAGCTGGAGGAGCTGAGAGTTCTACATTTATCCAAAAGCAGACAGAAGAGGACTAGAGTCTAAGCAGGTAAGAAGAGGGTCTTAAAGTCCATACCTACAGTGACACACCTACTCCAACAAGGCCACACCTCCTTATACTTCAACTCTTTGGGCCAAGCATATTCAAACCACCACAGATGGGAGAAGAATAATGTGAATGTAGATGTGGATGTAGATGAAACTTCTTAAAGAATAAAGTTAATAAGAAAAATATGGCTTAAACAATAAGTAAAGTGTGTGCTTAAACTTCATTTGTTTGCTTGCCTTTAGTGCTGGGAATTGAATGAAAAGGCCCTGGCATGCCACACAAATATTTTGCTGATAAACAAAACCACCAATCTCTTCTTAAATGTACTTGTATTTGTTAAGATAGGGTCTCACTAAGTTACTCATGATGGCCTTAAACTTGTGATCTTCCTACATCAGCCTCCATAATACCTGGGACTTCAGGCTTGTGCCACTGGGTTTGGCCAAAGTAACCTCTTTCCCATACTTATCAACTAGAATCCAACTTTCTCAATCTGGGTCATATAACTGACTGTGAGGGTCTCAAACTCTTGACAATCGTAAATATTTTTCAAATTTGCAATGACCAAAAATATATTCAAAATCAAACACAAAATAAGCCTAAGGTGTCCCTGGCCATGCTAGCCCAGGTCTGACAATAATTACTCTGAACCCATGCACTTTACCCTGTGTGTATCATGGTCTCAACCTGCTACAGTGACACCTGTCATCTGAGATACTTAAGCTCATATTCAAGAATGTAGAGCTATGAATTGTAGTGTTTTCACAGAGCACA
This sequence comes from Micromys minutus, assembly GCF_963924665.1. Taxonomy (NCBI): domain Eukaryota; kingdom Metazoa; phylum Chordata; class Mammalia; order Rodentia; family Muridae; genus Micromys; species Micromys minutus. The sequence continues at coordinate 26,330,664 of NC_137954.1, read as the reverse complement.
CAAAGCCTTATGGCTTTATAGATGCAGAATTGTTTTATTATAGAAAACACAGACTTTTAATATCATCTACTGTCATTCCTCAGGATTTAAATATTAAATTAGTGTTGCCTTTAGATTGCTGCAGAAGATTTAATCTAAAAAAAAATTGTTCTTTGAGTTGCTGATTTGACTTCCATTGCAAAAGAAATCACTGACTAAATTTTAGATTGGGATTAAGAAAGACCTTTGCAAACATTTCTGAAATTTCCCTAAATGTTCTTTGGCGTTTTGTATTTTGTATTTGTGTGAAGTGGCATTCTCAGCACTGACAGTTATAAAATCAAACTACGGATCAACTCTGAAAAACACTGATGATTCTCCACATCCTACAAAATCAAATACTCATCCAGGACTTAATTCTCTATGTAAAATCAAACAAGCCTCTCCATCTTATCACTACAATAACAAAGCATTATGCTAAAGTAAATTTCTCTGATTTTTTTATTGGTAAATATTTGCTTTATAGACTATTTTATATATTTATATACCCAAAATCTCATTTTAAAATTATCAGATAAATAGGGTTCACCAGCAGGAAAATGAAAAGGCTCTTACGTAAAAATCATCAATATCTCCCTATTTTTTTTTTAAATTTTGGTTTGGTTTTGGATTTTGAAATAAGATCTGCCTATATATCCAAGGCTAGCCTCAATCATGATTCCCCAGGCCTTGCTAAAGTGCCAGGATTCCAGGTATAGCCTAAATGGCCAATCCTTCCCAGAGTTTAGACTTTAATGCCAAAGTTGTGCTTTTCACATAGAAAAAGAAAGCCAAGTATCAGAACATAACTAAAATATCATTGCATTCACGCATGCAATAATGAATATATTTTATTCATTAAATAAATTCCATCTACACAATCATTCATTCAACATGATTAATTGTGCATCTATGAACCAAGCCCTTTTTTTAAAATTACAGGCCATCCGTTGTCCCCCTCTGGAATCAGACCCTTCTTTAACCCTATACATTTTATGAAGAAGACAACACAGTCCCCAGATGCTTACAATGTAACAAAACATGCTGCCTTATAGAAACTTCTTTCCTTAAGCCACCTGTGGATTTCCAGCTCCTGGCACCAAGACCACTGGGGTTTAACAAAGATATCATAGTCTATCTCCTATCTGCCAAGGACTCTGGTGTGACTCTGACTGGCCTAACTAGCAAACTATCTGGCTATTGCAGAAGCACTCATTTAACTTAAAACATCAGACAAAGGCAAACTGGATTGGGGTGGTGGGGAGAAAACTACATTTAAATCCCACCTCTTCTACTTCCAACAATCAAGAAACAGCAAATAAATTATCCTCCTTAATCTTCGGTTATCTAATACAAAGCTGGAGAACAGAAAAGACTTAGATTCAATGTGCTTAAAAAATGTTCTTTGAGCACCTGGCATGTATTTGAATCTTCCTCTTCATGAGAATACGCAGTAAGTTGTCTCAACTTCATTCTCTGCGGAGGACACTGAGGGTGAGCGGTGTTTGTCTGAACAAAGATGCAGCATAGTACTTGTTATGCGTTCAGTTTGAACACAGCAGTTCTGACCAGACACCATGGTGATGCTAGATCAACCAAGCTTTCCTGTGGCCTTTTCTCTTTGCTACTTTTCAGGAACAAAATCCTCAGAGACCACTCTTTAGCCAAGGCTGACTTCTTACCTCTGCACAAACATGCTTTCTTTTACTTATCTCCCTCCTCCTTCCTCTTTCCCTTTTAGAACTGAGGTCAACCAAACAGGATAAGTCTCAGTTTTCTTCTTTACTGCTGATAGCTACCTGTCTCATTTTATTCAGGGACCTTAAGGTAGTCCTCATTTAAGCACAAGCACGTTTACATGTGTGAAAAGCCAGGCAACAGAGATCAGCACACCCTAGGGCTTTGTATCAAGCAAAGTCAAAATCCCACTAGAGACAAACTTAGCAAAAGTTTAAGGGGCTGCAGTAAAAACAGATAGTAATAGAGGGGTTTCCAGATAAGTTTAACAAGAACAAAATATTCTGAATATATTTTTTAAAGTGGCTAATTTATACCTCCCTCTCCTACATCAGAAGAGCGGACATTATGGATAGAAAATTTTTACAATGGGTCAAGTGGTTTAGCCACTGAAAAGGTTTCTCTGCTCAATATAACCACACGTTAAGACCTAACTAGACTTTCAGCAAATAAGGACACAACAGCAATCTCAAACTAGGCAACACCTCAATCCCACTGAATCCCCTCTTTGCCTCATTAAGAGTAAAGCCTAGAACATCCCTAAATCCTAAAGCCAAATAACAGGAGAAACATTAGAAGGAAAAGAACCATTAGAGAAGAGTTCTGCCATGTTAACTTTCACAGCCAATGCTTATCTGTAATGGGATTGTTTTAAAAGCCAACCTACCAAAACACATCATTTAATTGGCTCCAGGGAGGTTGAAGAGGAAACTGGGAAGTAGGAATGCTACTAAAAGCTACCACTCACCCCCTCCCACACCCCCTTTACCCAGAGGCTCATCTTCTGGAACAGTAAGCCTACATGTCCGTTATCTCAAATATCAAGTGCTCCCTGAAGTATGTCATGGTTGTTCAGCTATACCCAGGTTAGGTCAGGCTCCGTGGTCTTATCGTTTTAGTTACTACATCCCTGACATGTTTATCTTTGTCTTCATCTCTAATGTGTACTACCTATTAACATCTCTCCACTGAGCTGGACCCCTTTCCTTATTCCTCACTCCCTGGGAAACAAACAACACCCTGTTTATTTAACAGAACTGTCCCTTGGGATTTTCAATGCTGTCCTGCCAAATACCACCACATTGATAAATATGAATCAAAGAATTCCATAAAGGAGACCAGAATAACACTTGCATTGCTTATAAAATATTGTAAACATTAGCTAAGAACTAGGACGGGTTTTCTGAAGGTCATCACTAAGTTGCACTACAGTAGACTACTTGGTCGTCACTGCAGTGGGATAAGAGACCAGGCCAAATGCAAACCACAGCTGGGATGTTCACTCTCAGGAAGAAGTAAAAAGTGAAGATGATGGTTATCATTTTTAAAAAGATGTATTTTTTAACGTTATATGTATCTATGTGTGCCTGAGTGCAAATATACTCACCAAATGCCGGCAGAAGCTGGGGGAGGGAGAACAGAAGACATTGTCAAATCTTCTAAAGTTTGGTTTGTGAGTCATCCGATGTGAGTGCTGGAAACTGAACCCAGACCTTCTGCAAGAGCACCAAGTTCTCTTACTTTCTGATGCATCTTTCTGGACCCAAGAGTGGTAGATTTCCAATAAGGTCCTTATTCCTTACAGACCATAAGAGAAAGCCCAAAGCTATCCTAGTAAATGTTCCTACAATGGATAGAGATTGGGAGGTAGAACTCTCCGTTGAACACACCTGCCTTCTGTCTCTTTCGTAGGGTTAAACACGACGCTGGAACTTAACTAGGGTGGGTGTTCGTGCTCCTTTAGAGCAGGGGCTCTCACCCTTCCTAATGCTGTGACCCTTTAATACAGTTCCTCATATCGTAGTGACCCCCAACTATGAAACCATTTCATTGCTATTTAAAAACTGTAATTTTGCTATTGCTAAGAATCAGTGGAAATAGCTGATATGCAGGATATCTTATATGGGACCCTATGAAAGGACTCCGTGTCACACAGGAGTGTTGAACTGCCTTAGGAAAGATGCCAGAGGAATGAAGGTTCAACAGCACCTCTGCTTTCAGGAAGCTGCCCTCCCAATAGTAAGCACTGTTCTTCCGGGTACCACGGTGTACTGGCTGGTTTGGTGTCAACTTGACACAAGCTGGAGTTATCACAGAGAAAGGAGCCTCAGTTGGGGAAATGCCTCCATGAAATCCAGCTGTAAGGCATTTTCTCAACTAGTGATCAAGGGGGAGGGCCCCGCCCATTGTGGGTGGTGCCATCTCTGGGCTGGTAGTACTGGTTTCTATAAGAAAGCAGGCTGAGCAAGCCAGGGGAAGCAAGCCAGTAAGCAACATCCCTCCATGACCTCTGCATCAGCTCCTGCTTCCTGACCTGCTTGAGTTCCAGTCTTGACTTCCTCTGGTGATGAACAGAGATATGGAAGTGTAATCTAAATAAACCCTTTCCTCCCCAACTTGCTTCTTGGTCATGATGTTTGTGCAAGAATAGAAACCCTGACTAAGACACATGATCAAAGAGTTTACATTTTCTTCCAGGAAGGGATGGACCTTTCTTTTTCAAAGAAATATATTAGTTAAATGAACTCCAAGGTCACAAAGTGAAAGTGTGGTTTAAAAACTACATTCTTTATTCTGCTTCCTACTCAAATCACATCCAGGCCAATTCAACATAACATCCAGTTTCACTGAAGAAAGAGAAAAATATTAAATGACTACACTGGAATAAACTGGAGAGTTAAATGCAAGGACTCACTCAGATGTAATATTAGCATCAAAATTATCATGATACCCAAAGTTTTAATGTATTCAAGGTGTGATGGCACACACCTTTAATCTCAACATTTAGGAGTCAGAGTCAGGTGTTCTCTGTGAGTTCGAGACCAGCCTGGTCTACCTAGAGAATTCTAGGCTACCCAGGCTTTACAGGGAGACTCTGTCTCAAACAACAACAACCACAAAACTAATTAAAACATTGAACTTTAAAATTCCAGAAAAAATAATTTCAGGAAGAAAGTTATATTTAAAAATTAAATGGCCAAGGAGTATAAAGTCTAGGAGCATTGATGTTCAGGGGACTAAAAATAAAATTTATTTCTTTTACATAGTGAAGTCTAATAAAATTAAATTCCCATGCCTATCTTCCTCATATCTTTTCACCAGTGGCATTGGGTAGTTTTGGTTTTGGGGGTATTTTGTTTTGTTTTGTATTTTAATAGCTATAGCCTAAATTGTCTCCTTCTGTCCTGGGTGTTTTTCATTCAAAGCCCTTGAAGTTTACAGTCATTCTGTGCTAAGCTCTGAGGAGCTGTTGTTCTAAAGGAGTTAGTAAGGCTTGTAAGAAAACTCTCCCCATCATTCTGGGAGACACCAACCTTCAGTCCCCATAGGCACTCCTCCTGGCCTGGAAGTAGAAAACATTAACAAGACCTTACCAGAGATTCGTGATGTCTGAGTAAAAACAAAAGAATCAAAGTTAAAAAAATCTAAGCTTAGGCTGGGATTGAGTGAGCAAGAAGATACTCGCCATTGAGAGCTTCACTTTTCATACTGCGTGTTCTGTATCCTACATCTCTCTATTTGCCCTTGAACTCTAGTATTCATGGGTTACCTGAGCCCAGCCCTATATAGTTACAGAATGTACCCTTGGTGACCACGAGGACTCAGTCAGTACCACAGGGGCCACTTCTGCTTCCATGGATTATTTTGCCATGGATTGTGCCAGAGATTTGACTTTGAATTCATCTCTCTCTCTCTCTCTCTCTCTCTCTCTCTCTCTCTCTCTCTCTCTCTCTCTCTCTCTCTCTCTCTCTCCTTTCCATCTGAAATCACCCCCTAACGGTATTCCTGTATTTCTTTTACTCTTTACATGCTTGAAACCTCAAGGGCCTAATGAAGTCCAGACCTTAAGCTTCTACTACTCGAGACACTGACCTGCATGCCATCGTTTCATCAGGATAGTGCCAATCTATAAAAACAGATGCTCTTCAAACCTTCTCTAGGAGTTTCTTGAACATATTCTGCTCTCAAATTCACAGGTCACTCACATGACATAGGGTTGACCTCTCAATTGCCTTTTCTTGCTCCCAAGTAGAGGATGGGATTCAGATAAGATGACTTGTCATTGTCAATACTTTGAAGATGGCCCCTTACTAAGGTTTCGTAGAACTCTGTGTCAAAGCTTGTCCTTTAACCTCTTTCTACCTCCCAAAGAAGGCTGGTGAAGATGCTCTTCGCAGGAGATATCCATCTCAGCTGTATGTTAGTCAACCAGACCCTTACTGGAGGACAGGACACATTCACTCTGGTCTACATGGGCCAGTGGAACCTCCCCACCTGAGTCATTCCCTATGCAAATAGCCTCTTGCTGGTGCATAAACTGTCTACACTTTTCTGTCCTTCCCCAAAGCCAACGTGTGGCATAGCTCTCTTAAACATTCTTACCTAAAGCCAACTAACTAAATGCCAACTCTGTAACTATTTTAAAAATCCACTTGAAGTTTGGTTAAACATTCAGAAATCATCAATAGCATAGACACATGTTTCTACTAAGTCTGATGCCAAAAGCTATAGATCTTGGCACACCAGAAAACCTAGCAGAAATAGAATTCACCCCTCCAAATTCTCATCTACTTCTTTAATTTCTAAGTCCTACAGGCCAATGCAAAAAATCACACAAGTTATATGCTGACTTTTAACTAAAAATGGCATTCATAGCCCTTTTAACCAAAAATGTAGCATCAAAAGGCCCAAATGAAAAATAAAAGAAAATTTAAAAGGCCTATATGAGGCAGTGCCAGTCAATGCAAATGTTCTCTGTAGAGAAGTGGGTCTCTAAGAAGGAAGGAAAGAACCAATTCAGTTGTTCTTTTCAAATCCCCTGATCAATAGTTTCCTAACTTCAACAGTGAGGAACAAGAGACAGGGTAGAGAGAATCTAGGACATGTATTCAGAGAGGAGAGAAAATGTCAAGAGCAGGGCGACTTCTCCCACCACAATGTCCTATTCATCAACAGCAGCGCCGAGCAAAAACCTTCTCATTTAATGGATGTTCAATATGGATGCTGTCTTGGCCTGAAATACAATTGGGAAGAGGCCTGAATGGCTTTTCCTTTTCTGTTTTAGTGTCACTCAAACAGAAAACTCTTTCAATATGAGCAGGCAGCAAGCCCACCTGGAATGACTATTAATTCCTAGATCCTCTCTCCCCTAGCACACAGGGTTAATCAAGGAATGGGAGTATTTTTTTTTTTTTTTTTAACGTAAGAGGCTTAATTAAAGAGTCCTTTAAAATTAAGTTCACAATCATCATTTCTCACCCTGGCTCAGAGCATGCTCTGACCAGCTGTTTTAACCTGCTTTCCCCAGGTGGGTTCATAGGAAATACCAGAAGAGCCTTTTGCCCTGGAAACTTTGCTGTACTTACTGATTTTCCAGGTGGTTATCCTGAGGCTTAGCCAAGACCAGGCTTTCCTGATATCTCCATAATTACAGCATGTTAGACCCGGAAAGGCTAAACCAAACCATGTAGGATAATGCTCTTGTTCCTTTAAAAGCTCAAGTGCTGTCTCAGGGAGCCAGTGGTACTTGCAGATTCCCTCCACAGCTGCTGTGGCAATGTCCAGAGTGGACTAAAGCCAAGTGGATGGAAACCTCACTCATCCTGGCTTCGTCATCATCGTTGGATCAAGCACCATCATTTGGGTTGCTCTGTTCTAGAAATGAGAAAATTGAAAAATAAGCTACACTAATCATTATTCCACCAAAATCACCTTCCATGTTTCTGTTAGGTCTAAGTGAGGGGGTTCGGGGGAGGGGATGTGACAACCATTCTTCATCTAAAGCTGTCTGACCTCTATTTGATTGAAAGCAACATCTGGTCTCCAGGCTGCCAGGGGTGTTCCTCCTATTGAGAGGTAGCCAATTGCAGACAGATGTGACATTTCCTTAACACATTGTGTTGACATCATTGACATATACCTTATTTGAACAATGAGAAGCCAAGCTTCTCAACACCTTTAAATCGCAAGTAATTTCAGCCGAATATAGCCCCAAACCTCTTCCCTGCACATACTAGTCCATGGAGATACAGAATGAGGCCAGACCCCATGCTGACCAGCCCCTGTGGTTTTTCTGCTCCATATCCTGTCACTTGAGCCCACAACTATTCCCTTTCATAAAATAAATGTGAATCACAGAACACAGAGCTGAAGTCATTTGCAGGTATATGGCCTATGAAAAGGATGAATATACTTTAAATTTCAGCCACCCTAACAGTTCCCAGACAAAACACTCTTTCTTAAACTGCCATAGAGTGACTTAATTCTTACAACAGTTTTCAGCCTCTCTAAAATCCCTTCTTTTCTACTTAGCTCACTGTATCCTAACTACCCTGTACCTTGAGAGGTATGTGGAAAGATATAGTTACATACAACTGCCAAATAGGAACCTTCAGTTCAAACTGCAAATTTGGAGATGGAGAGCAAACTCAGCAATTAAAGTGCTTGAGGTCCAAAGAGACAACCTAAGTTCAGTTCTCCAGAGCCCATATAAATGCCTAGCATGTGTGCTGATCAGCCTATAATTGCAGCCCCAGAAGACAAAAAGACAGGGAGGAGATCCTGGAGCAAGCTGGCCAATTGCAATAGGGATATCAGCAAGTTCCAGCTTGACAGAGAGGCCCTGCCTCAAAGAATACAGGGGAGAACAAGGGAGGAACTGATATTCCAATTATCAACCTTTTGCCTCCACATGCAATATGTGCTACATCTGTATATCCACATACATATGAACATGTATGTACACACTCATGCACACTCCACACACAGAGATGTAAAGAAAGAGTGGGACTTGGGGGGGTGGGTTGCATAGATCATTCCAAAACATTGTAGCAAACCAGAATCCAACCCTAGTTCCCATGTTTAGACTCACAGAACAAGGAAAATGCCAATTACAGCAGTTGCCACTACACCATGGAAACAATGTTCTCATGTACGTGGCCAATATGAGGACAAATGATGACAGGTAGGGCTACCTCAGAAGCCAGTGAAGAGCAGCTCTGTCGTTTGTGACTCAGTACAGCACTTCCTTAAATTTCATTCTAGGTCTATCCTGTGCCTTTACTCTTCTTATTTACTATAATACCTAGAAATGGCATATTATTAATGCTTATTATTAAATAATGCCAGGCATTATTAAAGGCACATTACATGAGTTACCTCATTTGATCTTCCGGTGAGAGGGAAATTACTATTATCCACACTCTACAGATAAGTAAAGCCTAGCAGCTGCCAGAGCCTAATCACAGAGCTCTGAGCAACTGTGACACCCTTTCTTGTGGCTCATGTTGAAAGCCCTCTGATCCAAGTATTCAAGTTCTGTAGCTATTTAATTAATTTTTTAAAAGTAAGCTAAGCCATGAAATCACTAGAAGTAAAGTTCTTACCAAAGTTTACTCTGGGCATTTAAGTTTTTCAACCATTTAAAATTCATTATTTTGTCCTTCAAAATCATTCAACTTAGTTTGTCAAAAACAAATGCATGTTTCCGATGAGCTCTTTTATCAGCAGTTCACAAAATCCCAATAACACATTTTAATGAGTTTAAGTATGCTGGAGATCTATAATGACAAAATCTTGGAAAATACACAGTTAACAACAGACATTCAGGAAGCCAGGCACCCTTAAGTCTATACCTAAAATCAAACAAACAAGCAAACAAAAAATAAATAAACAAAAGAAAACACCAGTTCAACTGATGAGTTGAGAAAGTTAATATAACTTGTAAAATATCTAATGTCAATATACTATTAGGCAGTTAGACATACTAGGTCTAAGCACTCTATTATTTAACTGGCATAGAGTGTTAGAATTGTATTTTCAAATGAAAACATAAGCAGTAATTCATACAAGTACTTTGACTATTTTTTAGATAGAAAATATTCTATCAGTTCATCAAAGAAGTTAATCAGAGGAAGGGAAAAACAAAAACAAAAAAATCAGAGAGGAACAGCTAGATATGGAAAGAGAGAGGGATGGGGAAATGAAGACATGTCTGCATGTCCATCTCTGGGCATCTGGCAGAATGAACTACAGAATGTTGAGAACATCTGGCAAAGACAGAAGAGTCAGATGACATGGTGACTGGTACTCATGTGACTTTAGCAAGACATTTGTGAGTAGATACAATCAGGGCAATGGTACTAAGAACTAACTATTGAGACTAAGGGAAAGGTTGGAGGAAACTTTTAGCATTTCCTGTCTATGAGTGCTAGCATTTTGGAAAGGTTCCACAAGAAAAAACATGTAAAGGAAGATCTGAATCTTCCCCACCCAGTGTACCAATGTGTTAACAGTCTTAAAGAATGGAGTAGAGGCACGACCCACAACTTCCTCATGGCGGTAGCTGACTCTCCTAAGAAAGCATAAGATATTTTTCTTTTAAGATTTTTTTTTCTTACAACTTGATTTAAAGAAGAGAGATACATGTACAGATTTTTTAAAGCATTTTGGCAATTCTTTTAGAGGTTTGATAGCATGCATTGAAATTCCACTAGTTACCATAAGCATAAAGTACATGTAGAACGGAATGTAACATGGAAACAGTCAGAGTTTTCTTGGTGTGTATAGATTAAACATAATTTAAAGATTTCTAATGCTAAGTAACTCTAGAAATGCCCTAGGTTCTTCTGTGGCTGCCTCTGCAGAGTCTTCCTTCCTCTGTAATGTCAAGATGTGGAGAAACCAGTGCTTAGCCCAAATGATCAGAGGGCTTTAGTCCATTGAGAAGAGAAAGTAGAAAGACAAAGCAAATGAAAACACTTTCTAGCCATCCAGAAAGTCCAATTATCTTTGAACATCAAAGGGACACAATTAAAGAGTCCAAGGATAAAGATTAACCCATTTTTTCCTGATAATGAATAGAGAGATGGCAAGTCACAGAGTTACCAACAGGGTTAAGAAGAGACAATTGCCAAGCAGGGGAGGCAGATGTCTGAGTGTTGCCATTGAGCATGACAGAAAGGTTTCCATGGGCCAATGAGTTGTGGGTGGATTTATGCCTTGTCCCCAAGCTCTGTTAACACCGTGAATTCAGGGACTCACCAGCTGCTGTCCCAGTCTTACCAGAAAAGAGATGCTGTGTCTTTATTGTGTGATGATCACTTTCAAAGCACAGTGGAGGCTTTCTCTTCATCCAGGGGCAGAATGGAATACCCTCTCCCCATAGGGTTCTACTCAACCATCAAAGATAGAGGTTTTCCATTGGTCAGTGTTTCTGGTATTACAGTCAGCTCTTATCTGTCTGTTCCCCACCCACAGTTTCAATTGAAGTCAGACAGAACATACTGAGGGAAATCCATCATCTAGCAATGTAAAGATGCATTAAAGCAAATAAGAGGATGCACCTGGGTTACATACAGATGCTACACCATTTTAAATGAGGTACTTGAGCATCCTTGGGTTTTTGGTATCAAGGAGGGAAAGGTGGAATTCTAAAACCAATTTACTAAGACTACTGGAGGAAGGTAATTGTGACATTTTAATCATGTGCTCATACAGGCATATCTATTATCTTGGCAATGTTCTATACCTCAAGTGTCTTTGAACTTTCTCATCCCAGCAGAGAGTGCAGCAAGTTCCCACAACTCAGCCCATACATCAGCATCCATTTTTGCTTCAGGATGAGTCATCTTCTTTCAGTCAAGAGACCCACTCACAGTTTGTGCTATTTGCAGCTATCTGTGCTTCTGGCAAGAGAAAAGTGGATATAATATGTCACTGGGAATATGTCAACTGTGTTACCTTTTGCCTTCAAACATTCCTTCAGCTTAGCTGTGTGAATCAGAACATTGGATGGGTAAGAAAAAGCAATACAATGGATTAATTTTTAATAATAGAAATGCATACTCCATTTCTTGGTGGAAGGTTGTCCCAGCAAGCCTCAAGGCTCTCTATCCACATGGCTACCCAGTGTTTAGTCTAGCCTTTCTTATTTACCACACTCCTGCTTTGCACTTCACCATTTTAACATTTTTTAACAGCATTTCAGCCCTGGGAAAAAATAAATGACCCAAAATGTTGGAGTTTTAGCACGATTCATTGACCATTCATAAATTTATGGACAGTAGACATCCCTAAGACATCTTTGCCAGGATAACAAACACCAGCACCATAATAAATCGGCCACCATGGTCTAGATGTCTAAACTGTAATACTGTTTCTCATGAGTTGTGTTACTTCTTTTGCTTGCCAATAACAAGGAGAAAACTCACAACTTTTATTTTAAAGCAATATTGTTTACTCCCTTTGGGAGATCATAGTTAAAACTAAATTAATTAAAATCATTCAGAATCTCCTCTCCCTCAAAGTAGTTGCCACAGGATTTTTGTTTTCTGGTTATATTTATTTATGGATTGTTCTTTCACCTCACTTAATTATTTTTTTTCACAAAAATGGCAGTACCATCTATATAGCTAAGTCCTTAGGTGTATATTTTAGTGGAAATACTTAGCTATATCAGTTAAACTTTATCAAAAGCATTCAGAGATCTGTGCGATGGTCCAATGGGAAAGCCTGTCCCAGAGTCAACGTCTCACTGTTGTGAGGCAGCCAGGTTCGTTCCTGTATCCTTGCCATCTGTATCACTGCCCTTAGCGAAATGAAACACAAACATTCACCAACATTCACTGGCAGCTTAGGTCCAGGAAAGGAACTTCATCTACCAGTAGAGAATCTGTTCTGTCGGATGAAAACTGGAGAGAGTAATGATTCTTCATTACCAAGGCAACTTAAGGGATTAAGGAGTTCATATCTGCACAGTTATTAGAAAAATGTCTAGAGCATTGTAAGTACCGAAATCGTTTTAGTGACATCAGAAATAAATAAGTTGGTAGTTCTTACTATAAACAAAATTTAAGATTGTATTTTATCTTTAATTATATACCTGTGTTTGTCTGCACAAGTGTATTCTCCACCTCAAGATATTAATTACTGGGCACATGGGTCAAACACTGACTCGAAGAATATTCTGGTGATAAATTACAGAAAGCTCTCAACATCTCTGTTGTCCTACATAAAGTATTTGATAATCAGAGACAACTCAATGCAGGTGACATTTAGAACACAGGTATCCTCTGATATCCTCCTAAATAAATGTCCTGTCTCTAAATAAGTTGCTTAGTTAATGGATGACTCATGTCTACAGTGGGAACTTAAAATTCCACCTTAGGCTGAGCTCAAAGGAAAATGTAGGCAATTCCCATCTATTCCCAAATTATACTCTCTTATAATGAAGATTTTTATCAACTTTAGCATGGTGTACATATATTTATAATGTGTGCATATAGATATAGATGATATGGATATAAATAGATGATGTAGAGATAGAGATAGGCCAAGAAACTTCAGCAGGGGTGGTCATCATATGCACTACTACAATCTCTTTAGTAAATAGACAGCATCAACTGCCTTCTGAACAGATTACTGAAGCTCCTAGACTTCATCAGAGAGGTTTTATGTTGCAGTGGACTAGTCAAAATTCAAAAAAATAAGTGACTGTGGAGGACTCATCCTGAAATGAGTCATCTATATCACAACCTCTATCACAGTGCTTAGGGGAAAGGAGGGAGATGTGTATGACAGAAGGAGTCAGAAATTAGGAAGGAACATCACAAACTATTGCCTTCTAGGCACAACAGGGCTATTGCATGCATGAACTCATGGGAGGTAGGGTGCACAAGATAAAGCCAGTCAACCTTCCAGCAAGGGTCGGTAGTAGGAGAACTTTTGAGACCACACCCCTAACTGAGGAGCTATTGACAATTAATGGCTGCTAGAAATGGAAGAGTCAATGTTCTTCAAGTGTTTGGCCCCTTCTAGATTATCCAAGCGCCACCACTGAATGTCACTGTGCCTACTTACATATGGGTATCATTAACGGAACTCAGTGTACTACAAATAAGAAAGAGAGAGAGAAGAAGAAGAAGAAGAAGAAGAAGAAGAAGAAGAAGAAGAAGAAGAAGAAGAAGAAGAAGAAGAAGAAGAAGAAGAAGAAGAAGAAGAAGAAGAAGGAAGAAGGGAGTGAGGGAGGGATGGATGGATGGATGGATGGATGGATGGATGGATGGAAAAAGGAAGGAAGAAAGAGAGAGAGGGAAGAAGGAAGGGAAAGAGAGAGGAAAGAAGGGGGAAGGGAGGAAGAAGGAGTAAAGAAAGAAGAAATGAAATTGGGAAGGAGATATTTTGGGAGTATGGGAGCAGTTAGTGAGGTGGTATTGAGAGTGGATATAAAAAACATTATATATATTTGGGTAAAGTCCAAAAGATCTGGAAATAAATCTGTCATTGTGCCCACAAAAAGGAATATACAATTACAATTTTTCCAGCCTTCTATAGCCTATCTATGGGCTTAATGGTGTACAGAGGCATCTGCCTTAAATGAGAACTAAACAAGGGATCCAAAATTCATCAAACTTCCAGCCTACTTCACGGAATCCATCCATCCAGTCAGCCTGCATTTTCCAGTAGCAGGGAACAGAATTAGAATGAATCTGAGCAACAGCTTCTTGAGCCATGTTGTCTTTAAACAAAGCCTCCGAGTAATGGATGATTGAGGCTGATAACTCATTTATCCTCAAGGCACTTAAGCTCTAAGTGGGGAGCTTGGAACACCAGCAAAGCAACACTGAGGTTGAGACATTAAACTCAGGCAAGTCACATACAGCTCTAAGACCTATTAGCCCTTACGGATTTTATAAAGCTTTTTTTGGGGGGGTGGGGGGATGGAGGGGAGGCAGTGAGGAGTGAGTGCAGGCAATCTCCTTTGAGAAAATCTGCTATAAAATAGCCAATCTCCAAGAAATACATTCAGGGATAGTTATTAACTTTTCTTACAGCTTTTTCATCTGACAATGGGCTTTATTATAGGTCTCCTCTAAACAGTACCTAAGAGCATTTTAAAAATAATTCAATTTTCAAAAGTGTGATTTACCACCCACTTATTGTGTAAAATGTCTTGTTCTCCTGAGACTAAGGATGTTCTATGCCAATAAACTGTTTTAATGCATCAGCCGGGGCTTCCTGAGAGACAACAATGCCTGATGCATGGCAGGGGTGACCCACTGTGCTATTACAGGTTATACCCAGAAGTCTAATCAATAGGCTGGTGTCAACTTGATGGACATGGGGCGAGCACCACTGGTAGATTTCTTCTTAACTTTGACTTAGAATATTTATACTGTACCTTTCCACCAGTGCCCTGCATGATGCAAGAGTTAACACACCATTCTGGTTTGTAGGTGATGTAATCTATGGTGACCGCCACTGCGAGATGAAATGTTTTCTTATATTTGAAGGCTGTCTGGAAGTAAAGAACACTGAATATAAATTTTACAGGAAGGACGCAGTTTCTCTGAAGGGGACCAAGGTGAGAAACCTACTGAGAAAAAAACAAAGACCTCTGGCCTTGGAAAAGAATAGCAACCCAAAGCTGCGAAGAATCAGAGCTGGAAGGATGAAGACATAAGACCTCCATTTGTACTTCCATGTTCAAAGAAACTCTTCACTTAGTAATTTCATAACTCTCCTCAAGTGCCTACTTGGAGACACCCAGGTGACCCTAAGATGTGGAAATGTCAGCAGTTGTTTATTTTTCTGATGGATCATTTGTGATAATGAAAAATATTTTACTGGAGACCAAAAGCCAGAGACCTCCTTTCCCAGATGTAGAAGTGTTAAGACGTTGGGAGATGATTCAGCAGAAACAGGATACAAAGGTCAGTCTCAACTAAAAACATTAAGGTAGGAGTTTTCCAGTCTCAAGTGGGATCTAATAGTATCTAATGGAGATGACCAACTATTTTCTATTTAATTGTAGCTGAATGGGTCTACTCCAGCATATGAAGATACAAAGTGAGAGAGAGAGAGAGGGAGAGAGAGAGAGAGAGAGAGAGAGAGAGAGAGAGAGAGAGAGAGAGAGAGAGAATGAGAATTCTTAGGATAAATTTAAATAATATTTAAGTAGATAATAATGGACTTTCCTATGCAAATCTCTAAATACACAACAATCCCATTTGAACTTCTAGATCACCAGGGCCTCTTCAGACAGAGGACATGTCAATGCTTCTCCTCTACACCTGACCTCCATCATCTTCCTTCTAAGAGAAGGGCTGTGGTATGAAAATAATCTTCAAGTTATCAAATTGCAAAATCCCCCCATCATTTGAACAAGAGAAAAGCATTTTCCAGTGTTCTGCTTTTGGGTATGTATCTTCTAACTGAAGGATACTTTGACAAGGTTTTGGTGGTTTGAATATATGCTTGGCCCAGGGAGTGGCACTATTAGGAGGTATGGCCTTGTTGGAGGAGGTATGATCTTGTTGGAGTAGGTATGGCCTTGCTGGAGTAAATGTGTCACTGTGGAAGTGGGCAGTATAACACTCCCCCTAACACACTGGAACCAGTTTCTCCTAGTGGCCTTCATATAAAGATGTCAAACTCTCAGCTCATCCTGCCCCATTCATACCTAGATGCTGCCATGCGCCTGCCTTGGTAATAATGGACTAAACCTCTGAACCTGTAAGCCAGCCCCAATTAATCCTTGTCCTTATGAGAGTTCCCTTGGTCATGCTATCTGTTCTGCAGCCGTAAAACCCTAACTAGGAAGACAAAGGTCCTAAAATTCTAATTGATATATGAGGGGTTGAGGGTGCTAAATTAAAATAGAATAACAGAGTTTTAAGTAGTTTTTAATTGCATAGGTGAACTATGTTATGTAAATCTTTTGCACAATCCTGCCCACCCATTCATTTATTTCTACTAACTGCTGTTCTATCCTAAAAAGCAATACATAATTGCTGAGAGGAGGTTAGGAAGTGCAAACTGCAGAAGACTTAAGTAAGCAAAGGACAGAAATAGAAAATCGTCCCAAACTCGCTAGCTCAAAGATAAGCTAGTTTTCAGTTTGAGTTCATGAGATTTAAGATTTCAGCATTTATACTCTGGGTCTGTGGCATACTCTGAGGCATACAAGACATTCTTGGGGGCTTAGCCAGCTCTGGACAACTTGTCTACCTGCCAACAGAAAGACATTGCTTTAGCCACAATTCCAGAGTATCTGCATTTGTTTCTCTGACTCAGTGCAGAGCAACACTTTAAAACAGTGAGTTGTAGTGTAAATCCAGCATAGACTTGTGTAGTCCAACCCTGATCCTCCCTAATATGTGATCTTGAGCAAGACAGGCAATGGCTAAGTCTCTTTTCCCACCATTCTGATGGCTAGGATTGTATATTTCATTTTGTTTGTTTGTTTTCATTTTTTTAAAATACTCATGAATAAAAAGTACAAACATGGTCACTATCATACCTATTACATGGAGGGAACTCCGTAAAGGTTAGCACTTATTCCAAGTGAGAGTAGTTGCTCCATTTGTATGTGTGTGAAACTTCCTTGCTTAGAAATTACGTTCTTCCACATGAATATGCATCTTAAAGTGTAACTTGAAGTGCCCAAGTGTTAAATAATCTCTTTTTTATACCATTACATGTTATTTAGCTAGTTCCCTATGCAAGCTAGTTAGGACTTTTACAACTTTTTAATATAAATGGTGATAAAAAAATCTTCTTTTAGAAGACTTTAGGTCAAGACTGGTACTTCCAAAGTGCCTTCACTAAAACCTTAGAGATATAGCTAAAACTGCATAGATGTCTTTGCTTGGAATGTACTTGTATACTCTTTCAGATTCAAGCTTTACAAAACCTTTCACTCCTTCTGACTCTGTGTCAGCATCTACAGTGGCTTCCTTGGTATAGGCTCAGTAATAACCTTGCATGTTCTTCCCATTCTTTTAGCTTCTGTAGCTATAAAATCTTGCAGCTTTTACCTCTGAAACATCTGCTCAGCCCCATCAGTTTTAACAATGGTCCTGTGGATTTTCCAAAGCTCCCCTTCTTAGCTGTTCTCCACATTTGGACCACATCACTAGGATCTCTGGCTTAATTGTTCTCCAGTGAGTGTGTTATCATGGTTGAAAATAAATCCAAGACCTCCTTATGTGCCACTAATTATCCTTTAGAGTCCCCAAACCCTGGCCCTGTTACTTCAAGAGGATGATCTGATGTTATATGAAACTCTGCAGTATCCACCAAATGTTTGCCTAAAAAACTCCCTTGACTCTCCTTCATCTAGTTTTTGTTTGTTTGTTTGTTTGTTTAGATTCAGTACCATAATCACCAAGAACCCTTCAATAATCCCTATTCCAAAGGATCTATTTTTCTTTTAAATTTGAAGTTATGTGATAATCTGTATAATGTATCTCTGTGACATCCCAAGACCTTGTAAATGTATTTTGTTATTGGAGTGGTATATCTCAGTTGGGAATATTCTTATTGAAAGACTTGGGTTTAATCCTCAGAATACACAAAATAAATTCAGGTATGGGAGCATACCTTTGTAGGCCTGGCACAAGTTCACAGGGGAGGAAGAAACAGGTAGTTCCCACAGGCTGCCTGCTCATCCAACCTAGTCATATTTGTGAGCTCCAGGGTCAGTGAGAAAGTTGCCTTGCTTTAAGCCATGAAGAATGTGATAATTTCCTCTTGCAACAGTAAGACAGAAATGTAAGAGGCATCCCCATATGACAAAAACAGTCAAGTAAAATACACCTGGCTTTGAAACCCAAGTCTTCCACCTACAGGTTTAACAGTGGACACGTTGTAGATACTCAGCTGTAAATGCTTAGCTCTCTACTCATTCACTGTATCCTTTAATGTATTTATTCTTTGTGGCTTTGTGAGGACTTATCTTATACTTGCAAGGAAATTAAGATATATTTGTGTGTTTTAAATTTTTTTTAAAACTAGGTTCTTACCACTGAACTACAGGAATAAGAAGGGAAATGAGGAAGAGGAAAAGAAATAAGGAAGAAGGAAGAAAGTTTTAAAGTGTCATCTTGTTCATCTCTGTTCTATTACTGTCCAGAGATACCATGACTAAGGCAACTCTTATAAAAAAATCATTTAATTGGTACTTGCATACAGTTTCAGAGATTCAGTCCATTATCATTATGGCAAGGAGCATGGCAGCACACATGGCAGGCATCATGTTGGAGAAATAGTTGAGACCTTCAACCTGATCCTCAGTCAAAAATAGAGACCCTGAAATTGGCATAAGCTTTTGAAATTTCAAGTCCCCCCCCACCATGGCATACTTTCTCCAACAAGGCCACACCTCCTAATCCTTTCAAATGGTGTTACTCCCTAGTCACTAAGCATAAAAATATATGATTATATGGTGAGGGGATCATTCTTATTCAAACCATGATATTTATCCAATAAAATTTTGAGCCAAGGGTACATGTAGCTCCAGCTGTCCTAAAATTTAATAAGTAGCCAAGGATATTATTGAACTTTTCATTCCCCTGTATTGGTATATTTTTGTTTGTTTAATTGACTGTTTTATTGGGTTCATATGTCTCTAACTTCCTTCCAACACTTATTCTACCATAATCCTTTCCAACCCCCAACACTAGGTAAGAGAGAAAGATTAGAAGGAAAGGGGGTAATATACTTCTTTGAGCCAACAAAATAGACTTCCAGTTGATTCCTTGGAGGTAAGTCCAATATTCCTTGTCAGGATATCTGCAACTGTCAAACCACAGCAGCAACAAGGAACAACAGAGAGCGCAGTAGTCTTCTCAAAGCCCTGGCCCATCTTGTGGGAAATGGGGGTGGGGCAGCTCTGGCAATTGTACCCTCTGAAAATCTCCAGAAGGCCAAACATAAATTATCTGCAGCTGGCAAAACCACATCCCTGCTAGCACAAGGCAAATCATAATCACCTGCTGTGAAGCAGCCTCTTATCCCACACCAGGATTAAAACAAAAAGTATTCACGTAACATAACTGGGTTTTTTAAAGAAACCCAACTTCTCACTGCACCCATGTCTATGCCTCCTGAGCACTAGGATCATAGATATGCACCACAATGGCTGGTTTCTGTGGTGCTGGGAATATACACCAGATCCTTGTGTGTGTTTGGCAAGCACTCTGCCAACTGAGCTATGTCTCAAATTTTATCAACTTTTGAGGGTTTTTGTCATATCATAAAAGATTCCAGTAAAGGTAATATATTATGTCATGTTGTATAATTAAATTTTAGTTTTTAAAAAAATCCACAACAATCAATGATATGATTTCAAGTTGTAAATAACTTACCAAGACCAAAACAAACAGCAGAAGCTGTCTACAAACTGATACATATAATTTTCTGTCTAAGGTGTTGATTGAACTAAACAGAACCTTATTGAGATCCAACTAATCAGGACTCATCAAGAAGGCAGAAATGACCCACTGCGTCTTGTGGATTGACTAAAAACAAACCAATTAAAAAAGAAAAATAGAAAAGAAAAGAGGCTGTCTGCTGTTTACTTTGCTTTTTGTATTTGCATAAAGCTTCATTAGAAAAATAGCTTAGACACCTTTGTGTAATGACAAAAAGGTATCTTGATTCAATTGGAGCAAAGAAAAGAAGGAAGACAAATACCAGAAGCAGTGAACTAACTAGATGGTTTTATGTCAATAAAAAGAGATCAGGTTACCTAAAAAGTGACATTCTATTGGAAAAATGCCCCCCACCTCAATGGCTTGTGGGTAAACCTGTGAGACATTTTTCTTGATCGGTGATTGATGTGGGAGGGCTTATTCCACTACGGGTGGTGCAATCCTGGGCATGTGGTCCTGGGTTCTATGAGAAAGCAGGCTAAGCAAACTGGAAGGAGAAAGCTAGTAAGCAGCACCTCCACCACGGTCTCTGCTTCAGTTCCTGCCTGGATTGAATTATGTCTTGGTGGTGACAATAAAACCCTCCGAATTTTCCAGGTACGCTACAGAATCAGGAAAGTGGGCTGATGAAGAGCAGATTCCAAGATGTTGGAATAAAATCTCAACTCAACGCATTTAATCAACTAGTAAAATGTTGTCAGTTGAGCATGTGACATTAAAAAAAATGAAGTCAAATTTCCCAAACTACAAGTTTCCCACTAAATTCCCAAGAAAACAATGTATCGCACTATTATTAGGAAATAATATAATATAATAAATTTAGGACATATTTATCTCTCCTTCCCATCTTTCACCCCTCCTTTTTCTACTGGAGCCTTTCTTCTTGTGGGTCAGTCTACTTCTGTGCCTTCTTTTGGTGTGCTGACTGAGTTTAATTAGAACGACTTGCCTGAGCATGGGTGGGAGGTCATGTGTGCTCACACTGCTGAAATAAGTAGCACTCCTTCTCCCCCAAAGTATTAATTACCCATAAGGCCAATTCCTGGGGCTTTATGAGCTCATCTTCCATTCATGGTTAATGTTAATGGGCTCACTCTTGTACAGATCTCAAATTTGCTGTAGCCATGACTGCACAAATTTTAAGAAATCACTTTGAATCCATTCTGGTATTCTCTCATAGTGGCAGCTGGGCTCATATCCTTGGACAGCTCATAGGCAAAGGACAACTTATCCTTCTTATCATTCAGCATGTATTAGGCATCAGTGGGATGAAGCATGGTGCAAAGAGAATCCCTGTCCTTGTCATCTTCTTCAAGCATGCAAAACTCACTGCCTTTGATGACAGATTTTCAAACGCTTTTGGTAACTCACAGGTGTACTTTCCCACTCTAGGGAAAAAAATGTATGCGATCACAAAGTACAAGAACAAACTCTCAGTCTGACAAAACTCGTAAACTTGTAGTTCCATGCGGGTTGTTACTGGTGCTACATTATTATTATATTCGTTATCATTATTGATGATATACAACTAAACTTCACTAGAATGTAAATTTAATACAATTGATGCCAAGAGCATCCTTTTCTTCTCATTTCATCTCCTCTGTACCTTAGTTACAAAAAATTAGCAAATTGAATGCCTTGACTAGAAATGCCCGGTGGGAAGAAAAGTGTCCAATTATCCCCCACATACTTACAAAAGTGCTGAAACACACCTCACAGTTTCGTATTCCCTCCCAGTTGCTCAGCACTACCCCATGGTGCAATGCAGCATCTCATCTGCTCCCCACAATAATCCAACAGGGTAATTCCTATAACAGCTCGGGAGGGCTAAACACATGACCAGGGCCACACATGTAGGGAGCTGTGGACTCATGATGGGAACACACGTCTTCTGAGTAAAACTCACTGCCATTCTGCCTTCACTCAAAGTTTTCTTAATCATTGAAGATTCGTACAACTAATCCAGTGCCACAGTCCTCATCCTCACCCTCACTGCAAATGGTTTTCTGTGTTCTATATATCAGCTTTGCCTACAGACTGGAAGACTGAAAACCTACCTAAAACAATCTGAATGGAGACCAAGCTGATCCTCAAAACCATTGGCAGGTTGTATGTCCAAAGCAGGTAAATACCACAATTTCAATATTATCAATTTAACAACTCCATGTAAGGACATAGCAAAGATTCCTCCCCTCTTCCCCCTTCCCCTCCTCTTCCCCTCCTCTTCCCTCCTCCTCCTCTTCCCCCCTCCTCCCTCCCCTCCTCCTCTTCCCCCCTCCTCCCTCCCCTCCTCCTCTTTCCTCCTCCTTCCCCTCCTCCTCTTCTCCCTCTTCCCCTCCTCCTCCTCTTCCCCCTTCTTCCTCCTCCCTCTCCTCCCCCTCTGCCCCTCCTTCTTCTTCTCCAAGTCATTGAAAAGAAACAAACCTCAAGTCAAATGAAGAAGAAACCACATAATAAAGTATTGCAGTCTATTTCCTCCATGTTTTTGCTCTGGGTAGAGAAGTGAACAGATGAGGCACTGTACCGTTTCCATCTCTGTATGGCAGGGCAGGGGGTGCCTATGGGTTAAAAGTATCCTAGACTTTGAAAACTGACTCCTGCATTTATTGTAACAGACTTTAGCGAGACACATAGTTATTGCAAAACATCAGTTTCCTCGTCTCTAACATATTAATAACAGCAGTGAGTACAGTGAGCTGGGTAATTGTTTTCAGGTGTTGCCCTCTGGCACGTTTTGTCTCCCAGATGTGAGTGGAAGATATTAGCTTGATCTCTTATCAATAGAACTGTCGAGTCAGCCATAGCATGTTCTGAGATGCTGTCAGGTCATATAATTTAAACTCTCCAAGAGGTTATTAACAGATTTACAAAAAAAGAAAAGAAAAAAAGACAAAACAGAAAACAAAACAAAACCAACCCACTGGCAATTAGAATTAATTAATATTAAGCATTTGCTTTGCTTCCTAAAGGACAGTTGGGTGGAAGGAATGAGAAGATGGTGTGAAGCTGCATGTTTCCTTGGGAGGTAACATCAATCATTTCTAGGGAAGGTGGGAAATAAAACGGCTTCTCTCCCCCACAGACAAAGAGAGAAGGGGGGTTTCATAGGAATGAGTCCTCTGGCATCTCTATTATAATGTGAGAAAAATTACATCTGGGATTTTATATTTTTAAAAAGTTCTTGATACATGGAAATTTTAAAGTGAAGACTTCTCAGCTCTTCCTACAGAGTCTCCAGTGCACAGGGCTGTCTACTGTGGCATCAGCAGCTCATTCTCTAGCCGGTGTCCCCATTGCCTCAGAAAAAAAAAAAAAAAAAAGAAAATCAAGAGCAATCACCTCAGCTTCCCCACATAACCGAGGTACCTGTGAACAGAACGCAGGTGATGTCTTTCAAGTTCTAATTCAGTACTTCCCACCACAAAAATGACATTCTGCTCCTGCTGTGGTGTGAAGAAATTTGGCTTAAATAGCTTTTTCACCTCATCAGGGGGTGGGCGAATCATGTGCAGTGAACTTGGGTGGCTTCACCACGTTCCTATAAAGGAAGCACACATAAAGTTGTAGTTCATGTTGTAGGGAGGTTGTAGTTCAAGCCTCCTTTTCCCCAGGTCCTATGGGAATCCAAAGGAAGCTTCTTTACAAACTAACCTTGTTTCAGAATCTATCGCAATCTGGCATAACCTATGAAGCAGAGGGAAGGTAATACCAGCCAGCACATATGTTAAATGCTTTCATGTCTTGGCAGAGAGTGTTTCCTGTTAATAGCTAAAGAAGCCATTTTCTCATTTCATTAAGATTCCCTTGCCTCTTCCAACATAGTTCTTCATCAGGCTTCCTAAGAGCCCATGCGTGCAGATCTACATAACTGCCAGGGTTTATGAACCGCTACTGTGGGGTACCTGTTGAGGTTAGTACAACCACCAACATACCAGAAAGAAAAATCAGTAACCACACCTTCATTTTTAACACATTACATCGACACATAGGTATTGTGTTTCCCAGAATCCTCCATGCTATGTCTTTTAAAGTCTGAGTCACTACACTGCTTTTTTGAATTGCTTGGCTTTACTTAATAATTGTATCTGCTCTATTTTTTAATGCATTTTCATCTCATTTGAGAGTGAATATCAGCTGGGTTTGTATTTTTTCAGGACTAGATAAAACTGGCCATTAGATGCAGAAAAACAATGATTTGAAAACATAAGTAAGAATTTGAGCCGGAAACTTCTATATCTTCACATATTAATTGTCAAAGCACACTCTTTTCTCATCATGAGCCAGTGGGGGAGAGGAAAAGAAGTCAAGAAGGAAGGAAAAAGAGAGGTAGGAGAAAGAAGTTCAAATGACAAACAAAATGACATATGCAATGAAACAACTGTGTCTACTCTGGTCACATGATACATCCTAGAGTCTAAAGGAATAGCTGGATGAGCACACCAGGTAATCTGCAGCAGGATCTGTCTTCATAAATAACGTCTGCCAATCCCCTTCCGTGAACTCATTCAATGCCATTCCAAGCGCTTTCCATGTATTAGCTCACTTCATCTCAGATGAGCTCAGCAAGTTAGGTACTGGTTTCATCTCTGTCATGCAAGTGAGAAAACCGAGACACTGAGATGTCTAGTAACTAGCCAGTGACTAAAGGCACTTTAGGATTTGGACCCGGGAGGTTTGCCTCCAGACTCTATGTGCTAGCCAGCGCATGCTCTGTAAACCTTACTCCAGACGTTTTAAACAGGTAAGGAGCAATGCAGGGGAAGTGGGCAGGCAGCAGAGCTGCAAGAGTGGAAGAGCAAGTGATCAGTATCTTTATCTCCAAAGGACTCGTGTTGTCACCTGTTCCTTAGCACTTTATTGCTGGTGTCACAGTAAGGCAATTTCCCCTTGCAAACACCAGTTATCTTTGTCTCACAAGGGACAAGAGAATGAAAATGTTGTCTTCAACATTTACTGGACTGTAAGTGTCCATTTTGATCTAATTGGACTGATCCAGGGCACCTATCACACCTTAGACAAAACTAGCCATCAGCAGAGCGACACAAACTGATTGGGATGGGAGCCATGGTGCTCCTCTGGGACAGATTCCTTTGGGAAGACTCAGACTGTGTAGTGCTGTAATTTGGTTGAGAAACATATACAGCTGTACCAAAAGGTTAACAGATATTTTTGTCTCCCAAATAATTATGTCATAAGGATTTCGTCAAAATTCTCATGAATTGTCTCCAACTGTGGCATTCAGTTGTCTTGGGAAAATTGGCCAAAAAGGAAAAAAAAAAAAAAACCTTTCTTGTGGGAAATAATTTCTTAAAAAAAAAAAAAAGATTGTTCTTGGTTTTTTTTTCCAAATAAACTACAGCTAAACTTCCATCACTTGCCAAATTGGTGACTTAAAAGTGAACATATGAAGAGAAAAACAGAGGCCACAGACTTCTCTTCCACTGTCTTAGATATTTCCTATAACATTCTGAGTCCTGCCCATGTTAATATTTGTAATGGGAGACAAAAGAGGCCTTTGCCGGGGCTGGTAAAGAGACATGCTCAGACATGCAACACCAAATCCTTTATTAGGCTGCTCTCCCACTGAACAAGACCCTAGAAGTTACCGAGTTGTTCCTTCTCTGAAGGTTGGCAGGCAGTTTGAGAGTCTGTACTGTCACCTAGGGATACAGGAAAGCTGCATCCTGCTAAGTCGGAGAAGCATTCTCTCCTCTTCAAGGAAAGAACGCTAACTTCACACAATGGCATCAACAGCTGCTCTATGTTTCTGCAGAGACCTGGGGACCTGGGAAGCCTTCATCTGGGAGTATACCTTATTGTCTTCCACTTTCTATACATCTTCAGTTTCCATCTTCTTCACCATTAAGGAAACAGAGAGTAACTATAACAGTGTCCACGAGCCTCCTGCTGTCAGTCGGATCACTGTCCCAAGGAGACACTCCTGCAGTTACAAAGGAAATTGAACAAGAATAGTTGGAGAGTCCATCATTTTCTGTGAAGTCTCTATGAACTTGGTGATGGCTAGAAAGCAATTTTCTTAGGTGTTCTGTCTGGATCCCTAGTCTCCCAGAACACCCTGGAATAAACTAGAGGAATCCACTTAAATTGAGAGTATAATGAGTTCTTGAGAATACCGAAATCTTGGCAGACTAGTCCCTACTGAGTCAGGGTTTTTAGAAACCTGTTATTCAAAAGAGTGGTCCCTAGAGCTGCAACATCTGTTCATTGTCAGTATTTAGGGTCCTCCAGAGCATGCAGTGATTCAAAAATGAATCTGGGGTCCTCACCCACAGTGAATGATCCAAATCTGAACTTTTACCAAGATTCTCAGGTGTTCTGCATTTATGCTAA
The DNA here is from genome assembly GCF_963924665.1 of Micromys minutus. Lineage (NCBI taxonomy): Eukaryota > Metazoa > Chordata > Mammalia > Rodentia > Muridae > Micromys > Micromys minutus. The sequence goes on along the minus strand of NC_137954.1, from coordinate 26,304,343 downwards.
GGTTGGGATACCTATCCTTTCTTTAAAGTAGTGGTATTTTGTCTTAGTTACTTTTCTATTGCTGTGATAAAACACAATGACCAAGGCAACTTATAGAATTGTTTAATCTGGCTTACAGTGTCATAGGGTTAAAGTCCATGATGGTGGAGCAATAGCATGGTGGCAGGAATATCTGAGAGCTCACATCTTTATCCACACCCATGAGGCTCAGAGGTGGGTGGAGGGGCACTGGGAATGGTACATGTCTTTTGAAACCTCAAAGCATGCTCCTATTAACATGTCTCCTCCAAAAAAGGCCACATATCTTCTGAATGTTTCCAAATAGTTCACCAACTGGAAGCAACGTACTCAAACATATGAGTCAATGGGGCCATTGTCATTCAAACCATGATATGTTTGTTTGCTTTTTGTTTTCCTGGTTTACATCAACTTAATCTAACTTGTTCATTTGTTCATAAAAACATCATGTTAACTTGGTCATGCAGTCAAGTGTCAATAATGCATCCCCAAAACCACATCTTTAAAGCAATATAGTTAATGAGACAAGCATAAACATGTAACATAAATGCATGGAGTAATTCTAAGATTCTCATTTTTTAAGTTTAGGAGCTATTACTAGATTGTTAGATATAAAACTTTAAATATCCCTTTTTCAAAAACTGTAAGACAACCTGTCATCATTTGAACTCTATTTTCCCTCTCTGTAAACTCAGGCTCATCTTCATCTGTTTAAAGGGTGGACCTTTGGGTGAGGGGGTGTTCAAGCACCAATAGGATAGATTCCTGTAATTGGAAACTAGTGACATGATAGGAACAGGAAACAGTGTGGTGGTACATATCTGATTATGGCAATTATTAAGTGGAGGATGAGAAAATGATAAGTTTAAGGTCAGCCTGGGCTATATATAGTGAATCTCTGTTTCAACGAACAAGGAGATTGGGAAAAAAAGAGGAACAAGAGGAGTAAGAAGAAAAAAAAAAGGAAAAGCCTAATAGATGTGTGTGTTTGTTCTCTCTCTTTCTCGACATCTTCTGTCTACTTAGAACTGGACCAGCAATAAACCGATTGACCATATGTGGTCCTTAAAACCTTGATCCCCAACAGTGAGCCAAAATAAACCATGTTCTCCTTATAACTTACCAAGCCTGTAGCATTGTTACTAGCAACCGTTAGCAAACCAGTTTTACTAAGATTCTTTGGCTGCCTAAAACTGGAGAAGACAACCCTGTCATATTTCAGTAGGTGATGGTTGGTCAAATGGAATAGGACTAACTCCATGTAACTGAGAAAAGGTAAGAAATAAGGTAAAACAAGCAGAAATAATTATGTAAAAGCACATTTTAATCTATTCTTATCACATCATATGAATTGTTTTAGGGTTATTTTGGGGTTTTTTGTTTTTGTTTTGTGTTTGGTTTTGGTTTGTTTTTTGTTTGTTTGTTTATTTGTTTGTTTTTTATATATGAGCCAAGCTCGTTTCATTGTAGGGTTCCACAATGGCTGTCACTTACCCTGAATTAACCTTCTCTGTCATTTCCCTAATACTCCAGTCATGTCTCTGTCCAAGTGTCTTATCATCCTGTCTATGAAGCTTTTAATGACTCCTATATCTGAAATAATCTCCTTCTTTATTAATTGGATTCTTACATTTTAAAATAAATATAAATCACTTGTTGCTAGAATGATGACTAAACTAGATCAGCAAAAGCACAAGTTGACTCATACAATAACTGCAAATGTTTGTGCCCAAGATCAGGGAACTTTGAAGAATGTTGAACTGTAGTAATGTTAATGCCTACCAGGTTTGGTGATGCATGATTCTAATCCCAGCACTGAAGAGGCAATGGCAGGTAGACCTTTGTGATTTCCAGGGCATCCTAAACTACATAGTGACTTCCAGCCCAGCTAGAGCTTTATAGTGAGACCCTTTCTCAAAAACATAACAAGCCAATGGTAATGTCCTACTCGTGAAATGATGCAAAAATATATGTTGCAAGACGTTCTACTGGGAAAAACTGGATAAAAGGCAATGAACTTAAACCTTCACTGTTGTGTATAGTCATGTGCCTACTTGACATTTAGGTTTGTTTTGAAAATTATTAAAATTGGCACATACCATATCTACATACACTAAGATTTTTCACAGAGGTAATTCAATCATTCAAATAATTCTTGAAAATTAAAAGGGCAGAAAGAGGACACTGAGGTGATTAAAAAAACTCACTGAAAATAAGATGCTATGTCTCTGGTCTATGAAGCTAAGAGGAAATGTTGACTTTAGTAACAATAAGAAGCAGCATGCAGGAGGGGCGACTCCAATGACATGAAATTGAAAAGGTATCTGTCTTCAAGCTGGTGGATTGCTAAGGCTTCACACCTCTACTTGACCATATTTGGCTATATGAGGCTATATTTGGAAAGTACTGTCTCATCCTTTAACAAAATCCATGTCCGTTTGCCTTTATCCATACTTCAGTTGGGTCAGGATGGCTTGGTAAATGAATGTATATTCTCAGTGGTCTTATCTTCTTACTGGTTTCTTACAGCTTTCATGTAACTTCAAAAAATTAATTACCTTATTGTATGCATATGGGTTTATTGTCTGCTTGTATGTCTGTGCATAGTACATGCTTTGTGCCCAGGGAGATCAGAAGATGAATTCTTGGTTCCCTGAATCAAGAATTACAGACTTTAGTTAATGACCATGTGAGTGTTAGAAATCAAACCTGGATCCTGTGGAAAAGCAGCTAGTATTCTTAACTGCTGAACAATCTATCTCCCTAGCCCCAAGCTTTCTGGTAACTTTTACCAAAAGAGATGAAACCCTTTATGTTCCAGTCATAGTCCCATCTGCTTTCATGGTGCAGAAGCTACCCAATCATAGTTTTCATTCTTTGTTAAGATGGTCATAAGATTATGGTGGATTTGGTCTAATGCTTGCATTATGGGTTCCCAAATTGTATGAGAATGCCACAGCTGAGACACTGAGGCATTGACTGAGGTGAGACTTGCTTCCAGCTGGTTCTAGTCATTAAATAAAGTTGACGGTGGCCAATGGCTAGTCAGGGAGACAGAATTGGAAAGGAGCAAGGGGACGAAAGAAGAAGGAGGAAATGCCATTGCCAGGGAAGTGATAAGATACAGGCTTGAGAGCAGCAGAAGACAGAATACCAGCCATGTAAGAAATGGAGAAGAGCAGCCCCAGAGTTGCCCCCACCCCATACTCACACACATTTGGTTCTAAGGTAATAAATATGGAATATAGATTTTAGTAAATAATAACTCAGGAGTATCAGAGGGGAGGTGTTAGCAATGTGGAAGTTTGGGAGTGATCCAGCCATTGTACTATTTAAGGTATATTAGAATCAAAGGCTAAATATGTGTGTCTTTCATTCAAGAATTCAGAGTATTTGGTTGGGCAGCAATGAAATCATGGAGGTACCATCAGGAAGATCAGCACGAATTAACTAACTATAGCTACATGAAATTAGTGTCAGCTTCCAGATCAGTGACACTAAAGCTGTGCCCACTGTGGTGGATTGGTACTATTAGGAGGTGTGACCTTGTTGGAATATGTAGCTGTAGGGGTGGGCAATGTGACCCTCCTCCTAACCACATAGGAGCTAGTCTTCTCCTAGTGGTCTTCAGATGAAGATGTAGAACTCTCAGCTCCTCCTGCATCATGCTTACCTGGTTGCTGACATAGTCCTACCTTGATAATAATGAACTGAACATTTGAATCTGTAAGCCAGCCCCAATTAAATGTTGGTCTTACAAGAGTTGCCTTGGTCATGGTGTCTGTTCACAGCAGTAAAACCCTAATTAAGATACCTACACACAGCTGCATTCCTGCTTAAAAATGAATACAAAAAGTACTGATCTCTGCATAGACGGAACAAACATTCTGGAAGTAGGATCTAAAAACTGATAGTGGGAGGAACCATTCCCATATCTTTCCTTGATTCTGGAACCAGACATGACAATGATGTGCGAGATAGCACTATATGTTGATCACTGGTTCTAACTTCAAAGATGGAACCATGGTGTATTATTTCCTCACTTAAAATTTAATTCACTGTTCAGTTAGTTATTGTACCATCTTATGAAGCCAGATGTTTCTTGGTAATACATGTGCTAAATCCTTGACAGTAGAACTAGTCATATTTTGCTCTCTTTTATCGTGGACCTCTCTACACAAGTAGCTAATCTATTCCAATTATCTTAGGGTAGTGGAAAGATGACCACAAGAGAGTCCACTGAATCACTGGGCCAGTGGTAACACAGTCTTGGGTCAAACGTTCTTTTATACTTTGACTTCTACTTGCTCCAGTGGGCCAGTGGACATTAGAGTGGTTGTGATATCCTGAGTCATTGCATCATTTCAGATGTTGTTCTGTAACTCATTGTGTATTTTATTCTAGTATTCTTGCTCCCTTTTTCCATTCCCACACTAACTCATAAATAGCTAAATGAACATTTAAATCTAATAATATAGTCAGCCAAACCCTCTCATCTCCTTTAGCATTTCTTTATAGCACTCAGCACTACAGAAACTACATCATTTTTTAATCTGATTGTCTTTTTATCTTCTTTCTTGCTGATTAAAATATAAGGTCATGGAGACTGATGTCTTATTCATCAGTATCTTTCTAGAGATTCACAGAACACTGCCTGAACTCAAATAAGACTTGGATAAGTGCTCATTGAATAAATGGACATTTCTGGAAGGCAGTCTGGCAATGAACTTCAAAAGTTGGCATCTACAGTAAAACACTGTTTGCTGGGCATGAGAAAGCCACTGAACCAATAAAGTCGTAGCAGCTATGGCTATGTGCACAAGATCAAGCAACCCAAAACACAGGCACAGATAGCAAGGAGTTTATGAATCCCTGCCTGGAGCTGAGGAGCTATTGGCAATTGATGGTTGCTAGACGAAGAAGAGTCAGTTTTCCTTACGTATATGTCCCATGGCCTGAGAGAGGCTACCAGTTCTCCAGTAGATGGTCCTTAACCCATGTGCATATAGGCATGTGTAGATTTGAGGGGCTCTGTGTTTTCTTAGGGGCATAAATGATCTGAAGAAGAAAATCTGGTGGTTGAGAATAGGAGGAAAAGTACAGAGGACAGAATTTGGAGAGGATTTGATCAAAATACACTACATGCCTATATGAATTTTCAAACAACAAAAGAAAAAACAGCTGTGTAATTGTTTTAAAAAAATAAAAAAGCATTCAAGGTTTGTATAAAGCTTGTGGCCCAAAATTTTAACCTCTAGAAATTCATCCTTTTAAAAATGCTTACACTTGAAAGGCTTGTTCGCCACAGCATAAAATTGAAGAAAGAAAGGCGTCCTCAACATATAATCAGAGATCATTCATCCATTATTTTCAGGAATACTAACTGAATGTCTACTAAGTCTTAGGAATGGAGCTGGGTACCAGGGGCATAGCAGTTAACAACGAATATGTGAACCCTTGAAGAGTCCAGAGAGACTGATGGATTATTTTACATTTTATTTCTGTAATGCAGAAAATAAGTGAACATTAGCTTATAGACACTCTGCTAATAACAGTACTAATAATGAGGGTATTTTACATTTGCATAACACTTATAACTTCTCAAAGTAATTCTCCAGCCATTATATTTCTTAAAATTAGGTCATATTAAACTGCACTTGAGCTTCATTAGTAGATCTTTCCCGAGGAGGGAGTTGAGAGACTGTTGGCTCTTTTACGTTAATTATGGACATATAAGATGGATTAATCAAATTCTGCTGTGCTTGCGATTAAGGTCAATTGAATGAGGGGAAAAGTTATTCAGCAAGGTCTTGAAGAGGGTGGAACAGAAAGATCTGTGAGGGGGAAAAAAACTAAGAGGTATTCTTGAAATGATTTCATTGCAAAAATAAGTGCACAAGCCATTGTGTAGATGAAGTGACATTAATAGTCACATGTTAATAGTCACATGATCACCACTGCTTTATAGGCACATCCATGAGTAAGCTAAAATTTACCTCAGACTTCCTTCAAGATACCCTTTCTATCAGATGGCTTCTCCTTCTCCTTGTCTTCTGTCAGGTATCTGTAGGAAAACCACAAACATAGATTCTCAGAGGGAAATATTTTTGTCAGGGCCTCTTTTAAAACCAAAAATTCTATTGAAAGTATGTGATAGAATCTATGGGTCCAAGTCAAGTAGCCCTAACTTATCAAGGAATATTTGGAACATTTGCTGGACAAGAAGAATTTGTTTCTGTATTTGTTTCCTCTCCAGGCATACAAAGAAGTGTCATAGTGTTCAGACATGAGCTCTATCAGTACAGTCAAGGGAATCATCTCTCAGTCTTTGGAGTCAAGTGTGTGGCCCTAGCTAATTTCAATACATCTATTATGAAATTCAAAGGGGGGAATGTCCATGTGAGGATTTTGAAAAAAGAGGGAAGAGTAAAATGACATACAAAAAATTACATTTTGTTGTAATCTCAAAAAAAAAAATAAAAATAACATTTTTAAATAAATAAACATAGAAAATGTATCAATACTTTTAGTATACACTGGGTCATGAGTTTTTGCAACTGGTTTGTATTATGAGAAGATTAATCAACTTACCTCTGTAGCCATCCCCTAATACAGTAAGTATATTTAATGTTATTTAAGAGATCACTTGTAATGTTACCTCCCCCAGTGTGCTACCTGGGAACACTGATCTCGCATGAGTCTCTGAAGTTATTACTGCCCTTCATTGATGGCAACCGTATGCGCAGGTACCAAGAATACACAAACAATGACTTTTTTCTCTGGCTATTTTAAATGTACCATTTTTGTTTTTGCAGTTTGAATGCAAAGCAACACATTTTGCAATCTATGTTTCTTCTTAATATCCTTAGTCTGCAATTGTTTTGTCTCTGGAATGAGGTTGCTTGTCATTCTGACTCTTTTGTCCGCCAATGCACTGGGGAGGAAAGAAAAGGTAATGGTGGGGAGAAGGAGAAGAATAGTCTGTCTCATTTATATGAAGAATGTCCATTTCTCATTCAGCATGATAAAAAAAAAAAAAAACCAATGACCCCAGCAGGCAGGACACTACTTTACCCACCACACCACATTCACAGGAGATGAAATATAGCATTTACTATAAAGTATCATTTTGCATGACTACAACATGGTTCTCAAATTCTGTGGAAGAGATGGGCTCAAACAAGGTTTGGACCCTATGGAGTAACCAGGATGACTACCCTGGATGCCAATGACAAGAGGCCTATGACGTTGAAGATGCCCTGCTGCATTCACCAATTGCTTTTGGGTACTGCACACCAGAAGTAATTCTGCAATCCAAAAGCAAATCACTGAGAACCAATGCACAGACCTACATCCTCCGCTCAAATTCAAGTCTAGTGCATTTCAGTAGCTCAGAGCCCTTAACTTATTTTGGGTGAGATGTGAGCAAACTACCACCAAAGAAGCCACCACAAAAATCTCTTACTGATATTCTAGAAGCCCAGTGTTATAGATTATCTTAAAAGTGGTGATATACTGGCTAGTTCATGAGATCCATTTACCAATCTACTGCAGCCATGACTCACACAAAATTTTGAAGAATATGCATCCCCCCAGCCTGCAATTGTAAGGTTCAGAGTCAAAGATCATCACAAAGTTTAAAAGGAAGACCAAGATTCCCATAGGCAGAAATTTAACATGAGAAGTGCTCATAGAGATTGCATGGGCATTTCCAGCCAACCTCAGATGCCAGAAGGAAATAAGCAAGCTTCTGGAAAGTACTTCAAAAAGAAACCATTGTCCCTGAGGCACAGTGACCAGAGGGCTCCCTGGGGGTCTAAAGAATAATATTAACAACAGGAATTTTTAATATGCAGCTAGCTAAGGAGTTACTGGCTCTGAAGACATATTTAGTTAGGGCTTAGTAAAATGTATTTATTCAGTTTTATGTTACTTCCATGCATAATTAAGTTATCACCAGTCATCTTCACTGCAGAAATGGCTTCCAGGAATTTCCACCATCCGCCGCAACAATTTACCCAACATTAAAATACAAAAGGCCAGGAGCTATGTCAAGATAAGACCTTGTACCATAAGAATATGTGTCATCAGTAGTGGCAAAAAGCACTACTTTTAAAAGTAGAGGCAGAAGCTAGTCTGTGCTAAATGTTCTTAGTGTTAACAGCTTATCTGTGAAAGAACATGATTCTCAAAGTTAACAATAATCTCAACTAATTTCCATTACCATAAACAAGTTCAGAAGCCAAAGATGCTTAAACACATGCTAAAAGGGAGGCTAGATGATCTTTTTTGTTTCCTGCATAGAAAATGTTATGGAATTCCTGTCCTATGGTAAGATGGCCAATGAGTATACAACCAAAATTACAGGGAAAGATCACCAGAGGTATGTTAGTGTGTCCACTAACAGCACTGTCGGGTTTCCTTGCTTTCTGATTTTATGCCAGACATCCTTTTAATTTTATAGCTTGCTGTGATTGTGTTTCTAAATAAATGTTTACTTTCACACCTAATTTTAAATTCATTTTGTTAAAGGCACTCTCTTAAATTATATATCTTCCCAGGTTCAAAAAGTCTGCATCCATCCCTGTTTATGGTGACACACTTCAAAATAGCTGACTCGTCAATTGGAATTTGTCATTGGCTATAAAAAGTGCATGTGTATTTATGAGTCTCTCTGGATAGCAAGAACAGTATTTTACTCCCCAAAAGCAGCCATTCACACTTTTAAAAAATCCATATCTTCTTACCATATAAGACTTTCACCAGATGTAAACATGCACACAAATAATCCCTAACCTCTTCATTTTGGCTGTCAGAAGTCTGATAAATATCATGGCTGGCCAGATTCCTGGTCTTCAGAATTCATTTAATTCCTAGGCAAGGTTTACATTCCCTTCATCTTTGTTTTTCTACCAGCTCCTGCTTTCATGGACTTCTCTTGGGAGAAGTTCCTAAGGATTGAGGATTGTTCCAGGCAGCTGTGCCGAGCTGGGCAAAGGGCCAAGGTGTGTAAATGTGTGGAAGGCCAGCAGGTCAGCAGATTCCTGGCTGGGTTCTGTTCAGCCTGCATCCTTGGAGGGTGGTTCTACACTTCATCACTAAGGAAACCAATTCTCACAGCCCCATATGCTTTATCTGACCCAAAACACAACCCAGTGTTTGAGGGTAGGGTGGTCACTTTCAATGCACCAGATGTAGTGGAAGAGCAGGATAGCTGGGGGAGAGATCAGAAAGATGGAACACCTCAGCATCAGTCTTCTGTAATCTGATTTTAAAACTATTTCCATGAAACAGGGCAGCTATAAGACCACGTGCTTCCTGCTGCAGCCACAATGAAGGCTAAGTTATTACCAGTACCTGAAGCTAGATTTGCCCTCCCCAATTAAACACCCTTGTCGTCTCTGAAAATGTGTAGGTCGAGGTAATTAACCTGAAGGGTGCTAGCAACAAAAACAACACAAACAGTGAGTATCGAAAACAGAAATTTGTTTAACCTGTGCAGACTACAGTAGGCACACTCATGAGTGTCCTCTGAAAAGCCACTTAGATTCTAGAATGCTCCAATCATGCGTGTTTGTCCTCTGGTTCCCATGGTGACATGCAGCTAGCAGATGAGAAGATGGGGGAAAGAAAGGTCACACAGAACCTTCTATGCATCTGGAGTAATGGGACAGTTGGACACACCTGCCCACATTACATTGGCCAGAACTTTAGTTGGAGAAGAGACTGGGACATACCACTTGAATGACAGGAAATAGGTTTGGTGCCATGAATAGCATCACCATAAACCAGTCCTCCACATGCCAAAAGGCAGATTTACATGTTAAGAAAACTTTGAACATCTCCATGGTTGCTGCCAATCATTATGTTTCAAATTAGCAAAGAAAGCACACAATCTCAATCTGTCCGAATCTTCCTGGGTCTAACTGCATAGATAACTCTTACATTTTTTCTGTTATTTGCTACTTGGATTAAAATTCACAGACGCTCTCTGATCACCAAATCGCTCTCTTCTATTCCTCCTGATTGGCATCACTGATATTCTCTGACCCTGTCAGATTTTATTTCGATCCAAGAACTTCCTGGTGAGTTTCTACAGCCCTGAATATTCACTAAGGAAACTATTATAATTTGAATATGAAGTTAGGATGGCTAATTATCATTTTAAGTGGTATCCCTTCCCTTCCCTGCCCAGATCTGCATTTTCTCCCACCAAAAACAAAAAACCCAGCATGCTGTAGCTTATCCTGTCCTCAAACTTATGATATATCCAGAGATAACTGTGAACTTCTGAGCTTCTCCCTCCTTACTGGTTTGTATTTTGATAAATATGCTTGAGTACTTGGACGAGGCACTTCCTTAATAAAGGTTTTGTGGGCAATCTTCCTCCTAAAATGGTGGTGGAAATAGATGGATTAAAATCCTCTTTGGACTATGCTTGGGAGTCTCTATGTGGTTACATAACACCATTCTTTTCCTCAGACACCAAGAACCTACCTAGAATATTGAAGATACTGGCAAATCGTGCACCAAAAGTTTTAATATTATTTGTTCTAGTTTTCCCAAACTTCTGCCTTGGTTTGGTTGTTTTGGTTGTTTGTTTGTTTTGTTGGTTGGTTGGTTTGGATTTTGAAGCAGGGTTACATGTAGACCAGGTTAGCTTCATACTACCTATAAATCTGAGGCTGACTTTGAACTTCTGACTCCCCAACTCCCACCTCTCAAGAGCTTCAATTATAAGTATTCATATTCAGTTTTCCCTGAAAAAAAAATTAACTATGGAAGATTTTGATCTCCTTTTTTACTATTTCTTATTAGTTTTGTATAGCTCATATGCAAGAAAATATTTTTTTGCATTTTTGTATACTTATGTGTATGATTGTGATTGTATGTATTTCTGTACTCAGGTAGGTGGGTACATACAGACCACCCAACATGTGGGAGTTAGAAGACAACCTTCTGCTTTCTGTGCTTGCCCTTTCGTCTACGACTCATCAACTCCATGTAATCAAGCCTAGACAGCCCTTGAGCTTCTGATCCTGTCTCCACTTCCCATTTCCAGTAGGCAACAGGGATGGCACCTGTTTATACACTGTGTTTGGATTCTAGGGATCCAGGCTCAGGTAATCATGCTTGCATGTTGTCTTAGTTTGGGTTTCATTTCTGTGAAGGCTCATCATGGCCAAGGCAACTTTTATAAAGGAACACATTTCACTGGGGCTGGTTTATAGTTTCAGAGGTTCAGTCCATGATCATAATGGCAGAAAACACAGTAACATGCAGGAGGACATGGCACTAGAGATGGAGCTGAGAGTTCGACATCTTGGGCAGAGGTGATACTACTTTCTCCAACAAGGCCACACCTACTCCAATAAGGCCACACTCATAATAGTGCCACTCCCTATGGGTCAAGCTTTCAAAACAAACGAGTCTATGGGAGCCATACTTATTCAAACACTTGGCAAGTACTTTTATACTCTGAGGTGTTTTCCAGACAGAAATATATCTAATGTAGGGGACTTAAATAAGAAATAGCAAGAGTTGATATAGAGATTTTTTTCCATGACCTCATAAGCCAGCCTCATTCTTTGGGCCCATCTTACTTTCATATTCCGACAGGTTTCCCAGGGCTCAGTTTTATACAGTTTTGCTGAACTCCTAACTCTATGTGTTATCAGTCAAAATCAATACCTTTACAGCAGTAAACAAATAAGTAAGCAAATCAGAATCTGAACACTCAGCTCCCTTGGAGAGGAAGTTCTATCTTCTTTCCCATTACATTAAATAAAAGTTAGAGTCTATCAAAAATTAATTAAATCAAATTTTAAATTTTCTCTCCTTGGGCTCTGCACTTAAAGGGAGTAAAACTTCAGACGTTTAAAAAAATTAATAAAGCAAACAAACCCAAGAAGTGGTCTTCCTTCTCCTCTGGCTTTTCCCTGCTGGGAGAAAAAAAATAAACTTTATATTTGATTCTCCCTTGCTGACAGCCTCTTCTAACTGTATCACAAATTAAACATTAAGATAAATAAATGAATCGCAGCAGCTGCTTGGGGTTGGGAAAGACAGGGGTGAGTGAGGAGGTTCTGGTGGGAAAGGAAACCTCGGCAACAAGCCTTGTGAGTTCATCCAGCCTGGCTGTTCAGGTGGTCCTGGTGCACAGGCAGAAACTATGGGCTCCTCAGAAGTAATGAATGACAGTCACATCCAGATGAAAGCTGTAAACTCTCTTTAGGGAATGAGTCCAAACTAGATAATGAGAAGAGAATGGAATGGAAGGAACCTGGGATGGGGGATGTGCGTTTCCCAGTGCTGTAGCCACGTACCTCTAAGGGTGGTAAATATTGACAACAGTCATGCTCCTGTAAGCAACCCTGGTGAAACTAACTGGGTAGCCTCCCCCCACCAACACCCCCGGCCCCCACACACACAGAAAGTGGGTGGGTTGCAAGGAGGAAGAGGATCAAGGGAAGTAGGTGGGGCCTGAGAGAGTAATTGGGGTGAGTAAATGTCTAAAAGTGTCAGAATGAAGCCTGTTATTTTGGCTAATTCATTTATACTAATAAAAACATGTTAGAAAAGACTGAAGTCATAAAGCACTCCCATTTCCACTTTCTGCTAAGAACCTACTTTCACACAAACGGGGACACACACACACACACACACACACACACACACACACGGGGAGGGGCAGGGAGAGAGACAGAGACAGATACAGACAGACAGACACCCCCCCACATACACACACACATACAGAGAGAGAGAGAGAGGGAGGGAGAGAGAGAGGACAACCCTCAGAGATCAGATATAGCATTGTCATCACTGAAATGAGCAAAGTGTCACCTCTGATAAGTAGTGTTTCCCTCCCTTAGGGACACCCTCTCCAGAACAAAGAAAAACCTTTGGAGGCATTCATGGAGTAAATATCCATCTCAGTTCTTTGAGTAGATCATAGATTTTCTGTACCTAGGAAATCTTACACTATTCCTCTGACAATCTTTGGGATATAACTTTAGACTCCCTGGCCATGCAGCAAAGATAAAATATTAGTTGTGGATCACAAATCATGATTCCCAGGGCCTTGCCACTTATTAACCATGAGACCAAGTCACAGTGTCTCAGACTCTGATAAGCCTTGGGTGCTCCATCACTGGGTAGTTACGGAAGGCGGTGTGGTACCCAGGTGGAGGGTTGGACAGGTGAGGCAGGGCTTTCAAATTAAGCTGCTCTGATCTGCTCTGTTTTATAATTTCAATCGGAGAAAACCCAAGTCAGATGTGTGCTTTTTTAAAATATTTGGAAAACATTGTTGCGTGGGGCTGTCCTTATTCAGCTGAGAAGCAGTGTAACTTATTTTTATCATATTGTATTAAGATATAATATACATAAAATGCACACATGTAGAGCGCATGTTCAACTATCTTTATATATGTTATCTATAAATACACAGTTTCTCCATATACCTCACTCAGATAAAGACACTAAACACTTAACTTAGAAAGTTCATAGATAACACTCTTCATTCAAGAAAAGACACACAAACCACACACCTCCCTCCCTCCCCACAGGCAACCACTGATCTCAGTTTCTCAGCAGCAATGACGTTCCCCAATGTCTCTCTCCACCCTCACCCACATTGTTACATAAAGCAGGCACTAGCATTTTTCCTTGCTACACTGTGCTCTGTCAATGTCATACGTCATCACTGATTTCTTCACTGATTTTGAACAAATTTAGATAGCAGTTTCAGTTTGGAACTAGATATTACCAGTGAAGCTGCTACCTTTCCAGTCAAGCCCTTGGGAGGCTGTGTTTTCATTTCTTGGAGAGTTAGAAGATTTACCAGGTTATAGGGTAAGTGGATGTTTAACTTTATAAGAAACTGCCTGACAATGTGCCCAAGTGGTTATACCCTTTAAACTCCTACCAGAAAAGCAAGAGTTCTGGTTTCTCCCATGCTCCCTAGGACCTAGTAGCATCATGTTCTTTTACTTTTCATAATATTAACGGACTTAACATGTGTGACTGAGGTTTCAATGAGTGCTTTCTTGGTGTTAAGTAATTATTATTATTATTATTATTATTATATTATTATATTATTATATTATTATTTGTACATATCATATATTATATTATATGATTATTATCCATTAGAACACCTTTTAGTTTGAACCTATTTAGAACTTTTGCTCTTTTTGAAAAATCAAGTAATTTGTTCTTTCGCTTTATGAAAGAGCTTCATACATTCTGAATAAGAATCACGGCAAGACATGCAGATCATGTTCTCTCCCTGTCTGTGACAGTTTAGTTTCCTCATAGCGTCTTTGGAGATACTGATGTTTTTAATTTTTATGAAGTCTCATCAAAAGTTTTGTTGTCTAAAGCAAAGTAATCAAAATGATATTTCTTCTATTTTCCCCTAGAAGCCTTACAAAATTGAATTTTATGTGTAGTAGGACAATGAACAGAGTCTACTTGCATTTGCTACTTTCTGGTGGATCTCAAGATTCTATCTGGGCAATTTGATTTAGAATCTTGTGACATCGATAAGCTCAAAAGAAGCCACAAAGAATAATTAAGCATAATTTCACTTCATTCATCCATCTGGTACGTTGTAAAAGAGTCTGAAGGAGGACATCTTCAGGGTGGGAGGAAGGACCATTTATGATAATCCAGGATGAGAAACACGGGCCAGGACTTGCCTGGCAAACTAAAGTACATCATCACCTTAGCTTCAGTTCTCCTGACTCCTGGTTAAGTATCTTTGGAGACATTAAAGTGACTCCATTGCAAGGTAGAGCTGTATCTCAGTCCCTAGAGGACTCCTAGGAGCAAGACCCTTCTTTCAACCTGCAGCTCATTGTAAAGCTAGGCATGGTTCTACTGATGACTTATAGTGCCAGCACTCAGGAAAATAGAAACACAAGAAGGGAATCTAAGACCAGTATGACAGCCTTTCTAAAAGGAGAAAGGAGGAGGAGGAGGAAGAGGAGGAGGAAAGAAAGAAAAAAGAAAAGTATAATTAATAAATAATTCAATAATGATTGACTTTTGTAGCAGTGGTCATGTTTATTTTAACTAGAAAAGCTGCACTGAAAAGGAAAATAGTTCATGGCTGAGGGCTTTAGTCTGGCCATTTGGTCCGGGTCAGGGGATGTGAGACATGGTTTGCAAATCAAAGCCAGTGCCTTTGCATCTGTGCAGGGTGTTGAGAGCAAACAAAGACTTGTCAGCCCTGGTGTTCTGTTTCCTTTGGGAGCTCTTCTAAAAAGATATATTGTTACTGTTCCAGTTTGCATCACCATTTGGTTTAATTATTATTTGTAATTGAGAAATAATTAGATAAAACGATGATGTAAACCCCAGTGGAAAATAGACATCTCCTAAGAACCCTAATGTTTTCCGTCACTTAAAAAGAAAGGGATATGACTTACTGGGGGAAAAAAAACTAATTAGAAAAGCAGACACATCTTTTCCTGCTCCTCATATTTCAGGCATACTGGCAAGTGCTCAAAAATGATCAGAGAGTGGCCTATTTCTCAGGGCCCCCAGGAGAACATGGTAATTTAAATCATCATCTCAGGCAAGTGCCCTGAGCACTTGTCTTTGCTGTTTTATGCTCTTCAGTTGGAAGAGAGGGTTCAGTCCCCTTGCTGGCATGGCCAAGTGTAGTATCGGCCATAGGGAAGCCTAAGGTCACACCCACACCAAAGTGATCCAGGCTAGTTAGGCTTCCTGCCAAGAAAAACACATCTGAGCCACCAACTTGAGGAGAGAGAGAGAGAGAGAGAGAAGTTGAAGACAATGCCTCTCGAGCAAAATGAAAACAGGATTTGGATCCAGAGACACAAATCAAAACTGTTTGACAATACAAAGGGATAAAGAAAGGAATGAGTGGGGACTCAAACGTGGGCAGAACAATCCGAAGCCCTGAGTCTTTCTGAAACCCTTTCTGTCCAGAATTAGATCATTTCACTGGAAAATTGAATTAACAAAAAAAAAAAAAAAATTGGGTAACTTCCCAAGATGATAAGTTTAAGGAAAATGGACAATTTTATGTGATTGGCAGCCCAGTGAAAGCATATTTAAGTATACCCAGTTTGAAATATATAAATGTTTACTAATATGTTAAGATGAGATGAGAACTAAGACTTAGAAGAAAAAAAAGTAGGGCTGTAGATATACTAAAATGTTTTAACACTTTCTCCCACCCTGTCCAAATCCCTCCATCCCTCAATAATCAGACTATAGTAAAAGCCAGCTTACCAACTATTAGCTACACATAAATTTCTCTTAATGATCTCTCAATAGAAGAAAACTATAAAATATACTATCTGAACATAAACATTGATGCCAATACGATCTAGTCCTAAAGAGACACCTCTCTTCTTTACCTTCTCCTCCTTTCCAAAGTTTTGAAACAGTGAATGCCTGGGCTTGTCATGAGGTTAATGCGGACCCTGGACATATAGAACATGTCATACGCACGGAACTGTCATGCCATCATTCAAATTACACATTGAAGAACCTCCATGGAATAGTCTCTATGCTTGGCAATTTGAGAGAATAATCAATGAGAATTATAGACACTGTGCAAAGATTTCCTGAGAAGATACAGCTATCACTGAGACATGAAAGATGGCAGAGAGGGGGGAAAAGGGCTGGGAAACACTAAGAGCAAGGACATTTAGATGCACATGGACCCAAGGTGCATCCAGGTGTGGGAAAGAAGATGGAGGAGTAGGCCCAGAAAACAGCATGAGGTGATGGAGATTCGGAAATAAGATACCTCAAGAGCCAGTGCCCTTGGCTGAGTCTTATGATCCATCTTACCTTTCACTGAAGAGTAATGATACTTTGGAAAATTAAAGACTTATCATGCCTCAATGCGCACGGGGCCAAATCTAAAGAGTACCTTTATGGAGCATCTGTCTCTGTTGCATTTGTGGAATAAAATTAATGAATATGGAAGGAGACAAAGCCATATGACTGGAAACTTCATATCAATAGTTAGGAGTTAAATCAGAAGCACTGCTCCAGATATTTCCAATACACCCAGACCGGAGATCATTTTTACCAAGTTAATTAACTGGAAATCCTTGCTTCTACTTGACATGACTTCATTAACCTCTCTATAGATAACTGTTTGGATTGACATGATTTTTAAGTACATCACCCGTTATTCATCCTTCTAGTAGTGGGATAATAAACTGTCTGGGAAAAAAAAAAGGTTTCCTGATTGGTAGCATGTCTCGATTTCAGTGATGTAAATACTTTGACTAATTCCTACCTCTCAAAACTAATTCCATCAAAGAAAGCAGAATTGGTGGGAAGAACACAAGCCCAGCTGTATGAAACTGACAACAGCCAACTCTGCCAACTCCCAACCCTTCTATCTCTGAAATAGCCCAACGTTAGTCCTTCCACCATAGGCCCAACCTCACTGGTCACCAAAGGTGATGTCACTTCACAGGATGAGCTTAGCCTGTCTGTGTGCCTGAGATCCTCCTCCTCCCATGAACACTTTTAGGTCTCTGAGAAGGACCCGTTTAATCTCTTTACATCTCTACATGGTTGGGAAAGAATCTACTTCCTGCAGATTATCAGTGGAAAGCCCTACCCAGCTAAGAATGGATTCATACTAATAGCTAAAAAGAAAGAATAATGTACTGGGCAGTGTTTTCATCATGATGCTGCAGCCCATGGCTCAAATCTGTCTTATTCCAAACAGAAAAACAAAGGGAAGAAAAACTGATGTTGCCTTTCCTATGGTAAACCAGATGGAAGACAACTCAGTCAAGGCCGCATCTTAGAAACCCCTTTATTCATAAAAATTCTATTTACAGTTCCATTTGTTTATACTACGCAGTATAGAGTGTTTAGAAATAAATAATGCAGCATTCTGGTTTGAGGTGTTTTGTGGGTTTTTTTTTTTTTTTTTACCCCCTACAGTAATCCTGATATTAGTGTCACAAATGCTTTGAAAATCAGAAGGAAAAATATTTTAAGAGTGTTTTGTTCTTTATTAGAATGTGGTTTAGTGTTTATTATCATAATTTCTGATTGTTATTGCTGCACCTTGAATGATGTATTTTTTACTCGGCGAGCTATTATTGAGCTCACAGTCATGATTTGTTCACTAATCCCATTCAAGGTTATGCCATAACAATCAGAAATTATGATAATAAACACTGAACTACATTTCAACAAACTATGATAAACTCATGTGAGCTTTTTAATCTTTTCATTAACAAAGCATCATACGCTTCAGCGATACTTTAATTACCAAGAAATTACCCAAGAAAATATGTAATTATTTCTAGTAATTGACAGTGGTTCCATACGTAACACCTCTTTATGTTAAAAATAATTGCTAAAACGTGAGCTATTTTCCCAAGACATGTAGTTTAATTAATTGCATTCTGTTTTTCAAAGAAAAATGGTTATTTAAAAATGTGGACCTTAATGTACATAAGTAATTCTAGTTCGATTGGGAACTCCTTAGTGATCACAAAATAAATTTGGATCGTGGCAAGTATTAATGAAATGATCTTGATCAAGAAAGGATGACTCTTTAGTTTTCTCATTTTATGCCAGTGGAGTAAAGCATGTTCTTCCCTAGAATGGCTTTGCCAGTCTTTCCAAATTCCCATTATGCAGTAAATAACATCCTTCAGGGGAGAAGAGAAAACACCATCAGCACCCCTAAGCTTACACATGAACATTCATTCAGAGAAAAGGAGAGAACTATTGTCTCAAAACCAAAAATATATATCAACTTGAGAGTCATTTAGGCTACCCTGACCAAAGGAGCTTGGTTATGCATGGTACCAGGAGCTTGGTTGATTTATTGTATTTGTGGGACATGTTGTGAAGAGGCCCAGCTTTGTTTAAGGTACACACACAAGCACACACACACACACACACACACACACATTGTATGTAATTTTAGGTAAACATAAAATAGGGTGATTCCTTGAGACTTTATCAAACAACGTTAGTGTTCCTTGTCCCTCGTCCCCACTCGTTCTGTGTTGACTTCCCTCCTCAATTGAAGCCCCCTTGTTATTTTTCCATTTCCTGCCTTACATCAGCTGCATTCTGCTATTTCCTCTCAAGTACCACCATCACAGCCACTTTACATTTTCCTAGTGGCTTCAGTTATTCCATGCTATGTCTGTCTGTCTAGGGATTTGGAGTTAGGAATTACAGATGAGAGCATGCAACATTTGTCTTTCTGGGTCTGGGTTACCTGGATAACCTCTCAAGATCTATCCCCTTTCCTACAGATTTCATGTCTTCATTTTTCTTTTTCTTTACAGTTAAGTAATTCCAAGACAAAGGACTCATGTTATTCAAGTTAGATCTAATCTGTAAGCCTCCTTACTGTAGTCCAGCTCCCATTGTACCAGAAAGTACTAGACAAGCTGCAGAGGGAGGGAAGCAATTTAACAGTCCTACAAAGCTGCAACATCCATGAACTACACTAATGCCCAGTATTGTAAGATTTCTATAAAGGTGCAAAAATGACACTCCCATGCTGGTGGTAACCAACTCAACAGGATGGAATTCATGTCTAGTACTAGAAATCTAGCCAATTACCCAGGACTAGCATAGTCATGGATCTTAGGAGGGAATATATTACCACCATTTTCCTAATCCAGCATAATTCCTAACTATATTCTAAAATCTTAATTCCCACAGAGAAGTGCAGCTCTCACACCTGATAAAAGAAACTTCTCTTTACAGAAAATTACAGCCATTTACAGAAAACTGTAACTGGACACAATATAGGGATCAATGGACTGAGGGGAGCCCAGCCTCAATGGAGAGGCTACATCACAGCTTCCACATTTATGGCTTAGAAAACATTACAGAAGGGAAGGCAGAAAGACTGTAGAGGCCAGGATACCAAAGAGTTCACATACAAATAACTGCATAAAAGAGAAATCTGAATGACAATATCAACAGCTGGGTTGAAACAAAAGGAGAATAATCTCAGGAAGTCCCACCTCTAGGAAAGGTAATTGGTGACAACTGAGAAAGAATTAGCCTCTTCCAGGGATGAGCCCCTATTAGTTATCTAATACAAAGTGGTCACCTTTGAAACCTTATACATGAAAACATCAAATTAGACTCAGAAGGTTATATTTATATATCTGTGCAGTGTATGTGTGGTGTGTGTGTGTGTGTGTGTGTGTGTGTGTGTGTAACAACAATAATACAATAATCAAAGAAAGAGAAACTATTGATTTGTAAGTTGGGGATATTGAAGGGAAGGAGGAGGAAAAAGAAAAAAAAGGGGCAAGGGATGTGATTATATCTAAATTCAAATTTTCAAATTAATTAATTTTTAAACATCAAAATCACCTGGGGGGAACATTTTAAGCTGCTCCCCTTAAATTTAGAGCATTTCAGGGTTCTATAAAATCTGTTCATAACTTAAACACCATCGGTAAATAAAACCAACTGCAACTAGAATGTGTCTCCTCCCTAGTCTCTTGTGGCTTCTTTGTTTGCCTGTAGTATCACCTGATAGTTTGGTCTCCTCAGGTCTTTGTTATAACTCCTTCTAGCCTGTTTTTCCTATTTTCTCTGGCCCTTTCTCTTCTCAAAGTCAGAGTAAAACACCTATAGGATAACCCTTTGTTCTCCCCATCCTGCCCTCTTTGAAAGTGACCAGCACAGTGAATCTTTTGGAGCAGCAATATAAAGCTGTGACCCACACAATAACTCTTTACCAATATAGTTTAATTTGAACAAAAATCAATGCAGCCTTGCACACCACGGAGAGGGGGTGAACTATTCTTTGTAAAACCTGGTCAGTCGGCAATACAAACATCAGCTCAGATGTTGCTATCTTCTTTGTAGAAATCCTCTTCCAAGGGTCCTTCTAGCCAGATGTCAGAAGGCACACACATTTAAACCAAAATAATAAGGGTTTGACCTTCTACTGCGGTTGGTATAAGAGGTTTTCTTGAAGATTCTGTGAAGCCACTTAAAGGAAGACAGGAAGGCTCAAATCACAGTTAGCCTTGCATTCCTGGTTCCTTGGCTGTTTTCTACCCAGAGAGTACACATTCATCAGCAGTCAGTACTCCGCTGTCTGGTTGGTTATCACTTAAGACAGTCTTCATTTTCCTTGTTTGATGCAAACAAACAATCATTTGCAAGTCCAATCAAGTTGCCCTGAGTGTAGCACCTTCAATAAGTGACACTTGGTCTAGACATGAACAGCCATCCCAGTGACAGACTGCTCTTCAGACCAATCAGCTGCTTCCTTGGGAACATAAACTTAGCCAGGATGAAATCTCAGACCATAGTCATCACTGAGCAGAAATACTGACTTAAGGTGTACCATGGCAGGTTCTGTGGTGTGATCCTCTGTCTTCATCCAGACTGCAGAGAAGCAGCCCGCAGTGACTGGAGCCCTGGACTGGGTATCTGTACTGTCTAGCTACAGAGTGAGGCTCACTGGTCATTGTGTAGTGTTCTGAGCTAAAATCCTAAGTGTGATCTCTATTACACAGTAGGCTCAACAAGAGCACAAGCCAGACCCTGTGAATCCATTTACATTCTGGACAAACCTTCACCCAAATTTGCAGGATGTCTCCCTCCTTTCTGTCACATCCACTACTTGCTCAGAGAGAGAGAGAGAAAGAGAGAGAGAGAGAAAATGTGGGTGGGAGTTTTTTGTTTGTTTTCCTTTTTTTTTTCAATGAAATTGGAAGCCTGAAAGCATTGCATTTGGGGAATGATATTTCCCAAGTTTGTTTTCCTGTTGTCTCAATAAATTTTAAGTTTGACAAGGAGGAGAGAAAAAAAAAAAAAAAACAGGCCTTTTATTTTTCTGTATGCTAGAGAAGGTCTCATCACTCAACAAATCCCTTGAGCTTTTACAATCTCTGCACTGTGTCCTTCTTCTGACCTTAAACCTTCCTGTGGCTAGAAATAAAGATATTCATGACGACCCGAGAAGCTCTGCCAGCTGAGCGTGAAGCAGGCAGTGTGCAGAGCTGATCAGCATCAGAGCGGACTGACTCTCCCATCAAAATTCATTTGTTTAACATAAAACCTGGGGGGCTCCTGCCAGGTAGCACACCAGCTCCCTCCCTCACCTCCAGCAGCTTCTAACTTCTCAGCACACAGAACTGACCCCTAGAGCCAGCATGAAAAGTACCCAAAGGTCCCGGCTTCTCCAGCCGCATCTCTGAGGAAGCACTTGAGACTTTTCCTGACAGTCCTGGTTCAAATCTCATCTAGAGAACTTAAGAAAAATTAAAAAAAACAGTGACAGTGATCAACACCAAAACCAGAGCTGAGCAGTCCTGGCTACAGGGTTGCTTCCCTGGGGTCACAGATGGAATATTATAGTCTGCCGAGAACACAGAACAGGCTCCATCCAGCTTCCCAGCCTCGACTTTAAAAGCAAAGCCATAACTTCAGTTGCCTGTCTGAAACTCCTGTGACATTTATACATAAATGTGACAATATAAAGCAATATAAAAGTTGTGGCCAGGCCCGATGGCTCAAACCCTATCAATCCCAGATACACAGGAGGTTGAGGCAGGAGGACTGAACACTTACAGTAGGCTGAGCTGTGGAGTGAGTTTCAAGCCTAAGGAAGCTCATGAGACCTTGTCTCGGAGTTTAAAACCAACACACAGAACAAGAGAGCTGGGTTTGAGTGCTTGACGAGGCTTCTGAGTTCTGTCCCCAGCACTGGAAAAATAGAAACAATCAACCAAGTGCTTGTTATATCTTGACATTCAGTGCTTTCAGTTTGTCATCCATGGGCTGGAAAGGGGCTCAGTGGGGAAGAGCATCATGCTAACATGGGAATATGAGGTCAGACCCCACCACCCACACAAGAAGCCAGGCATGGCCACACACAGCTGTGATGCCAGCACTGGGGAAGATGGGGACCTGAGGACCCATGGGAATTGGTCCCCAGCTAGCTTCAGGTTCATTGAGACACCTTGTCTTAAAAGATTACGACTAATGCTACAATAAGATAGCTGCCACCCTCCTTTTCCTTCCAAGCCTGGAGCGCACAGCCACACAAACCTGTTTTTCTCTCTAAGTTAATGAGTCCTCATCAAATAACAGTCCAGTGAAGCAAGTGCTATTTATTCTCATCCCATAATGAGCTACAAGAGGCACAGGATGAAGAGGAGCTTATTCAAGCCCATGGGAGCTTTGGGAAACTGGGGTGTGCTGCTCCAAAGCTGTCCTATTTGTGGCACCCCAACTCTACTGTAGGTAGCAGCCTCTGTAGAGATTGGCGACCAGTCACAGTGATACTCACCACTTCAGAGTCCAAGGAAAGAAAAATTTCAGTTCAGTGCGAACCTAGCCTACAAGAAAGAGACACTGGAGAAGGGGAGGGGGAACAGTTGGGGGGGGGGGAAGAGCAGGTTTCTAACATGCTCTAACAGCTGGGCTGGGAACAATATGGGAGTTCCTGAGCTCTTGAGCTCTTGACAAGAGGAGAAGCCTCTCCGGGCATTAGAGAGAATCTGAAGTCTTTCCCAAGCCACCTACAGGGTGTTGTCCTTCCTTTATAGATGTAGGGGGCACACTCCACATCTATCCAGGAGTTTCCAAAGCCACCATAAAGGGAGTTACCAGAATGTCATCATTTCTGGTTTAATTTTCCACCTAGTGTGAACAGAGTCGAGGTCTGGGCTACTGTGTTTCAAATAACACCCGAATTATTGTTGCAGAAGCTGTGTTTCAGTCCTGTCTGGGAGCAAGGGCCAGCTGCAAAATGTAAGTCCCAGGCTCATTGTAAATAAAGAAAATCCATCATAAAGAGACGCTCCCAAGAGGGATCCTTTCCAGGCTTGCATTACTGAAGGAAATGATCTTTCCGCTGATGCTGAGGTGTCCCCATCCACACTGCCAGTGTGAATATTGACTGGTTCAAGAGAAGTTTACATGTCCTTCAAAGTGAGCCCTTCGGCACAGTGCTTGTTAAACATGTGCGTGGACCTCAGAGGTCCTTCAGTGTCACCTGGCTCAGCCTCCAGACCCAATATGGTGCCACAGAGGGGAAATGTGGTTAAACTGTCACTCAGATATTTGAGCTTGCTAGATGAATGTGTGTCAAGCAGCAGCCTTCATTTTTTGAAGCTCTGAGTTAGCCATCTAGAGGCCTTGCTTTCATCTAGTCTCAGAAGGGCAACAACACACCTCAGGTCCATTTTAGACACACTCTGTGTCTTTGGTGCCTTGTAGTAGGGATAGCAACTGTTTTTATTCCTCTGGTTTTGCATTAAAGCTCCCCAGTAATGCGGAACCAACTTATGCATGTCTATATGTAGGGCAGGTCGGGGGAGGCTATGCGTTATAGAACCAGGACACATAATTGAGGAATTTGACAAGTCGGAATTTTGCAAAGTAAGCCAAGAGTCTAAAAATTCCAATAAAAGTTGATTTGACCTTAAATCTGAATTCTGCAAAGGACCAAGGTAATAGCATGGGTAACATTTCCATGATGGCCTATTGAGGCATAATTTCTTCTTGAGGAAAGCTTAGTCTTTTGCTCTGAAGTCTTTCAACTGATCAGATGATAGACACTGTTATTTGGAGTTAGTCATATACACCCACAAGTCCTGTCTTTGTGTGAAGACATATAAACTATACGACCCTGTGTTTATTCTCAGTTCACATCAAATGAGGTTATAAATAGGAAAGGCATATAAAAGATAAGAGGAGTTTATAAATAATTTACTCAACAAGCAATGAACAACTCTTATGTTCTGTGGGCTTTGAATTGTGTAAAATGGGGGATCCAGACCATATATAGCCACCAAACCCAGACACTATTGCAGATGCCAAGAAGTGCATGCTGACAGGAGTCTGATATACCTGTCTTCTGAGAGGCTCTGTCAGAGCCTGACCAATACAGAGGTAGATGCTCACAGCCAACCATTGGACTGAGAACTGGGTCCCCAATGGAGGAGTTAGAGAAAGAATTGAAGGAGCTGAAGGGGTCTACAACCCCATAAAGACAACAATACCAGCCAACTAGACCTTCCAGGGACTAAACCACAAACTAAACACATGGAATGACCTATGGCTCCAACCGCATGGCCTTGTTGGGCATCAATGGGAGGAGAAGCCTGCGAAGGCTCAATGCCCCAGTTTAGAGGAAAGCCAGGGCGGAGAGAAGGGAAGGGGTGGGTGAGTGAATACCCTTATAAAAACAGGGGGAGGGAGGATGGGATATGGGGTATGGAGGGGAAACTAGGAAAGCGGATAACATTTGAAATGTAAAATTTAAAATATCTAATCATTTTTTTAAAGGAAGTCAAAAGCCCATGAAAGGCTGTCTCATTGAGAGATACAAGACCAAAAGAAAAGCTGGTAGGCTGCCCTAGCCCACTTCCACCCCCTGCCCTGCCCAGGCACTGATGTCAGCACTTAAAGCAGAAGCCTGAGAAGAGAGATTGAATCTCATGGGCCTCTGACAGAAACTGCTCTGTTGTCCATGCCTTTCCAACCATCACCCTACCCATCCAAGGTGTGTCCTCTCGGGCACTGTATCTGCAAACATTATTCCTGTTTGTTGCTCTTTGTAGCTTATTGGTTAACACACACCTTGCTGTGCAATGGGTGTACCAATTGTGGTTGGTGCAACTATGGATAAATAACTAACAGATACGGCACTATGTTTCTTGTCTAATTTTTAACCTTTTATTGTTAAAAATCCAAATGTACATAAAAATTAAAAGTTTTGCCATAAACAGCCATATACATGTATGTATGTATGTATATATATATATATATATTCCAAATACACAATTATTAATGCTTTATAAATTTGGCATGATCTTGCTCTCTCTTCTACATTTGTGTGTGCTTGTGTGTGTGTGTGTGTGTGTGTGTGTGTGCATGCACACGCATGTATATTTCTAATTTTTAACCTAATTTCACTTCTAAATCAGCTCAAGGTAAACTGTTTATGTCATAAAATTTTAGCCCTTAAGTAGTTCGGTACACACTGTACATAAATGTAGGAATGTACTGAGTTTGGGGTAGAGAGATGGCCAACAGTTAAAGACCACTGCTGCTCTTATAAAGAACCCAAGTTCATCAGAAGCCACAACCCACATTGAGTAATACACAACAACCTATAACGTTAGCTTTCAAGTACCTGATGCCCCTTTCCGTTCACTATCACACCACATTCATATGCACACACATGCACACACGTTTCTTAAATCTTTAAGAAGAATAAAAATGGATGTGTATTTTATTTAACTCTAATACTGTTATTAATCCTAAGATATCTAACAGCAATTCCCCACTGGCACCCTGTACTCAGACCACATTCAAAATATCCCAACTGATAGTAAAGGCTCTTTAATTTCCAAACATATATAACCAAGATCCTGGAACCCATTCCACTTATCATCATCATCATCATCATCATCATCATCATTATTATTATCATTATTATTACTGTTGTTATTATTATCATTGCTCTTGCTATTATTACTCTGCATTGAAGTCCTGAAGAACCAAGTCAGTTAGTGTACAGAATGCTGTGTCCTTCTTACCTCTTCATAGTGACATTTGACCTGTTTTTCTAGCTTCTGAGCATCCTGGAAACTGGTTTTAGACTCAACAACTTGGTCAGATTCATGTCAAACATATCTTCCAAGAATAATTAATAGATCCTTCTTCTCTCACTTCATGCTATATCCTACAAAGAAGCACACAGAAGAGCCAGACAGCCTCTGGGACTCCAGGGTTGAAATGTGATTGGCACAGCAATCATCTGATCTATCTACTGTGCTGGTGTCTTTTGTACATGTACCAGAAGGAACTCATTCAGGCCAATTTTTGAAAAATCTATTTATAATTGAAATCCAAGTTAAATTCCTGTCCTTGGTACTTAATGCAACCCAAGTACCTTAGTTTATTTGTAGAAGTCCTTTTTCCCTTCTTTTCTGAGGGGTGGGGAGGGGATGGAGGATTGGGGTGTTCTTCAATTACCTTTGCAGAGAATGCTGCTGAGTTTAAACTCAAGCCTTCATGAATTTTAAAAGGAAAACACCCTTCCATATATTTAAAAAGACAGCGTTTTGTACAAATCTCTGGCTCCACCATTTTCACTCAGCATTAATTACATATATCAACTTTTCATCCTTCCTGTAAACTGATATTATTTATTAAACTCACAAGAAAAGGCGCGATTAATCTTCATGATTCATTGTTTCTCCTGCAAAGAAGCAAAGCATATACAGAGGTGGTTTGAATTTTTTTCCCTACTGTATAATATATAACTGGGTTAAGTCCCCACTACTCAAATCCCAGCACCACAGGGACTACACAGCAGAGTGGGCTGGGGGGTGGTATTCAATAAACAAGAAACCTCCCAGTAAAACATTGTTATCCTTAATGGAAAGTCATTTAAAATGTTTTATATGCCAAAACAAACCCAGATATATTGTAGAATGAAATGCAAATTTCACATTTAAAAATAAAGCACACAGTCATTTTGGTTAAGCCCCCAAGCAATGCCTCACTAGCTACGTCCCCATTGTGTCTCCACATGCAGAAGTAATCACTAGCCCCCAGGTCCTTCCACATCCTTGGTTAGGTGTTGTGTGTGGAGAAACCACAGCAAACAAATAACAAAAGCAAACTTATCACACTAAGGTACCTAATACTTCCAACAGCCTATCTCCCCAAGTTGTCCCTTACTCCTGACAGTGGGCATGGAAGTCTGGGCTCATGAGGATCTGACCATGGTTAATGATTAAGTTCATTAATGACATTCACTTTCCTCACTTTCATACCCAGGCAAAAGTCTAGTCAAGATCAAGGTCTGCACCCTGATCTCTGGTCCAGCAGCAGTTTACTGCCATCTTAACAAGTCCCTGCAATAGCCTGGCTCATTAAGAGACAGGGTCTGTTTACTTTCCTAGTTCTGGAGATACTGATCCATGTCCACCAACTGGTCCAGTTACTTTGGTATTGTAGTGATACATCATAGAGGGAATATATGGTAGAACCTAACCTCATGACAGGATGTGAAAAAAAAAATTAGAAAAGACACTGGGGCACTGCTTTTTTTCTTCAAAAGAACTTTTAACCCAAAAGCCCACCACTAGGCCCCAGATCATAAGGGTCCCATTATCTCTCAATAATGTCACTTAGGAAAAGGACCTTTGACACTGTCTTAGTTAGGGTTTCACTACTATGAACAGATACCATGACCAAGGCAAGTCTTATAAGGACAACATTTAATTGTACTCCCACTGCCACCTGACCCCCCAAATCCCCAGCCCTAACCCCATTTCCCCATCGCTGTCCTGCTTTCTCAGCTACACACTTTTCAGTTGGCATCCCTGGCCTTTCATTTTTCCCTTTCCTCAAATCTGCCCTTCACACTCTTCCCACAGTCAGTTTCCAGAGCACAACATTGATTTGACTGGTCATAGCCACGCTAACCTCCCAGCTGCCTATGGGTTTGCAAACTAAAATCAATACTCATTTAATAACTCAAGACCTCAACTTAGAGCCTGTAAAGGTGCTTGCTGCCAAGACTGCCAACATAAGTTCAATTCCCAGGATCCAATTGGGGGAAGAAGAGAATTAGTTTCAACAAGTTGCCCTTGGATTGCTATACATGTGCTGTGGCATACAGAGCCCATACATACATACACTAATTAAATGCAGAAATAATATAAAACACCTGAACTTACCGCCCAAGTCTATCTGGTCTATACTATATGCCTTACCCAGTATCCTGACAAGGCCAGTCGTTCTCAGTAGTTTTGTTTTGGGACTTTTACATGTCCTTGCTTTCTTTTCCAAATCTCTCCTTCCTATGCACTTCTCTCTGCCCTGTGCTGAAACCAGCACACATTTGGTCAGGAAGTGGACCATGGCTATCAATATTTGCCACACTAGAAATTTAACTGGGAAACCTTTAACACACTAAATTGAATGGCAGATAACATGTCATGAGAACAGAGAAGATAACTACCTGAGGAAAGACAGGGGACACTCCAGAGAGGAATAGGGGACATGGGAGAGGCCAGTGGGAGAGAGAATGATTTAGAGACAATTATGATGACCTAAATATGTAAAAAAAATGCCATAATAAAACTCATTATAAAAAAAACTAAATTATCATGTAATTTTTAAATGAATGATATCTCACAAAATTAACATATACTATAAAAATAATGTTTTCCAAACAGGAAGAACACAGGAATAGTAATGTTTTACACATTCCTTATAAATGCCTGATGTCTCTGGCTGAATAGAAGATAGCCTAGTCTCATATCTATTTCTGTGTTCAAGCACTTATAAAATGAATAGCATGAAAGCTCCAGAAAATTCCCTCATGCGGCAAATATATGTGAAAAGGCAAATGAATGCTTGGTAGTACCGTGAGAAGAGCTTGGATGTAGAGGTGCTCTGGAGCAGTTGGGAGTCCCAAAGTCCTTGCATTCCTCTTGAAAAATGACTGTGTTTTTAGAGGAATTCTCCTGATTCTTCTTCAGAATGTTATTCTTTTGTTTCTTTGTGCTAAAATTTTACATATCTGTCCATGTGCAAGGTGTTATTTTCTTCTGGGTTCTTCTGTCTATAAAATGAATTCCTTTGGGCAGTAGCTAGCCCTCAGTGGTAGCCCTCCCTGGCCTCAGATCCCAACACATACAAAGCTCTTTCTCCTTCGCATGTCAGTCACACTTCTGTTACATCTTACTCCACATCTCTGCATCTTTTTGCTACCTGCTCTCTGTGATAAACTTTCTCTGGCTTCTTCCCTAGTGATGGCCCAAGCAATCAAATAATGGTAGGGTTCTAAGTATATTAGTATTACTAGGGAAAAGAAATATTTTAGTCATGGAAACTTTTATCCTTCAAGTTACACCATTCAAACCATCTCATTCTGTCATTATTCAAGATATTTACTACATTTTAACTACAGTCCAATGCCATCCCATCCCTTTAGCATGCATAAAACTATGACCAAGGCACAAGCATTTATCTGTAATCCTAGATACTTGGAATAAAGAAAGCAGGACAGTCATAAGTTTTGAAACCATGTGAGTAATTTAGCAAGGCCCTATCTTAAAATTTAAAAGGGATGCAGGTATATATCCACACCAGAGTACTTGCCTAGTTCTTGCAAGGCCCAAGATTTCATCTCCAGTGTACCCTCCTTCTTCCCAAGTAAAATAAAAGAAGAAAGGGAAGAAATAGAGCAGGGTATGGAGTTGGGAGAGAGGGAAAAGGAGGGGGTGGAAGAGGGAGGAAGATGGGGATGAGGAGGGGAAGGGAGAACAGAGAGAAGCAGGGGGAGGCATGAGGATACATTTTTAATCAATACACACAAACAGACAACAACATGCCTAGCATGTTGTCCAAACTGACAAGACACATTCCAGAAGTCGTTGAATTTGAATTCATCCTGGCTGAAATGGCACTTTTGCCCACATCTGGGCCAGTAACATTTAGATGATCTAAGGTATTTCAATAAGGAAGTTCATCTGTGAGCCTATTTCTACGTATGACCATATGTGAGCATGACATTCTTGAAACTCAGTGCCTTCCACTAGCTTCAAGTCCCTTGACGTCAGAGGCAAGCCTTTTCTATCTCTGAGCACTACTGCAAGTATCTCTGTGTTACTTAGTAAATACTCTATAAATTTAAAAGGAACAAATAGCTCCCATGGTAAGGAAAGAAAAGGAGGAGAGAAGAGAAGAGAAGAGAAGAGGAGAGGAGAGGGGAGAAGAGGAGAGGAGAGGAGAGGAGAGGAGAGGAGAGGAGAGGAGAAAAAAAGGGTTAAATATTTTCCAATGCCCTTCTCACTGTAGAAGTTCTTACCATAGAGGCAGCATGTTACAGCCATGAAAAGCCATGCTACAGTCTGTAACTGAGGGCTACAAGGAGACACTGCGACCCTAGGCACCCTGGTGTCACAATAATGACTAAGATACTACCCTCACGAAATTTATGTAACCTGATAAACAGCTGCCACGTCACTATGTCACAGGCAAACAACCAGATTCTGGATTCTTTATCTGAACCGGAGCCTAGGCCATTTCATGTTCCACCCCACACCTTTTGTTTCTGCCTCTAATGGACACATAACTAAAGGTAAGGGCTAATGGAATGTCAGTGCCATGTATTATCACAACCCCTTAATTGATATCAAGGTGCTTGCATAAGTATTCAAGGCGAAGTGATGTTCTCACTGGTGGGAGATATAGAGTGTACAATTTGCATCTCATCAGGAACAAAAAAAAAAAAAAAAAAAAAAAAAAAACCCTCTGGTTTCCTCTACAAAGCACTAATGTCATCAGTACTGCTGACTCTGCTATTTTGAGAAATGGCCACTGTGCCCTCCACACAGTTAGAGCAAGAGGAAATATTGCCTCCCCAGGTGTCAAATTTCCCTCATATAATGGAAGGATGTGTGGGACAGCATTTCAAACACAGGCAGAGAGGAAAAGGGAGGCTGACAAGTAAAATGGATGAACGAGAAGGAAAACATGTGTTGAGACGGAAGCTGTCAGATGTAGATCCCATTTGTGCATCGCAAGTGTCCTAATTAAAAATGCCCATCATAAGAGCCTTTAGGGAGGGAAGAAAAAAGTAGAAGGAAAGGAGAGAAAAAAAAGAGGAAGCCCACATCTTGGCAATACTAGAGGTTTGGAGATGAAGCAGAGGGTATGTTACTAGTCTGGCATCTAAGATATTCATTTTTTTTCTGTACCACAAGCCAGAAAGCCTGCCTCTTCATCAAGAATGCTTTTGTTTAGAAAGAACATAAAAATTAAGTTGAAGTATGTCGCTTGGAAATATTGGGGTATTACTATGCAATTTGAGGCTCAGTTCTTTCGATTCATCAATAATGATTTCTTTCTTTCCTATAATTAGAGTCCTGAACCTTCTGTGTTTACAGTGACATTAGTCAATTCCCCAGATGCCTGGGCCAAATTAAATAAAGGACTGCAGGGAAATTTATCTATAGAATATGAATCTTTAATGAGCCCTAGTTCCTATAACTCTTATAGCAGAGACAGACTTGCAGAGGCCAATCTAGTTTGCCTACCCATGAAGGCTGGGGAACCTGGACAGATAAATGAGCATCCTGCTGTTCTTGCTTCCCATATAACAGAAGAGGAGCCAGTGAGATGATCACAGAGGTCCTTTCTCCTCTAGCCTCTGACCTTCAGACTCCATCATTCTTCTATTGCTTCCCTCCTCTTCCTGGGAAGTGATACAGTCAGGCTACTGTTAAGATGGAGTGGGTTTGAGATGAGAGTCTAATGGTGGTCCCTAAGACTGCTGGCTCAGCTTCAGTCTCCTTTGCAGCACTTACTAGCTATGGTACTTTGGGTAGTCTACCTGAGAACACTATGTCTTGGTTTCCTCATCTTTAAAATGGGATAATAATAGTAGTATCTATGAATCATGGCGTTAATCAAATGAGAGAATCTACACAAAACACTTTCTATAGTATATGCTGCAGAGCAAACATGGGATAAATGTTTGCTGAAATGATTGGTACTATGTGTCTGGAGGAAGACTGTGGTACTCTCTCTCTGCAGAGTCTACCACATATATAGTCAAACAGACCTACTGAAGATGAACATTTTCTAGAGCAATGAACAAGACCCTTTGATTAAAATAAACATCCCCAGCTGATGCCATGAGTTCTTTTATAGTGTAAAACCAACTTCAACACTAGTTTATACCCATTTTATATTTTAAACAAGTTATTTATTTATTCATTTGAGTGTAAATACAATTATTAGAAAGTATACTTGATAATAGAAAAACAAAATAAAATAAGTAAAACCAGTTTCTTGTGTATACTTATAAGTTAGACTCCCATTGTAGTTATATCATAAGTAACTTCTTCAAATGGTTCAGAAAATTTAATCTGGAGAAGCTACATGAAGTGAGCAAACCCACAGTTTGCTCACATATACAAATTTGGCTTGACTTAAAATGGCTACCAGACTGAATCACAGGGAAGAATGGCCACTGGCCACTATCCTTGAACTTTAGTCCACACTCCATGACATTCCTGGTCCAAATACTTCAGAGACACCCAAAATGCCACAAAGGTTGACATCACCAGCAGCCCTGCCTTGAAATGGGAAACATGGTTCTAAGTCCATCCCAAGAAAAACATTAATATTCTAACCAGATAGCAGATATGTATACATACAGAATGGAATCGGCAAGTTGTTTGTGTATCTGATTGATGGCTCTCTGATAAAAAGAATGGGCAATTTGATAGAAGTATATGAAGCAGTATATGTATGATGTTTAGCAAAGGGGAGCTGCTTACTGGATTGTTTTTCCTGGCTCGTTCAGCTTGCTTTCTTATAAAACCTAGGACTACCAGCCCAGGGATGGCACTACCCACAATGGCCTTGGCACTCTTTTCTTGATCACTAGTTGAGAAAATGTCTTACAGCTAGATCTCATGGAGTCATTTCCTCAAGGGAGGCTCATTTCTCTGTGATGACTCCAGCTTGTGTTAAGTTGACACACAAAACCAGCTGGTACATGGACACTTGAAGCTCACTGCCCAGTCATCCTAGCCTAAACAGTGAATTCCAGGCCCCAATGAGTAGTGTGATGCACTACATCAAAAATAAGTGGAAATGGATCCTAAGGAAAGATAACCAGTCTTTACCACTGACCTCTACAGGTTTGTGTACTTGTACATATGCACACAACCCCATAGGAACACACACACACACACACACACACACACACACACACACACACACACACGGGGTGGGGGAGAAGAGGAAGGGGAAAGGGAAGGGGAGGGGGGAAATGGGAGAGGGAGGGAAAGAGGGGGAGGGGAGAGAGATGCATACACACACATCTAATTTAGTATTTGGGGCTAGCAGAATTTACTCCTAAGTTGTTTTGAATTATTTGTCTTTAGATGCTTTATTGATACAAAACCACATATAGTCCAGAATGGTACAAAAACTAAAGAAAGTAAGGGAGGAAGAAAAGAAGAGAAAGAAAGAAAAGGTATGGATAAAGCTTTGTCCCAAAATAAAACCAAACAAAAACCAAGCAATCCAGAAGCAGAGAAACCTGTCTGCAGTCTGGGGAGGGGGAATCTGTGTGCCTGTGGATGTCAAATTCATTTGGATATCACTATTTGCTTTTTGTGGCCTTATTGACTAAACCAGTCAACCACACAACCAACCATATCAGCTGTTGAAAAAGAAGCAGATGACCTAGCTCAGCAACAGAGCACATCCTGTTCCAATAGATAAAAGACATCATGTTTTCTAAAGTAACAATTTCTGTTACATGAATAATATTGCCTACAAACTGGCCATTCAATGAAATGTTTAGCCACTCATAAGAAAACATTAGTAAATAATTTAATTCACATTCATTAAATGGAATGGTACACCTAAAATCTGCCATGTTAGTGAACTTTAAAAATACCCATAAAGCTTAATTTCTAAACGTTTGGGGGGGAAAAAAAAGCAATCATTTCTAAGAAACATACATGGGTTTTCTTTTGACAGTGCACATAAGCATGGAAAATCCTGAATATTTCTGCTTTCAAAGGGACTAGGTTTTGCAGGTTATGGTAAATAAACATGTAAGACCAATGTATTTGAAGAAAGGTACCAAAATATGGGTTATTAGAGTCAAGAGACTGTTCATCGCAAATGCCATTGATCTTTCCAAGAACCTTGCTAAAAAGAACCAGAGAATCTAAAAATCTCAAGGGTGAAAATCAAGCTAAGCATAATAGAAAAACAACAAAGCTTTTAAAACTAGCATTGAACAGCAAATGACAAACTTGAAGATAGGCAGACCTCCAACAGACACACAATCCAATAGGCACACAATCAGTACTTAACAGACAAGAACATCTAGAATGAAATCTTTCCCAAAAGATCCAAAAGGAGAAAATATTCTTGAAATAAAATAAGATAAGAATGTAGATGAAAAGACCACATCATGTCCCTGAGAAATGATTCCAGATGATGACACAGACTTATTGTGGATCCAGCAGGACATTGTGTCAAGAACATCAAATCAACAGTGAGAGTAAAACTCCCGAGGGTGGGATCAAGCTCTCCAGTGGCCAAGCTCAGTGCAAATGATGACATAGTCACAAAGTTCTTAGGAAAAAGAAGTATGCCACAATAACTCTATTCTTCTAGGAGAAGACGAAAAACAGATATATTTTTTTTTTTTACATTTCTTATCAAAATAAATTCCAAATTAATTTAAAAAATAGACAGATGTAAAAATATAAAACTCAAAGAAACCAGTCTGGAGAGGTGACTTGGGTGTTAACGCGCTTAAGAGGACAGAATTTGAAGCCTAGAAATCACATAAGTTAATGAGCTGGCATGGTGATCCACCTGTAGTTCCAGCCTCGGAAGGTAGAGACAAGGTTTTCCAGAGCAAGCTGGCTTGTGAGACCGACCAGTTATATCAGTGAGCTCTGAGTTTGACTGAGAGAGCCTGCTGCAATGAATAATGTAGAAGAACAACCAATGATGGCTCCTGACGTCAACCTCAGGTAGTCACAGACATAGGCACATGCATACAAGCACACATTTACACACACACATGGACACATGTGTGTACACAAACACATAAATGGAAAAATAAAAATCTAGAAGAACAATTAGTTGCCATTTCTTTAGGGAAGTATTTTTTAAACATTACAGAAAAGTAGAAAAACTAAGGACGTATCTACAACGGTAAGGTAGTCAAAGGATTAGTGTTTCTAATAAGAATAGAGCCTATAAGACAGGAGTTCTCGATTTGGGGTCATGGCCATCAAAAAAACCACACATTTCTAATGGTCTTAGGAACTGAGACACTGCTCACTAGTTATAGAGCAGCAAAGAAAACAAATTTATGGTTGGGGGTTTCTAAGATTATCAGAAATGCCTGTTTTTTTGTTTTGTTTTGTTTTTGTTTTTTTTTTATGGTCATGACCCACAGGTTGAGAACCACCACTGTGAGAAAACACATTCAGGTCTTGCTGTGCACCGTGCTCAGTTCTGAGACCTCAGAGATGTGCTCAGAGCCCGTATGGAGCTTGTGACTATGGAGAAAAGATTCTAACAGGTGGATTCTCAGCTTATGGTTAGTTCCTTAAAATTGATCGGCCTCATAAAAGGATTTACAGTAGAACTCTTTTTTATAATCATCAAAGGCATTTTCAAGCCAGCTGTTACCTTATAACCACTTTGGGTACATGTTTTATAACAGTATCAATGCATACAACAATGGAAGTGCATACCTTGGTCCACCCTGCCTGCCATGTCTTAAAATTTTATTATCATTCCATTCTCATAAAGACGGGAAATTGCTTTTATCAGTTTCTCTGCTTTATACATAGGGAAACCAGGGAGCTTCAAGAGATTTAGCAGGGAATCAAACCCCATATATTAAACAAAAAATTAAGGTATAATTTAAACCCTCTCAAGGTCCATGCAACAAAGTCCCAGTATTTGCTAAGTGCCACACTGATGAAAGGTATGTCTGTAGTCCTATAATCAATCCATAGACATAATCTCCTTCTATGTACAGCATAGACAGCAGATTTGATAACACAGACAGGGCTTATTTATCTATTTTTGATCCCTTATATTTTCACTTCAATATAGTGTTCTCATTTTTCCCGATTTCATTTGTCCTCTGTTAGTCATTACTGAGGCAGCCTGACTGAATGGTACAGTGGCCTTTGAACTCTCTCTACAGAAAAGGCAACAGAGCAGGAAGAAACATACGGTGCCCATGCCATGGCAGCCCAATTTGGGGCCTCCTCAAGAGCACTCTGTGTCTGTGTTTCCCTTCACACATCCACCACGTTTCAGAGGTTTTGAATCAGCTTAGCATACAAGACAAGACAGGTATCTATCTGCCCTGCCACTGACATACAGCTTGACACTTGCCACACTCAACTTTGTGTGAAGAGAAAAGAGAGCTCTCCACGTTGGCACACATGAGTGTGTACACACTCTGTGGACCTTCCTTTGCATAAAACAGGAAACTGTCCACTCTAGGATCCCCCAGCTCAGAGAGAACACAGCATTCCACATTTGAGTAAACAATGTCTCAGCAGATGTAAATCTGTGCTCTTCAAATACAAAAGATCACTGGCTCACCCCATTGTTGGCAGAGGACTCTCTTCTTGCTTAAAATCTGAGGTGCTTGTAATTCTCATGGCTATCGTATGAAATCCCTTTCCAGTTTGTTGAGTTTATTTTTTCTGGATGGCTTTGCTGTGGTAATAGATTTTTTTTAACTGGGGGAGGCTTTACAGTCTAGCACATTTGCAGTTGATTATCCTGAGCTCAAGCCGGACAGATTCTCAGAGACAGTTTGCATGACCTTGGGAAGTGTAGGACAATGGCTGTGCTCTGTGAATTCACTAGACCTTACACATCACACGTGTCCAGTGGGGAGAGACACAGGGAGGGATGAAGATCTATGCACACTCATGAAAAAGATGCAGACTTTCCTTTGTACAGTGCTGTTAAACTCACCAGTGGCTTCCCTTTCTCTAGGATGTGCTGGATATTATATCCTTGAAACAAAGATAGGAAGTAACAACACGCTTATTCCCTAACACAGCATTACGCCACTCTGGAGAATGAATGCATTTTGCTCTTAGGATTGGCTCTTTGACATCAATTTTATTGCTACTCATTTGATAAATGTCGCTGTTAGAGGAAACAATGAAGCCCTGCTGTCACAAAAGGCACGGGTTGCTGGTTAGGAGGCTGTAACCACAACCCAGCATCCTTGCCCTGCACTGTAACTGCCAAGTGCCCTGTGCTAGTCCAGATATAACTTTATAATCAAGTGCAGTGATTTCCACAGCCACGTCCGCACAGCTATAAGAAAACGCGGAAGGAAGATGACATTTTTTATTTTTTTTCTGCAAGAAGAGAAGTTAGTGCCAATTCATCAGCCACCACAGAACAGGAGCAAGGACAGACTGGTCGAGACAGCAGTTAAGAAATTTCAGACACTGCCCATCACCCACTCAAACTCTATGGCTGCTGACCTCAGTACTAAGAGGCTAACTCTGACCTTATGCCTAGATGGCATTCACCTGCATGGGTTAAACACAAAGGGATTTATGGGACACAAGGGATTTGTGGCCTGAATTCAATTGTTCTCTCTCTCTCTCTCTCTCTCTCTCTCTCTCTCTCTCTCTCTCTCTCTCTCTCTCTCCTCCCCCCTCATCCTCTACCCCTTCCTTCCTTGTCGCCTCTCCTCCCCCTCCCCTCTCTCTGTGTTTATGTGTGTGTATATGTGTATATATGTATGTGCGCATATGTGAATTATGCAAATGTATATAAAATCCAGAAAATCAGCCTGTAGGGTCATTACTCACAAGTTTCTGTCTCCATTGTGTTTTGAGACAGGGTCTTTTGTTGGGTCCTGAGGCTTCCTGATTAGGGTATGATGAGTTTTTAATAAGCCCTAGATAAGGAAGAGAGGGAAGGAGGGAGAAGGAGAGAAGGAGGGGGGATGAGAAATAACGGAGGGAAAGGAGAGGGAAGTTAAGTTGGATATGTGACATATCTTCAAAGTCTTCAAGTCTTTGTGATATAATGTCTTCAAATGTCAATTAAAGTTTAACACTGAATGGGACTGGAGAGGTGGTTCAGTAATTAATAGCACTAACTGCTCTTCTAGAGGTCTTGAGTTCAATTTCCAGCAACCACATGGTGGCTCACGACCATCTATAATGGGATCCAGTGTTCTCTTCTGGTGTGTCTGAAGACAGCTACAGTGTACTCATATCCATGAAATAAATAAATACATATTGTTAAAAAGGTTAACACTAAAGCATACAAAATTAGCCTCAGCATTTCCTTCCTCTCAGATTTGCTTGTCACTGTTGAATTTTAAGAGTGCCTAGAAAGCTGCTCAGTCAAGTTCCTAATGCACAGTAAAAATTTAATAAATGTTAACCATTATTGTTAGGCAAGCGATTAAAAAGAAGTCAACCTTTTCTCTGTTTGTATCTAAATTTTATACCAGTTACATTTTCAATATTCTTTATTGTTAGTTTCTACCAGAAATTCTTTGGTTTGGGGTTTTGGTTCTTTTATTTTGTCCTGGTCTCCTTTATGGTATGGCGTGGTGTGATATTTATGTGTGTGTGTGTGTGTGTGTGTGTGTGTGTTGTTGTTGTTGTTGTTGTTGTTGCTGCTGCTGCTGCTGCTGCTTTTCCATTACCCCTTGATGCAACTCTTCTGAGCCTTCCCTCAGTTTTTCTCTTTCTGTATGAGGAAAATAGCCAGGAATTCTGGTACCAGAAACTCAGGTGCTTAGCAGCTCGGGTGCCCAGTAATTCCAGTGACCAGTAAATCAGGTGCCGTATCTCAGGACTGAAGAAACACATGTTGAGTCAGCAGAGACTCTGATTTAGAATCACATTAGGAGACATCATCCTCTGTAAATATTTCAAAAACTGACGGACAGGACCACTTCCACTACGCAAAATTACCATATGTGTCTATCACTCAAATGTTTTTCCATTCACAAATAAACTTTGTGATGCTATTCTTGAAGAATTAAAAAAAAAAGGAACTATGAATCCAAATTTCTATATACATCAGTCTTAGTCATTCTCATTCCCATCAAGGATTGGCAAGGGAAAGGGAGGCTTCTAAATTGATGATAGGAGTAAATCTGGCATAGTTCTGTAGGTCAGCCATGTCTTAAAGCATATTCAGAGCTAAAGGTCAGATTCCCAGAAGTTAAAAGTTATTTATTGAAAGCGGCAGCCTTCTCTTAAAACTACAGGCATGCTTATTTCCAGAACAGTCTTGGAGATGTGCTTGTCTAACTTAGTAATAAAACTTAGGAATAAAGTTAGCTTTAACACTGTTATAATTGTAAAAAAAAAAAAAAAAGCACATGAGTTCAGACAGGGCAGCTCTTCCTTTCTGCCACACACTGCATCCATCTGCCTGCTCTTGATCAAATGGTCCTGATTCTGTGACCTACCATACTCCCATTCTACCCTGTAAAGGCATTTGTACCATGCATAGTAGGCTGAGCTTTCTCTAAGCCTCCAGTTCCTCATCCATAGGATGGGAAAGGCTATCTATCACAAATGGTCCTGTCTGATTCTATTAGAACGGAATAGGTTCTGTGGTCCAGGTCCCCACATTCATACCATGTACCCCACGGCCACAGCTGTATTGCTAATGTCATTCTTCCCATCCCAGCCTATCCTAGTCACCCTGTACCTTCCCAGATTGTTTTCCCTGTCACTGCTTCCACTGCATAAATCTCGCCCAGCACTAAGCATATTATATTAGTCAAATATATACAGAAAGGGTTGCAAAAGAAAACACAGGAACACATCATCTTGTGAAATCTGAGTCATGAGGACATCTGCCAAAAAAATGGCAACTGCCCTGTTTCTCCACCGGTATTTCTGATGCCCTCCCTGTCCTGTTCTTCCACTGGTATATATGCCCCCTATATACTAAGTACATTATTTTCATTTTATCTAAAAGGAGCATGGGTTTCCTGGAGAACAGATGCCATCTGACAGTAATGGAAACACTAGCATGACTCAGATATTTAAGTAACCATTGACTTTGTCTTGTTAAATTACATCTAATAATAGGCCCAGTATATCCACACTTATCAAATGTGAATCTCGAATGGATCCAAGTCAGACTCCAATACCTAGGCATCCTTGGCAAGCAGAAGACTCACTCAGACATCTGCAGACCAGGTAAGAGAGGGCTGACAGCCAGATAGAAGGAAATCCAAGATCATCTAAAGACGTTATCAATATGTATGATACTAGAAATGACATAAATAAGGTTCTCTTCCAAAATTTCCCACATTTAACTGATAATCAGAATCAACAGGCACGTGTTTAAGAGCTTAGATTGCCAGGCTATGCCTCTGATTCTGTCAGAATCCCCTAGGATAAGGGAGAGACTGGAATGCCTGGGATTGGTAACACGGCCAATGGAGTCTGATGTAATCTAGGAAGCTCTATTACATTTCCTTCTGCGCTTTGGGGATGTTCCAGGTCCCAGAGAGACACTGGAAGTGCTGCCTGCCCTGTAAAGACACCTGGAACTCTGCGAGGGCAAGGAGAGACATTGGGAGGAGCTATTTTAAATTTCCCTTCTGCCAATTGAGACTGGAGAGCTAGAGGAAGTGGGAGCTCCAGAGAGACCGGGGTGGTCCCAAACATCAGCTTTAATTGCATAATTCGATTGCCAGGTGTTTTCTTCTGGGACAGAGCCTCCGTGTGGTTGCTGACAAACCCGGATCAGCATCCTTGGGAGTCTTTAAGCCTCGACTTATCATTTTACTTATGTTGAGAGGAAGTTCAAGGCAATATAAATAATGTATATCTCTTCTTTTAAAAATCGGCGTAAATATTTCATAGAACGTACAGTAAATAATAAATACATCTGAAAAAAACAATATAAATATTTGATAGTTTGCAGAGCAAGTCTTAAGTCTGGAATTACATATGTGTTGTATGCTCTGAAAAAATTAAATAAATCCTAAATTACATACAAATGGCTCAAAAGTGACCCACACATAGTCATGGGTACAGTTGTAAAAATTGTTGTGTTGGCTTCTTAGCCAGGGGAGTGTTAAATCAAGATGTCATGCTGTTTAACAGCATGCACTGTGAATCATCCAAAATTTTGGTAACTCCCAAGCTCCAGCGCCTTCTGATAATACTTGGCTTGCATCTTGAAATAATAAAAACGCCCTCTGCCTATGAGAGAAGCGCAGGGATACCACGCCACACAGCTGCTGCTTTGGATGCAAAGAATTTCCAATGCAACAACCACTGTCAGTGAGAGACAGGATAATCAGCATCAAATGCCTCTTACAAACAGGGCAGACACGATTGTCTCAAGCTCATCCGTGGGTCAAGTCTTTGAATAGAAAGCTTCAACCAGATACATTCCCCACCCCCACCCCCACCCCCGGCAGGATACCAGGGAATTATTTTCTATTCATAAAGTGATCGGCCATGGCATTGCAGACGTCTGTTCCTTAATCTGTCCCGTTTTCACGTGCCTCAGCACTTCTATAATTACACAGAGCTCCAGGCTCCACATAAACCCCCATCGGTGTCCTCATCCACTTCTGTTACTTTCTGTCCTGTGTGCCCTTCAAGTCGGAGTCTCAGTACAGTTCCCCTGGGGCACCATTCTCAAGGAACCTTGCATATGGCTTCCCTGTAGAAAATGTCCTAGAGAATCAAATAGTTGTGGTATTTGTATTATTCATTCATTCTTATTCCCCAGAACCTAGAAAAGTGCCTGATAGAAAGTCAGCTCCATAAGTATTTGTTGGGTAGATAAATGCATGCATGAATACATGCATTTCTGTCTGGCCTAGTGACCAAGGACACTATTTTTATATATCATGTTCTTAGAGCCTCATGTATACTAGGTGCCCAATAAAGATATATGGAGAAGATAAATAGACCTAATCAGATAATGTGTCTGTGTGTGTCTTTGTAGTGGAGGATTTTGTGTTGTGTGAAAGAGAATGGAGGGAAAAAGAAAAGAAACAGAGATCTTTATCCTGTGCCAAGATAAAGCTTCCCTCATTGAAACACATCCCTGGGGGAGATTAAAACGTGCATGCCTTAACAAATGTTTATAAAGAGAATGAGTATAGTTATTTTTTTCTAAAATAAATCCCTGCTAAGATTTTTTCAAAGGCTCCTGGTTACACCCATGTAGTGTTTATGTAGTACATACCTGTATGAAGCTAGAAATACAAGCACATTTAGCCCATTAGATTTTTGCATTGAATCGCCCCTGTGCACTTGATGGAGGCAATTTATTCACCTCATTTTCCCCTTGCAGGAAGCAAATCCAAATTAAAGAAAAAAGATCTAATGACTTGCCCAGAGGCACATGAAGCAACAACTGATCCAACTTGTTCACTGTAGCACTGTAGAGCACAGGCTCTGGAAGGCTACAGGCCTAAGACCAGTACAGCACCATAGAAGCCACCTGTAATCTACCCGTCAGAGAATATGCACCGGAGGTGAGTTCTACTGCGGACTTTGGCAGTGATGGATATCCCAAGAAAAATAAGACATGGCCTCAGAGGCGTGATGATCTAATTGACTTGTTAGACTGACTGACTAGTGGAGCTGCCAAGGACAAACTCTCTGGAAGCACTTTTATTTCAAAGCACATTAGACAGCAGTCACACAACATGGAAGAAAGGTGTGTCATTCGGATTTCCTCCCCTGTGTGTGGTTGAAGCAGAAAAGAAACCTGATGGAAGTATATGGGAACCCAAGTACAAGTTCCAAAGGACAACTTAAAAGGCTAAATATGCCTGGTGCTCTTTAGTGTCTCAGCCTAAGGAGCTTCTTGAGGACCCACACCATGGCCAAAGACATGATTTTCCTGTTGTGCAGAATTCTGTCCCATTCAACAGTCAAAGTCTCAGTAGAGGCAATCTGGTCTTGTGGCTATATTAGAGTAAAACTAGGAAGATTTTGGTAGGGAAAACATTAAGATCTCCACGGCCTCCCACCCAGAAACAGGTTCATGTTTCGCTGCATCTGCTGATGAGTAATTCTCAGAAAGGCAGAGCGGAGTTGTCTAGCAGAAGGAGGGAAGAAGGCTTCCACAGATAACAAATGTTCTTTCCCAACAGTTCCTGAGAAAAGAATTCCACAGTGTGGTGATTCCCCAGACTAGATTCAAGGAAGAAGCTGGACATTGGTGTTAAAAGGTCTCAGCTGCCATGAATTCACAAAATAAAAATTAACAAAAGAAGAAGAAGAAGAAGAAGAAGAAGAAGAAGAAGAAGAAGAAGAAGAAGAAGAAGAAGAAGAAGAAGAAGAAGAAGAAGAAGAAGAAGGAGAAATGCATATGACCCAGAATCAGCAGCAGGAAATGAAGCCTATGGGATTTATGTCATAATATAAGTCCATTCTAAATCTGTTTATTTGATTGCTAGGTAAGAGAACGCACTCTAATGAACAGATGTACCCAGTTAGCTGAGAAGTTAAAG
The DNA here is from genome assembly GCF_963924665.1 of Micromys minutus. Lineage (NCBI taxonomy): Eukaryota > Metazoa > Chordata > Mammalia > Rodentia > Muridae > Micromys > Micromys minutus. The sequence continues at coordinate 26,260,263 of NC_137954.1, read as the reverse complement.
ATGGAGGTTTCAAATAGCTGCAAATGAATTGGCTGTGTTTATGTGGAACTGCCTGTCTGGAGACCGTGGACTGCACTGATAGATCTAAGCCATGTGTAGGACCGTGCACACTCTACATGTAAATAAGGAGCGAGTTCCCAACAAGCTTAGTAAGTACTGGTGTCATTCACACCCACTCTTCTCCAGTTTCAGCTAAGAATACACAGTATTCACTGTGGTGCCTCTTAGGTTAGAGCAAAACAATTTGGTTCAGATCATGTATTATAATAAAAATCTTTTGTGTGGATGCAACATTTCAACATTTATCAGCTTCTCCATGAATATTCGTTCAGTTGAGCCTTTTTTTGCTAGGCCTATAATCTCCATTTCTGTTTTTATTTACAGGAAAGAGCCAGACTCGGGGAGATAAATGACTTGCCCAAGGTAAGAATCAGGGCCAACCAACTGGCTGTGTATTTCTTGTTCCAAGTCGTATGTAAAAGAAGAATAGGCAATACAGTGCAGCTTGCGCAAAATGTTAGTAATTCATGGGCTCCTAAAGTTCAGACTAAATTAAATAAACTAATAAACATTTACATCTTTCTGAGAATAATGATGAAAATCTTTGGGATAAAATAATAATGTTTTTTCAATGGAAGAATGAGTTGCGGAGAGCATGTGTCATCAGCTGACACACACCTCCTAGGGCTAAACTCTGCACGAACTCTTCTCCGAGGCAAGCCAGGGCTTGTTTTCATAAAGCTGGAAACGCCATTAGAGGCAGAAGGCAAGGAAACCCAAGGAAGAAAGACAACCATCTATACAATGAAAGTGAGAGATCTGAGGCCTTCCTGATAGCAGGGATGGAACCAGAAGAGCCCCAAATCTTCTCTAAAACAAGAAAGAGAATAACGTGGGCAGAAACAGGGCCTGCGCAGAGGGGAGAAGAGAGCTTGTGGAATATGAAGTGTACAAACACTTACTATAAAACACCAATGCCCCACCCCCACCCCAGTGGAGAAGAAAATGGGAAGGGAAGGAGTTGAGCAGGCTCCCTGACCTAGGTGCATAAGAGGTGTATGAAGGTCCCCAAAGCAATGTTCCTCAAAGAGTTCCCACCCAAGCTACAAAGCCGGACACTTGGAGGTGCAGTTAAAAACAGTATGGCACAGGAACACCACACTAAGCAAAGACACTGACATGAGACCCAGGTGGTGAAAGAAAGAAGAAATACTCTAGAAATTCCACCTGGGAAACTGAAGACATATGGTGGTACCCATTTTTCTTACCAATTTGCTTTGAAGTGTAACATCAGACTTAAAACTCATTTCTCAGTTTAGCACTCGTAAGACACACAGCCCTTGATCCTTGCAATTTTTTTCCCCTATACTGGATAGATTCTCTGGGAGCCAGCCAAAGAATCAGATACGTTATCATTTTTCCAACGATATCCGGAATGGCTCTGCTTTATGGTCGACTTTCTACTATGTGCTAAACGTAGGGAAAAGAATAAGGTAAAGTCTTTGTCCTCTAGAATCTCAGAGTGATTGGGACATAGATTCATACACACAGATTCTTATGGAAAAATTGGTAAATGACTATAAATATAATCAGAGCAAAACCTAAATACAATAAGTTCTGGCCTTAAGGAAGTGACTCTTTCACTTCTTGAGTTTCAGTCAAGTATCCAGAACTGTGGTTAAACACTTGCAACCAACTATTTAGTAAGCCACACCCTAGCTATCAGAATAGTCTTTCTAAACTTGGGGAAGTGCCTTAATTCCAGGGCTTCTAACTGCCTGCTACATGGGAAGTATCCTATATGCAGCAATGATTGTCTGATAACTACTATTATTCATGTCAGTCCCCATATGTCATGCATTTGCTTTTCAAATTACTATGAAGCAAGAAGTGGGAAAATCAGTTTCTTGATGAGATACAAGGAAAGTATACAATTGGCTGAAAACTCACAATATTTTAAAATTCAGACCCACATTGAATTTTCCAGTTATTAAATAAAAGAGCTAGTTATTAGGAACAACAAATTTCATATGTATACATTTGTGCATATCTGGGCATCTACTATTTAAAAGAGGCCTGCAGATAATTATTAAAGCAGCTTCCAAGTACAATTTCTATTTATTCATATATTCTATTTATATATGGATATATGTTTTTTCAGAGACAAAATCTGACTTATATAGCCCTGGCTAGCTTGAAATTCCTATGTAGACCAGGATGACCTTGAACTCAAAGAGATCTGCCTGCCTCTGCCTCTCTAGTGCTGATATTAAAGGACTAAATCACTATGACCAATTCAATTACACTTTAGCATTATGAACAAAGCAACTCATTTCTTTGGCCAGGTCTTCTATTTTCTCATTTTATTCTAAAACTCTAAAATAATTATATATTTATAATATATAATGATTATATGATAAGAAAATATATATGATTATAAAATGACTATATATAATGAATATATATAGTGATCATATATAAATACAATAAATATATGTGTGTTTATTCAACAACAATGTTACAATTTAGAATTGCAGCAAATAGTGGGGGCACATATTTCTCAGTATTTTTAAATTCTTGGTATGTTACTCTGAAATTCAAAAACAATAGATTAGTATGCCCAGGAACTTTCAGAAATTTCAAGATTATAATTATTTTAAACATACTAACAATCTTCACACTTTATTATTTAGATAGCTAAAATTGATAATTAAATAGTAAAATATACCAAATGAAGCAGTGACACATTCAACTGACTTATACAAAGTATATTGCATGTGTAGACTCATTAGCATGCATTTTATTCTTTGATTCCATTTTCTGATGCTCCTTTGTAATTATTGTGCTATACCAATAGTTACATTTGTTTACATATATACATCATAGGCTAGGCTCTGCATATAAAAGAGAACATACTTTTTTTTTTCTTTGTGAGATTCGGTTACTTCACTTAAAATTGTATATGCATAAATTACCAACAAGAACTCTCTGAGAAAGAAATGAGGAAAAGTATTATTCCAGCTCCCCTGAAAAAAATTACCTAGGACTATACACAGCGAAAGAAGAAGACCTTTACAGTGAAAACGTCAAGACACTGAGGACATGAAAGAAGGTACTAGAAGATGGGGAATGAAAGACATTCCCTGCTCTTGGGTTTGTAGAACTAATATTGTGTAAATGACTAAATTACCAATCTATAGATTTAACGCAAGCAAAACCTACCAATATCCCAATGCTGTCTTGTTTCAAAGATCTAGGGAAAAAATTCAAGAGACCATACAAAACCTTGAGATACCACATATAGCCAAAGCAATCCTCATAGAAAAAACACAGCTAGGGCTGTTCACAATATCCATTCTACTATGTAGACTGATGTCTATATGCAGGTGAGGGCAGGAACAAGATAAGGCAAGGCCTGTGATTGGGCAGTGAAAAAGAAAGGCAAAAGCAGAGTTTTTGAAAGGCAAGAGACAGAGGAGAAGGGAGGCAAGATACCAAGATGGAGGATGAGAAGGATGAACCACCCCCATGTGGCTTTAAATAGCCACAGGTGACCATGAATGTCTTATGAGGAATGAATAATTACGGGATAATTTGTCTTGTCTAAGTGGGCAGTTTATATAAATATCAATTGGCTCTAAGTTTATTGTGTGGATGTTTTGTGGAGTGAAAATGTATTGATATAAACCTGATTGATAAATTACAAGCTTCTAGAGTTTTGATTTTGTTGGGTTATTGGGAATTACGACTATAACCCAGGGGGTAGATGCTGGGAATGTGAGCAAAATTCACAGCAGAGACTCACAAGAGAACAGGCAACCTGCTGGGGCCAGAGAGTAGCAGGAGTTATCATGATGGTATGGTGCCTGGAACTGTTTGCCATTGATTAATATTTACAGTACTAGTAGCTAGAGTGAGACGCACCGCTGGGGAATGGCATAAAAACGGACAGGTGGACCAGGGGAGTAGAATACAGGACTCAGAAATAAACCAACAAAGCTATACCACCTAATTATTGGCAGAAAGGAAAAAAAAACATACACTGGAAAAGGGAGAAATTCAACAAATGGTTCTGGCACAGCTGGGTGTCCCCACCACCACCACTACTGGGAATGAAATTAGGTGCCTATCTTTCACCTTCCACAAAACTCAACTTAAAATGTAATGGCTTTCATTTTAAAACCGGAATTCTGAGACACCTAGATCAAAAGAATGAGAATATTCTTCAAGACATTAGGGTAGGCAAGAACTTTATGAATGGAATAAGAGTATCGCAGGAGCCAGACCCAAGTATCAACCCATGAAACTACAAGTGAAATTGAAAGTTTCTGCACAACAAAGGAATCTATCAGTACTTAACATGGACAGCCCAGGATAGGAGAAAGTCTTTCTCAGCCACACTTCATATGATAGGCCAACATCTTAAATTTATGGAAAATAAATAAATAAATAAATAAATAAATAAATAAATAAATCTCCAATAATTAAATACCAAGAAAATAATAGGGTCAGCCAAGATGGACTAACGAAATGAAAGACAATTTCAAAAGAAAACAGGTAAACTGTCAGTAACTGTTTTTGAAACATGTCATGATGGAATTGCCTCTTGTCATGACTGGAATGTGACTGAAATCTACTTTGAGATACTTTGACACTTCAGAAGGTCAAGAAATCTGACAACAGGAGTTGGGAGGGTATGAAGAGAGAGGAACCCTTATTCACTGCTGGTGGGCTTGTGGATTAATACAGCCACTATGGAAATAGGGCTGTGGTGTTCCTCAAATGGTTAAAAATAGAGCTACCATATGACCATGTATTTTTCACTTGTGGGCACATCTCCAGAGAACTCTGTACCCTACCGTAGAGATATTTTTACTCCATGTTTACTGTTGCTCTATTCACTACAACAAGGATATGGAGCCAGCCTAGGGACCCGTCAACAGTTGAGTGGATAATGAAAATGTAGTGTATATAAAAATAGAATATTATTCAGTTCTAAAGGAACAGGAGATCAACAAACTTTTCAGAAAAGTGTATGGCCTTTGAATGAACAGAATGGTAATATTCTGATACAGCTTCCTTGTCAATAATCTAAGCCTGCCTGCCCGAGACTTAAACTGGTCATAATGCTTAAGAGAGCAAGAGCTACAAATAAAGCAAAGGTTAAGGCATCAGGTCACTTCTTGTCAGCTGCAAGGGGAAATGCTGAAGTTCTTTTGGCAATAAGGAGGAGACCCAAGAAGAGGGAGGAAGAAAGGGGATGCCAAGGGCCCATACCCAGTGTCTCTGCTCCTCCCTACCATCCAGGCGTTAACTTTGCAGGTAGACAAATGTGCATAGGGTCCTGAGACTGCCTTAGGATTGATTCCTAAGAGAGGATTGCTCCTCCTATTTCAGGGTACACATTACTAAAAGCAAGAATTACCATGAGGAGATAAAACTTAGGTAGAGAGCCAAATGGATACTATAAACATGTAATCTGAGATCAAAGATCTTTGCAACTCTGCCAGAATGGAGAGCTATGGGGAGCAGGTTAAGGACCTCAGTAAGTCTAGAATTACTGGGACTATGCACATAAGGCAGGGCTTAAACTATAATGTTCAGCAATAGGACCCAGCACAATGTCCCACACCAGATGACTCTAGCTACACTCAGCACATAAGCACAGGGTACCAGTATCCAACTGGAGAAAGCAAAACAACCCTCAGAGGAACCTAGTAAAGATCCAGCAGCACCCTCTCCCTCCCACTCTCCATAGACACGTTTTATACTCTGTGCCATTAGGAGAAAAGAGTTTATAAAACTTCTCTTTAAAAGAAGACAAAACATTTATCTGAATGAGATTCCCTTTCAAGGGACTCATTGAAAAATAAAAACTACTAGAAATGCTACAGACTGGAGATGCTCTGACTGCTCAGTTGGCAGGGTGTTCACAGATATGCACAGAGTCCTTGGTTCAAAGCCAGCCTTGCATAAAGCTGTGGTGGTACATACCTATAATCATACCCTTCAGAAGATAGAGGCCGAAGGATTAGGAGTTCAAGGCCATCCTCTGCTACATATGGATTTCAAGGCCTGGCTAGGTTCCTTGGGGCCCTGTTGAGGAAAAAAAAAAAAAAGGAGATGGGGAGGGATAGGAAGGGACAGAATGGGAATGAAGAAGAATGGAGAAATGGAGGGAGGGAAGGGAGGGAAAAGAGGGAAGGGGTAGGGAGGGGAGAAAATGGAGGAGAAGGGAAAAGAAGGGAGGGAAGGGGAGGGAGAAGGGGGTGGGGTGGGGAAAGAAAAGGGAAAGGAAAAATATCACAAATAGTATTATCCTTAATTGCAGTGATCTTGTTTTCCTGTTCTTCTGACCACATAAGCAAGGGGTTAGGGCAATTAAGGTTACTAGCAAGTAAAGCTGGATTTCGCCTGCTTCACTGATTGGTTTTATGGGGAGATCCCATAGTTCCAGGGACAGATAGTTGTACCCAGTGTTCCTGGTAGAGACAATATTACTTATAAATAATGGATACCATGTTCTCATAGTTTGCTCTTCACTTAGAAAACAACATTATCCAAAGAGAATTTTCATCTTAGAGGTAGTTATTCTTTTTAAAGGGAAAAAGCATCATGTTCCCCTCAACAAGAAGAAAATACTGCTGAATGTGTAGAAAGCACAGGCAGTCAGCTTCTCTTCCATAGCACTGGAGACCTCCCTTCCAACAAAAGGCTACTCCCACAGGCTCTGGGGAACAACGGTTTCCTTTTTGGCATCCTTTCAAATTGAAGGAAAAAAATCTCCTCTGTTACATATACATTACTTCCAACTCTGAAGAGAAGCCCAGTGCCCAATATAAAGCCAAGGAAAACCAGGAAGAAAGAAAATTATTACAGAATCCAAAATTCTGACGCCCACAAAAGCTGAGAGAGCAGGTTTTCCTACCGGTGGTGTTGAGTACAGAGAGACATGGTAAAGTTAAAGCCTCTCACCCTGACTCCTTCATGAGACAAAAAGTCCACCACCCAGATTTCTCCCTCCTCAGTTTCCCCCAAATCTTTGAGACCCCATCCTTTGTCCAGATGGGATAAGTCTACTTTGCAATGACATATAGCCATAGGGAGGAGGCAAATAACCAAATAGCCTTCTGTTTATCACCAGGACCTGAAATCTGAATTGCAAATAGAAAATTTAAAGCGGCAAGGCTTGATAAATAACTTCCCTTTTTTCTATTAAGCACACAAACTTTATGAATCATAAGCATTGTTTTCTTTTTTATATAATAAAATGAAACTCTGATGAGATCTCAATGATGTAATTGAACTCCACTGCTGCTTCCCCACATCCTTTGGTAAACATCGTGGTAACAGGTAACAAAAGCCACGAAGATGTCCCCAGTTTCTGGATAGAGCGCTATTACCACAGTTTTGAGAATGAAACCAACAATCTTCAGCAAAAAGCAAATGACCTCTGTACAAAGGTGTTTACTGAAATACTTTCCCTACTGCCAAACCAAATAATAAACAAAAACTGGATACAACTAAATATCCCCCAAATCATTTTGTGATGCATTAGCACAACATTCTGCTTCCTCGAAATTACCAGTAATGAAAACCACCTGAAAACATAGGGCTACATTTGAAGACAATATGTACAAATTATCTAAATTGTTGACCTAATAGAATCTTTAATATTTCTTTTAAAAAAAAAAAAAACTATTTTATGTTTTCAAATGAGAAGTTCCTCACAAAAACTTCGGGGCAGTGTGCCACATTGTTTCAAAGGACTTTTCCCTCCAATGTAGATGAAAATCAACTCCAGTGAGACTGAAGAGCAACAATGGGATCATGCCTGACTCACCAAGTTTTCTCAAAACAAAGACACCAAAGTAACAGAATTTGTGTATTTCGTTCCAAGTTTTTTTTTGTTTCTTTGTTTTCTTTCTGAAGGTTTCTCCTTTAACTTTGGAAGTAAAAAGACTAAGAAGAAAAAAGAATCATTACTAAATTATTTCTGTTTTGTTTTGTTTTAAAGCAACTATTTGGTGAGTGACTACAGAAACAAAACCTCAGCAGAGAAGCCAGTAGCAGCTTTGACAAGATTTAGCAAGCAAATAGAGTTCGCACACCTATGAAAGAATGGCCCTACCAAAAAAAAAAAAAAAAAAAAAAAAAAAAAAAAAAAAAAAGAATGCTATAGGAGCTCTATTAAATCAAAGCTTTAAGAAACTTACAGTTAACCAGGCATTTGTCAGAGCCCAGTGTTTGAAGGGTAAAGTTTTCTAAGGAGAAAATAGAAACCCAAGCCATTTAAGCAGCGATGAACAGTAAATTGAATTTAGTGCTCAAATGTGCATTATACTTTGGAACTGAACTTCTTTGGACAGCATGGAGCAGCAGGAAAAGGTACCCACCCAGTCTTCAGAACACTGGGTGCCAACCAAAATGTGACCAGCATCTCCCCAGTGGTCTACTAAAGGGGAAATCCCAACCCTGTTTCTTTATGGTTTTGGCTTCAACTGAAAATGGAAGGAGATCATTTAGATCTCCCAGATGTGCCCATAGGATCAGATCTGTTCCAGGTTGGGATGTTCAGAGGGGCTGTAATTAGATAGATGTTCAGAGATCATCAATCCAGTCACACTTTGTCATGAGATGAATACCTCACCAAGGTTAGGTCTCCATAGCTGATACTCGCCAGCTTCAGATTACCAGACACGCAGCTATATTCCAATCTAACAACATCAGACTCACTGTGTAGAAATGCACTATGTAGATTTAAAAATTGTATTATGTGGAAATGAGGTTTAGGCATGCCAGTCAGAGGGTTTTAGAATGATATGGTATATGTGAGTCCTTAGCTCCTTTTCAGGAAGGCTCTAGGAAGCAAGGTGTGTTGTGAATGGGATACTATCAGGATCTGTCATTTTGCATCTTACCTTTTCCTACTCTACAGGAGAGAGAGTGTCACTGCAGTGACAATAACTGCAGAGCAAGCCATAGTCACTCATGTAAACTAGACTATTTGGCTGTTTTGGTCTATACAGAATTATTGTTTCTGACTGTGTTCAAACCTGTTTGCAGGGAAGCTGTGTTTTTATCTTACTCAAACCATGACCAGAGAAAAGAATGGTCTGGTATTGATATTCCGAGAAACTATTTATGTCTACCAGATCATTGTGGTCTAGCTGATAGACAGACAAGCTCTGAGCTGACAACACTGGGCTGCATTTTTCTTTCTCTCCCTGAAGAAAATAATTGACTCCAGGAGTAAGTAATTAGCTCAGAAGCCAGCAAAAAGGAGACCCCAGACGGGGAACTATTGAAAAGTAGTCAATCCATGAGGCCAAAGCCCTAGGGAAGTGAGTCAAAGAACTCAACAGTACTAATGTGGAAAAAAAAAAACAAAACCAAACACACACACACACACACACACACACACACACACACACGACAGACACATTACACGGTTACATAATTAACTGTGAGGTGCAGTGCCTCTACCTGGAGCATGCCCACAGCCTATGGAGTTCGTCAGTAACATGATTTTTAATATGGTGAAACTTCATCAGGCATCATAGTAAGTCATGTAGCTTTCCTGGCGTATCCACCTAGAGTGTAAGGCTAGTGCCAAGATATCTCACTCCTTCATCTGGTTTATATGGTCATCGCCAATCACATGCAAACACACTCATGTGAGCATATAATTAAAGATAGAATAAATCTTTTGTCTATTTGAATAGTTTGATTAATGTAGGAAACTATCAAAAATGTGGAAACAATATTTCAGAGAAAAATCACCAGGTAAAATGAATATGCATTTCGGAGTACACGATGCCTGCCTTCTTGGATTCAGGGATTATGTCCATTTCTCAGTTGGTTTACCTGCTCCCATTAGCAAATATTCTCTGATAATTTTTGTTGAGTAATAGTGTCTTGCTAAGCCCAAACCCATTTAGTAACAAGAACATTTGTGGGCTCTAATATGGAATTGGTTATTTGGTCTGACTAGCATCTGGAAGGTAGGAGTTTGAATAACTTAAAAGTAGATAAAAACATATTATGGGACACAAGACCCTATCTGTGATGTCATGTCCTACCCCAACCCCCATACCGCTGTGCCTGCATCCCCCTCCCAGCACCACATCCCTGGATTTCCTGTGGCATTTGTTGAAAGCACAGTAACATTAGACACAGCACAGTCATCGGTATCTCAGGAAGCCACTCAACAATTTTTGGAAGCTGCAAAAGCATTAATGGCCTGGAAAACAGCAGAAGAGAGATGGTGTTCATTCCAGTAATTAACTTGGCATCAGGAGAAACAGGGAGGCCCCTGCAGAAGGCATCTGATGCCTTTCCTTAGGGAGAAGTCACACTGGTACCTGGGTGGATCTGTGACCTTCGGCAGATGGAGTAGCATTCAGCATTATCAAATCAGAACAAGGAAGACAATAAAAGCAATGTAGTTTTCTGTTTGTTGAACGAGTCTGGTAACAAGGGACTAGGCTTCCTTAGGAGTCCCAATCAGTACTTTTACCTGCCTTAAAACCATCCGATGTTTCCTCGTTCTCTCTGATTTTGAAGATTCCATGAGGGGTTCATTTAAAGCTCTAGGACATGCCCGCTCACGCTCACACACTTCATTCTTACCCTTACGATCCTGTTTCCAAAAACTTGACTGCCCCTGAGAAGGCCACATGAGTCATGTTTTGAATCCATGATTTTCATACTTGGTTAAATACTAGAATCGTCAGAAGATCGTGGAAGATGGCTCACCAGTACACTGCTGTCACACAATGCTCCCCCACAAAAGAAATCCTGAATTTAGTCCTTACAACATATTTTTTTAAGTGCCAGGGGCTATAGCATGTGCATGCAACCTCAGTGCTGGGGAGGCAAAGACAGAAAGATCCCTGGAGCTTGCTATCCAGAAAATCTAACTAAATCAGTAACCTCCAGATTCAGAGAAAGAGCTTGTCTCAAAGTATAAAGAGCAAAGTATAAAGGAGCAAAGGCTTGGCACTGGACTTTGGTGTGCACACTCATGTAGCATGTAACACACACACACACACACACACACACACACACACACACACACACAACACGTAAGGTTGCCACGTAAAGCCCTATTCCAGACCATTTACAACGGAGTTTCTGTTACTAGACACAGGCATCAGCAGGTTTTTTAAAGGCTCCCCAGCCAATTACCCTGTGCCACCAAGTCTGAGAACCAGTACTTTGGGGGAAAGAATGAGAAAAAACAACCTGAGACCAGTAAACACCGAAGTACAGAGACTTGGTTGGAATGGAACCAAGCTAACTCCCCTGTGGTATTTTAGGGCCAGCCATCCCCCAAGAGCTAAAGAGGGTTGAAAGGACTGTCTGCAGTTTGAGCAGAGCTGAAACTTGTTTGAGCAGAATATGCTGCCACCATGGAGCAAGAATGAGTGAACCTTTTAAGCCAAACGGAGGAAATCGAGCATGCTAAGGTAGATGAAGGGACTGTTCCTCTGTGGCTCTTGGGACTCTTGGAGGAAATTATTTTATCCAAGCCATAATTGGCCAGTGTTATCAGAGCTCCCCTGGGGTATGAGCCCTCTCCATGGTTAGGGATGCTCTCTTTTGGTTACTACTACTACTACTACTACTACTACTACTACTACTACTACTATTTCCCTAAGAGTTTCCCATCTTGACTGCTTGGTAAACTTTTCTGGGTACCAATCACTGAAGACCAAATCATGGTAACAGACTTTTGACTTTAAGGAGCCAGGATGTGCCCAGATAGCAGAAACAGCTACATATGTTCTTCTCTGAAACCCACATACTTTGCCATACATTGAAACCAGCTAAATTTTGCTAAATGGTAAGCTTAGGCACACAATCAGAGGAGAGTGATTCACAATTATACCAAGTGACTTGTCATTTAATAACATTACCAAGGTGTTTCTTCTCCTATAGTGACCCAGATTACTGGTCCCAAATCCAGTTTTCAGCTCTTCTGGTTTCTTTCTTTCTCTTGGTACTACAGAGGCATTGGGCATCCATCAGATCATCCCATGTCTCCATTTGACAAACTTTTATCAAACATAAAAAATAATATAGTTCTTATTAACGGGGTATTTGCTATGTGACTACTGGCCTAAGCACTTTGCATACATTGGCTCATTCAAGCCTCATAGTGCCCTTTGATGGCAATACTATCATTAGGCCCATTATAAGCATCAGGCTACTAAAATACAAGACATGAAATCACTTAACCAAAGTCACAAGTCTAAAGCAATACCATGAGTGAAGGGAGCTGGGATTCTAGGTCAAGCCAAGAGGCTCAGCAACAGTCTCTCTGGGAAAAGCCAGGGTCTAGTCTGGGGTTTTCTGGCTCTTCCTTTAGATCACATACTTCCTAATTTGCTGCTGACATCTCCACACAAAGGTATTTCTAAGTCTCTGTCATGGTTCATTTTGCACTGCTACAGAAGAATATCATGCCTTAGTGATTTCTACATAACATGTATCTTCTACTGTTTCAGAACCTGAGAGGTTCAGGGTCCAGACACAGGCATCTGGACTGGGTCTTCTTGCCATGTGATAACATGGCAACATATCACATCAGGAGACTGGGGGTGATCTCTGGTCTCTATTCCTCTTTTTACAAAGTGGTTAACCTTATCACATTGAGCCTGCTCTCATGACCTCAACTAGCTCTAATATGGAGTCTTCTCTCTAAATACCATCAGCCTACAAGCATGGGCATCCTATTTCCAATGCATAAACTTCAGGGGGTGGGCATTAAAACTTTAGGAAGTACCACAAAGTCACAGGAAAATGCAACACATTGGTTGAATATAAAACAGAATTTTCAAAGCCATTGCTCCTGTGATGGACACACAGGTTACTTCTGACACTTATAAGCATAAACAAAAATTGGGGGCCTTCTTAATTCAGACTCACTCTTGAGGATTCTGCAAAGCATTCTGGGGCATCTCCCTAGGTTTGAAATGTGGGGTGGAAGGCACTCACACATTTCAGTTCCCGTGTGCTGCACATTGTCACTTACCATCCAGGATCCATTGAACCCTGTACGCTCCTGTCATTAATGCTTGAGAGCCATGCTGCACAGGTCCTGAGACCAAATGAACAACCACAAAACAATTTAGAGTCTTTTATTCTTTAACTGCCAGCTCTCTACCTAAGCCCCTTTTAGCATAAGCCAATTTTCTTCAGAATTGTTGCAATTATTTTTACTCTCACTAAAAATAGATTATGTATTACTTAGCCTAGTTAATACCACATTCCCAAATCCCAGTTATAATTTTAAATATGATTTCACTCTGTGAATAACTCATAATGCATAAAAGCTACCATGTGTATTCTTGTTTTCTGTGCAACAATAACTCAAAATTAATATGAAAGTTATAATACCCACATTCCTACAGAATGTATACAGATATGTTCTTGGCAATGGTAGCCTGCCCAAAGAAACACCTTAAGAAATATCGATCTCACTAAAACGTGTGTTGGGTTTAAAAGGATTGGGTGGGGGTGAGTCTCAGGAGCAGAGGAGAAGAAGGAATAAAAAGAAACTATTCCTAACATCCAAACCAACAAAATGTGCTGGCCAGATTCCATTGGCAGGAAAAGATTTTATAATTTCTTTTCCATAATTTAGCCTAGTTGGATAATTGCATTTAGAAAAATAAGAGAGTAACCACAGATGTATATGTAATGGAATTTTTTTTAATGCAGATATGTCCCTCATGGAATTAAAAAGGGGCAATAAGAAGGCTATCATTAACTACTTTAGAACAAAAGTTGTATTCACTCTAACCGAAGGAATAATTAACATCAGTCAGGAAGACACAGAATGCCAATCTTATCCCCTTGTCATTTCTGAAAGCTGCCTTGTCAGTCGCACGCCCACTCTCGTTGACAGTCAAATACATTTCTCAGGAATAGATCAGCTTCCTCGGGTGGAAGGAGCGAAGTTTTCATTTCCAGACCAGTTTGATTCGAAGAGTTCAGAACTCTGGTTGACCAAGTTGCCTTGGCTAAAGTCGCTTTTGGTTCTCTAGAAAGAAATAGTGCGAGAAAACCATCTGCAGTGCAAGTTTCGGGTTCTGCCGAAAGGCTGCAGACCCCCAGAGGGATCACTCAACTTCTCCTTCTGAAGTCTGCAGAAGGAAATCTGTCCAGACCTTTCCAACGCAGGAGACTGGCTCCTGCCTCCTCTTGGCAATCCCTTCACTTCACATCCATCATCGGAACTCCTACTTCACTAATCCTCCAGGCTCCCTCTGTGGATCTATGGAGCCCACTCAGATAATCCAGAATAATATGCCCGGCTCCAGATCACTGGTACTAAATCCATTTGTGGCATAGTCACAGATGCAAGGAAGCAAGACATGGTCCTCACTGGAGGCCACTGCTATCATTAGTTATGTATCATGTGACAACGTGTACTTTTGCTGGACCCCAGGCTCCTTACCTGTCACATTAAAAAATGTGCCTTGATTTAAGGACTAAATCAAATAATTAGGCTCACAGAGCGAGAGCCCAACAATCACAACCCACGGGAACCCTGAACATAAAAACAGGATAACAAGAATAATGTAAAGAACCAGGAGCTTCTCTGCTCTGTTGGCATTATCTTCATTTTTCCATTGCTCACTCCCCGTAGCCATCTTTCCGGGCAGAATGAGCAATATGGCACTTAGTTTTACTTAGCTGTGATCAGAATGGGTGTTTTTACTCACAAGAAAGGAAGGTGTCTGTGAGCTGTTAAGAGACTAAAAGAAAGCCCACTCTGAAAAGACCGTATAATGCTCACACAGTTCAAAATAAAGATTGGAACCAGGGAATGATAGAGACACTGAAGAGCCTTGAGCTGCACGTTTCTAATGCCAGGTAACCCTCAGGGACATCCCCAACGAATAGGACTAGAAAAACCTGATTGACTGTATGGTTGCTTATAACAACAGTCTTCATAAAGAGTGAAAGATGTGTAAATGAATTTTTTTTTTTTTTTTGCAGCAGGGAAACGACTTAATAAATAAAGCTCACATTTAAGAGGAAGCAAACAAATGTCAAAAAGAATCAAGTTGCAGCCTATTGCGGGTGATTTTGTTTTTCATACTGGGTTATGTTCCAACCTATGCAGGGTTGTTCTTTGTCACAGGCCAAACCCAATCTTGTTTATCTGTGAGGTTTGTTGGTTTTACACCAAGGAACAGGTTGAGTTTGGACCTGCCTGGATGAAGCCTGCCCACAGGTGAGCCAGCCGGTTTTCAAATCTGAGTCAGACACTGAGAGAACTCCTCCAGCTCCCAAGATTCCATGGACTGCAATCAGGGTTCAGAGCAATGCTAAGGTAGTCCTGGATAGTAATTAATAATAATAATAATAATAATAATAATAATAATAATAATAACTATTAAAATGATTAATTTCAGAGTTGAGGCAGATCAACCTTGAGTGGCTAGCTAAAAATAAAGAGGACCATCAGTGAGAGTCTCAGTTATGAATCTTCAGCCACACCATTGTTCGAACTAACATCTATTCTCCACACCTGGATCTAAGACTTGGGGACTGTGGATTCTTTTGAATTCATACCGTTGACCCAAGATTCTATATGGAGGTAGGAAGGCTGGGAGATGAAGTGCTAGCATTCATGACATAGCCCAGCATGGGAGATAGAGATCATTCAAGGGTAAGTACACCTGGGTCTTCACTGACCACTCCAGTAATTAACTAGGTGACCTGGAGTTATCCTCCTGAAGTGGCGTCTTATCTGTAATGTTCTTACTGTTAATCTTAGGAACAGCCAGCAGTGGGGAAGGTTAGAGAAGGAAGATGAAAAGAGAAAGAAAAAAACAGAAAGAAAGAAAGAAAGAAAGAAAGAAAGAAAGAAAGAAAGAAAGAAAGAAAGAAAGAAAGAGAAAGAAACCTGCTTTATCACTCTTGCTTAAAACCAGAACAATGGCAATTTTATCTTCTTTATTGTTTTTCCTGTAAGACTGTATTGAGAGGATTCCACTGACTGCTAACAGGTCAAAAATTCCTCGGTTAGATGAACCTCAGTAGATGAACTACATTAGAACATAGTTCTAAATTATGAGCATCCACTTTCAAGTACTTGGAGGATGACTCAGTAAATGGGAACTTTCAAGGATGAAAATGATGAGGAAAAGTCAAGTAGAGAGCGCACTCGCAGGAAACCAGGGCCTCCAGCTTCACTGAGAAATGTTAGCAAGTGCCTGGTTGCTGCCCGTGGCTGTTCCAGAGAGTCAGGTGGAACGAACTTCAGGCTCTGCTGTTTCCGGACGGTTGAGATGGAAACCAAGGGATGGGCGAGTACGTTCATTCCTTTTCCACTGTCACCGTAACTAGTCTTAGAGATTGTAGGAAAGCAATATCCAAAGAAAGACAGGGAAAGGTATGGACTGTTGTTTTTTGTTTTGTTTTGTTTTGTTTTTTTTTTTTTGTTGTTTTTTTTTTTCAGACATGGTGATGAAAATAAAAGCCTTGTTTCCCAGTCTCAGAAAGAGTGATACCTTACTCCTCCAAACCAGGTAACAATGGCTTCCGTTTAGAGAGCGCCACCTACTGGTAATGTGCAGCACGTGCCCTCTCCCACCCCCCACACCCCCACACCCCCCATACCCCCTTAGAAAATCTTGTTTGGAGTGGTTTGGCTCAGTGAATAAAGGCTCTTGGAAGCCTGCCCCCTTCCCCTACCGCGCCCCATTTATTTTTTTCATTTACAGAACACAGATAAAGGTGAAAGTAAGAACTGACTCTCCAAAGCCGTGTTTTGATTACATACAGTGTGTTTTGTATAATTATTAATAAACATATATTCTTTTAAATCTTGTTACTGATTTAACCTGACTCTTATCTGACTCCTATTAGGTCTGGCTGATTCATTTCAAAAATAGTGAAGACATGATCCAGAAATGCAAATAACTCACTCAGAATCTCATGGTTTGCCACAGAATACCACCTTCAAAATGTGACTGGCTTGGCAGCAGAAACTTCTTTACAGTACGGGCAGAAAGTCCACAGATTTTCTTGCAAGAGCCAATAGAAATGGATTCAAAAGCAGAGCATTCACATCATAGTCAAATAACTCGTGATTTATTCCCTCCAGCTAATTATTTTTTGTAATAAACACATTTTGAGTAATAACAGAACACATAATTTCTTTCTTCAAAATGCCTTCTGAAGGTCAGGACTGTTAGCACAGGTAACTATTTTCTATTTTGGTCTGGCTTTAATTTGAGTAATAGTCTGATTGAACATAGATATTTATGACATTTATTAAAAGCTTTTATTACTAATTTTGCCCAGAAAAAAAATCCTAATGGAGATGTATTAGAGAATTTCCATAAAATTAATGTCCAGACTTAATGGATGTCTAAAGTATCATTATTAACGGGAATGTCCCATATCCAAAGGTTTCTTTGATTAGAGATTAGATACAGTTATATCAAAACTTATTTAAAACTGGACAAATGCCAAAGTATCCAGAAATTCAATTTAAACACATTCTAGAGGCTAATGCTTTATTTAGGTTGAGTTTATGATGCCAAATGAAAATCAGCAGGAACAAAAATTGGATTGATTTGGTCAGCTGACCAACTGCAGTATAATCTGAAGGCCATGACTCCCTCAGTTTGATTCATGCCAATGTCTGCTTGAAGCCAGTCAGTTGACTCAAAATGAATCTCCTTCTGCAGCAACTGACATTCCAGATTCTCACTGGTTCTTGAACAATTCTTCATTGATTGGCTCACTGAAGTCACTTCTCTTTCCCAGGGCCTCAGACTCTACCACTGTAATTCTGGACAAAAATGAGCAAATCTCTTATCTGCAAATTCCCTCTAGCAAATGGCATATCAAAAATAGCATGATTAAATGTATACAATGATTAGCTTTAATTGTCAACTTGACACGGTATAGAATCACTAGGGATAACGGTTCCAATGCAGGGTTTCCCACTATGGCTCTGTGTGTAGGCACGTCTATGGGAACAGTAGTCTTAATTAAATTGATGTATATGGGCAACACTATCCCCAGGCAAGGCATTCTAAACCGTGTAAGACTAGAGGAAGTGAGCTGAGCACAAGAAAACATGTATCAAGTTCTTGCTGATTTTGACTATGACTATGATGCTACTAGTCCTTTTAGTTTATGCTGCCTTGGTTTCCCCACACAGTCAAGTGTAACCTGGAATTGTGAGCTAAAACCAACCTGTTGTTCCAGAATGTTTTTGGATATAGCATTTTTTTAAATTGAAATCGAATGAAATAGGACATGGGGTTCTCCATTTTCCCCTTCCTCTAACCTTGACATTCTAATAGGTCATCTTATCTGTTCATTGAAAATTGATATTAAATGATTATAGTAATCATTTAAAAGAAATTTCCGTAGATGGTAGAGTGCTTATGTAGCATGCATTAAGCCCTAGGATCAAGCCAGCACCAAAGAAAGCCAGGAGTGATTATATGTCTTTAATTCCAACATCAAGGAGGTAAAGGCAGGATGGTCAGGAGTTTAAGGTCATCCATGGCTATGTAATAAATAAGCTTGAGGTCAGCCTAAGCTTCATGATTCCCTCAGTCTATAGGTGTCGGAGGTGTCTGGAAGTATTCTCAGACATCCTAAGCCACTCCCAACACTCTGAAACAATTTACAATATCCCCCAACACATCAGAAAATATCAGAGAAAGCATCCCAGGAGTCATCCTCTTACTATCAGAAGATAAACTTGTGGGTGTCATGGCCCTAGAAATCTTGATAAAGCAAAGCAGAGATCAGTAGGTACTACAGTTTGGTTAAGTCCCCTGGAATCCATAGATTTGAATCTTAAATCCTTGAAGCCACCTATTTAGAGCTATCAGAGGTGACTGGGTGAAAAGAGATCTGCCCTTATGAATACATAAATCTACTCATAAATTCCTGGGAATCTGGGACTAGCTTCTCTATAATATGAGCTCTCTCTGACACATACTGGCTCTGTGTCACCATGTAGTGTCCTCTGTCCTGTCATGTCACAGAAACAATGCCCTCAGCAGAGCCCAATGATGGGAAGCCTATAGACTTCCCAGACACCAAATCATGAACTTAATAATGATTATGATGATGATGATGATAAAGTATTTGTCCTTTTTATGAATTACTAGGTACAGTACCAGTTACAGGAACAGAGATGTGGCTGAGACAAGTGATTCCATTTTTCTTAAAACTACCCCAGAAGATCCCTATTCTTCAAATTTCGGTCATTACTTTCCTGTATTAAACCAGAAGCCTCAAACCAACGGCCCACAGATGTATTTTATCTGGCTCACTACACAGTGGCCCAAATAGCATTTCAAACAAACTAACAAAAAACAAATTAGTTGCCTGCTTTCGGAGGTCATAAAACTTATAGGAAGCATGGGTTCTCAGAGAAAGTCAGAGCATAATACTGATGCACACACATTCCATATGGCAGCAATTGGCATCGGTGCTTAGTCTACAGAGTCCCAGCTCCTCTCCACTGCCCATGGATGCTGAGTTAGACAAACTAACTCCTAGTTTTCTGGTTAGCATTGTCCATCTAGTCCCCACAGGGATTTGAACTTACAACATCATCATAAACTGAAACTTTAGGCTTTTAAGAGACCCTGTCTCCAATCACCTCCTTCTATACAAAGGGCATTAGGGATCCAGAGTGTGGAAACAATTTAATCCAAATTACCCAGTTGTAGATCTGGGGATGGGATAGGCTCCAATTCTGGCATTAACACATGATTTCAGTCCCATGGGGATCAGTCTCACGGGTTCCCCAGCCTTCATTTCTAAAGGCTACCCTGACTGTGAACCTGGCACCATAACCTGTACTTATCTCTTCCTCAGCTCATCCTCAGAGCTTTGATACACGTTGGTTGTTTGTGATAAACATTATGAATTAGAAAACTGAGCGAGTAAGAAATAAGCCCAATGGTACAATGGAAGGGAGGGCAGATCTACGGCTGACATTCAGAGCACCACATGTCTATGAAGCCTCACCTTCCTCTGCGTGTGCACACACCCATGTGCACACACTTTATACTTTATCCAATTTGTCAACCCCTGTCACATCCTCTGCATTGCTCTGGGTAGATGCTTTCATAAAACTTATGCTCCGGAGGTGTCACTAGCTGCCCCCATCACCACAAATACTTGAATTTTATAAAATCTCACTTTACTATATGACTTAACAAGCAAAATATTCTGCTTGTATATTCTGCCAAACTCATGAATTTTTCTTCTCAACCCAGATACGATCTCCTTGTGTGCATTCTTTATATATCCCTTCTTTGAATACAAATGAAAGCCAGGCAAAAAAGACAACACAGTGAGAGCCAGGCTTTCATCCTCCCGGGAATTTGGGCAGAAGATCAGAATGTATACCTTTTGCTTGTATCTATTCCTCCATGTACAAAAATATCCCTGCCTCCTTGGCAATGCTAGTGAAGATACTGACACATTCACAGGTTTCCTCCCAGCCACCTTCTCTGCCCTCATCACTGCCATATAATCTTATCATGTGGTCCATGAAATAAAATGCATTTGATACTATTCGTGGAAGACAATTCTCTTCTCTCCCATGAGAAATACAGGGTCCTCCCCCCCCCCCCCGATTTCCAATCCAGTCAATCTGCAGATGGATGCCAACAGACAGGAGGGAAAATTCTAGAAGCATCGATGTGGAAATGGATCAGAAGAGGGTGCCTGATTACATCCTACCCAGAAGAGAGCTCCTCTTTGCCCAGGAAGTAGACCAAGTTCCAACATCCTCCTGGTGATGAGCTCATCTGATCTCTTTGTGATGAGAATGGCTCCGAGCCCTCAGCTGACAGCTGCTTCAGCCTCAGCACAATTGCTGAGCCCACAAGACCACAAGCACCCTCATCCTTGGCAATGCTGATGCCAGAGCCCAAGGAAGGCACGTGGAAGGAGGGTGCACGCGGCTTCTGGAGCCATGCCACAG
The DNA here is from genome assembly GCF_963924665.1 of Micromys minutus. Taxonomy (NCBI): domain Eukaryota; kingdom Metazoa; phylum Chordata; class Mammalia; order Rodentia; family Muridae; genus Micromys; species Micromys minutus. The sequence goes on along the minus strand of NC_137954.1, from coordinate 26,239,268 downwards.
TCACCTGTGCTGACTAGGGTTTCTCTGAGCAGCAAAAGTCTCTATCTGCACCACTGACTATGGGAACACAGAAAGTGCATCAAGAAGGGAGCCGTCAGTTGCTTCCCTGCCTCAACAGCAAACCCTGGAAAGTATACATCTCCTGAATCATTACTTGCTCATCAAACTTCCATTGAGAAATCAGAGTAAATAGCTAACATGCCCCGCCAAACACATATATTTATTAAGTAGTGCCAGTCCTTCCATGATGCATCTCCATGTGTTATCCTTTAGATTGATATTTTTTTTCCGACAAATATGTACCTAAAGCTCAGGCTTTGGGATAACGCAGACCTAAAATTCATTTCACTTTGAATATTAGACTTTCCTACCACTCTCTAGGCCTAGGTCATTTATTTACTGACAACTTCTTTTATTTCAATTCCTCTGAACAACCTGGAAAGTGATGGGATTAGAAATGTTACATTTGGGGGTAGGCAAGGGCTAAACTTTGAACATACACATATAAAAACCCTAACACAAGAATTCACATACAGGAAAGACTTGACCAAAGGGGCCTTTGATTTTAATCCATTGTAGTATCAAACAATGCTATAAAAGTGACGTGTTCTGCCAATGACAAATGTGAATGTTAATAAAGACTTGATTTTTTTAAAAACCCCTTAAACACTCACCGTGAGGGTCATGATACTCTGGAAAACTGTTAGCTGATGCTCAAATACTTCCCCATAGATGGAGCAATTCCACCTTTAAATTCATATACAAGCAAACTGAACATGTGTCCACACAGATGTTTATACTGCGGTGCTCACAGTGCCAATAATCATACTGGCCAAATGGAGAATAACTTAACTTGTCCATTAACAGAGGAATGGATAAACATAAAGTTATGAGATCTCAAAAGTGCATGAGACTTTGCTACCGAAATGATGAAGTACCAACTAATGCTAAGTATCCCTGCAATGGGAAAACACTGTGCTAAGTGAAAGAAGAGAGTCATGTAAGACAAGATACTGTATGTCACAATCCATAGGGAAGGCTGGACATAGGAACCTGGAGACACAGGGTAGATTGACAACAGCTTGAGGCCAGGAGGAGCAAGGGAAAGCAGGACAATCAGGAAGGGACATGACACTTCTTTCTAATGTGAGAAAACGTTAGGAAACTGAGTGTAACAATAGCTACTTATTTCTGTAAAAATACTGTACAACCACTGAATTGTACACGTTAAATGACTGAATTGTACAGAATATGAATTGTGTCTCAAAGCTGTTTAGAAAAGCAAATTCTTCCATTAAAAAAAATTGGTTTTACCTGTTTCACTAAAGACAAAATATTAGAGGAGTCCCAATAAAGGCTGTATGAAAAACAAGGACACAAAGGAGAGATGTTTGATTCCATTTTCTATTTTATGATTGCTAACAATTGCATGCTCAATAAAATGGCATTTATATTATTACAGGAAGAAGCACCGGAGACTGATTTTAAAAAATACTTATAAAGTCAAAAGTAATAAAAAAAAATAGTCTGAAGATCTTAAGATGGGTGTTATTCAAAAAAGACAAGAATTAAAAGTGATGAAAAAATTTTCCAACTCTAAGAAAATAACAACTGGGAAAAGAAGAGATGAGATAAAAATAGCTAAATTCATCAAGTATTAAAAACTATATAATAAAGGTCTTCAAATTTTACAGGTAAAAAAGCAAGAGCACACACACCAAATAGCAAAAGCAAGAATAAAAATCAGGATCTGGGGAAATAGTTAAGCTGTTAAGAGCACTTAGAAATCTTGCAGAGGACCTAAGTTTGTCTTATTGGCAGATCAACCTTATTGGGCAGATCACAAACATCTGGCCCCATTAGGCATCCACACACATGCAAAAGACACCCAGGCTACTACACATATACACCAAAAATATTTTAAATACATATATATTTAAAAAATAACAATCAAGTTAAAATAACTTTAATCTCATCAACAGTAACTCAAAATTACTGCCTACATGTAAGCCAAACCTTTCAAATAAGTTTCTTAAATGAAAGCCACAGAAAGCATACTAAATTCAAATTTGGCAGGAGAGGCAATAAGATTCCTCATCTCGCCACTACCAAAAGAAGAGGGAACCAAAACAAGAAACCAGGACTAAAGGTTTCAGTGCAGAAATATAAAATGGATAATGCATGTTATTGTAGAGGAGGGAAAAAAAAAGAAAAGCTGAAACTACAAATATATGTTTTATAATCACAAAACTAGTAATCCTTTAATTTATTGATCTTCACTAGATGAAGAAGAGGTGTTTGTGGTGGTTTGAATATGTGTGCCTCAGGGGATGCCACTATTAGGAGGCATAGCCTTGTTGGAGGAGGTGTGGCCTTGTTAGAGGAAGTGTGTCACTGTGGGGGTGGGCTTTTAGACCCTCCTCCTAGCCATGTGTGAGACAGTCTTCTCCTGTCTGCCTTCTGAACAAGATGTAGAATTCTCAGTTCCTCCAGCACCATGCCTGCCTGTATACCACCATGCTTCCTGCCATGATGATAATAGACTGACCTTCTGAAAGTATAAGCCAGCCCCAGTTTATTAAATATTGTCCCTTATAAAAGTTGCTGTGGTTATGGTGTCTCTTCACAACAGTGGAAACCCTACAACAGTACTGTACAAGGCTCACCTGTTACGTTACGTTACGTTACGTTACGTTACGTTACGTTATGTTATGTTATGTTATGTTATTCAAAGACATCAGTTCCATCTGTTTACTGTGCTAGAATCATAATTCTTTAAAAAAAATCTTTCTTCTAATTGTCTACCAGCACAAAATTAGGCTCAGATAGTAAGGCACGTCTGTGCTTAGGATTTTGTGGAATGGCTGCACACATGTGTAAAATGCAAATAGAAGTAGCTTCCGAATCTAAATGACACAAACACAGAGGTATTTTCCGTTCTTCAAAGCAATTTCCTGTTGTAAAAAAAAGCCTTTTTACATAATGGGTAGCTTTAAATATAGTGTTCAGATGCTCTTCAATTTAAGTAGAAATGTGCCACCTGCAAGGCAGGCAAAGACTAATAAGAAAGCACACCTGACAAGGGGTCCACTTGACCTCAGAGTTCCTGATGTCATCATCTGGTCATTTTGAACATGTTAAATTTTTTTGATTCTGTTAGCATCAACTATTTGGTTTTTTTTAATTATAATTGTTGATATTTGGGTTGCAAGATACAGAAAATGATCTTCACATAAGATGAGCTCAGCAGAATTCAAAGTGAGCCAATGAAAAGCCAGAATGATACGTCCTTCTCTGTAAAAATCATCATATAAATCACTATGGTTTTCCTTCATGAACTCAGTTCATATGGTTGCTGCTGCCTGTTGATAGAATTCTTCATTTTTAATTCTGGGTTCTCAACAGTAGGTTAATTAGACCTACCCAGAAGGATAGGGGTCTTTGTAGATGCCAATGTTAGAGGTCCAGTCCTGGGTTTTTCTATAAGAAATTAACCAAGAAGAGAGACCTGGGGGAGGTAACAGCCTCATCATGAGGAGTTACTATCAGGGATCCTCCTATATCTCTTCACAGTACACTCTGACAACACAAGATTTATGTTTCTTCTTTGCTGTCCTTCAAATGCTTAGGAGAGACAGGATGAAGGATTAATTTTCACATATTATTCAAAAGTTGTTTTGATGTGTTGAGATAAACTTTCACTAGTAACCCAAGTGAGCCTCCAGTTCACAATCCCCCACCTCAGTTTCTCCAATTCCAGAAACAAGCATATACCACCAACAGCTAGTTCATTCATGAGAAGTTTTATATGAGCTCTGACATGTCTGACTAAAGTTCATAAGTCTTATCTACGGAGACCAATGACATGTTAGCGGTTAATGTACCTATAGAACCACTAAACATGATAAAGCATTTAAGAACCTGAAACTCTCACTTGTGCCAAACACTTCCTTTAGCTTGTATCACTAAACATCATTTTTAAATTCATGATAAAAACTGCATGGTATTGGTACAGAGACAGGCAGGTAGATCTATGAAACAGAATTGAAGACCCAGAAATGAACCCACACACCTATGGTCACTTGATCTTTAACAAAAGAGTTTAAACTATCCAGTAGAAAAAAGACAGCATTTTCAACAAAAGGTGCTGGTTCAACTGGTGGTCAGCACGTGGAAAAATACAAAATGAGCCATTCTTATCTCCTTATACAAAGCTCAAGTCCAAGTGGATCCACATAAAACCTGGTACACTGAAATAGAAGAGAAAGTGGGGAAGAGCCTTGGACACATAGGCACAGAGGAAATTTTCCTGAACAGAATACCAATGGCTTATGCTCTAAGATCAACAATAGACAAATGGGACTTCATGAAATTGCAAAGCGTCTATAAGGCAAAGAACACTGTCATTAGAACAAAATGGCAACCAACAGATTGGGGAAAGATCTTTACCAATCCTACATCCTATAAAAGGCTAATATCTAACATAACAAAGGACTCAAGAAATTAGACTCCAGAGAACTGAATAACCCTATTAAAATGGGGTAAAGAGCTAAACAAAGAATTCCCAGCTGAGGAATATCAAGTGACCAAGAAGCTCCTAAAGAAATGCTCAATACCCTTAGTTATCATGGAAATGCAAATCAAAACAACCATGATATTCCACCTCACTCCAGTCAAAACAGCTAAGATCAAAAACTCAGGTGACAGCAGTCACTGGCAAGGATGTGAAGAAAGAGGAACACTCCTCCATTGTTGGTTGGGTTGCAAGCTGGTACAACCACTCTAGAAATCAGTCTGGCAGTTCCTCAGAAAATTAGACATAGTACTACCTGAGGACACATCTATACCACTCCTAAGCATATACCCAAAAGATGCTCCAACATATAACAAGGACACATGCTCCACTATGTTCATAGCAGCCTTATTTATAATATCCAGAAGCACGAAAGAACCCAGATGTCCTTCAACAGAGGAATGGATACAGAAAATGTGGTATATTTACACAATGGAGTACTACTCAGCTATTAAAAACAATGACTACATAAAATTCTTAGGCAAATGGATGGAACTAGAAAGCATTATCCTGAGTGAGGTAGCCCAGTCACAAAATAACATACATGGTATGCACTCACTGGTAAGTGGATATTAGCCTAAAAGCTCAAAATACATAAGATATAACTCACAGACCATATGAAGCTCAAGAAGAAGGAAAACCAAAATGTGCATGCTTCAGTCCCTCTTAGAAGGGGGAACAAAATACTCACTGGAGGTAGAGGGTGGGAGGGACTTGTGAAAAAGATAGGAGGAAGAGAGGAGAAAGGGGGCAGGAACGGGTATGAGAGGAAATGGGGATGATATACAGAGGGTCAGGAATTTGAACAGAGGTGTGTAGCAATGGGTGAGGGGGAACTAGGAGTAGCCAGTAGTAAGCCCCAGATGCTAGAAAATCAAGAGGCTCCTATGAAACAACAGGGATAAAATTAGCTGAAATGTCCAGCAAAGGAGGTGAAAATCTATAGAGACCATTTCCAGATGTTAGGCAAGGCTCCTAGTTGGGGGATGGGGCCACCCATTCTTCGAGAAATTTTAACCTAGAATTGCTCCTGTTTAAAGGAAATAGAGGAACAAACTGTGGTGCAGAGAGACTGAAGGAAAGGCCATCCAGAGACTGCCCCATCTGGAGATCTATCCCATATGCAAGCACCAAACACAGTCACTATTGCTGATGCAAAAAAGTGCTTGCTGACAGGAGCCTGATATGGATGTCACCTGAGAGGCTCTGCCAGAGCCTTACTGATACAGATGAGGATGTTTACAGCCAACCACTGGACTGAGCTCAAGGACTCCAATGGAGGAGCTAGAGAAAGGACTGAAGGAGCTGAAAGGGTTTGCAACACCATAGGAAAAGCAACATTATCAACCAACTATACTGACCCCCCCTCACCAGAGCTCCCAGAGACTAAACCACCAATCAACGAGTACATGTAAAGGGACCCATTTTTCCAGCTGCATATGTAGCAGAAGATGGCATTGTCTAGCATCAATAGGAGGAGAAGCTCTCGGTCCTGTGAAGGCTCAATTCCCCAGTGTAGAGGAATGTCAGGGTGGTGAGGTGGGAGAGGGGGAGGGTTAGAAGGGGGAGCATCCTTATAGAAGCATGAGGCATGGGAGAGGGGGAAACCGGAAAAGGGAATAACGCTTGATTTGTCTTCTTTTTTGTTGTTTTTAAATATTTATTCATTTTAGTTATATGAGTACACTGTTGCTCTCTTCCGATATACCAGAAGAGAGCATTGAATCCCATTACAGATGGTTGTAAGCCACCATGTGGTTACTGGGAATTGAACTCAGGACCTCTGGAAGAGCAGTAAGTGCTCTTAACCACTGAACCATCTCTTCAGCCCTGAGGAAAACAACTGAAATGCAAATACCTAAAATATCCAATAAAAATGCAATATATAGCGTCATATCCTACTGAATGTTTCCATGGTATGCAAGCCTTTATTCAATATTAGATTTTTTTATGTATAGCTATAGTTCACATAAAAAAATTCCATACTACTCAATAGTCATTTGTGTCTGCATCATAATATATATGTCTGTCTTCTAATTAATAGTTTCTCGAGTTATCTAGTTTGTCACAACTAGAAAAAATCTCTTATTCTAAGATATTATTATAAACATTCTTCTGCATGTCTTAACTACCATAGGCACTTTCAATTGAAGAATGGATGGTTGGGTCATATTAATCAATGTCATTCAGTTTTATCAATTGGTGTGCCATACAGTGTTAGATGAGCCCCAACGCAACAAAACTTTGCCAATATTTGACATTACCAGGATTTTGGAGGGTGAGGGGCTGTTTGTTCTAGATATTAGTTAGTCTGCCAAGTGGACAATAATACTGTGTTAGTTTCTTTGTTAGTTACATTCGGTTGCTATAACAAAAACCCTGGGGTAATCAATTTATCAGGAGAAAAGAGTGATGTTGGTTCAGGGTTTTAGGGGTCTTAATTGGCCCTTTTGCTTTGGGCTGTGACTAAGCAATTGCTTATAACAGAAGGGTGTGGCAAAACACCACCACTTCCCTTATAGTAGGAAAGCAAAATGGGCATCCAGTCTCTCCATCAAGAAACTATAACCAAAGCCTCCCTAATAGTCTTCCTCTTGTAAAGGCCCCACCCCACCCCAATCACACTACAGACTATTAACCAAGCTCCTAATCCACAACCATTCTGAAAAGAGTTAAAACTCAAACTACAGCCTCCTACTATGTTGGACATATTTCTACTTTCCAGTCTTTTGAAAAACATTCTTTTAAATTTGTTTTAAGGTTGCCATGAACTGTATTTGGAGATAGGAACTTAGAGACTTTGAAAGAAGTGAATAAGGATAAAGGGGTCCAAAAAGTAGAATCTTGAACATATAGACCCCTTGGCACTGGAGTTACAGTCGCTCATTAGCCATTTACCACAGGTGCTGGAGACAAAGTTGGGTCCTCTGTAAGAGCACCAAGTGCTTCTAACCATTGAGCAATTTCATCTCCCAGAACTCTTAAAAATGTTGTTGTTGTTGTTTGTTTGTTTGTTTCTTTGTTTGTCAAATTTAACAAAAGACCCTTCCTTGGACTTTGCTCTGTAAACATTTGTAATCAGTAGCTTGATTTTTCAATTTCTTAACAATACTTTTGATGCGTGGAACTTCTTAATTTTAACGTATGTTGACTGAGATATCTTATGCTTTCTGGTTCACAATTTTTACATTCCCTTTATAAAATTCTGTCTACGGAAGCTCATGAGATAGCCTTTCCCAGCAGCACACACTTGCCAGAGTTAAATTAACATTCCATCTGTATCTGACTGTGTGTACAGCCCAAAGGTGGCCAGCCAGCAGAAGAGATGCACTGAGATGACTCTCTGTGATTTCATGACACAGGAATTGCAAATCAGGTGACACCAAGAAAGCATACCTTCAGATTCCATTCTGTTCCCTTGCTCTGTGTGACATTGTCATTCACCTTTATTTAAATTACAACATCTAAGGTGTCTGAAGTCTCCTCTCCTCCCTTTGTTCTTGATGTTGATAATCTGTATCTGTTGCCTTCCTCAGTTGCTCAGGGTCCTCTCAATTTAATTGGTGACTTCTGGGATGAAGTATTGGTTTGTTGTGTGTTTCCTTTGTACTTAACCAATTTCTTGATTTGTGTCCACGCTCTTACTTCATCCTCCTTTGCTTTTCATTTTCCCTGTGGTTATTTTTTTTTAAAGCTTCCTGGGATATTGTACAACATCTTTACTTCCCAGATTTTTCTCCTCTCCAGTGTGTTCATTAAAGGCTGTGAGCTTTTCTCTCATTCCTCAGCTACCTTTGTTCCAGACATTTCATGTAGTATCTTCACCATTCTATAAAAAAAGTGTTTGTTTTCATCATGATTTCTTCAGATCCAATGGGTTACATGGAAATGTGCTACCTCACTTTAAAATTTTCAAGGGTTTTCTCATTATCTTTTGGTACTTACTTCTATCTTAGTTTCACCATGGCTGAAAGACATGCCATGTGTCACTGTAATCTTTTAAAATGTGTTACTATTTGCTTTATCCTAGAAAACATAGTCCATGTTGGTAAAAAAAAAAAAAAAAAATGCCCTATACATACTTGAAAAGCAACCAGGAAAATAGCAGGTGCCAGTTCTTTTATAGCTTTACATATATTTTATCTGGAGATTCTCACAGTTGTATTTGAAACATTATATTAAAATAACTGCCTGTCTAATATTTGTGGCTACTTATTCTTCAAATCAAATTTTGAAAACAAATTTGTCAGCATCTCCCTTACCTCAGTGTAGATATTATGTTATATAGTTAGTGGTTGTATCATGAGATCTATATGAATTAAAAATTATGCTTCTTTGCAGTATAGATGTATCTGGTACTAAGTGCTGGGCTTATCTGATACTTTTACATCATCACTAGGGTGACCAAAACCTTGTGAATGATATAACTAAATTCAGAAAACTCTTCCTTCTCAAGATATAAGTATATAATTACACAAACACTGAAAAGTGACAATTATTCAGTCTCTCTAGTCGTGACACACCAAAGCAAAGCCATAAAGGAAAATAGAGTCAGACTACATTCTTTTTCTCTCTCTCTTTCTCTTTCTGTGTGTGCGTGTGTATGTGGGTGTGTTTATATGTATGTGGGTGTGTGTATATGTATGTGGGTGTGTGTATATGTATGGGGGTGTGTGCATATGTATGTGTGTGTGTATATGTGTGTGTATGTGTGTGTATGTGTGTGTGTGTGTGCAAGCACCATCCATGAGCACATGTGTGGGCATATTATGTGATTTGAAAAAGACCAGCTAGTCTATATAGATTTATTTTGTAAAACATTATACCCAGAAATATCTGAATGCCCCAAGTTTGTCAAGGCAGCTGGATGGTAAAATGTTATAACCTCTGAATTCAAGAAATTTAAATTTATAGTCGCCACATTAAGCATAGATGTTAAAGCATTAAAGTTAACACCATACAGAGTCATATAAAATATTGCATGTGCAAAGGGGCTGAGTTACGTTCATACTGGGAACCATAATTTAGAATTTCCTGACTTCTGAACATGTAACACATCACAGTAATTGATCTAACTCCTCGGAGCTAATATAAAATACCTTGTTAACATGTTTTCTGTCCAATTCTTTCATCATTTACCGTTTGGCTCTTGGAGAAACAATTCATCATGTTAGACTGTTTTCACACACCTGCACAAAGCTCGTGTAGCAATGGAAAGTCGGTGCAGGCAGCACTGAGTGAAAAGATTTGTAAATCACTTAAGAGCACTGTAAGTGCGGAGTCTAGATCTGGATGGTACAAAGCGATATTTCGCCTTGGGCATTAGTACTGTTTCCTTTGCCTAGACATGAGGATGGCTTTGTGATTCTACCGGATACTGGGTACTGAGTTCTAATGCACTTATTCGTACAGAATCTAGATGGCTAGTTTGTAAAGCTAAAGTAACAAATAAAAGAAAGGGAGATAGCTTATCGCATGGTGGGATGTATCCTGTTAATTGCATGGTACTAGTAGACAGAACTGCTCCCCTTTTTAATTCTCTGTGTGCACTGTGTTCTGGGTGGGGGTTGAATAACCATGTGTACGGGTGTATGTGGAGGCCAGAGGACAGGAATGCCATCCCTTTCAGTGTGTCTCTCACTAGTCTGGATTTTGCCAATTAAGCTGTGCTGGCTGTCCAGTGCTCCCCAGAGATTCTCTTGCTTTTCCTCCCCAGTATTACAAGCATGCACCACCACACCTGTTTTGTTTTGTTTTTTGTAGGTTCCAGTGAATAAACTCAAGTCCTCATGTTTATGTGACAAGAACTTTACCAACTGAGCCAACTCCCCGGCTCCTAAGAATCACACTATTTAAGGCCATGCCAGGGCTACATGTGGCTTCTCCCCCAGTCACCCCTTACTATCCTCACTGGACTGAGTCTTTAATTTACATTTTTCTTAGTGCAAAAGCCTTGTGGCCCTGCTCCATGCCAGGCAAAAAAAGCCCAATGGCCAGTGGGGCTAAAGAGATTACTTATATGGCAGGCAATGCTCAAAGCCCCATAGATGGATTAGTTCATTGAGAGGCACAGGATAATAGCCTTAGCTAGCTACATTTCACATGGCAAAACTGACCTACAGGCTCTTTGGTAAATTATGAACATTATAAACATATCCTCATTCATCCATCTGGGAATTTTCATGATTATTTTAATGACAACAGTTGAGTTGAGTGATTGCTATGCATAAAAGGAAGGAAGGAAGGAAGGAAGGAAGGAAAGAAAGAAAGAAAGAAAGAAAGAAAGAAAGAAAGAAGGAAGGAAGGCTGACCATATACTATCTTGTGTCCATAGAAAGCATCTCTTCCATTATATCTAGAGACCTCCCTCTCTAAGCTACAGAGAGAAGAATATCATCTAACAGGATCTTTGACCTTTAGAAAAGACACATTCCAGGAAAAGTGGTTTCCCATTCCTAGTGTATATGCCTGAGTCATGCCTCTGTCGTTGAATGGTGGGCATAAGGAAATAGCCCAGGTCATTGTTTGTAGCTTTCTACACTGACCTTGCCCTGACTTTGGTTTTGGCAGTTTCAATCATAGATTCAATAGTCATTATCAGCAACTCAGAAGAGGAAAAGAGCAAGACAGGGTGTGTGCTCGTCGAGTGCCATCTGTTGGCAGCTCAGAGAGAAAGGCTGTGTATGTTGTAAATCACGAAGCCCACTGCAGAATACAGAGTCCTAGTACTTTCTTTACACAGCAAAAAAACCAACCAAGGAAACAAACAAACAAAAAGCCATCTGCTTTCTTTGCATAAAAGACAAGCAGATTTTTCTGGACCCTCCCAGATGGTCCCTTTTCCCCAGAAGCTATTCCATGGGACAGCCTTGGGGCCTCCCCACGTGTATGTTTTAGCTATATCGTCACATTGCCAAAACATCTGGGGTAAAAAATACATTTAATCATTCAAATTATTTTCCCCTGAAGCAGTGCCAAACATCTGTCTAACTAGAAACATCTGTGTATTAGTCAGCTCTAGCTACCATAACAAAATACTACAGGCTGAGTGGCTTAAACAACAGAAACTTACATATTCACAATTATGGAGGCTGGGGGTCTTGGATAAGGGTACCAATATAATGTAGGTTCTCCTGGGGGCTTGCTTCTTGACTTGCTCTGGGCTGCCTTCTCTGTGTCCTAACAAGGTAAGAAGAAAATAAGCTCTCCGGGCCTCTTTTGTTAAAGGCACCAACCTTGTCATGAGGATGCCATATCCGTATTTTTATCTATATTAATTATGGCTCAAAGGCTCCATCTCCAAATACCAACACATTTGGGAGAACCATTACAGAGGCTTGATCTTCAGTGTGCGAGTAGGGGGCAGGGGCTCTAGGCAAAGAATCAGTGAACTGAAGTATGAGATTCTGAACAACACCCCATGGCTCCTTCATAGCTGCTCACCATGTCCTCCTATGTGTTTCTTCCTGAGAGATGCTGTATACCACAACAATACCTGTGTGGGTGACACACATGCTTGGCACAGCTAAAAACTTCCCTTGGGGTTAGCAAAATTCTTAGTTGGCTAATCCCAGATAGATAGATGTATACCAGACACTTCCATACTCTTCTATAAACACAGACTTGGGAAATAGATAATTTAGAATTCTAGAGCAAAGGCAGGATCAAGACCAAACGCCATTAGAATTGGAGGCACACTAACTCTGTTGTCTTTGAGTCATAAACCACCCCAAATTGATGCATAAAAGCACCAAGTACTTGTTATTCTCTGGCTGGACCATTTAGTCAATATAAGATTGATGTGGCTAGATTCTTCTGGGCTTTACTCAGGGAGGAAGTGGGTCTGGTCCAAGGTAGCTTCAATTACAGGTCTGAAATCTATCTGAGGATCATCCAGGATGACAGGGATGACTGTGAGGTGTAGATGCCATAGCTTATTCTTAAGGTGGTGGCTTATTACAAGATGTAGCAATAAGTTTCTTGATGTAGAACTGGTTCAGAGACCCCAGTGAACCTCTATTAATCAATGCTAGTCATAGACTCAGCTAATTTAAATTAGTTAAGGACTGGACAAAATTCAAGGACAGGAAACATATTTCTCCTCTCAAAAGAAAAGCCATGAAATCACATAATAAATAGTGTGGCTACATGATGTGGGGGGAAGGGCAGGGATGGGCGCTGTATTTATAATCTACCAAAGAAACGACATCCAGAGAAAGGTGACTGCTCAAAAAAGGAATATGCACCTGGAGGCCACATTCCTTCCCCTCCAGACATTTGTCTTCTCACCAAAAAATGAACGTGGAAAGGGTTTTAGAAAGGAAGATAGGAACCGAGAAAGCTAAGAGATGTCACTTTGGTTTCAATGAGCTATGCCGTACTAATAATCAATCTCCCTTTCACTTATCAATTTTTCTTTCTGAAAAAGAGTATAGGACAGCCACACAGTCTTAACGGCCCTTATCACTTACAGATATCACATATAAATTAAATCATTCCCTATGGATGTCTCCTATTTAACACCTACTTAAATCACCATAAAGTAGAGAGAGAGAAAAATGTGCTTTAGCTCTTGGGACAGTGCTTTGTTCTGAGTCCAGATAAATAGTCATCGATTGGTTGGGTTTCAACCGTGAACCTAAGAGAGACTAACTTGACTGCAAGGCTTGCTGAGAATCATATTTCTTTATGAACCTCCTCTAGACAAGTCCATCCCAGCAGGGCGAGCGTCTTCGTCCCCACAGCCAGGAGGTGAAGGATGAACTTCCTCGAAGACAACAGTGTACCGTCCCTTCTCGTAGGCTGAGATTCAGTACACCACCCCTTCTCATAGGCTAAGATTCAGTATTCCACCCCTTCTCATAGGCTGAGACTCAGTGCACCACCCACCCATTGGCTGAGACCTAGTTCACTGCCTCTTCTCATAGGCTGAGACTCAGCTCACATGCCCTGTCATAGGCTTAGACTCAGTGCACCATTTCTTCGCATACACTAGCTGATTTTCCTCACTCCATTTTCTGTCTTCTAATACGTGAAAAAAAAAATACCTTGGTAGATAATTGACACATAGTCTAGAATATAATTGTTATACCATATTTATAGATTTATGAAGTATGTGAGAAGTACAAACATCTGCAGTTTGTGCAAAACAATCAACACGCTTTTCATACACGGCTTCATTACTCCTCCGGCTCCATGTCCTCTAATGCTCACTGCTGCAACTGGTATGTAATACATGCTCATTAAAGACTTTATAAACTTGTCTATTGGGGTGAAAAAAAGATTTATTTACTATATTAAAGTTGTGTTTGCAAGTTGCCGAAACAGCTGGCTGAAAAACGAAAACTCCAATCATTTTGTTGCCTAATTATACCACACATCCAGACATCTGGGAAGCATTTGGAGTATTCTGCTTTACTCCTAAATATTTTGGTGTCCTACATTGGCAAGCCTTAGGAAATGACTGCGGGTGTTTGTGACCATGGGGGAGGGATATACGATGTGGGAGGTAATGTTCTAAAGGTGGCCTCTAGGAAGAATAATACTCTGGTAAAGTTAAATTGAAGATTGGGTCGCTCCTTCATGGTCACTGTCATGCAAATTTTGGGTATCTCTTTGGTCAACAGCAAGAGTCACCAGTGTCCACTCCCACAAACGGGAAGTAGAGAGGATGAACTTGTAGTCTAGGCTATTGTGCTGTCAAAGCCTTGTCCCAGAGATGTGCTTCTCCCACCAAACTTCCATAACCTACAGCAACTTGGTGAAGCAACACTTCTTTATCAAAAATTAAGGTTTTAAAGCCACATGAAAAAAAATCATTTATAATAAATGGCTTGCTTAGGAAAAAAGAACAGAAGATATATCATCCCCCATCCTAGCACTATGATTATTATTAAATTATAAATGAGGGATCTTGGAATCCTCTGAGGACATAACTTGTTTGGTAAATAGCATGTACTAAGCCCTCTCAATCCAGCACTGTAGCTTCATACATGGGGAGTTTCAGGAGTCCACGTGTTACTTTTTAAAGCCAAATTCCCCATTAGTTCCTTTATCCACTGACTGTGAACTTGTTCTGGGTAAGGTACCAGCTCACATGTGTTCTGAGTTTGAAGAACTCTTACAGAACAAAGGTCCTTTTCCCTCTCCCCGGTTGGCCGGCAGCCATATTATTCAATTAATATTACTAAATTAATCCTATTGTAGGAGGCAGGGCAAAAGAGAGCATCTAAAAAATATCAGAAAGACGGACCCCCCCCCCTTTCCTAAGGCAACTGTATATTGGCTATGCATTTCCTCAAAATGATTCCTTACCACTCAAAATAATCAACACAAGAGAGATTTTCCATAGAGACTTGTGTGACTGTGGGTCAAACAGGGCAAACCTCTCCCAACCTGTCTGGATCTTGAGATTCTCTCAGCCAATCTGTTTCCCCCCCTTTTTTGGTTATTTTTACATGGTATGAGGAAATGACATTGGTATCCCTATTTGTTTTCTAAACAAATTTTTAGGAGATTAAAAAAAAAAAAATCATTGGGATAAAACCTCCTTTGCCTGGGCACCCACCATCTCGTAGTTTTCTATCAATCTGAAGTTACAAAGGGTTCAAAGACCTGAGATCTATGCTAAGGGGGCCTATTAAATTAGGTGAGTTAAAGATGTTCCCAAAAGTTGTACAAGGCAGAAAAATGAATGAGATTGATTCTAAAACGGTCATCTGGTATCTGTGCTATACAGGGACATTATCCTCATCTTTTACCAGGTCACTGATGACTGAATCACCCTCAGAAGGTAAACACTCAGAGTCAACAAATGTAAGGGTCAATTAAGATCAATCCCTCTCTTCCTCATTGTGGTTTTATGATGTCTTACCATACACTATATCTAGTTATATTTCTGCATTGGCTACCTCTCTGTTACTGTAATCAAATACTACAGCCAAAACTCATTTATAGCTGGGAGTGTTTATTTGGGCTTATGGTTCTGGAGATGTAAGAAGAGTCCATCATGGCAAGAAGCCATGGTGCCAAGTGGCAGGGACAGCTATCTGAAAGATTACAAACAGGAAGTAGAGAGGGTGAAGTTGAAGTGGGGTTCAGCTATGAACTCTAAATACAGGGGTGTCCAGTGCTGTATGAGGTGTTTCCATTGTGGCTTCACATCCTAAAAGTTCCATGACCTCCCCCAACAGGATGACCAACCAGACCAAACACATGAGCCTGTGGGAGGAGATGGTGAGTCTGCAAACTAAATGACCACAGCTGCTTATCAAGGACCACCAATGGGAGTTAGCAAAGGGCTGCAAAGAAGAATTCTATGCATACAGACCAAGGTGGTAAACACCTTTTGAGATATCTGTCCATACAAAGGTGGATAGATAGATAGATAAAAAAAGAAGACAGACAGACAAATAAGATAGGAGCCTAAATACCATTTGTTAACATCTGTCCTTCTTACAAATGCCTGATTAAAAACCTAAAATCCAAGACTCAGGTCATAATTCTGTTAACTTGGAAATCATACAATAATCTCTTTGATGGGTTCTGTTTTAAATCATGTATAAAAAGTGTATGATCTCAATATACCTATGCTAGGAATGAAAAAGTTATTTAAAGACAAAAATAAGTAAAACAAAAAAAAAAAGTGAGTAATCAGTTCACCACGGATAGGAGGACCTTGGCACATCTCAAAGTACAGAACAAAATAGCATTGAAGAAAACCAGAATTTTCCACAACTTCAATTGCACTACATTTTCCAAATGTGTACCTTTTTAAATGATTAGGGTTTTTAACAATCTAGAATAAAAAGAGCAAGGAGTAAAGAAAATAAATCTCTCCTTATTCAAAATTTGTAATAATAAGACTGGCCAACAAAAACACGGGATCACTTGGACCCAGCCCTGTGCCGTAATTAAATTAGAATGTGTTTAAATTCTTAATGGTATGGTATTTTACACAGAGTTTGAAACGTACACCTAAACACTTGAGCCATCAGGAGTTATTAACACAAAGTGGCCAATAACTGGAGAAGTACTACAGTGAGTTATCACTCCTCCCTGACTAACAAAAGCAGCCCTCCTCACCAGCATCTTAGCCACACAAACCAAAATTACTCTCTGTGTAACTTGCAAGCTTTCAGAAAGCACAGAGGTGGCTAAAAGGCTGCTTTTTGCCAAATAATGCGGGCTTGTTTTTACTGCAGTATGTGTGTGTGTGTGTGTGTGTGTGTGTGTGTGTGTGTGTGTGTGTGTTATAAGCTTTCTGTCCACTTCTCTATGTGGAATAATAAACAAATAAATACATAAAAATAAAAGAACTATTCAGATCTCAAGAGATCCACACAATGTGACCACAGTTGTATTCACTGTCAGTGGGAAGCCCCTACATAAGTGGTGTATCCATCCCAGAAAGCTAAGGACTCCTGCTTATTTACTAAGCTTATTTTAATAAGAAGTTAACGTGTAAACACCAAATAAGGCTTGATATCCGGCTATAATACGTGATAGAATCCAAACCAGAGGGCATCAGGCACATATGTGGTGCACAGATATACAAGCATGCCAATATTCACGATAAAATAAATTAAATAAACAATTTAAGCAAAAGAAAAGAAAAGAAACAGTGTATGTATCACTGAATATAAACCAAGTTTACCTGTAACCCTAGCACATAGGAAGAGAAGAAGTTTGAAAGTAGCCTGGGCTACACAGTGAGATGACTCCTGATTTAAAAAAAATAAGGGAAGAAAAGAGTGGGGAGGGAAAGGAACAGGAGGCATCAGTGCAAGTAGCAAGCTAACTATGCAATTCAACTTTTATTAAAATTAGGACTGCCTAAACTCCTTAACCAGCAGGATTCATGGGCCAGCACTGGGACTCAGAGTCTTGGCAAGAGTTATAGTCTCTCCTCTCTAGACATTCTGGCATGGGCCCAAGTTACTTTTGCCAAAGGTGTCTAGCTGATCTCTACCCACTGAGCTAATGCCCCTCCTCATCACTAGACCAGGCACTGGAAAGCAATCTTTATAAAAATAGCTGCCAGAGAGTTAGAGGGTAAGAGTGGACACAATCGTTAATACTACAAGAGCAAGTAGCAGCTAGCAACCTTCTTGCTGTGAAGACAAGGGGAATTGGTTATATAATCTTCCCACTAGCCAAGTAAGCTGGCAGGAAGGTCCTGCTCCTAAGGAGTTAAATAAAGTTGGTACCCAAGGAATTTGGTGGCAAATGAAATTTTTGAGAGAATAAATAAGAAAGTGACTTGTCAAAATAAGAACGTTCTCATAACCAAATCCAGATCGTGGCTACATTTTGTTCAGCGCCACTGTTGCAAGCCCAGTGCAACCAGGAAAAATGTAGAAGTCCATGGGAGTTAGGGATGCAGGAAGAGGTCAGCAGAGTGGCCACATTGATACAGAAGAAGCAGGACGGCCATCAGCCATGTGAATTAAGGATTAGTGCAGACCTGAGGATATAAGAACCACCCTGAGAAGCCAGAGACCATAAGGTATGAGACAAAGTAATCTGTACAGGAGCAAGGGAGAAAGTATAAGTAAATAAGTCATGTGACTGCTGAAGTCATGGGCATGGCTTAAAGGCTCATCTTTGTTGAATGTCTACATCTTGGAGATGAATCAGTATGCTCCTTTAAAGGCACAGGGCTAGTTGGAAGATAGTTGAGTTGTAAAGGAGTCTTATGACAGGAAAAATATTAATAACAATCACTGAGTTATTTCTCTATGCTAGGTATTATTTGGAAAGTTTTATTATATATATTATATATCATTATATTATATATTATACTATTAAATATGATAAATTATATATTTATATACAATATTGTATATGACATGAATATATAATTTTATAGTTTATATATTTGTATTTTTATATTTATATTATATAATTTTATATAATACATATGCTAATGTAACATATTATATGTTAGATGCTACATTTTACCTTTGCTGTATTATATATTATATTTTATAGAGTATATGTTATAGATTATATATTGCATAATCTACATATATATATCAAGAATAGTAATATATTATTATATGATATATATTGAGATTAGTATTGCCATTGAATACTTACACATGCTTAGAACCGTGCTAAGAATTATCTTTAATATTAATGGTGCCTGTGGGTGGGTGTATACACAGGAACATGTGCCTTTGAGATCAGAGAACAACTTTCAATAGAGTGTTCCTTCCTTTCACCACTGAATCCTAGAATTGAACTTAGGTCACCAGACTTGTATAACAAATAACCTGAGCTACATCACCAACCCTGTGCTTAGAGTTCAAAACACGTTCATTGAATTTAGTCCTCAGGCACCTCCATAATGTCATCATATGATTGACACCGAACTTTCTCCCTGTGGTATAGACAAGGCCGGAAGGAAAACCCAAAACAGATAATGGTGTGCTAAATTTACGTGAAGATGCTATACATTTTAATAATGTAAATGATTAACTCAGGAAAGACCAAGATATGTAGCTTGAAAGAAGCAGGATGAAGGAAGATGAAGAAAGGAAATAGTCCGGAAGTGGAGACAGCAGGATCGGATCTGAAGCGCTCACTGAGATACAGAACCACAAGAGAGATTTCAGTTCTCATTTCAATAGTAGAAACCACAGCTTAGAGAAGTCACACAATTAACCATGGTCCAGTCAACGTTGCATTCTCTTTCTCTTTGTCTTGTTAAGAAAAAAGACAAAGAAATAACAATTTCCACTGTGGTCGGAGGATGACATCTGAAAGATCAGGAAGGCCTTATTCATTTTTTAATCCTGCCTAACACCACAGACTGTGGCCAGATCCCAGTATCTAAAAAGACCTTATAACTACATGTGATTGCAGCTGATGCCAAGAGTCTTCCCTCGTTGCAACTTTAACTCATTGGAGGTACGGGACTTTTTAAGCTGGGTTGGTAAATACATCTGTGTAGCGGTAATTATTTTAAAAATGTAAAAGTACACCATAATCCATGCCACACATTGCTAGCTACTCTCTGGTCCCAGTGGTGATCTCACCACCATGGCTAGCCCCAGCATCGGCCATCCATCTAGTTCTCATGGCAGATCGCTGACAAGCCAGCCCCATACAACAACCGCCCATCTCTCAGTTAGCTGTCACAAATCCTTGTAACCGACAAAATCAAAACTCTAGAGGCTTGTAATTTATCAATCAGTAAATTCACACCTTACAAAATATCCATACAATAAACCCAAAGCCAATTGATATTGATATAAATTGCCCACCTAGATAAGACAAACTGTTCTGTAATAATCCATCCCTTATAAGATATTCATAGCTACCTGTAGCTACTTAAAGCCATACAAATCTAGGTCATCCTTCTCTTTCTCCATCTTCCTCTCTTCTCTTCTCCTCTCCTATCTCTCCCACATTTCAAAATCTCTGCACCTGCTCTCCTTTTCTATTGTCCAATCACAGTCCTTGCCTTATCTTGTGCCTGCTCTCACCTGCACATAGACATCAATCGACACATGTAGACCTTATTATCATCAAAATCTTAACAACCAGTTTATCCAAAATCTGCATGGACATGCCAAAGTCAAAGGTAAGCTGGATTCCACTTATTGTTAAATTTCTATCAGGCTGGAAACGTAGCTCAGTTGGGAGACTGCTTTGCCTAGCATGCACAAAGCCTGGGTTCACTCTCCAGCAACAAGTAAACAGGAATGATGGTGCACACCTGTAACCCTAGCACTTTGGACATGGAGACAAGAGGATCAGAAGTTCAAGAGCATCTTCCAGAGAACCTTCTTCAGCCATATCATAGTTAGAATAGAGAGGGAAGAGAAGAGGGAGGGAGGGATGAAGGAAGGAACAGAAAGAGGAAGAGAGAGAGGAAGAGAGGGAGAGACAGAGATGGAAAGAGATGGAGGGAAGGAGGGAGGGAGATAGAGAGAAAGAGAGAGGGAGGGAGAGAGAGAGAGTGAGAGAGAGAGAGAGAGAGAGAGAGAGAGAGAGAGAGAGAGAGAGAGAGAGAGAGAGAGAGAACTCTTTCCCAGCAATGGAAAGAGGACAGAAAACTGCTAAACCTGTGAGTAACTGAAGACGTGAATCTAGACAGGGAACACGGGGAGATTCAGAGGCTCTCCTGTCCCTTGGTGACCTGAGTACTTTCTCTCACTGACATTGTATTCTTTTCCTGATCGTGAGCTGTGTCTAGGGAGAGAAGTGCTAATTCCTCCTGGACAGCTGTGGCCACTGCACTGTTGCTTCAGTAGAGAACATAGCACATTCAGCCATCATGGCTACAAATTGTGCCTGAAAAGTGGTGTTGTCCCTTAGCTGGATGTGGGATCGTGGAAAAGCACATATAGTTGCAAATCCAGAATGTCAGCAGTAGGTTGTGCTTCTTTTAATTGCATTCTCTCCAAATTTGCCTAGATTAAGAGAATGTAAACCATTACTCTTAAGGAAAAGCAGAATAAATCCCATAACTATTAAAGGGTAGCCTGGTGGTCTAACAAAGGCTTAGACTATACAATACTAAACAGCCCTCTGAGTAGATATTAAAGCCATTATAGTTGACACTAATTATAAGACAAAACCACCTCTTTTTCCCTGTAGTCAAAATGTAACTATTCCAACAGATGCCAGAAGTAAGTTAACTAGGTCTGACATTCCTAATCATGCCCAAGTCCCCCAAACCAGGTTTCTTTTTTAAATATTGTTTGGGGATGAATTGTGCCAAACCCTCAAAACCAGCAGTACCCCAAAATGTGACTATATTTGAAAGAGACTCTTTAAAAGGGCAATTAAACTAACCGGATATAGTTAAGATAGGCCCTGATCATTTGAATGCAGACACACACAGAGCAAAGATCATGGAAAGACCTGGGAAGAAGATGCCCTCAGACATAAACAACCATACGAATGCCTCGATCTCAGACTTGCAATTTCCAGAATTGTGGAGAAAATACATCACTGTTCAATGGCCCCAGGTTGACCACACTTGATATGGTAACCCCGGCAGACCAACACCGAATCCAGACCACTAGATGTTTGACATGGGTAAGTCTGTGGCAGCAGAAATCAATGTAAAGTGTGGTTACTGACTTCCCAGGCTTGTTCCTATTCAGCCCTCAAAGCTTCTGGCATAGGGCACAGTCATCTAAGAACCTGATAGACTAACACTTCCTCTTACACAGCCTGTGGTCACAGGAATGAAATTAGTTCAGTGGGAAAAGAGTAGATTTGTCTGCTCTTGCTGAGTAGTTTCATCACTTCCACTCTTACTCCTTCTAATCCATTCCTTGAGCAGTCAAGTAATCTCTCCTCATCATGCGCAAATCTCTGTGTTAAAAGCCTCATGGGCTTTTCATTGTAGTCAGAATGAAATCAGTGATCCTTGGTACAGCATTGGCAGCCCCACCATGAAAGTGCCATTAGTACCCCACAGTCTTTGCCACCCTGAGACTGGGATACTTCCTGCCTTTCATGTGCACCTGCCCAGAGCTTCCTGCAGATGCTCCCTGCAAGATCTTTGAGTGTATAGACTGCTCCCCAGGGGTTACCCTTTCCAATTTTACATATGGCCAACTCCTACTGGCCTTTAAGATCTCAGCTGCCTCATGGAGATATTCTCCACCCAGTTCGACATCTGCCTTCCTCCATCTTATACCAGGCTAACTTTCTTCTCAGCCAGAACTAAAATTTACAAACACTTCAGCCAGTACCTTGCTTGCCTCTCTCTCTGAAGTTGAGGGTTATGTCTGACTTATCACTAAGATAGTTCCATAGTTGACTGATGAATGGATAGATAATATGGAAGGTAAGAATGACATTGTTACACAAATGCTAATTATAACCATGAGATTTTAAGGCATGTTAAAACAGAATCCGTGTCTCCTTTCTTCCCTGTGTCTCGTTTCCTCAGAAGGTAACTGAGTTGATTAATGGACTCGTTATTTGAAAACCACATTATGAATGGACTGTCATAGCAAACAACTTATGATTTATCACAGTGTGTGGGCTTTCCATACATCTTAGCTCATGTTAATCTTAACAATGGCAGTGTAGGCATTTTATTCCCATTTTATAGAGGGGGAAACTGAAGCTGAGGAGTCAAAAGCACTGTGCAAATCTATATAGGAAAAAAAGGCCTCTTTTAACTGTTCTACAAGAGTTATGCCAATTGAATACTTAGTTCTTTTCTGGGCCAGTGAGAATCAATGAAAGGCAAGGGTTAAGGAGATCTGTACACTTGTAAAGAAGACATTGTCCTACAGCACCCCTTCCATCCTTCAGCTCTCATAGCAACAGTGGCTACCTCCACAAGACTGGTCCCATTAATATTCTATCATGGGCAGGGGAGGAGCTCATAAGGCCTCATATCTCCCCAAAGAGATATAGGAAGTTAAGGGTTGCTGCAGAAAGGGGAGCCATAGTTCTCAGTGGTATAGCCACTGGGACATTGGCCTTAAGTAAATAACCCACTAAGCCATGCTCACACAGGCAATCCGAACTGAAGGCAGTGGATCATAGACCAATGCATACAGGAGGGGCATTTTAGAAGAATGAATTCAGTGGGAGTGGAAAGATAGTTAAGATAGTATTATGAGAAGGGCTTTGATCAAAGAACATTATTAATTACCATGGCATTGTGAGAAATAAGTTTTAAAAAATGATCGTCCCATCGGTTGGTTTGATAGCAGATATGGGGCTTTTCCTAGAATGTGACTTTGTTGAGGCACAAAGGGACAATTTTTCTATATATTCTACTTTTCTTCTTCTGTATCATATCTCAAATGTATGTGTACTCTGATATTTCACCCTAATCCTTTCATTTTAATCTAATTTGGGTGGGATTTCTATTAGAATTGCTTTGTTGTCTGTAATACAGTCATATACTTTTGCTTAATAAAAATTATATTACTGTGCCTTCTGGGGTTGGCCTCTCATTTACTAAATTACATTTTATTTTCCAGAAGATTAGACCAATAATCACACAGATTATATTCCCTTTGACATGATATTCACCAAGTAATTTTTCAAGGAAAATGAAATTTTTGTCATACAGATTAAAAGATGATGGCCAAATATGTTAAAAACATTAGGAACACATGTAATGCTCAAGGTCAACATTCCTATTGTGTTTTTAAAAAAATTTTCTTACAAATAAATTAAAAAAAAAAAAAACAGTATAGCAATGAGCCGAAAACATGACCAAGTGCTCACAGAACATACACCATAGAGCTACTAGCAAAACAAAAAGATGAAAAATAACACTAACAAATCAACATATACAAAGAAGTTCTATTCTACAATGTTGATTTAAGAAAATTGAAAGACAAATTGTAACCATAAGTAAAAGAAACTTTATAATATTCAGTATGTACTTCTGTTTCTATCTCTGTTACCCTGTCTTCTTGGTGTATTAATATAATTATATATGAGCAAATGAACCATACATATAATATTTATTCATTATACTTACAATTATTGTTATAATACCTATTAATATATAAAAATATTTTTACAGTTGATTCAACAAATAAACACCATTTGCATCTATTATATTTGCCACCAGGTGGCAAATTAGATTAGATCTAAGCTTTTGTTTGGAAATTTTACTCAATAAGAATTAAGAAGTGGGTGAGAGAGTGAGGGATGGGGAAGTTGTTAGCCAGAAGGGTTGTTCCTTCTAAGAGAAATGAGAGAAACTTATATAAGAGGGTATTGGGAGGAGAGAAGGGGCTGATATTGGGTTGTAGAGTGAATAAATAAAGAAATTTAATTCAAAAAAATTAAGGAGAGAATAAAGAATAAGGTTACATAAATGAGATTATACAGATAAGTGTCCTGATAAGGCATGAGGACATTTGAGGGATGAACTAATTCTCATCTTTAACAGACATGCAGCCTGTTTCTTGAAACAAGGTGTGTAGAAAAGGCACCTTGGTTTGGAGACAGCCATGTTCTTGATTATCCGATGCTTTCTACCTACATAGCTTTTAGACAATTTCTTCTCTTTTCTGAACTACATCTTTTAAAAACAAGTTCAAGCTACTTACTGGAGTAAATAGGAAGGCACTAGTTAGGATATAGACACAGTAATCAATATACACTAGTCCCTATGAACTTAGCTCAAATAATCTACAGACCAAAGGTTGATACAGAAGGGGACGTTGAGTTTTGATAAATCTGTTCTACCCTGGCAGCAATTCATGTTCTCTTTGCCCTGCATCTGTTTCGCACCTTGCTTGATAGGCAGGCACTCTGTTCTGGAAGCACAAAATGTAATAGACAAGCTGTTGAGGAGCCATCTCAAGGTGTCTAGTACCGTATCCTGTCACTTGGACATAGAAAGAACTGTTTCCGCACACCACCACTGTTTTTAAGAATGTATTCAGCCCAATGTGTGTGGGCCGCTGGCCCATTCACCTTTTGTGTTCTGAGGGCCTAATCCTTCCAGCCCTGTGGTGTGAGGTTTATATTACTGTGCACAAATTGATGGCCAGTGAGAAAGAAACTTGCTATTTTAGGGTAACAAACTGACCCAAAGACTTGGCTGTGACTGGCAATGTGGACACCCCACTTTATAGCAAGCAGCTTTAACATAGATTTGTGCCAGGTCCCATAAAGAAAGGATATAAATCAGGGTAATTCAGAAGGAATGATTGGTCAAGAAGAATAAAAACTATTGCCCTGATCAAAACCAATTATTCAAACAATTCACCAGGTCCCGCACAATACCTGGCTTAGATCTTGGCCTGCTTGACTGGATACCTAACTCACAATTTTTACCCCCTCCATCCCTTAGGAAAGAAAGCACCTGAGTCTAATAGATTGGCAAATATACCAGTGTAGAATTTAACAAATGTTCATTCTACAGTGTTTGGTAAAGAACTCCTATGTACCAGTTTCTCCTCTAGAAAGAGAGAATAAAGCAGTGAAGAAAACACATCTGTCTGCACAGAGCTTATATTCTCACACAAATACAGAAACACACAACTAAATCCTAACATGGGAGTACATTCTGCTGAAAGTGCTATGAAGGAAAATAAAGCAGGATAGGTGCCCTGGTCCATCCATAGCAAAATGACACACAGTAGGCTATTTATAACCAACAGAAACTTATTCTGCACTATTCTGAATGATGAGAAATTTAATGTGTCAGCAGATTCGATGTCTGCTGAAATACCATTTCTGGAAGGTACCATCATCTAGATGTGAAGAGAATGAGCCCACCCCTTCAAACCCATGTTTCAGATTTAATCTCACCCATGGGGGATTCTCGCTTTGTGCCATAATCATGCTGTAAAGACCTCACCTCCATTTATTTTGATTTATTTTTCATGAATGTATAATAATCATGCATGGGGGTAGTAATGCTATTCCATTGTCCGCTCAATTCTAATACATAAACAGCCAGAGCACACATTCAGTGATCATAACAACAGAAATGAGGACCTATGATTGGGGCAGAAGGAATAAAGGAGTCTCACTATGGTGGCTTGAATATGCTTAGGCCAGGGAGTACCCTATTAGGTGTGGCCTTGTTGGAGTAGGTGCAGCCTTGTTGGAGGAAGTATGTCACTGTGGGGGTGGGCAAAGAGCTTCCTTCAAGCTCTCTGAGGATGCCAGTCTTCTCCTAACTGCCTTCTGATCAAGATGTAGAATTCTCATCTCCTTCTCCACCACCACGTCTGCCTGGATGATGCTATACTTCCTGGCATGGTAATAATGGACTGAACCTTTGAACATGTAAGAGTTGCCTTTGGTCATGGTGTCTCTGCAGAGCAATAGAATCCTAAGACACTCACCCATACCCACAACCTCAGTGAACTGGGAAGGTCACTTGTCTAGATGAATAAGTCAATCAACTAATCTCCCAGATACAAAACAGATACAATGAGAATGGAGATAGTGAATAAATGGGGGGAAAAGCATTATCTCTTTGGTACCAGATTTTTGTGTCAGTGTGTTTATTAGTGCTGTGTGTGTACTCACATATGAGCATTCTCTGCTTTGTGGGGTACGTTAAATATTTACAGGAGTGTGATAAGTTAAGTTGGCAGTTTTAATTAAATGTTTAGGAATCTTAGCTTTCACCAGCAACTCTTATTTACATGTTTGGGAAAATATAATTTGTTAAATACATAACTTTTAAATTTATTTCTAATATAAACAGTATATAAAGAATTAGAATCCTAAGCTTTTATACTCTTGAAAATATGCACTGATTAATACATTCATAAGACTTATACAAATAATACTCCTAATGCACTGTAAGAACACAACAAGACCTGAGTGGTTCTCCCCATGAACAAAGGCTCTCAATCCTGTTTTTTGTGATAGACTGAGACAGTGAAGTTAAATAATTCATCCTCATGACTGATGATGTCATCAAAGATTTGACCATGACAAGTAATGTCTTTCCAACAAAGACAGTAAATGCTTAAAGTAGATAGCCCAATATTTAGCACAGGGAGCTCTTAATATCTATGTCTTTCTGCCCCAGCCTGAGTCTAACTCCAAGTGTTATCAGGGTAATGGAAGATCCTATACAAACAGAGCAGTTGCTCCAACAGCATGAGCTACTCCCATTGAGAATGCTTCTCTTCTCTCTCTCTCTCTCTCTCTTCCTTTGTAGCACAAACCCCCATGGCATTTCGCCTATAAAGAGGAACTAAGTAGACACTTGACCCATGGATGGTCCTCTGATGCACATTCTCTCTTCAGAACTGTAGCTACATCCCATTAGACCAGAGCTGTCTGCCCCTTGATGCACATAACAACCAGTACAATAAAGCAGAAGTGAACCTTGACATCTTTCAAAGCCAGGTTAGAAGCTCTTGTGAGAGGTTGATTTGGTCTCTTGGAACTCTTTCCCTGAGAGAAAACAAGTCACTGTGAGAGCAGCGTGGCCACTGTTGGGGTTTTCCCATGCCATGAAACCCCTGTGTCCTGCAGAAGACAAAGCCAGCTTAGCAGTGAATGAAGTGGCCATCAGTCCTGATGTAGCTCAGTCTTCAGTGGGGATGCATGAACAGTAAATTCTTAACCGATCTACAGTTCTAGCTGCCAAGGTAACTGTTGTCACATGGGGAACCTCAGCAAACAGAAACCACCCAGCCAAGGTCAGTCGCCCCAGAACTTGGAGCCATTAGAATAAACCAGTTTTAAAATGTTTTGTTTGTGACTGGTTGTTATGCTGTGATGGATAGACACTAATTGCCCTACAAACACTCCCTTTGGCGTATTTTTCCAATGTATTTTTTAGTTAATAAATGCAGTGTGTCCCTAGGTGTTAACTTTTTATCCCTGAATGATCAGTCAGTCGTGTTCATTTTCACCCTGCTCATACTCAAGAGTAGCAATAACACATACTTTATCTAATATTTCAAAATTATCACCTATTAAGATACCCAGACAAAGAATATTTTCTTTCCCCTTTTCCAGGAAACAGTTGAAAACTAACTTAATAATGAACATTTTCCAAGCAGCATTCCCTTCTAGAACTCATGGGAGTTATAAAATAACCCCAAACTAAGAGGGCAGAATGGCTCACCCTTTAAATTCTTTATATCTTGAAGTCTTTGATTTAAGTCATTATTTTTAAAAAAATCAAATCACTCAGTGCTCTTAATAAAGCATTATTATTTTAAGGAAAAGGATAAAATTTTCCAAATGTGAATGTTTCGCTGGAGTAGGGCTAAGACATTAGCCAGGAGATGGATGGCTGTGTTATCACGAGATCACTGGAACCGAATTCCCGATAGATTAGTCTTTACTCAGAATGAATGTTTGTAATTATGAAATGAAATAAGTTTTAATTTAAATTGCCTAAAAGGGGGAAACCAAATATTGTGTAATTGCAGGAGAAGAAATCCGAGATGGAAAACAAGATAGTGTTATTTACAAGTAAAGGGGCTTTGGGGGAATTACTGGGCTTTAATGTGCATATTTGCAGGATTTGGGGAGGCAGAATTTGGAACTGAAATATTTTTCAGCAGTGCTTATTTACACTGTGCAGGCAAGAAACGGAATCCCAGACACATCTGATATTGGGCTGCTTTAAACCTTTTATATCCCCTACTAAGTCTGAAAAGACTCAGTGTTAGCCACGCATAATGGAAGCAATCGTGGGGGTGTGATAAAGTGACTATTTGAAAACCACATGCAACTATTAGGCCCAACCCCAGAACTATAAAATCAACCTAGAGAAGTAATGAGCCTGCCTTTCTTCTCCCCAGAGGAGTAAAAGCAGGAAGGGGTGGCATGTCCTTATGCTCTCCTTAGCCCTTGTCACCTGCACACAGCCCCCAGATGGCTTGGCAGGGCTCTGTTTGCAGAGCTGCCCACAAGAGTCATTTTGCACCTCTGAAGGACAGCCATTTCTTATGCTTGGCAAAGTTAGACATTGGTGACTTTTTGTCTGTTTTCCATTTCCTCTGTCCTCTTTCCAAAAGCCTCACTTCATCCGGGCAAGGGTCCATTAGAGACAGGTCCAAACCAGACCTTTCCCACACACTGTTCCACTCCGCTCTGGACGCTCTTAACCTTTTACTCCAATGTCTTCTGAGATGAAATCTGAATTTCTTTCTCATATGTGGATCCCAGATATAGAATTTTGTGTATGTGTATAGGTACAGGTCATGAAACTTGGAAAAGAGGGGAAAGGAGGCTTTGAAGGGATTGGGGGGAGTAGAATAGATGGGAGATAAAAGTAGAGCTACTGGGGATGGGGAGGAGACAAGGAGAAGTGAGCAGGAGAATCAAGAGCCAAGTATGTATGTATGTATGTATGTATGTATGTATGTATGTATGTATGAATATGCCATGATGGGGCCAGCAACATGGGTTAGTGGATGAAGGTGCTTGTCACCACCAAGCCTGAAGATGTGAGTTCAATTCCTAGGACCCACATGATGGAATAAGAAAAGTAACTCCTACAAGTTGCCCCCACACCTTCATAGGCTAACCATAAATGCATGCTCTCTCTCTCTCTCTCTCTCTCTCTCTCTCTCTCTCTCTCTCTCTCTCTCTCTCCTCTCTCTCTCTCTCTCTCTCTCTCTCTCTCTCTCTCTCTCTCACACACACACACACACACACACACACACACACACACAAATATGAAGCACACATTCTGATTTAATTTAGGAACCTCCTTCCTCTGTCAAGAACATCAAAGTTTATACTAAACTTACCCTTTCAAGCAACTGTCTCCTTACAAATAACAGTAAAGACAGCTCATGGATCACAATATATTTCTGTTCATCTTGATTTATTGCACAGTCATCATGAGAAAAATGGGAGCCTATAAACTTGGGTATGGTGGTACAAGTCTGTAATCCCAGCACTTTGAAGACTGAGGCAGGATGGGTGCTATGAAGCCAACCTAGTATCATAGCAAGGTTCAAGACAAATAAATAAAATGGTATCCTAGCCAGGTACTACATTTCCCAGAATTCCTCATGGTCTGGTGTGACTGACTAAATTCTTTCTATGGAACACAGACAGAAATGATGAGCACTACTGTTAAAATCTGGCCCATAAAAATGTTCCATTATGTCGTCTTACTGTTTTTCCCTTTCTGCATCCTGAAAGGGAGAGAACCCAAGATGATTTGGGAAACTTCTGTTGACCAGGAGCACAGGCACCCTACATCCTATATTCTCACTCAGTGTTGGAAGCAAGCAAGAAATGCACATCTGGGAGTTTGCTTAATTTTTTTCTCTTCTTGTTAATTTTGTGTTTGTTTTGAAATTGCAATTATAGCACCCTAAACATTAATTAAGCCAAAGGAAGCCATTCCGAATGGCATAACCTCAAGACAGCTTGAGGAAAATTCAGAAGGGTCCAAGAAACTTTCCGATTCCCTGAAAATCAGTAGCATTCAAAAGTCACCTATGGAGCTGGAGAAACAGCTCACTCTCCAAAGTGCTCGGTGCTCCAGCTTCAGGTCCAGAGTTTGGATTCCTATAACCCACATAAAAAGGCATGGACACCTATAATCCCTGTACTGGGAAGGCAGATCTTTGGCACTCACAGGCCAGCACTAGGAAGGCCAAAGGTCAGTGTTGGGTGTGTTCCTCAATGGCTTTCTACCATAGTTTTCAGACAAGGCCCTCACTGAGCCTGGAGCTCACAGGTTCATAGCTGGCCTCTGAACACCAAGGATCTGTAGCCCTAGTGCAGGGATTAGAGGCGTCAATTCCTGCCTTCTTATGTGGGTTATAGAAATCTAAACTGTGACACATAGTGTAGGTACCAGAAGTTGGACATGTGTAATATGCTAGACACCATGCTCAGAGCGGGGTGATC
Source organism: Micromys minutus (assembly GCF_963924665.1). Classification (NCBI taxonomy): domain Eukaryota; kingdom Metazoa; phylum Chordata; class Mammalia; order Rodentia; family Muridae; genus Micromys; species Micromys minutus. Next base: position 26,208,385 of record NC_137954.1, on the reverse strand, counting down.
TTTACTGCTTTATCTAAGCAGCTCACTTTATAGAGATACCAAAACTCAGCTATATCAAGCAGCATGAAGAAGCTGCATGGATAACTATGTTATTGTTCGCTTTGGTTTTTTTTTTTTTTTTGTTTGTTTTTGTTTTTTTTGTTTTGTTTTGTTTTGTTTTTTGTTTTGTTTTGTTTTTTTCAAGACTTTCGTGAAATACCTGAGGCTAGTTAGCTTTATGGAGATGAGATATTTCTTTGACTCTCAGTTCCAACAATTAAAGAGTATAATGTCAGCCTCAGCTTGGCTCTGGTGAGGAGCTCGTGGTGGCCAAAGGATGGAAGAGTATACAGAAGAGGTCACATCACAGAACAGTCAGAAGGCAAGTGGGGGTCAAGCCTCACTCACTTGGCAATGCTCACTCACTCTCAGCAGATTTTAGTCCCAGAAGAGCCAACATCTCCTCTGAAGGAAGATCCCTCTGGGATTTCAGAATCGTCTATTGGGTCCTACTTCTTAAGAGTCTCACCATTTCTCAGTATTACCACAGTAAAGAGCAATTTTGCACATCACAAACACTTGACTGACACCCTGAAACCACTGCAACTACTGCCAGGGTTAAGAGTAAATATAGAGTTCTATCTGATTCCAAAGTCACTTATTAGCTATATGAATTCGGACAATGTAGGATGATGTCATTATACAACAAGGTGGGTCCAGCTTATCGTTGGATGAGAAGGAAAGGTAGGCAGGGAAAAGTCTAGGAAAGAGAGAGGAGGAGGAGGAAGCAGGAGATTCAGGAGGAGGCAACATGGAAGCAGATGTGGATGTTTCTCTTGGTGCATAGATAAGGTTGTTATGAATATCTTATAAGAGATGGAATTGTACAAGATCATTTAACTTATGTAGGTGGGCAAATTATATTATACAAATTGGATCAGAGTATTTTGGTGTGTTCTTTGATGTGGAACTTAACTGAGTTCATAAAGGGTATAGTGGTGGGATGCACAAAGCCCGCCATGGAGTTGGGATGTGTGTGAGCATGGCTTGGCAACAACGTTCCAAGGGAAAGTGAGTGAAAACAACACATTGGGGCAGTCATGGACCACCTGGAACGGAAGCAGCTGGGGCGGGTGAAGTGGATCATGCCTGGGTCAAAAGAATCCAGGGTCTATGAGTACTGAGAGACATTGTGGAGCCACTAAGATAAAGATACACTGCAATGCAGTGCTGTGTGGTCATGCAGTTGCTGGCACTAGCATGGAATAAAAGGTTATCACTTTTTTAATACTTACTGCAACCGGACAAATTGGTTAAATGCCATAAATCATTATTTCTAATTTAAGATGCTATTTCAATCCTAAAGAAAATAATTTCCACAAGAGTTAAGTGTACTATTTATACATCATGGTATACTTGATATGTTCCTATAGTACTTGTAAATGTGCCAAAATCTGATCCTTGACTGAGTTGCTTCTGGAATGGTAGTAGAGAAAAAAGAAGCTTGAATTAATATTTAGTGCTTATATTGTGAGGAAATTTTTCTCATTTCTTAAAGTATTGCTTTTCAGGGTGTAGATGTAGCTCAGAAGGTGGATCACTTACCTAGCAGGAACAAAGCCCTGGGTTTGAGCCTCAGTACTGCATAAACTTGATATAGTGACACACCCTTATAATACCAGCACTCAAGATGTAGAGGCAGGAGGATTGGAAGTTTAAGGTCATCCTAAACTTCAAAGGGAGTTTGGGCTTATCCTGGTCTACATGGGACCCTTTCTCAAGGAAGAAAAAAATGAGAGAGAGAGAGAGATCTTCATGGATGTATGTCTAGACTTCATCTTTACAGCAAAACACAGTTGTGATGAAGTGACCAACATTAATCACATTTCACAGTGGCATTCTGATTTGCAGTCCTGTGTGCCACTTCAGGTCTGGAAGTTTCCAAAGGAGAACAGCTCCTCTGAGCTCGATGGAGCTTCTGTGAGATGCAGCCTATCAAGAGCTGGCTCAGGAGAGCCCGATTTTATATCATGGGTCACTTGACTGAATCACGGGTACTCCGTGTGCTTATCAAGACTCAGCCATGGACTGTGTGTCCAGATCCCCCTGGAGAACTGAGAAATACACACTCGGAGAAGAGTCTGAGACTGTGCTGAGAACAAACTTAGAGGTGACTTTCAGAGATGAAAGCTGCTCAGTGCCTGTGGATTAAGGACTTGGGGACTTTGAGAATCTGCATTTCATGTTACTTTTGTTAAACATTATCTGCAAATAATTTCAGGTGAGCTAGACTATAAGGCATTTGCAAATGAATCTTTGTTAGTCCCGTTTCTAAGTTCAAACCTTTTCTAGTACCAGTTAGGAGATACTAGTCCCATCTCCAGAACCCTGTAAACCCTAGCACTTTTTACCATAAACATGTAAAATATAACAAACCTATCTCCTAAGGTTAACAATAATTCAGTTCCAAAACATTTAGCAAGATGTCTAGAACTCAAAAGATGCTTAAGCAACTTCAGCCATTTTTGAGCATGTTTTTAAATAGAAAGCAATGGAGTTTTGTAGGCTGGAGGGATCCAAACGTGAACACACAGTTACCTCACATCCCCCACTGTAGACAATGCATCTGAGGAGGGAGAAATAATGTGGAAGCCAGTGATGGAGTTGGCTTTGACAAAATGCTGATGTACCTTTGCTCCTCTTTTGCCTACTATCCAGAATCCCAAAAGCCTTCTGATCTTTCTTCCCCTGCAAACCTGTTCTGATGCAGACTTAATGTTGACATTTATGCTGTAGTGTGGTAGTAAGCCACCATGATTACTCTTTCAGGGATATTGACGTTTTAAGCCACACTGTCAAATGTAATCTCTTTTGCTTCAAAGGGCTGGGGAAAATTATGTTTAAGGGAAGGGTCGTGATGAACTTATGTGACAGAGCGTGGAGTGATCGCAGGTAAAGGAGGTTCAGGCTTAGAGCTAGAAGACAGTGGAGTGTTCATTATCAACAACCCTTATAATCACATCATAATAATAAGTTCCATGATGATAAGGACAATAGACAGTGCTATGCTCTGAATTTGGAGGACCGTCTTGTAAAATCAGTTATTGAAACCCATCCCCCCCCCCCAAGTTAATGAGATTTAGAAGTGGGACATAGGGGAGATGACTAAGTCATAAAAATGGAACCCACATGAATAGGATTAACTCCCTTAAGAAAGACACCTAGGAAACAACCTGGCACTTGCACCATGAGAGAACATGGGGGACATGCATCACCTGCAAAGCTGGGAATGAGCTGTCATCAGATGGGGACTCTTACAGCACCTTGATCAATGGCCTCCCCTGCCTCCAGAACTATGAAAAATAAATTTCTATTTTTTACAGGCAATGTAGTCTATGGTATTTTGTCACAGCCGTACAAACAGACCAGGCCACTCCTGTTGGCTGGGTGCTTGCTGTGGATCAGTGGTCTAACTGGTTTTCTTGGCTGCATACTCATTTCTCTACTGCAACAGGGCTTTGTGGTAGTTAATGCTTCTCATATGAATGAGGAAAATAGGCATAAAAAGAATTAAAAAGCTTCAAGCCCACTGGCACATTATGTGAAAGGGTTAAATGCAGACTTGCTACAGAAGAAAATATCAAGTCTCAGCCACTCTGTTTCACTGCACTATCTCTCTCTCTCTCTCTCTCTCTCTCTCTCTCTCTCTCTCTCTCTCTCTCTCTCTCTCTCTCTCTCTCTCTCTCTCATGCTGTATAAATAGCTCCTCCTAAGAAGAGAGAGCCTCACAATATACTCACTCACAGTGTGTTTGGGGCAAGGCAAGTGCCACTATAGTTGTGGTCTCTCTCTTCACAATGTCATAATATGTTTAGTCTAGACAGTCAAAGCCCAGTCCTATGCCCCAGATAGAAAATTTTAAAGCAATTAGATGTGCTGGATAATTTTATGTCTTGACGCAGGCTAGAGCAGCGGTTCTCAACCTTCCTAATGCTGAGATCCTTTATAAAAGTTTTTCATGTTGTGGTGACCCCCAACCATACTTTTGTTGTGATGTAATAACTGTAGTTTTACTACTGTTATGAATTGTCATGTAAATACTTTTGGAGGTAGATGTTCCAAAGGGGGTTCAACCCACAAATTGTGAACTACTGGGCTAGGGTCATTTGAGAAGTGAGGACCCCAGTTAAGAAAATGCCTCCCCAAGATAGGTATGTAGGCAAGCCTGAAGAGCATTTTCCTAGTGATTGATTGGGAAGGGCACAGCTGATTGTGTATGGAGCCATCCCTGAGCCGGCGATCCTGAGTTCTATAAGAAAACAGACCGAACAAGCCAGAAAGGAGGAATCAAACCAATGAGCAGCACCCCACCTGCCCAGTTAGAGTTCCTGTCCTGACATTTTCAATGATGAATGAGAATGTGGAAGCCTTTCCTCTCTTGCTTTTGACTGTGGTGTTTCATCACAGCAATAATAACCCTGACGAGGATAACAGATTGATGGTTTCTTTAGCATCCTTACTGCTTAGTAACCTCCTCTTTTGAAAAATAATCCAACAATTCCAGGCAGTGTGGTTCATGCCCTTAGTCTAAACACTTGAAAGGCAGAAGCAGGAAGATTTCTTAGCTATAGACCAGCCTGGTCTACAGTGCTAGTCCTAGGGCAGCCAGGGCCACAGAGAGAAACCCTGTCTCAAAAACAGAAACAAACAAAAATCAAAAGAAAGATATAAAGAAAGGAGGAAGGAAGGAAAAAGAATGGAAGAGGAAAAAAGAGAAGGGAAGAGAAGAGGAGAGGGAAGGGGAGGGAAGGGGAGGGGAGGGGAGGGGAGGGGAGAGGAGAGGAGAAGAGAAGAGAAGAGAAGAGAACAGAAGAGAAGAGAACAGAAGAGAAGAGAAGAGAAGAGAAGAGAAGAGAAGAGAAGAGAAGAGAAGAGAAGAGAAGAGAAGAGAAGAGGAGAGGAGAGGAGAGGAGAGAAATCTAGCAGCACGAACTTGGTTCTGAAGGGATCCTGCTAAGTTGCTCTAGAGTTATCTCCTGGCTCAGCCCTATTACCTGATTGGTGGATCAGTCTGGATAATAGAAAATAAAGCAAGCATCACATAAAGGTGCAACTGGCCCCACCTATCACACTTCTCAGTGTCAGCTCAAATGTCCTGGGAGCTCTCCTAAACAATTCCTTTCATCCTGGGCCAAGTTTTAGGTTGTTCCTATTGCACTGGTCCCCCATTCCTTTTGCACATCATAACATTTAGTCAAGAGCTAGGCTCATCTGTACTCCTTGCTTGATTGACCAGTAAAAGCATGGTGCTGTGCCCTTAAAATTCTCTTTCATTACGTTAATCTCTATTGGAATAAAGATACAGTTTGAGGTTAACTCATGAAAAATACATCTTCATCATCTAACAAGTCAAGGATCTACCAAAATGTTTCCACGTGCTCTGAATTTACATCTTCCTAGATATATCTAATCACACACACACATACACACACACACATGAACACACACATGCATGTACACGCATGCATACACACACTTTCTTATTTGCTGCTCAAATTGTCAAGGGGCTAATAAAAAAAGAGACTGTCTGACCCCACCAAAGATCTCTGAAATAGAATCTACATTTGGACAAGACTCTCAGACGATTTGTTAGCATACCAACTTTTGAAAGGCAAGACCCTGTTTTATTACAGAAGAGTGAGTAACCCTGACTTGATGTATAGGCTGTCTGAAGGATTTCTCACTTAAGGGCTTAGGACATAGCACAGTAGGAAAGCATTTACCCAGCATGCACAAAGCCCTGAATTGGATCCCCGGTACATAAAAAAACAAATTGAAATAATTTCTTGTTTAAATCTTGAAGCTTGCTTTACATTTCTGGAATTAATTTGAGCTTATACTTGTGCGTGCGTGCACACACACACACACACACAGAGGAATATACACACAGGCACATACATGCACATGCATGCACACACATGTACATGCACATGAGCACTCAAAAGTTCTGTTTTTACTCTTCAGTCTCCCATGTAGTAAAGAATGGGTGTGTTTTATATTAGAAGGAAAGAAGAGTAGCAGGGAGGGAGGACAGACTACTGCCACTTGTCATGATGACCCACCAGTGTGTGTGTAGACATGACTGAAAAACTCCCTTGCTTTACATGGGTTTTCAGAAAGTCTGGCAAAGATAATAGTAATGTAGACCATTTCTATGTTCTGTTTGGATACAAAAGACTTTCCACAAATGATAGCCACTTCCACCACAGTATATTGTTCATGTAACTAAGCATTGGAGGTATAGCTGGCATAAGGAACGGCTCAATCATGCCCTCAGAGGTGCAGCTAATATCTATTCCATGTGCATTCCTCTGCTTTGGCTTGATTCTTAGACATGTGCTCCTAATGCATTTTTGCTGTGACTTTAGGCTGACAACCACCTATTGGAATGAACAGAAGAAAATTTTACTTTCCAGGCACCCCTAAAATCTCTTCTTATTGGCCAGATGCATATTATTTGGCCATCTCTGGCCAGAATCTTTCTGGGATCATCTGCTCTGGCTTCTCCTGACAGTAGTACAACCTTGCTCAACTTGTGGGAGTCTGCAGACAGTAAGTAATGCCACTACCCAACAGTAAAGCAAGAGCCCACCTTCATCAGAACCACAATTATCATCATCACTATAGCTGTGTGTTCCTGAAGAAATCCACTCTCTTATCAGTACAGGAATCTTCTATTTTTTTCCCCCTGAGAAAACTTCCTTTCTGGGGAAGCTCAATAACAACTCAATAAATATCTCAATCTATTTGACATGAAGGCCAAAGTAAAGCTATTGTTAAACCCCCTAGGCCAGTGTGAGACCAGGTCAGGTGAGGCACTAGAGACTTCATATAAATTTTAGGTAGCAAGTTTTTTAAAAAGGAAAAGAAATAAACTCAGGTCAGAAAGAGTTAAACATCCTCATTTCTATGGTTTCTGTAGTCATTTCTGGTTCCGACCAGGGTCTGGATCTTACTCCATAAGAGGTGATGTATCAAAAATAAATCCTCTTTCCACACAAGGCTCTCAGCTGGCATCACTATTTCTGCATGTACAGGTGGACACTAAAAACCACACCTGATTGGCACTATTCCTATATGGACCTTATGGTGGACAAGCGGCTCTCTAAAGGCCCTTCCTCACAATATGAAATGAGGCCTTGGAGAGAAAGGAACTAGAAACGGTAGGCGGCTGCTCAGCTAGACTTGTAGAAGGGTGAGCATGGTGCATGGCAGTGTCAATCAGTTCGGAGCACACCTTTCTAGACAGGTGTCCAGGTGAGGCCTGGCCAGAGTTGCATCATCAACCCAAAAAGAGTTGAGTCCAATCCTGGCTCTCCCCACACAAAGAAAACATGACAGACTTCTACCAGCAATATTAACCATTCACATGAAGTTCAACATCTTCCTTCTGCTGCAGTCAGAAAGACATGTGGATGGACAGGACTGAGTTTGAATTCTTCCAGATTTATTCCCAGGCAGATGATGGAGTCTCTACTCCAATTTTCAGGGATATACTGATAAAGGTTTCCTTTAGAATACACACCAAAAATATTTTTAAAATTAGAAAAACTCAACTGACAACACAGTCAACTTGCTAAAGATGGGTGCCTACCTATCTGAGAGGATAGTGGGTGAGGATAAGAGGAGAGAGGGTCAAGGTCTCCTTTCCTTTGTAGCATCATTTATCTGTGCATCCTAAGGACCTTTCCCATCCCAGGTTTCCACCTTTCTATTTGCCATTACATGCTTATCCTTGCTGATGGATTAGGCTTACTTCCCTATTTCATAGACAGGAGGGAAACAAAGGAGAAACACTAAATGAATAAAAATGATGACCTTCAGACTGATGAGCTTAGAGGTCTTGTCTGCCTCTGTGCTTTCAGCAATCTCTCAACAACTGATTAAAGGATTAACTATCCAATTTGCTCAAAAGAACACAAGATTCATATACTCATAAGTTCTGGGAAGATGGGAGACGGACACCTGAATTAGCATAACAATAGCCTACACCAGAGGAATCAGACAGAAAGGTAATTCACATTCATAGCTCAAACTTTAAAATTAACTGTAAAGTCGAAATGGGGACCTGCCTTGCCACTTACTCTAACAACAAGAATATATGTTGATGTTACCCCTGCCTCTCAAGCAATATGGTCTAATTAAGAATGGAAATCATATATTCCCACAAATGCAGTTTAACAACTGGCTCATCTACACATTCTATTAATGTGTAGATTGATACTAATTAATAATTAATCTTATAAGGGTTCCATCTCACTGTGACCAGCATGCAAAAGAGATGAATTCCCAATTGCAACAAATGCCGCAGACTGGTTAACACCACCCACTCTGTATTCCAGAGCTCAGACTGCAAGGGTAGCTCCATGAACAAGTGAGCTCACCTAAGGGGAAGCAGGTGCCAGACAAACAACATAATCCCAGGATTTTGTTGTTTAATCTGGTCCCACCTCTATTGTGCAGAACTATTTACTCAAAAAGACTAGAATCACATTCCCTGTGTCAATATAGGTAAGACACCCATTTGGGAAGGAGGATCAGATGACAGGGTTCAGGTATGAGAATGGGATGACTGGCTAGCAAGGAAGTCTCAGTGAGCAAGTCAAGGCAGGCAGATGTGCCCCTGAGAACTGGCAGCAAGCCACAGGCTAATCTGGTTCTTGATATGTGACAGTCTTCATGGAGATCAAAGAGTGAGAATAGAATCCACAACTACAACTACCAAGACTTCTGATCTAACATCAAATTCCACTTTGTAAGAACTGACTTCTATCCTTGGCAAGATTTAGCTAAGGGGAAAGAAAGAAATTGAGATTTTAATATCAGAAAGTAACCCTCACTTCTACAAGCAAGCCAATGGAAAACACTAATCTCATCAGGCATGTTGACTTTCCTCAGGGCTAAAGAGTCTTTGCCCTTCCTACACAGTCTGCTTCCATCTTTTTGGACAAGAAGAAAGTTTAATCAGTCCTTGACTTGTCTTATGATTCAGAACTCAGGTCCAGAGTTTCCTCGTCTTCCTCTGTCTTTGGTGTTATTGTGTGTTCTTCCTCCTTCAGAAAGCAAGTTTGCATTCTCTACTACATTCTTCCAAAATGCTGCCCTTGCTTGGATTCTATGCGCTCTCTCTAGATGTATCCTCATGACTCTGAAATGCAATCTTTCTTCTCCTAAAGCCTTTCTTCAGTAAAAAGAAAAAAAAATCCAGGAATTTCTACCATATAAGACCCTGAACAACTCCCGTGAGATGTAACCCATTCCTCTTCTTCTCAGCGAGGTGGGGTTATTCTGTGGGATCTTTATTCATATTTTCATGTTTCTTGTATGGGTGGCAGATCCAACCTCCACACCCCCTGAAGGCAGGGCCCATCTCTTTTCTGTGATGTCAGCTTCCTAAACCCACAGCACCACACCCTGCTTCTGTTTACCTCAAGATTAAACCTATAAATGATAGGTTTGTGTGTAGTGGGCAGATCAAGGACAGACCGAAAGGAGCTAATCCAATTAGCACTAGCCAGGAGCTTCCTCTCATTCCAGCCCATAATCCTCATGTACGTAGTGAGCATCATGAATGACCTGGGGTTTGTTGTGGGTTCTTGGTTCAGGTCTGGTGAAAACATGCAAGTCACATTGATACAACCCAACACTTCTTTTATTTCTATTTATTTGCTTCTTAAGTCTTCATTCTATTAAAACATCGATCAACAGTCAGTCGCTTGCACATGCTGCTGATGTTGTAGGAGAAGAAGGACCCTCATTCACTGTTAGTAAAAATGTGAGACATCCTACTTCACAAATAAATGATAGCAATGTTCATTGCCATCCTATTCACAGTCACCAGGCAATGGGAACAACCTAAATGTCCCTCAGCAGATGAATGAGTCATGAAAATGTGACTCATATACACAATGGAATACTATTCAGCTATAAAGAAAAATGAAATCATGAAATTTTTAGATAAGTGAATGGAACTAGAAAATATAACATTGAATACCCCAGATGTAAAAGACAAACACTAAACATTCTCTCTCATCTGTGACTCTCAGCTCTAAATCTTTGGTATAAACGTACAATGTGGGGTAACCATAGAAACTAGGGAAGTATAAAGGGATCTTGGGAAGGGGCTGTAGGGGAGCACATTTGTGATGAGAAAGGGGGAGAAGTGAAGAAGGGGGCTCTAACTGGGGTGAAGGCTAAGGTTAATACAGAAAGAAATGAAGGAAGGACAAATAATACCAATGCTATTTGATAAATCTTTAAGAAATCATATTAGTTTGCCTAAAATTATGCACCATTCATATAGACATATATTTACACACACACACACACACACAAACAAACACACACACACACACACACACACACACACACACACACATATACATATGAAAGTTCAGCCACTTGGGTTGATTGTGCTTCTCCTAAGAATCATAAACTAATAGAAGCCCCAGTACCATCATGCACAAAAAAAAAAAAAAAAAAAGCCCTCCTTTCAAATGATTGGTCAGGACAGATCACATGACTCTGAAAACAGTACCAACTCTGACTGTTGCCCTTGGCTACCTCTCAAAGGTTGAAGGGAAGTACCTCCATTGCTGAAGACTCCAGACAGTTAGGAAATGATACCGAAAATTCAATTCAAGATGCCAGAGCAACTAAACAGTCTTAACCAGCTGCAGTACCCATGAACCACATCCATAATTAACATGGCAAGATGTCCGTAAAGGGACAGTAGGTGGCACTCACATATAGGTGGCAACCAACAGCAGTCTAATTAGACTTAAGGCCCACTCAACAGAAGGGAAATCATGCCTGTTACTGAAAATCTAGGCAGCTTCCCAGGGCTAATATGGTGATGTATCTTAGAACAGAAGCTATGACTACCACTCTACTGGGACAGCATAATTCCTCACTACATCCTGAATCTTATCCTTCCGTCCACAGATAAGTGTCGCTGAAGGCCACATTGAAGAAGTTTCTCTATCTCGCTAATGGAAACTGACACGAAAGCCACAAACAGGCACAGTACAGAGATCTTTGGATCAAGAGCCCGAATACAGTGGATACCTATACATCACAGTTCCTGAAGACATCACAGCTCCCGAACATAAGCTTCTGGAACCATTCCGAAGGAGGGCAGAGAAGGTTGAAGGAGTAAACCAACCAGTACGTCTGCCACCAAAAACTTTCCTGTAAATGGCTTCTTAAGCAAGCCTGAAAGAATGACAACATCACAGACAGACTAACTCAAAGGCGGGGGAACCTCACAGAGTCCTAACCCTGTCCAGAGAATCAGGGGCAACGGATGAGTGCACAGAGGCAGGCTCATCTCCTAGGGTGAGTCCCCTAACTGATAATCCAAAACAAATTGGTGAGCTCTGAAATCATATGCACACAAACAGCCAAAGTGGACTTGGAAGGTTATATATTGACACAACAATAATGATCAAATAAAATAATTATTTAAAAAGCTATCATTTTGAGAGTGTGTGATATATATATATATATATATATATATAGCAGAAATTTAGAGTCATTTGTACCAAGAGTTCCAGGCCATCCTGAGAGGCATGAGACACTATCTCAATTAGAGAGACGGTAAGAGATCTGGAGAAGAAGGAGGGAGGGAGGAAGGTAGGAAGGTAGAGGGAGGGAGGGAGGGAGGGAAGGAGGGAGGGAGGGAGGGAGGGAGAGTTAAAATTAGGTCCTGTTTGTTTTTAACCCTATTTAGTCATCTATCAACCCTCTGCATAGAAATTCTTCTAATACAATTAGAGAATTTGGCGACATGAGGTTGGTAAAACCAAATGCATGAAATTGTGCCAGAGCGAAGAAATCCTGGTTGACTCTTGTCATTCTTCTCCATGGTCATTTAGAGAGGAAGGCTGGTCAGTGGCAGCAGGATTTTGAGACTAGTGAGGGAGGAGCTCACAGGCATGTCTTTTCTGTGTGTCTGAGCTGATGACTCCTCTGTCACAGAAGGAAACACATGAAAGTATGTGCACCTTTGGAATGAACCCCTGGCACTTTATCCAATCAATCCAAACCCCGTAGAGATTTGCTGCTGTCCAGGACAGGAGCCAGCTGAAGGGACAAACATCTCTACTTTCTGAGCTTCTGTGCATGGGAAAGTAAGATCAAGGTCACTGGGAATGGGAGCTGTAGAAAGGCAATGACAGGAAGGACAGCTCAGACAGACTTTGCCTAGCCAGAATTCTCACAAAGTACCACCAGGGCTTTGCAATGTAAGAATAGCCAAAAACTATCCTTTTTTGTGCTGATCAAAGTGATTTCCCAGCAGGGCTGCTTGGACAAGCATCACATAAGTATGAAATCTGTGCTCAAACCCAACTCCTCCCCATGCTCCTCAGCCTCTCTATAGTAACAGGCGATGTACCCAGAAACCTCACACTCAAAAACTAACTTTCAGCAAGTACTGGTGGAGTATGTGCATATGAGTGTGCATGTGCGTGCATGCATGTGCATGTGTGTGCATTTATTTGCTAAGGACAAAAATAGAGTTAGACAGGCTTTTATCAAGAAATAGAGCAACACATTCATGACCATGTGTGTTTCTCCACATTAATGTATACACGTGCATGTGCATGTAGGCATGTGCATTTACTTGCTGTGGACACGAATGGATTTATAGTGTTTGGCTTTTATCAGGGAATAAAGCAACAGTTTCAAGGCAGCACATTTATGACTTAGAATATGAAATCCTTTCCTGCACGCTTTCCACTAAAGGGGAGAAAGAGATTAATTGGCATTAAGCGAGTTCCAAGGTCGACTTGGTGACTCTTCACTGATGGCAAACTATATTCCTAGCCTCATAGAATTTTAAAGCAAGAAAGGACCTTGGAGATCAGTTCACCAAATTCTCCATTTTCCAGATGAGTTATCAAAATTAGAGAGAATCAGCGGTATTCACAAGCTGGCAGGATGTTATTGGCAAAGCCGGAATTAAAAGAAAGTCCCAGACTCGGTGTGGACTGTCACCTAAGAAGCCCCTTAGACTGTCGAGGGAAAGCACAATGTCTGCTCAATTGAAGAGTCCAGACAAGCTAAAATCTTACAATAACCCACCAACCTGGACATTCTCAGTTGGATTAATAACTAGACTGTTTGTATCAAGAAAATGTGTGTGTTATGCATTTTCACCAAAATCATAGACAAATTTATTACTGTTCTAAACACTAATATTATAAAAGAGCCTGCTTATAAACCTATCCCTACCCCTAAAGAAAAGAGCTCTCAAAGTTTTGGAGAGCCATCTACTTAGGCCTTCTGGATGCCCTGTGAATAAAAAACTACTTGAATGCAGAGGTTGACATTAGCATTGGAAATCCTTTTTTTTTTTTTTTTTTTTTAAGCAAACACTGGTCAGTTCAAATAAAACATATCTTCACAATCAGCTGAGCACTGTGTCCTAGTATACAGCATTTTAAAAATAAAATTTCTGACATTTAAGCAATCGCATCTCTTATAAAATAATAACAACAGTATTTGAGTAAGGATAGACCTTGGAAGATCTATGACATTAAGGTATTCAGGCTTTTAGCTTGCTTACCTGTGTTCCCCTGCCTCCCACGTACATTTACTAACCCTGGATGCCAAACAGCTGCCACTTAGTCCTGTCTTAAATATTCGTGACAAATGCTAAAATCCCAGACCTTTCCCTGTCATGGTGTCACTTCGGCAATAAGACAGCTGATTACCTTGCTCTCAAGACAACCTTCTTACACATGCTGAATGTGATGAAGTCATTTCCTATGGCTTTATATGATGACCTCCAACTTGTGCTAGCATTTGGCCTTCATAGGTAAAAGAAAGCTAACATTTCATTCAGTGAACCATGGTTAAGCAGATCAAACCCACTTTCTATGCAAACTTTTCTGTGGTCTCTGGGTCTCTTCCCCCAGCCCAATTTTCCTGCAGCTTTATCTTCCTTGGCTTATATTTTTAAATGAGTGATATCTTAAGGTTTCATTCTTCTGGTGAGATATTAAGGAAAACTTGTAATTAGAAATGGCTTACAGTTTCAGAGGTTCATTTTATTATCTTCATGGCATTATACAGGAAGACATGGTGTTGGAGGAGCTTAGAGTTCTACCTCTTGATCCAAAAGCAGCCAGGAGAAGACTCAATTCTACAGGCAGCCAGGAGGAGTGTTTCTTCCACTCTGTTGGAACTTGAGCATAGAATCTCAAAGCCCAGTTCTACAATGATGAACTTCCTCCAACAAGGCCACACCTATTTCAGCTAGGCCACACCTTCTAATAGTGCCACTTCCGTTGAGCAAGAGATAAAAGGGATGTTTTGGAAAACAAACAAACAAACAAAAACCAGAAGAGAGAGATAGGTTAAGTGACAGAAGCTATTCAATGTCTTTGTAATACTTATCTAATGGGGTTTGTACAGTCTGAATCTTTGTACACTCTTGTTCTCTCTCTCTCTCTCTCTCTCTCTCTCTCTCTCTCTCTCTGTGTGTGTGTGTGTGTGTGTGTGTGTGTCTGTCTGTCTGTCTGTCTGTCTCTATCTCTCTCTGTGTCTCTGTCTCTGTCTCTCTGTTTTCTCTCTGTTTCTCTGTCTCTCTCTCTGTCTCTGTTTCTGTCTTTCTCTGTATGTCTCTATCTGTCTCTCTATGTGTGTAATACATATTTAATTGCCTCAAGCATTTGACACATAGAAGTTAATAATAAATAAAGGATATTAAATCTATGTTCAATAGTACTTGTATTCATTTATTTGGGTCTAAGAGAGTAAGGTACAAAGATATATTCTTTGTAGTTTATAGGAATACTTTGAAAATTTGTTTTGTTTTATCTCAAGAAATTTACTGTTTTGTTCACATGCTACCAATCCTGATTTAGGAATGAAGAAGTAGGGAGGAGAAAATTCAGAGGGGTAAAAAAGAGAGGGGGGGAAGAGATTTATTATAGAAAGAGGATAGACCAGAACTTAAGATTCATGTGTATAATAAAAGCCTCAACTAGATCAATGACTCGAGTACATTCTTAAAAATGAAGACATCGTGTACCTTGTTGTTGTGGAGGATAAATGGTGTGATTATAAACAATGTTTTAAAGGCCATAGAATACTTTTCTGTGTAAGAAAGAATTGCTACAATGACAGAGGGGTCAGGCCGCACGGATACCTCTATTCTCGGCTGTGCTTCTTAATATTTAGAACTTTAGATATACACATTAAGCTTTTTGGGGTTAAATATACCCAGCTATAAAATGGAAACACAGTGATAGCCACATTTCAGGGACTTAGGGACCAAATAAGATAATCTACAAACCTAACACATTATTTAGTATCTAAAAAATATTTTGTACCATTGGGTGTTATTACTATTATTGTTTTGGTAGCCTAACAAAAGAAAAGAAAAAAATAATAAAAGTAGCAGTATATGTATATGCGGTACCTACCAAATTCTTGAGCTAAGTGTTTTATATATACAAATTATTTAATAGAATTACGCCTATCTTCTATAATCAGTCACAGTACAGATTATTCCTCTACAAACTAGTGGTCCCTGACTCAGATCATTTCCTTACACCTTCAAGTGAGTAACATACACTTTTGATTATCACAGATTTTCTAGTGCCCCCTAGCATCCATCAAAACCATAATGAGCCACACCTACTGTCACAATTACTCAGAATACTGAAGAGAAAGGATCACTTGATCTCAGGAGCCTGAGATCAGTCTAAGAAAAAAACAATAATGAGACAATACCTAAACAAGAAAAAGCAAAACTAAACTAAACTTAAAAATATATTCTTACCATTCTGGAATAAGGAGAAAATGTGAGGGTAGAAGCTAGGAGAAGACCTGGCTAGAGAAGGCCTTCATACCTTCCAGATGATAACCACCACCATATCTATTGGTCATGGTTCTCTAGAAGCACCAGTTTTCTAATACTTCATACCCAAACTAGATATCCAGGCATAAAATTCAGATGTCACACTGACTACCTGGACTTAGCATCAGATCTGACAGTTTAAAAGACTCGGTGGTATAAAGATTGCCCTTCCCATGGATGTTGACCACAAACTCTGACCCACCTATATGTATAAAGTTGGGAGTTCACATGTGTCACTCTGCCTGTGAGTTGATAATTTGCTAGAACAAGTCAGCCAAAAAAAAAACCTAATGTTTGTTATAGCCTATAATGTTTTGCTACCTATGGGACCTCACTTGCTAAGAACTCCAAAGGAGCAAAACCATTTCATGTACTGTATATTTTATTTGTTAGCTCATGATGCCTGTCTAGTAGAGGCATTATTTTCCCATTATAAGGTAACTGCATTTAATCTCTTTATATATTTGTACATATATATTTTAGAGTGTCTACAGTAGTAAGTTTCTATATGATCTTCAATGTGTTCTGTGTTATTCTTCCCCATATCCCTTATCTACCTGGCTCCCCCATCTCCCTTCGCATAAAAACTGTCCAAGGCCATTATTCCCTTTTAACCTTTTATAGCACTATGTTCTATATCCCCTCTCCCCAAATTCAACCCCGTGACACCTTATAATTTTCTGACCCCCATAAATATTTCAAACCAAGGACACATATCTTAAAATTCAAAGCAAGATATCATAAACTTGAATCATAGAACATGGAGAAATCAAGTTGGTATTTACCTTGATGCTTTTGTTGTATTGAAATGTGCTAGCAAGGCTAGCTGGAGAGGGTATCATCAATCTTGCCCCTCTGTAAATCCTAGGAGCAATAATAATGACTGTCCTGGCAAGACATACCCACTGACGTAATAGTGGCACAGATGTTATGGGAATAACCAATCACTTTCTGATTGGATTTATGGTCTATTCTCTAAGTTAAAACTCCTGTAGAACACGATTATCATGGCAAAGAACCTACGGCTAGACACGTTATAAACTGTAAGGTAGAACTGATTATTACTGCATAAAGTGGACATAGTGTTAAACTGACTCCTAATGACTTATCCTTATATCCATAAATTAGTGCATTGGTCAATCCTCATCAAAGAGAGAAAGGCTTATTTTTTTATAGTTGAGAGTGATTAACACAGAAACCCACAACTGATCAAGATGAAGTGAATAAAAGGTAACTGAATGTTCAGCCAAAAATGAACGCTTGTATTATATCTTCCTTTTCCAAGGTTCAGTGATCATGGCAGAAGAGGGAGAGGAAAGAGTGTAAGAGATATAAGCATGCATGACTAAAATGAAAGGAATGCTTTAGGGATGCAGCAGAGAAGTTGCACATGTAAACTCATGATAGTTGTATAACAGTGATGAGACCTGCTCAGGCCCAGGCCAGATCAAATTCCAGCATGGAGAGGCAAGATGGGGACAAAAATCCTACCCCTAGCTAAGGAGCTGTTTAGCAATTGATAGATTCTGGAAGAAGTAGAGTCAGTTTTCATTAAGGGTACGGCCCCTGGTGGGTAACTAAACTTCCATAAAACCCACACATCAAAGAATATATGGGAAATACAAATTCTACTTCATGGGTTAAAAAAAATTAAAGGACATAAAGTAGGTAGGGAAGGAAGATGGATCTAGGAGGAGCGAAAGAGGAAGTAAATATCAGAATGCATTGTGTAAATTTCTCAAAGATTTAATAAAAATAAGGGGAAAATCCTCACATATGTTACAAAAGACACAAGTTAGAGAGGGCTGAGTTGAAGAGATGTGTAAACAAAGGCACAGGCATTGGAGCAATGTGTGGAACTACTATTCTATCCCACGTGCACCATTCCCCTACCATCTGAGTGCACAAACCCAAAGTTAGGATGAATAGCTTTGTTGGTCCATTGTTAGTCCATCTTTGTTCTTCAGAATTCATTTTCTGGAAATTCAATCCCCAAAGTCATGTGTTAATAACATTTGAAGGTGAGGCCTTTGCAAGTGCTTAGGTCATGAATCACCTAAGGAACAGATTGAGCTCTCCATGGATGAATGGATTAATAGATAAGTGGAGAAATGGGTTAATGGATTATTGAGGGAGTGGCATTGTTGCAGAACTGAGCTTTCTCTGGCATGCTTGCTCAGTCTTACTATCTCACCATGCGTTGTTCTGCATCTATGGCTCCTCTCAAGTCCCCACCACCAGCAAGACACCCTTGACTCATGTTTGGCCTTTCTAACCTCCAGAATTTTAAGAAATAAATTTCTTTTCTTTATAAACTAGCCAGTTTTCTGCTGTCCTGTCATAGCAACAGGAAAAAAAAAAAAACAAAAAAACAAAAAAAACTAAGCTAGGCGCCAATGAAGAAGAGATCCAAGCAGGTTTCCACAGGATATTATCTCCTGAAAAAACAGATTCTGTGGGCTTGAGAAATACTACATGTTGCTGCAAACCCATAGGTAGCCACACTGACATTACTAAAAGGCTCCAGATAAATTCACATTACACTGCTGACTCTAATACTCCCAGACTTGATGATAGAATCCAAATTGTTGCAGTGTTATCTTAAGAAATCAGGTAGGAAATATTAAACTGGACTCCTCTGCCCCCTCAAATAACATGTACCTTTTCCTAAAGGTATTTAACGCACTGTTGAACATAAGAGAGCCAACTGTTGATCTCTCTGGGCAAGAATGTCAAAGATGAAGCAGCCATAGATAATAATACAGAAACTGTCATGGAGGAATATGTCTTCACAGCACATTACACTAGGATTACATTTCCCCCCCAAACATATAGTAGGATTGCACCTAATTGCCTTTTTAATGTCAGGCTTCATCATGTGAGTTCTCGTAGCCAATAACGCACGTGGTGTCATCTAACTCTTACAAAAAGACGTTTTAAAAGCTATCAAAGAAGAATACACAGCATTCTCCCATTGGAGAGGTGGCTAGAAGCATATTGTGTCATCACGTTCATTCCTGCATTTCTTTCCAAGTATATTATGATAGACACATTTTATGATCCACAATAGACATGTTGACAAAGAGCACACGAATCCATATGACTCCAAGTCAATGAGATTTGGGCGTTGCTTGTTACCTCCGCTGAACCTATTCTACCAGGATACCATATGTTTTCCGTTTTCCAGTGTCTTGGTGCCTATGTGTCTTCAGTCGCACATTCGGCTAGAAATACCACCATGACCCATGAGCTGAGTCCATCCTCAAGCTCTCCCCTCCTTGAGAGGGGAGACAAGAGAGACTTTCAATTCTCAGCAACTCCCACTCGGTGCTTCTCCCACTGTGTAGGGAGAATGAGGCTCAACAGTTTAAAAAGATTCATGCCTAATTTTATTGAAGAGGGAGCTGGGTGCATTTCCTTTGTAGATGGTGTGACTGAATAATTCATTGAGAGCTTCATTATCTATAATAGTGATAACACACACTTTAAAACAAAGTATTGCACATATCCAATATCCTTGATACATTTCTGAGCAAATATGTGCACTTATGTAATCAGCTGTGGTAATCAACCACACATCAACAAAGCATCGGAGTGTTTCATGGGTGTAAAGATGCCGTTACAGTGAACAATCACTTGGCAGTGTGGCTTATTTTAATAGACACGTCGCTTTAAAATAAGTCTTCACCATCTGCCGCCGCCTCTAATTACAAATGCAACAAGAACATAATTCACAATTGCATCATTAAAAAGTAAGACATAAGGGATTTAATGCATGCCTATGTCCTTTTTTAATGCAACAGACGTCTGTTCATCTTGCGTTTGAGACTCAAATCGGTGGTAAAACTTTCTCTCCCTCCGTGCTGAAATTTCCCAGAGAGTGAAGCATTGCAGAAGTCAACAGGAAATCCATAGCAGGGAGTGTAGACGTCATGCATATTCATGGGCTATAATCCTACCCATATTAGATTTACTTGTCAACATTATTTTTCATATGCAAAAAAAAGCATTAAACAACGGAGATATGGAGATTTTTTTTTAAACCTCAGTGCAGATAAGACAATGTCATCAGATCAATATAAACAGCTTAGAGTCTCATCTTCAGGAGCCTTACATTAGACAGACTTTTCTACAGCCCACTTTCCAAATAGTATGCAAAACTCCTTTGATAATTCAGACCTCTGTGAGAGCTGTAATTACTGTAAGAATACAGAGTGCTAAAGTATCTCGTTTAAGGCCATTTTTAAATTATTTTCTTCCAAATGAAATATTAATTCGGGGGGGGGGGGGGAATCATAAGCTACCAAGTTGGAAATTTAAATTTTCAAGACTATGCTACCTAGATAATTTGTCCGAGATAAAGGCATTTCTACCAAATAAATAAGAATTATGGCTAGATCCTTAAAGTCTGAATAGAGTTAAAAGAAAGATATAATCTACTCAACTTTGGCACAAAAAATAAAAGTAATAATAAACACACATCATTTCTAAAGACTTAAAAATAAGCACTTAAATCTGTTGTGCAACTCTATAGGAAATTTAACAGAACCATGAAAAAGGAGAAAAAGCAAGTATATGTACATGAACACATAGGTATCCATACAGCCAACCTCAGAATCTATAGAGAATGGTTCTAGGACCAACTTATTACATTCAGGTCTCTTGCATAAAACATAATAGTATTTGTATATAACACAAAATTCTTCCTATGGGTAACTTAAAATACATACTGAAGGGTACGTGCCAAGTCAGTAGTTTTATAGCATGTTAGTAACAGAACAATTACCACAAAAAGAAATCTGCCCCTGTTCCATGCAGACAATTTTCTTCTGAACACTTCTGATTTGAGGTTGGTTGAATCCTCAGATTCAGAACACTAAGGCTAAAAACATTCACATGGCCTCTTTGGTAATCTCTAGAATGATCCTAAGCAACGAGCAATAATAGCTTCTAGTCCTGATTGGTTTCCTTTGTCTAACACCATCACCCTGCAATATTTAAGTGAAATTCATAAGTGTTCTCAAAGCTAAGCCAAGAGGGAAATATCCATTGCCTTCCTGGTGTGAGATCATACATGTGTAAAAGCTTCATGATGTCCCCAGAGAGTATGCTTCATGGTGCATAGACTTGTGGTATATATCCCATCCTTCTCTAATTGAAATATAAGACAGATAAATTTTGATTAGCAAAAAAAAAAAAAAAACACTGCTATACTATCCATCTGCACTTAACATTAGCCCAAGAGATGCCCCAAGGTAGCTTAGGGTTCCTAATATTTGCATCTGAAAAGTTCATTAACATCACCCACAACTATGAGTGGGTTGTTACTTCTTTCTTGGAAGTTAGCATGGTTTATACTCGCTGATCTGTTAAGTCTCCTAGCCTTTCCTAGCATTTCAAGGAAGGCAATGGCTTAGAAACCACATAGTTTTCCTCCAGGTTCTCTTTCATTCAGTCTCTTTCTTACTAGACACCCTTCCTTCTTTGTCTCCTGTGTCTACTACTTCTCACCTGATGCCTCTATTCTACGAGGCAGGGAAGACAGAACTTCCCCAGTCATCAGAAGGAGACTGCGTACCAACTGTGGCTGCTCACCATCTTGTTCCCACTCCCGCTGACCTTATCCCATCTTAGAGCCGCTTCCGGTCCTCTAAGATGCTCCTGGGAACTCCCATTCCGCAAAGGTTATCGTTTGTTTTTCACTAAGATCCATGGACCAAGCAATCCTCACCTCCCTGTGTAATCCCCTACATCAATCTATAATACATTTTTTATCTCCCATGAAACCATTATTTACACTTTTACTGTTTTAGAGGCTCATTTCTACCTCTTCCGTCTTTACATTCTTCCCCCCTTTAAAAAAACAAAAACAAAAACTTCCATTGCTCCAAAGCTAAATCAATTATTATCAACTGTAATCACAAAGACCGTTTTATTCAAAGCATTTCATATACAAAACATGATTGCTAGGAAACCTAATTTCTGTAGCTTCCAAATTCAAGTTCCAGGCACACAACAATCTGTAAGGAATTTGAATACAGATGTAAGTTTTAATACTGAATTGAAAAAAGACCTCTCAACAAGACCTTATTGTTCTATTTTCCAAATAGCAGGACTTGATTCCATGAGAAGAATTCAAAAGTCACAGAACTGGGGAGACACAGATGAAAAGGAATCCTTACAACAGCAGTGACTCCTGATTCATCCATACTTTCTTCTAAAACATACTAAGACGCCAGTGTTCCATCCTCAAACTCTAACTCATAGTAACACCTGGTAGGATTTCCCAGCCTCCTATGGACCAGAAGTTTCCTCTAAGCTCAGACCTTTCCCTTCATTATGGGAAAGGGACGGCAGTTGACTCTTTATGCTTAGGAACTGGCTTTTCTGTACTGTGAGACTCATTGGCTGAGTTTCTCACAACTTTTTCTTCTCTTGATTAAGTAACAGAAGCATTTTATCTCGTCATTATTTTCATTTTGCTGACATCATTTCATCAACATCCGTACTCTTTTCCTCAGAAATTTTATAAAAATATTTTTAAATTAAGTTTTTTTCAGTCATATCAGATTTGAAGTTATAGTTTCCACCACCCTTGGTTTCTTTTATTTCCACAGAGATCACATTTTTCTCAGATCAAATTTTTCACGTCTGAATTTTGTCAAGAAGATTTAATTTGGCCATCAATTTTATAGCCAATAACACATCCCATCATGGGTCGCCTTAGTCACTGTCAGTTTCATTTTGTTGCTATCAGTTCTGCCAGTAATGGCCATTGTGGATTTGGTAATAGAAAAGGTAGCTTGTGTTCATTTCTTAGCTAGCCCATCAGAAAATTGCCAGCAGCTTTTAGGAGGCAGAAATAAAAACAAAACAAGCAGAATATAAAGGGAGTGACAGAGAAGGGACCACAAAGGATGTTGAAATAACCACACTAACCAAAAAATAAAAAATAAAAATTGAAGCTATGACAGTCATATTGTATTGACAAGTCTGCTGCCAAAACCATGGTACACTCATAAGGTTCTCCAGCCAGAATGACAGAATTTCATACACAGTGTCAATGTCTGCAGAGCATTGGGATATATGGGAAATGAATTTGAAAATTATGTCTTCCAAATGGCTTGAGCATTGCTCTATGGAAAGAAAAAAATTGGTATAGCACAGTGGTAGGTTTCCTTAACCCCTGCATTTGGGAAGCAGACAGAGGACAGCCTAGTCTTCATAACTACATAGTAAGAGCCTGTCTCAAAGGAAAGGAAGGAAGGAACAAGGAAGGAACAAGGAAGAAAGGAAGGACATGGGAGGGAACAGTCTAGACAGGTTTTGTTATCCATGGGTTTAATTACACACTACAATTATCAGATGGTCAGAAGTGCAGTACTAAAGACTGACAGTGCAAGGGTGTAATCACCCAGTCTCTGAATGTTCTCATTGGCAAAACAGACCAAGAAACTGACAGACAAGTAAATAAGCATACATACACGGTGAACAAGTTTTGAAAGGAAAGATAGGTGGAGCCACAGAGGAAATAGGAGGGACAGCTTCTATGGCAGTATGGTGTGAGCTGGTCCTGAAAGGATGGGACATTGAGATCCAGGTAGTAATGGGCGAGTAAAGAGCAAAAACACTGGGGCAAGGAAAGGATTGGCCAGCTCAATGAACAGGAGGAAAGTGGGTGGGTTTCAAAAATAAGTAAGCAAGTGAAATATTTCCAAATACATTATTTCCCTCCTATGAGTGTAAATTCCTCAACAAACATTATGTTCACTTTCATGAGATTCTAAATCTTGTTGTTAAAGAAAAATAAGGAACCTAAATCAAAAACATTGATTGTACTTTGTTCTCTACCAAATTGGTTTTCTGATCACCACCCATACTCAAACTCCCACCACTGTGAGCACACAAGTCATTTTTCATATTAACAAATCTAAGATTACATATTTGAATCTGCTTGAGGGATAATTGAAGGTCTGCTCTTGCTTGAAGTTCCTGAAACATAATTTCCCCCCTCGGTTTAGCTCAGTATGTGAAACCCTGAGGAATAGTTCAGCAACAAAGACCCCCCCCCCCCATCAAACACAGGAAGAAAACTAACTTCATTTCCTCCTGTTCCTTCCTGCCACAAATCTACCTTCATATCAGAAGACAAACTGACCCCCAAACACAGGTGTAATTCAATATTCTATTTCAAATGCCATCAGATTTGAAACTCAAGTAATTAACAGCTCACCAGGGACTCTATTGAAGTAAAACCAACTTTGATCCTATTCCCAAATCCCTGGCAAAATGGATGGGCAACTCACCTCCTCTGCTTTCCCATTAATTGAAATGAATAACTGTATCAGAACGCAGTGTGCAGGAGGGCAGGTAACGAGGGGGGTGTTTTTCAGCCTGATTATTAAAGGAGCTAATTTGAGAGCTGGGATACAATGCATAATGACATGAACAATGATTTTCTATCGTGAACTAAGCCAGCATGTTGGCTCTCTGGCATCCTAGAAGAAGAGGCATATGAGATGTGAGACATGTTTGCTTTCAGGTGCAAAGCTCTGGTTGTTTTACTGTACCCTAGAGAAGGGCCATATTTCATTCTACCATTTTAATATAGAAGGAATGGTTTTCCTGTCTAGTGAGTGACTATACCAGACTACATATATATAACAAAGTATTTTTGGAAATTTGTGTTTCTTTTATTTTCAGATGCTGTGATTATCCATTGAGCATGCGTGCATGGTATGGCTCCTGAGCATGTGTTGTAGATGCTGAGGGACTGAGGATGACTGGTAATGACCATGCACCATCTTGAAATAGATAATGGTAATTGTTTGTTCAACTCCTACTTTTTGCTGGTATTATACTCTTAACCCTAAAGTCTATCCCCCCCCCCCAGCTCTTCTTTTAAGTACCACCTCAAGGTATCTCCTAGCTATGACATCAGAGTGACAATCATTGGCCTCAACTTTAACCTTTCTACTCTGTGGCCTTAGCCAAATCACTGTGTCCTCACTGAGCTTCATTTTCCTTCCGTCTTAGTTAGGTTTTCATTGATATTAAGATACACCATGGCCACAACAACTCCTATAAAGGAAAGCATTTAATTGGGGCTGGCTTACAGTTGTAAAGGTTCAGTCCATTATTACATGGCAGTGTCCAAGCAGACATAGTGCTGAAGGAGCCTAGAATTCTACATCTTGGTTAGAAGGCAGCTAGGAGAAGAGTGTCTTTCTGGACTGTGCAGTTCTTGAGCACTAAGAGACCTCAAAGCCCACCCCCACACTTCCTCCACAAAGCCACAGCTACTCCAACAAGACCACAACTCCTCACAGTGCAACTCCCTGTGATCCAAGCATCCAAACACATGAGTCTATGGGGGCTATTTCTATCCAACCCACCACACTTGTGCTTAAAAACAAAACTGGGCAAAGAAACAAAACCTACAAAAAAAAAAAAAGAGTCACTGTGAGGGTCAACTAAAATAAAATTATATAAAGTGTTTTTCAACAAAGTTCTCTCGATATATAATAGACAATTATTACCAACTATTTTTAATAGATGCTCAGAGATTGATTAGTGTGGAACCAGATCATTTACAGAGGTTTCCTCTGATCTCTGCATAGTTGAGAAGTAAAGTACTAATCCCCACCTTCCAGAAGGTAAACAGGTGTATAAAAAGGAACCTATGGGTTAGCTAGAATAAGAATTCCATCGAGTAGAATACAACAAAGGATTCACAGCAGTTTTGCTGACACAGACTCTGCTTTGAAATATTCACTAGCTTCCGATTTTGTGTGTGTAGGGGTGGTCCTAGAAATAAGCTGTAAATGGTGTGTGTGTGTGTGTGTGTGTGTGTGTGTGTGTGTGTGTGTGTGTGTGTCACAGTGTATATATAAATAGTAAATACACCCCTATAGTAAATGCATTAGGATTCCCAGCATACCTAAATAAAGTAAAATTTATACACAATGTGTAAAAACTCATTGAGTCAACTGGTATCTCTCTGGACTCCCTGGAGCCCAATTAAGGAAAAATTACCATGTGCCAAGGTGAAGAAGGTGAACTGGTCAGGTTGTAAATTCCCTTATGGTATCAAAGGTACAGTGACTTCTGGCTAAAATATGTCTTCTTATCTGCTAGGATGGCCATTGTTTTCCAAATGGCCTTTGTCCTTTGGGGACCATGTAAGGGAACAACTAAATTTTGTGATGGTTTATGCCCACTTATTTTCATGGCTCCTGAGAATTTAAATAACTCATTATATACCCTCCTACAGGGTCTCAATGTCTATGTAAGCTTACAGCAAGGAAGCAAATAGAAAGTACAAATAAATCATGTCATCCTAGGAGCTGAGTGTGAAATTTTGCGAATTCTTGATCTCCAGTATTAATAAATAAAGGCTGCCACAGAGTAATAAACCCCAAAGCCTCGATAGAAAAGTCTACCAAAGGAATATTGCCTGTTTTCTAAGTTTGAAACAATATTCTAAACCCTTTTCATCAATTCTATAGCTAGGCCATTTCTTTGTGGGACCCCTGAACTCAGCAAAGTAGGTAAGGAAAAGCTGGAGGTTCACAAATACTTTTTAAACTGCTTCAGCCTATAAGCAGCATGCACTACTGTTCTCTTCATTACTCCTACACTGTCATATGGTCCTGCTACATGCAGTGGGCAGGAAAGTCCCATGTTATATTACCCAGAGAGGAGACAAGAGCCCGTGAGAGCATTCTCTCTTCCAACCATCTCTTCATTCCTTACGAAGGGCATCTTTCTAGGCACTCGAGGATAAATTAGAGTCAATGTCTGCCAAAGAAAGGAGCCCTATGATACAGAGGAGACAGGCATAGCCAGAGTTTATCATAAAACACAGTGATTTGTTCTCTAATCCAGCAGTAAATATGAAGCATTGGAAGTGCACGGAAAGCAGCAATTAATTACAATGGAGTGAGAGAAAAGATTTCCCAGCACAAGTAACATTTGAGTGGCAATTACAGTAATTTTCATATGTCATTCAACCAAAATACATTAGGACAATATCTAAGAAAAGAAAAGCAGTGGGAGAAGGAGGGGGTTACATCTCTCTTTCAAAAGAATTTCTAGAGAAGAGAGACATGAGCAGGCACCAGAAGAAATATCCTGAAATTGCTTGCCATGCCCCATCTCATCATCCTCACAGTAAATTTCATAGCACATATATGCACACTCCTGGGGTTTTGTTGTTGTTGTTTGTTTGTTTGCTTTAATGAATAAAATACCAATTCCTCTTTGATTAAAGCTACAAGTAAAGTTAGTAGTGAATGAGCCATATTTTGCTGTGATTCCCAGTAGCCTCAACACAATGAGATGTGCCTTCCTGGGCGTCCATAGGCTCCTAAACTGCTGCAGAACAACAACTTAGAATTTACCTATAGCCTCAAGACCAGCATTTCCCTGACTCCACTAAGAATGATCTGTGTGCAGAGAAGGATCGGGTCCCTTCTCTAGGCCTCACTTGGTCCACCTGTAATGTATATACATACATACATACATACATACATACATATGTGTGTGTATATATATATCCCTGAAGTATAATTCAACCCCCAAGGGTTTAAATTCAGGAGTAATTTTACTGTTATTCCTGCCACTTACTCTTGGCAACACAATTCAGAAAACAGTCTTTTCTTCAGCCAGATTCCAAGTTCTCTTCCACTTTCGTGGGCAGCACTGGGTAACGGCATCAGTAGTGGCTTCCTGAATCCAAGCATACTGAGTCCTGAAAGTTAGGTGAATGTAAGGTAAAAGTAGTAAGAATTCCTAAGAATCAAGCCTAGTGGGTTTTGCTCAAGGGATTTTATAAGCACTCTATTCCCTCTATAAAATGCACCTTTGTCAAAAGTACCTGCAGCAGCCTCTGTAATCCATCAGTTAAACCATCTTCAGCCTCCCCCTCCCCCTGCTCTTCTTGACCTCAAAATCCTCAGACTGCAGAGAACTATAAACTTGAAAATGAAAGAGCCTTTGGAATGTGTCTGGGCCACCTCTGAAGCCAACTTCATAAAAAGGAATAAATAGAGACGGGCTTTACCTGCTTATAAAGAAACGAGGCCAAGACAACCCCAAGGCTGAATTCCAAGCAAAGAACCATTAGGAGTACTTTTAGGAAAAGTACTTTTCCTAAATGGTACTTTTCTAAAGTACCATTAGGAAAGGGAAAGAACACGTGTGCTGGGTTGAGACCAAATAAAAGCGTATGTTCTATCCTGCCCTCCAAGTTCTTCACCTATTGTGGAAAATCCTAAGACTGCTAGAATATGTTTTTCTCCTGCTATGGACCTTCAGGTGCACATAGAGTCATATGGACAAGGGGAAACCCCAGAAGAAGCCTGAGAATTTGTTTTGGGAAACAACAAATGACTTTAATGTTTCTTCCAATAAGAAGCTGAGTGTATTAGAGAAGACCAAGACCACTAATATACAAGTGACAAGCTATCTCATCCCTAGGAACCAGTGCATACTGGAGAGCAAGCAACACAGACTCAACAGCTAATGTTAGCACCAGGCAGAATGATGGTAAAATGTCAATCTACCACATTCTATAGCCAGAGCTACCACTGGTCTAGAATCTGTGGTCCAAAAAACAAAATTAATCATTTTAGGTGGCCATATAAGATTCCACAGAACAAGACCAAGGTAGCAATGACTATGTCTTCCATAGCATATGTCAAGAGAGAGGAAGGAACAAGAATGCAGTATACAGGAGTCTTTAAGAGGCCAAGACCCCCTTTCATCAGTGATACTGAGAGACCAGCAGTAACGCCCAAATAGCAGAATTCATAATTAACCTTGGGCTGGGAAATAAGCTCCTTCTGGACTCTTGTCCTTCCTGGGACCATCCTTCCCATCAGGATCTCTCCTCCACCTCCTTTCCAACATGCTTTTCCATCCCCTACCCCTTCTCCTTCCATTTCTCTTCTCTCTAGATTCTCTCTCAATTACCTTGTTTCCCTTCTCTTTTCTCCCCTAAGGAGCTGGAAAGGCTGTGTGTTAAGCCAGTGTGGCATTAATGAGGATTAGATACTTAGAAAACAAAATAATTTGCAAAAGAATAATTTGCTATCCGTGGGATTTGCTTATTTATTCCTTCTTAACCAGACTCAGCTAGAGGATTATGCATTGGTTTCACTGTTTTTCTTTCTTACTGAAGTGCTTAAGAAAGTCTTGTGCAGTGGACTTTAGTTATTCACTGTTGCCCTTCCTGCTATTTATCTACTTATTTTTGCCAAATACTTCTATGATTTTTCTGTAATTGGCTTGTTAAAATCCTTCTGCATTCTTTTCCTTGTAATAAAAGTCCAGGCTACCCCAACTAGTTAGAGATGTCCTTTGCATATGCAAATAAAGCGGGAACACATTTCTGAAGTGAATTCAGACTTCTCTTTATAACCTGCCTTCGGGGCTTATCTGGAAAGCAAAGTGTGTAAGAAAGATGTTATTTTTTGCTTTCGGAAGTCTTCCAGCTTTTAATTAGCTGTTCTGGTGCTACTTTACCCAAT
Organism: Micromys minutus; assembly: GCF_963924665.1. Taxonomy (NCBI): domain Eukaryota; kingdom Metazoa; phylum Chordata; class Mammalia; order Rodentia; family Muridae; genus Micromys; species Micromys minutus. Next base: position 26,178,943 of record NC_137954.1, on the reverse strand, counting down.
CATCCATGACAAAAGTCCAAGAATCCTCATGGATCCACATGGGTATTTCATCGAATGCCCATAACATCCAGGAAGCTCTCAGATAGGTGAACAGGACCAGCAGTTCTCATTTCTTTATGAAGCTTTGAATCTGAATCTTTTCTTAGCCACAGTGTGGCTAGAGAGGGATAATTCTGCATAGCTGAGAAACCAGTGTGATTAACCTCTTGGCCAAGGGAACTGACAGTCTTCATGGTGCAGCCAATGTCAATCCACAAAGTATGCAAATTCTGAAATGATTCCTAATGACCCTAATTAATACCAAAGAAGCCACAATGCCCCAATAATCTGACAATTTGTGTGGGAAAGTGTGTGTGTGTGTGTGTGTGTGTGTGTGTGTGTGTGTGTGTGTGTTTGGTATTAGAACCTACCTTCCTCAAAGAGAAAAAGTGAAGCCCTAGTAACAGCCAGTGAAAGCATCAGGCATGGTTGCAATGACCACCAGATCTGTTTCCACGCCCACACAGTTTCCTGAAACCATACAACCTCAACCAACAATTCTGAATGAGTCACACCAGTAAGTGCTTATTAACAATTTTTATGGAGAATAACAATTACCTTCTGTGCTTACAATTATTCACAATGAATGCACAGGCTGGCACAGCCACAGATGTTATGTGTCCCAATAGTAAAGACATAACTGTTTCATTTTTTAAATTATAAAAATTATGAACAATTATGAACAACACCTTCTACCTCTTCCAACTTCCAGTTCCTAAATTCTTTTTGAAAACAGGGGGCAGGGAGCTCAAATCATCTCCCATCAAGCAGAGTTGACTTCTATTTCATGCTACATTCTCAGAAGGTACTGTTTCCCAAGCATAGCATCTTGAGAGTAATACCTTGTATTTGGACCACACCTTTCCATCTACAAATATTCTCATATTTAATGTCTCATGTTTATTGTGACTCACACAGTAAGCCTATGAAGCAAGTACTGCCATGCCCTTCATTTCATAAACTTTGGCCTGAGGGCAGGAAAACATGAAGTATCTTGTCCAGAACTAAGTTCTCCAAGGAGCAAAGCTGAACCTCCCAGCCCAGGCGCTCCAACTTTGAAGGCTAGAACTTAGTCCACTCAACCATCTTCACCCCTACAAATGTTATCATGAAACTAGAGACTTCAGGCCTCAAGTCACCTCAAAAGATTTTCCCAACTTCCTTGCTTCTTAATAGCTATCAAAAATTGTTACATCCCCCACAAAAGGGCCAACACATTACCAAACAGAAGAATAATGGTACAGGTAACAGAGTAAACAGACGCCATCCTAGAAGTAGAAATTTCTGGTTTTATTATGTGATGCAGACTCATACAGTGTTTTGTTGAAGTAAGACCCATGAGAGGACGTGTGATTATTTGGACAGAGTATAAGTAGGACCCAACAAACCATGATGGAGCGCTTGCATTGCTAGCTATGCAATGCTTTGTTGGTTTCATATTGTTGCTGATCTTTACCTTGTTGAGAGGCATGGCAGAGAATTTCTCCTAGCTTTTTGGCTGGTTCTCATCATTTCCACTGACTCATGGCAATTCGGCAGAGGCTTGGCTGTTTCTGCTGGCTTGTGCTACCTCTTGGATTCCTGTTTGATGACAAACACTCTTTGAACTGGACTCTTGGTATTGTGACACTATTGAACTGGACTGCTAGTATTCTGACAACAGGGATTGGAATCACCCCCAAAGAACTACTTCTAGACAGGTTCATATCCCCTTGTCCTATTTAGCATCTTTTCTCCCCCACCTTTGGATGGCAGGCTAGAAAAGGGGAGTTGAAGTGTTTGAGAACCCTTATTAAAGTCATTTCTGAAAAATCCAAGCCTACATTCTCTCAACACTTAAGTCCCCATAGCTGTAACTCACATTTTCAAGGCCATATTGCAAAACTATGAAGAAGGCAATTTAAAAACTGGATAGGAAGACCTACCTACCTGGGAAAGTGGGAGGAATGGCAACACAAAGGGAGAAAAATGGAGGAGAAATAAATAAACCTAAATATTTTTTGAAAAGCCATAGGAAATTATATTATTTCATCTTAACTTATAAATATACATACATACACACATGTTTATGCATGTGGATTCATGCTTGCTAGTATGCATGTATGTTCATGCTATGTGTGTATGCATGTATAGGTATATGTGTGTGTGTGTATGGGTGTGTTTGTGTTGTGTGTTATATGTCTGTGTATAATTATATAGCAAAGTCCCTTATGTCAGGTATGTGAAAGTTCTTTTAATATTTGTTCAGGGGAATCCAAGAGACACCCTAAAAATATAATCTATTGCCATGGCTTTTAGTTGCCTACCAGGAATTGACTTTGTTGCTCAAGACACTACACACTTTGGACAGCAGTTCTGGAGAAATCGAGCTGGAACTGACCTAAAAGTTTTCCCCTAAGGACTACCTGTCATAGTGCCCCAAAGTGCTATACAATGGAGAAAAATATCAATAACCCTACATAACTGTAACACCTACAGACTACAACAATGACCAGGACCACAGATATTCTGAAAAATTTGACAGTGACATTCTGGGGATAATCAACAACTGTCCAGTTGGACTCAAGGCCTGCTCAATAGGAAAGAATTTATTTCTGACACAGTGTACCCTAACCTACCCTACTCCTTGACCACTAAGGCCACAACTCTAGAGAAGAAACTATGATTTCCACTTTTGAAAAATTAGTATAATTGCATTCTAAATATGTATCATTATATCCATAGATAGGAATAGCCCTCAATCCTCATTAAAAAAAATGAAAGAAAGAAAGAAAGAAAAGAAAGAAAGAAAGAAAGAAAGAAAGAAAGAAAGAAAGAAAGAAAGAAAGAAACTTATTTTTGTGGCAGGCAGAGACCATTAGAGAAAGCCACAACTGGTCAAAATGCGGGAGGGTATCCAACACCAACTGATACATCTACAGTGCAACCATTATATCTAAGACTTGGGGGAAATTGCATAAAAGAATATGAAAAGATTAGAAGAGCCAGACAACATGGTCATCTGCTGCAAGATAGTGTCTTCTGTATTTGACTGGGGAGTTTTGCTTATAACATTTCAACAGTATGGTCACCTAAACAAGATCTGAAAAATGACAATATCCATTAACACCACAACATGGATGCGAGAAATGTCATAAGACCCCACAGCCAGATAAAGAGCTACAGGCAATTAATAACTGCTGAGAGACTGGTGGATGGTCTGCTCCAGGGACATTACCCCTAGTAGGTGATCTAATTCCAAACTGTCGCCCTTCATCCATATGAAAAACACTAAAGGGAACTCAGCAGGCAGTATTTAGAAAATATGTATGTACATATATAAATTTAAATATATGTATATAATATGTACATATGTGTGAAACAATTATTAAAGAATAAAAGACCATGAATTTAAGGAGTGCGTGCATGTGTAAACATGGGAGGATTTGGAGGCATGTGAGATGGGGAGAAATGATGTAAATGGGATTTTCCAAAGTAATTTTCTTTACTTTAAAAGCTGATGTCAGGCCTTAAGCCTTCTTCAGAGGTTAAGCATCTTCCTCAAAGCACACTCCTAACTCTGTAGAAGTCCGGGGAACAAAGGAGCGGATCAAAGATTCTGTCACCTAATCATCAAATGAGCATGGCTGAGTATTTCTGTGTTCCTAGAGACTGAGGAGAGACAGACTGCTGCTTGTCCTTGGCCTGGTGGCCACGATGAAAGGTAGCAATCAGCATGGCTTAGTGAGAAAGGCCGTTTATGCATAGATATCTAAGAAGATGGGTACAAAGGAGAGAAATGATATGAACAAGAAATTAAAGGAGCAACTGTTAAAAGCTGTCTGAGAAAGAAGAAGAAGAAAATACCAAGGGAAAGAAAAACCACATCTTAACCTGAAAAGTTGGCAGTGTTGTTGAAGTTGAGAAGATGAACAGGCTCTGAGGCTTCTGGGTAAGGGTACCCCCAATCTTTCTCCTTTGGGTAGGTTATACTCCAGAGCTGGTCTATCTTTTCCAACGCCCCAAATCTCTCAATAAGCTGAGAGCTTAGGGCACTCCACAGTCAAGTATTAGCAGCCCTTGATGCTTAGTATCCTGTGTGGTTATTAGGCAGAACCTGTCTAGTTACATGTGATGGAAAAATCTACTCAAAGCCAAAGGTTATGTTCTAGGCGCTCGAAGTTGGGGTATCCATGGAAGGAGCTGACTCCAAGCAAAAGTGTAAGGGTGTTTGGAGAGTCTGTTCAGCTTCCTTTCACTTCCTCTTCCCACAGAGCCCTGCCGCCTCCCTCTGTGGCCTTTAGACAGCACGGATTCTATGTAGGAGGTAGACTGGAAGTCTTAAGAAAAGCGCAATTAGGAACGAGGGCATCTTTTAAAATGGTATGAGAAAATAACCATTCACTGAACTTGAATTTCAGGGCCATGAATTGGCCATTTGTCCTGGCCGAAGGGATCCAGTAAATGGTACCTTGGCCATATGTCCACCTCTATATACTGTGCTTGCCACAGTTGCCTGTACTGAAAAGCAACTAATGGTAGGCATGCACCTTTCCCATCCTCCTCTTCTATTAGAGGACAGAACGACGATGTCAGAATAAGGCTTGGATAGAGGAATTATCTCTTCAAGGCACAGTGAAAACGTGGGTCATCCTGATGTCCCAATTTATTCTCACCTATGGAAAATGAAGAACTAGAAAATGTATGTGGTTTTCGCATGCCATGCTAATACCATCTATTTTTCCTGCTGTTCATTAAACAAAATTCAAGAGATTATGCCATTAAGCTTCTGTTAGAAGCGAAGAGTTGTCAGATTTTGATAAATCTATGTGAATCAAATTCTCTCCTAAACTACAACTCTACATAACTCTCACTTGTGGAAGCAAGAAGGAAGCCAATCTCTGAGGCTACTGTTAAGATGTATCTTTTTGTTTGGAAAATAGATATGAAACTTAAAAATTTAGAAAATGGCCAGGCGTGGTGGCACCTTTAATCCTAGCACTTGGGGAGGGAGAGGCAGGTGAATCTCTGAATTCAAGGCCAATCTCAAAAGACACCCAGGGCTGCATAAAAAAAAAAAAGCCATCAAACCCTGTCTCAAAAGAAAATGGCATCAAAAAATAAACTTTAAAACAAGTAATATTTTTATGTTATTAGTCACCCATATATTACAATCAGACACAACAGAGCTGGGGACAGAGAAAGAATAGGAAAGCGGCTGCATTTTGAACCCACAGTCTCCTAAAGTTGTCTTTTATCACAATCTTTAAAGTAACACATTTGTTGGAAACCTGTGACAGAAATAAGAAGAGTTAAAGCAAGAGCTGAGGTGGTACCAGGAAAAGACTAGAAGGCCACACAGCTCTGGAGTGTTTGCTCTCTGGAGAACTAAGAGTTCTAGCCCCACGTGTCTGGCCCGGCCCCAGGCTTCACCTCCTGCCTTTATTAGAAGCTATGTTTTCTCTGACCCAAGCTGTTTGTGCCCCAAAAGTGAAATGGAGCATTAAGGCCATTATTCAGATCCTGAGGCAGAACACACGCAGACAGGAAAAATCTAGGGAAAGTTCAATTCACTTGAATTAATCGAGATAAGCATTTATTTTGTATTTAAATTGACCCTGTAATTATTTCTACTCCTATCCTCCTGAGGTATGAGGAGAGAGAACCTTCAGGGCTAGTCCACTTACAGCAAGAAAGAACTCAGCCAGGCTCAGATGACCCACATCATTCACCCATGCAGGACACACAATTGATGCTCATGCGGAGGCCAGCCATATGGATTGATTTAGCAGCGTTTTGCCAGCTGCAGAGAGACAAGGCTTGAGTCATCCTGTATAAATTACTTAACTCTATCACAAAGAGGGAAAAAATGTTTCCTTGCACAGCAGTAGCAATTAATGTTCAACATGTTTATGGAGTGTAATAATATATGGCCCAGCACCCATCTCTGTGGGTAACACCATTATGCAGAAAGAGAGAGACCTAGGTGATTTCCTCTAGAACACAAGGCATGGGTGACTGATTCATCAATAACCAAGCCTGGCCTTATTACAGCAAACAAATTAGACATCTTGGAATATATGACCATATAGACAGGACTTCCTTCTCCTTGGCTACATGTCATAATTGATAGTGGTAACCTTTCAGCAACACTGGAAAAACAGCTCACAATTAACAGTCTCCCTCTTCCTTGCATTCCGGCACACATCAGAGCAGTGGTCCTCAACCTTCCGGAAGCTGCCACCCTTTTATATACTTACTATTGTGGTGACCACAACCATGTAATTATTTCATAGCTGCAATTCTGTTACAGTTACGAATGGCAGTTTAAATATCTGATAGACAGCTGATATGTGACCCCCATGGAAAGCTCGTTTGGTGCCCCGGATGGGTCTTGACCCACAGGTTGAAAACCCCTGTATTACTAATTGACTGCACTGAATGGCATGGAGGGAGATCTGGTAGGCTTTTCTGGAAAAGTTTGCCATTGGGATTGTTCACATCATCTGTTCCATGTTTCATTGCAGAGTAATGTGGCAAGAAACTGAGCCAACAGTTGCTTACTTAGTAAGAGCTTTCTCTGACGCTGATGCTATTGTGGACACTGAGGAGAGAGAATAGTAATGGATGTGTGATGAGGTCAGGACATGCCTCATAAGTGCCCATAAGTGGCATACTGAAGGCAAATTAAGTGCTCTTGAATCTACATATTTTTACATGCCAAATATAGATGTTAGCAATAAGAAGAAATCTGTGCTCAGCACCCACAGGTCTAAGTAATCGCCAGTGTAAATAAGACTTGTTACTTCCTTACTTGTAGATGTGCCTCTTTGTTGCTGTAGTTGAAGATAGACTCTAACCATGTAGCCCAGGATAGCCTCCAATTTGTGACACTCCCTCCTTTCTCTGCCTCCTCATGCTGAAATAAGAGCCCGTGTCACCACACATAACTCCCCCATTGTAAAATATACATGCAAATTCTGAATATAGCTGGTTGTTTTATTCACGATTGAGTCATTTTTAAAAGGTAACTCTTAAAATAATTATTATGTAACTTGTAAAGCTCAAATTAACATAAAAAGGGGCAGTTTGCTTGGTGCTAAAAACAAACGTGGTGAAACTTGTTCGTGTCTATTCTCTATGTTTACAAACATGTAGAGATACTCTAGACGTGTCAAAAGCAATTACAGTTTGAAAGCACTGCTGGTATACTTGAGAGTCACAGAAGTAGCCCAGTGTATACTGAGAGAATAAAGTCTTTGCGAGTTGTACTATCTGCTTATTATCTATTCTTGTGTCTTCTTTATCCTTGTAGTACGACATGGGTAATGCTCTCTATTGAAGGACATTTAAAATTCTAGTTAAGGCACTATTCAAATAATTTAATTCCATGAAGAATTCCTTTAAGGTTAAGATACCTAAATGCTTGAAATGAAAGTCTTTTTCACCTGAAATGTCTAGAACCTTCCTCTGATTTCTCAAATACTTTCAGATATTACCATTACCCACTTTTACACAATGAATCTTCCACAAATATTCTATTCTCAGCCCCTCTAAGCTTCTGAAGTGCCATAGTCATCTTCATTATGAAAGCTTGGGTAATATGTCTGCAGTGACAATCTAGTTCTATACTCCCATAGTACCACCCTGGCTCCTATGAGCCCATCCGGTACAAACAATACATTGACAGTGAACACACTGTGATATCTATGAGGATAATGATCTACAAGTCACCATCATTTGTCATGCTGGCCACAGTCAAGTAAACTGTCATGAGCAACTCCATTCAGTGAAAGCCCCAGTAGGAAGATGGGTACAGGGCAGAGAGCCTGGAAAAACCATGGCACTTTTATCCTCCTTTTTCTGCTTCAGGCATCACATGTGGCAATAAACATTCCATCCCTCTGTACTTTGACCCTGCTTGGGTCCAGCTTCTCTCTGGATGTCCCAGCCCTATGATTTTGTTGATTCTACCATCTTCCTTGGGTACAACATCCAAGATCCTACTCCTCCTGTTGTTCTCAGGCTCCTTCATTGTCCCATGTTTGGATTTTCTGTTCTCCAAATCACCTTTGCAACAAAATCACATCACCCAAACATCTGTTTTCATACTGAGTATCTTCGCACCTTATTCTGCACCTGGAAGACAGATACATCAAGGTATTGTACCTGTTTTCAAATAGCTCTCACTCTAGTGAACATATCACTTGAACTGCAGCAAAGGTGTGACAAAGATAAGGCCAGAGAGCTACGTACTACAGTGCCCGCCTATTTACCTAGACCTGGGCATCAGGGAAGGTTGAGCATACAGCAGTGCATGTGAATGGCCCTGGTGAAAGGATGCTAGAAGAGCCTTCAGACACAGTGGGCAGCATAAGTGGCTGCAAGTAAGCATCTGCCATGGACGTCTGGTGTTCTGGGGTTGTTGTAAAGGTGGGAAATGATGGGACAGAAGTAGCAAAGCAGAGCGTCATTCAGGACCATGGTTTGTAAGGCCCAGGATGGCAAAGCAGGTCACATACATAAGCCAGTGAGAGGCTAAGCCTCTTCAGTGTGCAATTAGGAGTAATTAATGGCCTTTAAATCGGTGGAATAACATGGTCACACTCTCAATTTGTAATTTAGATAGATCTCTTGAGCCAGACCATAGTAAATGGTAACTCTGCAAAAGACAAGACAGGGGAAAGGGACAAAAAATTACTTGCAACCTATCACACCAATAACTCAACCCAACCTACCAGCATTGAGCTCCTGGTGTTCAGCCACCCACTCTCCTCGGGGGAGAGAAGTGTGAAATTTTGAGGAATACACCAAAAACATTTATATATTGTTATGTGTCTTCAGCATGTACCACAGGAGTCTCATTAAAACTCAGTAAACAGACATTAGTATCCCCATGTTTTCTGAATACAAAACTGAGTTCCAGAAGGTATTAGGATTCAGCATCCTCACTGCTGGACTTAAGGTGATTGTCTGCCTCTCACATACAATGGGATAAATTAAAGTCCTTGAAAGTTCAATATTTAGTAGCTAAAGAAATAATGGGAAAAGTTCAATGTATACATTAGGCTACTTCAGAATTCATGTGTGTTCTACACATGGTTGATGGGACACTAATTTACATGGTTTTGTTTAGTTTATGCTTTAATTCCCCTTCAAAGAGAAATTTAGGTCCTTAAAGAGCAGGCAAAGAACCACAGGTAATTGATTCATCTTCTCAGAATAAATTCTGTGAAGACCACAGGCTGCAGAGAATAGAAGCCCAATGTGTACATTAATTACAGCATGTCCTTTGCAGGCTCCTCATTCTAGCAGGGCTGTAAGAATAGAGACTAGTGCCCCAAGGAATGTCATCATACCAGAAGAAGAATGACCAGCAAGATTGCTCAGCAAGATTGCTCAATAGGTAAAAGGGCTCTCGTGACAAGTCCAAGAGCCTAACTTTGATTTTCAAAACCCAGGATGGAAGGAAAACACTCACTCCCATAAGTTGCCTTCTAACCTTCACATACCCACTATGGTACTCTCAGATAAACATCACACACAATAATAAAAATAATAATAACTTTGAAAAGGGTATTCAGAAAGTCTAAAAGATAATATGAAATAAATTTTTAATTATTTTATAATTTTATAATAAATTATTTTCTATATAATGCCCTGAGAGTCCCTCGGGGAAGTCCTTCTCAAGTCATAAGAACTGATCAAGTTAAGGAAACTGTTCCTTCAAACTCCATCAAGGAGGGTGATAGATCAATACGTCAACTCATCAGAAGACCTGAGTACCACCCTCTCTCTCAACAAAATACTAAGAATGCATATTGAAGCTATATCCGTGTTCCCTGTCAAGGTTAAAAAGACTAAGAGGAGACAGAAAAATCCCATCTTGTCATGGCTACACTTCCCTTTGGAAGCCCCCTGCCTGCTGCCTCCTTCTGTTTCCTAAGACAGCTACCCCCAAGTCAGGAGCAAAGTGCTCGGCATACCTAGCATCTCCCAGGTGAGAGCCAGTGGGAGCCAGTAGCTGACAGGATTATCTCCCCCCACTCACTGCTCTTTGTAAGAATGATTCCTTTAGGCAGCCAGGTTGCTGCCCATATTTTAGGACTCTTCTTTTACTTGTATGGGTATGCAGTCAGACCTCACATCTTTGTTATCAACCATCTTACTGTCGTTGAGAGGAAATAAATAATGGGATGCTTCCAGAAAGATAGACTTGACTCTGGACCACGCATGCCATGGCTTAGAACAATCCAATCAACTGCAGCAACCTTTTATTTTTTAAACGTTTTTGTGTTCTCTCTCTGTCTTCATCTCTCCCCCCCCCCCAATTCAGCATCTTTTTTTAAAAAATTGGATATTCTCTGTATTTACATTTCAAATGTTATCCCCCCCCACTCCCATCCTCCTCCTTCTCCCCTTGATCCATGAAGGTGCTCCCTCTACCAACCACCCTCTCCATCTCAGTGCCTTGGCATTTCCCTTCACTGGGAAAATGAGCCTTCATTGGACCAAAGACCTTTTCTCCCACTGATGCCAGACAATGTTATCCTCTGCTAAATATGCAACTGGAGCCATGGGTCTCTCCAGTGGTGCTCAGTGATTGGTGTTTTGGTCTCTGGGAGCTCTGGAGGGTTTAGCTGGATGATAATGCTGTTCTTCCCATGTGGTTGCAAATCGTTTCATCTCCTGCAGTCAGTCCTTTCTCTATTTTCTTCATTGAGGACCCAGTGTTCAGTCCAATGGTTAGCTGCAAGCATCTTCAGCTGTATCTGTATGACTCTGGCAGAGACTCTGTGGGGGCATCCATATCTGGCTCCTGCCAGTAAGCACTTCTTAGCATCAACAATAGTGCTTGAGAATTCTGGCTAGCATAGACATTCATATTTAGACCAGGCTGGTCTCAAACTCAGATCTGCCTACCTGTGCTTCCTGAATGCTTAAAGACTTGTGCCGTTATACCCAGCATATTTTCTATCTTATGTACCACTACCTCTCTAACAGCTGGTACATTCTCTGAATGTAATTGAAACTCAATAAATGAGAGTAGTTAATATTTATTGAACACATAGTATATCATGATATATATATATATATATATATATATATATATATATATATATAAATTATGAGCAATGCACACAGAAATTCATTTCATCCTCAAAGCCACCCTATGGAATTATATTCATTATAAAATACAAGATTTAGTTCCAGCCCTGCCAGGACTGACTCTTTACAAATACTAATAGCTAATTATTAATTTACAAATGAATAATAAATAATAATACACAGTTTTTATATAATCTGCCTTATGACACATAGAACGCAAAGAATTTGGGATCTGAAAGCAGTCTGGCCCAAAAGTTGGTGCTTGCTTGCCTGAGCAGCAGAGTAGAGCCAACCCTGAGAGTCTGAGTATGGGAGAGCTGGCCAGACCACTTCCTGCCCTGTGAAAGACATGCCCTCCCCTTCCTGCTTACCCTGCCCCTCCCCCTCCCTGCCAAGTCTGCATGCATGTCAGGTAGAAGAGCCAGCCGGGCCCAGGGTCATGAGAACAGCAGAGGAGCTGAACCTGCTCTTTCAGGCTGCAGGCTGCAGAGAACAGCTCAGCTAGGTTAGCTAAGCAGGCACAGCAGAGCTAGCTCTGGTAACATGGGTATGGAAGAGCTGGCAGGCTGACCAACTCAGCTACCACCTAGGGCCAGATCCAGGGCTTTTGAGTTGGCCCACTCCAACATCTACCTTATCTGTGACCTGCTGGAGTGCCCTGTCCTGCAGTCTCAGGGCTACAGGATGTCCAGGCCACAGAGCAACAGCACAGTGTCCCAGAGGAGTCCTGGTGCTGATCCTGTATTAATTTAGCATAGCAGAAACCAGAGGCCTTGAATCAGACCAAAGACTCATTGCCATGAACATTTACCAGCAATGGTGTAAGGACCAGAGGGTATCCTATGGGACACATTGTGACACACTACAGCTTCCACAAGATGGTTTTGTATATTTTGTTGACTTTTGTATTTTTTTATTTTCTTTAGCGGGGGTTATAAGAGCAGGGGACAGATTTGAAGGCACAAGAAGATGAGTAGAATTGAGGTACTTACAAAAAAATTTTTTAAAGTTTTAAAAAATAATGGGTGCTCATCTTCATTGGGCTATATGCCACCTTTAGTTGATTACATGGTTGGTCAGGTCTTGTAGGAAGATGGTGCACATCTTCTTGATTCCTGGTGCTCCCTTGTGTTGAATCCGAAGAGGTTAAAGGTACAGATTTAATACTGCATTCTGTCCAGGTTTCAGCCCATCTTCAAAGGAATTTTGCTCTCTTACTTTCTCTGTAGCTTTCACCATAGGAATAAAGAGCTCTCTCAGTTGCCGGGCCGCTTTACTTTTTCTTGTCTGAACCTGCAGTATGCTGGCTCCAGCTCCCCGGGCTATGCATAGTACCTACACGTTTTCTGAAATAGAACAAGGATGCTACATGGTAATTTGTTACCTTCAGCAAAGCCAGCATTGTCTCTGAAAGTGGACATTCATTTCACAAGTCTCCCAGTGATCAGGTTCAAGGAGGATTCTGATGGGAGAGAAATCTCAGGAAATTTCCTCCTCTTCAAATATCTGTTCTTATTTCACATCCGGTAGACAAGAGTGAGGAAGCTAAGTGCTCTCAGCTTGGGCTGAATCTTACACTGTGAGTTTCCTATATTGGAAACGCTGTGGTCTTTAGATGTGTGAGTATGTCTTCGCATGGTTATCCAGGTGATTTTAGCCTCTCCGGAACATATAGCTTCTGATCCAGATTTTTAAAAAGATGATATGGCTGAAAGGCAGCTTTAAACTTGAAATCAGACACCGGCATTCGGTGGAAATGCTTATGAGAAAGAAAGATGAATTTTGACCTATATAGGATCATGTGGGATTAAAGTAGTTACTATTCTTCGAGAGCCCTTAAAATAGAAAACATTTCTAGAACTGCAGAGAAAATTCAGAGACGCTGTGCTTCCTGATTCAAAGAAACACTTTCCTTTGTCTTCTGGCAAAGTCACACGATTACAAAGACCATGTTTATAATCTCAGTTTGATCTCGTAAATTCCTCATGGGAGAATCAGCCAGGAAGAGACCGAATAACCCAGCTAGAAACTTGCAGAGACCAGCTTTCTGATATGGCGGTAGACACCTACACCTGGCAAGACTGTGCAATCTGTTCAGCTGCTAAGATCTCTTGCCTCCCATGTCTTCATCCTTTCTCAGACAGTCTTATAGCCCTAAGACCCAGGCACAGTAGCCCTAAATCCATCTGCCTGTCTTTCTCTATAATTTCCCCAAGTCCAAAGCCACGGGGGCCTTTGTCTGTACATGGAATCATACACTGGGTGCCTTTCTTTCAAGTGGTTACAAGCAGTATATAATGTTCTTGAGGTATAACCCTATTAATAGCACGTGTCACCAACTGTTTCTTCTCATTGTCCTGGCCTACTGTCTGGGTGTGCCATGTTCTGTTCAGTTAATCCCAAGATGATGGACATTTGGACTGTTGCCTATTTCTGACTAGCACGAATAACACTGCTATGAACACCTGAACATGAGCTTCTCTGTACAAGTGTTTTTATATCTGATGCCTTAGAAGGGATTTTTAGGTCACATAGCAATGCTGTGTTTAACATTCAGAGGCCTTTTCTTCCTGAAGTGACCGCCCCACTTTACACTCCCATTCAGACGAGTATTGTGGTCGCAGTGTCGCTATGTTCTCTCTGACACACACACTAATGCCCGTCATTTTCATACAGCCATGCTGCGGGAGTGAAGTGTTGTTAATCGTGATTTCTGACTTGCATCTTCCTAATGCTAACAATCCAGGGCATCTACCTGTTTATTGGCCATTTTCACATCTTCTCTGCAGAAATATCTGTTCAGATATATTTCTTTTTATAGGGGTTCTTGGACTTTTAAAATGCTGAGCTGCAAGAAGATTTTCTACATTCTGAATGCTCATCTTTGACCAGACACGTGGTTTGCAAATGTCCCCTTCTGGTGTACGGTAGCCGGTTCACATTTTTAGAGGCATCATTAGCAAATAAATGTTGTTGTTTGCTATTTATGTATTCATGCTGAGTGTATGGGATGTTGGGTGCATACCACAGCAAACCAATGGAGGTCGACTTGCAGGAGTCAGTTCACGTCTTCCTCCGTGTGAGCCCTAGGGATCAAACCCCGGTCCTCGGCCTCGGCAGCAAGTACCTTTACCTGCTGAGTCATATCATCAGCTCCAGCATAAACATCTTAATTTTGGTAAAATCTAAATTTAATAAAGGAATAATTGTTGTTCCTTGGGACTTTAGTGGCATATTTAAGAAGCTGTTCTCTAACTGGACACCATGAATATATTCTTATAGTTGGGTTTTTTTTCTGAGAACTTGACTATGAGAACTCTTCCATGAGGTAAACAATTCTAAGATTGGTACAATTTAATTCCTCGTAGATGTTCCCAGTCATACCAGCACCATTTGTTGAAATGACTCTTCTTGCTTCTTTTGCCTGTTGAACACTTTGGACAACTTTGTTGCAAAGTAGCGATCAATGTAACAACTGACCTGCTGTCTGAATTCTATTCACAAACCCCTACAGCTTTCTTTATCCCCTGCCAGATTGCTTTGGGGACAGTATTTCTGTAACGGTTTTGAAGTGAGTCTCCCAACTTCAACCTATTCCACTCATATAATACATGATATTATATGGACATTAATAAAAAGAGGCACAAAGAAAGGAACCTACATCACTACCTCTTGTTAATGTGTTAATAAAGTACATAGGTTCCAGATAACAAGCTGGGAAAACTATCGTGACAATCATATCCTGATAGCATTATCTTTCATAATTCCGCTTCTATGTAGAACTTTGACGGAAGGGTGCATTAAAAACAGCTTCCTCAAATCTGATTTGTGCTCCTCAGCCTTATTGCTGCCACTGTCCAACTGAATCCCATCTATCCCTCTAGCCAGGCTGGCTGAGCAGAATTCACTCTTCCACCCTCTGACTCTACATCTACTTTCCACACACGTGAAAGTCTCACCAGTTTCTCTCTGCTCTTAGCGTCTGTCCTCAGGCCCATTGCCTCAGGGTCATTGTTTCTGGCTCTTCATTCAGCACTTCCCCTCCTTAGTCCCAGACACGGAAGGGTGGGGTGTCATGTGACCAGATCTCATCCCCAGGATAAGGTATCTTGCTGTATCAACCACCCCAGTAGGAGTCTCACAAAGCCTTTGGACATCTCAGGATAATGGTTTTAGCAATCTAAAACAAAATGTACAAACTTATACAGAAAGCCAATACTAAAATGCAAGTATCAAAAATGTTCATAAAATAGTCCAATTAATAGTATTTGAGCTTCTTTACTACTGTGTCTGTGGGTTCTAGCTGTTGATCTCATAGCTAACATGATCTTGAGGCAGCAAGGAGTACAAAGAGACATTTGAAGGCATCTGCAAACACCATGACGAACTACAAAGCCTCTTGAGAATTTTCTACTGGTGACATTCTGACATCATCACCCCTGCCGCAGTGTGTTATGCACACATAGAATTTTTATATCTAGATTAGCAATCGGAGAAAATGAAGGGGCTTGGAGTTTGTGATTTTGTTTTCCATATTTGTCTCCTCATCAAGTTACAAGAAACACTGGATCTGTTCTGTTCTAAAGCTCCAGTAAGGGAAGCTTAAAAAAAAATTCTTTGCTTTGAGTAAGCCTTCCAAACAGTGTGTCTGAGAGGGACACAGAACCAGTGGATGTGGAGAACAGGGGATCACACGCATGCATGTTCACACACACAGAGCTGCCACCTGACATTCAAATAGTCTGAAATACTAAAAATAGGAAAATTAACGTTCTTTTTTAAAAAGTAAAATTATAAGAATTTACATTAAATTCTTTATAGCCCTTCAAATTCCATATTTAATATGGAACATGGGTCAGGTATGTTGGGTATGATGAGAAATGGGACTTCTTAAAGTAAGAATTCCTTAAGCTCATGGAATGCTTTAAAACTTTAGAATCAGAGGACAAATAAAACAACTAGGGAAAGTTATAAAATAATGGCTGGCAACTGACACTAGCTCCTGCTCTAGTGATAAAGAAGAGCCTATGTGTGTCTGCTCATGAGAAAAGCACACTCAGTGACAGCATTAGGTCACTGTCACATCTTAAGCAAAGGAGTATAGCGTGTCCAGGCAGTAACTGGCAAATGTAGAAACCAAGATACTTAGGAAAGAATTTCCATTTCCAAATTTTGATAACTGAAATCAATAGATTTAACAGTTTCCAGGCCACAAACAAAACTGGGCTACTCAGCGGTTTGGAAACTGGGGTACAGAGAAAGGCTTCACACTCAGGACTGAAAATGTAAAAAATTTACCTCGGGGTAGATGAGGACATGCAAGTTCTCCGACGTGGGTTCAGATACTAAGCAGGCAAGCATACTATAAATGACTTAAACCTTTATTTATAGTCCCAGGATTAGGTTCCCTGTGAATATTATAAAATCATTTGAAGAATAATTAGTTCGATAATGAGTCTGCAGGTGAGAAGCATCTGTTTTGCCCCTGGGCTCAGGGTCACTGTCTCTGCCATGTGAAGAGTCAGGAATAATTAGAAGAACCCACAGTGCCAAACTAAATTAAAATCTTTCAAACCGTTATTCACTGTATGATATAATTCTGTTTCGTGTTCCCAGGATGAGGAAACTCAAATTAAGTCTCTATTCATTACAAAAATAGGCTAACTAATTTAAGGCTATGAGCTATCTGTTTGTCGATGGTATTGAATGGTTTCTATCTACTGTTAGCAGATCATTCTGCATTAAAATAAATGGCTGTTGATTACGTGCCAATGGTTTATTTAACAGCACTCAATTCTACCAAGCCCTGAAAATGTAATGGGTCTCAGTGGACCCTCTTGCCTGCTATTTTTCTGGAAATAAAATATTGATGTAATTGGATTTCCCACCCACATTGATCCATGAATGTACAGATGGGATCAGTTTAACCAAAAATGTTGAGTCCTAAAGAAATAGTGATAATCATTGAATAAAGATACTCATTCCAGACACCTGGGTATGTTCAATTCCACCACCCTGAGATCCATGAAAATCTCTAAATGGGGTTTCCGAAGTTCTGAAATTATTGTGTCCAGACAGAGGCCAAGAAAAAAAAAATCACACCTGGACATTAAAAAACAAAGAGCAAACGTTTTCAGGACCTTTCATGCACCATAGTGGAACCAAACTCAACAGGTTAATTCTGTCAACTCAGTGGGAGGAGAAAATGCCACAAAACTTGTTTCTCAACATCCTTTAAGACAAAAAGCAAAACAGTTTATGAATTGCACCCTCCGTGTTACAAGCTGGCATTTCTCTGTTCTTTGGGCTTACCTTTGATCACACCCTGCAAGCAGCTCATCTCAGTGATGCAAGAGAATCAGCAAGACCACAGGGCTGAGCTCTTAATAGGATGGGCTTACTTTGTTCCAAACTCTTTGGTCTTTCTCTTCATTTTCCTCTGTTCTTTCTAGTCACCGCCTTCTGCACTAATCCTGTTAGTAGACGAATCTTGCCTGATGCTTTAAGTGCCTTCTCTGTTCCTATCCAACTTAAGCAACCAAATGGTCTCTTTCATCAGCATTCAAAAGGCAACATCAGCAACAGTCACCAAGAGAACTCAAATTCCTACTGATTTTTCTTTCCCATCATTTCTAAAACAAGATAGACAAGTCCTGAGTATAGTCAAGTTCTCAGCATCTGGATATTAACACATTTTTGTTTCTCTTAAGCATAGACCATACCCTTACAAAAAGAGAACTGGCTAAATAGCAGTACCCTAAGGTTATTTCAGGGTCTGCATCCTTATCTACCATTAAAAAAACAAACAAAAATGGCTTCTTCTTTCAATCCTCTTAGAGTTGTACCCCTAAATGATACTACTATGGGCCTAAAAATTACATTACATTGGATTGTGATAGGACATACATCTAATATCAGCACTTGGGAGATAGAGGCAGGAAGATCAGAATTCAAGGCCAAGTCTCACTGAAAGTGATTTTTCTCATATCTTGAGCTACATGAGAAAGGAAAGAAGAAAGAGAAAGAGTAGGGAATATAGAGAGAGAAAGGGAGGAGAGAGAGAGAGTATTTTAAGTACATAGAGATCCCATAGTTTGGAAAACTTAGTTATTAATATTTTTATAAAATAATGACTTTTTCTCTGAGTATTTCTTTAAGTAAATACACTAACTATACACTTTCATCTCACCTCAAAGCAATCACCAAAGCAAGATCCATAGCCAAAGGAACCAAAGTTTTCGTTCTGACTTTCCCTGGACATGAGATTTCCCTATCTAATTCTTAGACTATCTTATTTAATGACTCAAAAACTGATCCAAAAAGATTCATGATTATGCCCCTGCCTCAATGAGGTTTTGTATACTCTGGTAGTATCTTAATGTTACGCATTATAGATGACATTTGCAATTATGTTTATGGTGCCAAAGCGAGTAGTAGTGTGTGCAGTCATCAAAGCAACCACGAGGAGTTTATAATCACCCAATCCATCAAATGGCCCTGAGAATAACATTATCCGTTTAATCGGAGTGGTCAGGACCACTCTCCTGGCCCTAATGGCACCTTACTATTTCCTATCAAATGCCATTCAGCAGACAAATCCCCTCTGAGAGTAGACTGAGTATCTGAACACCCACATAAGCCAACTTCTGCCATATCATTAAGGTAGTATATGATAAAATGTCATGTATATCTTGGGGCAAATTAAGGGAAGCTTAGCTTCATGTTTTTAGCATTCTAGCAATTCACTTCTTTTTCCTCTAGAGAATCATATGTACATGTCTACAATAAAGCAGTTACTGGTAAATATTTTAGATTTTTCTTTTTCCCTCTTAACCATGGACAAATGGGAATGTGGTGGGCATGTAGACATCCAAATGGCTGCCAGGTAGATGGGGAATTTTTTTACAAATTAAAACACCAAGAGTCTAATATTAGTATTAATGGTATTAATAGGCAAGCCAAATTTATTCTTCCAATTGTATGACTGGAAAGAAAAATGTACCAACACCTTGTAAAAGTCTGAATTGCAGCTGTGTTAGGGCATCTTTTGAATCCACTTAATGGGAGAAGAATGACTGGTTAAAGAGATCTGAAATTAGTTTCTTAAGCCAGGCCTCTCAGCAGTGTGGTAAAAGTAGGCATGCAGGCTGCCCCCACCTTGCTGGCTAAGCCACTCTTCTGAAACCTTACATAACCTGCTAGAACTTAGTTGAACTATTTCTGTCTTTTTAATTCACGATTAAAAAGAGGACTGAGCTTAACTTTACAAGCCTAGAAGATGCAAAGGATGAGTTATATAGGCTGTAATCTGAAACTAAGTGGTAGGAAGAATGCATGATCTGGCAGAATATAGATCATCACAGAAGCAAAGAACTTAGAACACGAGGCTTAGTAGGGCATTCAAATAAGCCACCAATAGTCTGGCTTAGTACATCAGTCTCTTACATTTATACAGCTTTGATCCATCCAACAGGTCTTAATCATTCTGAACTCATGGGCAAAAGTCAAATTGAGGACTTGTGACAGATTTCATTCATTGTCCAGATAAAGTCGAGTCAGCCTCACCAAGGTCCTGCTATTGGGACAGACTCTTCCCTGAAGGCAGAATTCATGTCACAGCATCCACACCCCATTCTCTCCACAGCATCTTTTATTCTTCTCTCCAATATGACAGTCTTGGCATTTACAAATTTTTTGATAGAATTGTGTGTAAGCTGTCTCCACAAGCATTATTTTTTAAGTTTTTTTTTAGTAAATTGAACAACTTTATTTTTAAAAAAACAAAGATAAATGTACAGATTTTAAGCATTTTTGCATAAAAGTATATGAATACATTTTTGTCAGTACTTGATTTTTTTAAAGGTTTGATAGTATGCATTAAAATCTTATTAGTTACAATGAGCATAAAGTACATGTAAAACAAGATCCACAAGCATTATAAAACTGGCATTATCCATCCTCCACAGAGGAAGGACTCACTTCTGAGTCATCTTGGCTTACAGTAAGTGGTAAAACTCAGCCTAGAATTCTTCCAGAAAGGAATGCCAAAGTGCTAGTTTGACCACAGGGCTTATTAAATCTCTCTAATATTATGGGATTCTACTACTTCCTTATAACACCCCACAATGTGTCCCCTATAATACCAAGCACTACCTGGATCAAATAGTATGCATCAAATTAATGCTATCTAAATGTCTCACACTATCCTGAAAGCTCTTACACACCCACTCTCTTTGTTAGAGATGACTCAGAGTCTGACTCGGCAGAGCCTCAGCCTTTCCACATAGACAGTAGTTCTATACAGAGACAGAACTAGTAGCCTCTGAGTTCAAAACTAAGGGAACAGACACCATATTTAGAGGACATGTGGCTATACTACTTAGGCTCAATTACTCCAATCCCTTGACCTCGACTTGCTCACCTCTGGGCTCCTCCCTGTTGTCTGTTCTTTCTATGTTTGGCTGACTTACTGCACAACTTCTTCCATTTAGCCCTAGTGTTAGACAGCACAATGCTGTCTGCTAATCTACTAATTTTGTACACACACACACACACACACACACACACACACACACACACACACATTGAAGTGAAAAACAAACAAACAAGAAGCCCGTGTTAGAGTACAGTCCCTGATCCCTTTTAGTGTCCCCTTATTATTGCTAATTCTCCTAACAAGGCTGCTGGATATGAATTCGCATCAGTCTCATTTTGCAGAGTAGAAAATGGGATTCAAGACAACTAAGGACCCAGTCAAGGCCATAGAAGTTAATAAAAGCTAGGAGAAGGTTATAAATTGATTCTAAGTCTAAAGCCCTCTTCAAATTGGGATTCCAAAAACATTTAACATCCACTGGAAGCTGAAAAACACCTTCCAGAACAAGGTCCTGTTAGGTTGGTATTTTCAGAGCATATTTGAATAAGATTGGAATAGCTTATTGTAGTACTTAATAATTAATTGCTTTAGGTATATGAAGAATGACTTTTTTCTTAATGAAAAATTTCAGCATGATATTATTATGTTAATATTCTCAGAAAGTACTCTCAGGTGATATGAGCCCCAATTGTAATAGGAGAAACTATATTCATACTTTTTACAGATAATTCTTAAAAGCCAAAGTATTTTAAAATAACCTTCATTGAGGCCAATTTTATTATATGAAACATAGTTGCTGGCAGTATCTAAGAACTTAATAAAACTCTACTGGTTTCAAAAGGGCATTTCAAAAGGTATTCAAAAATACTGTTTTCTTGTATTTGTATGTCACATAAAGAGGAGCCAGGGAAGTAGGTCTAGCTGTGAGAAACCACAGAAGCCAGGAGTTTCTTTTGTATTCTTTGGAAGCCCTATTGTTTTACCATGTTGCTGTTTACATGAATATCATGATGCAGATTCACAGCTAGACAGGCTTTCTAAGAAGTCCTTGGGACTGTGGCTTGCATCAGGCCAGGTTCAGCAGGAATTGTCCTAGAAACAACCTCAGAGAGAAAGGAAGGTGATCAGAGAGTGAGGAGCTTTGCTAACGTTTCCTGTGTGTCTCTGCTCCTCTGACTTCTGCTGTGTTAGCCACACTAAGGGATGTAAAATATACAAACCACGATTTTACTTTTTTTCACAATTCTTCAAGGCACACTTCAGTAGCATCAAGTGCTGGCCTGAAACCATCCACCATTCATCTCTACAGTATCCTCAGCTTCCAGCTGAGGCTCTGTCCCCAATCATCAGCACATGGGACAGCCCACAGCTCTTCCCTTGGCCCCAATGACCGTATTAGATTCTATCTGCATGGCTGTGATTATCTTGATTCCTTACGTAAGTGAAGTAATACGGTATCTGTCCTTTCCCCGTTCCACATTTTTCTGAAATGTTACCCCATAATTCTTTTTATTTCCTTCAAAGATGTGTGTGGTGAACCTACAGTCCTGCCTACATACTTCATACTAATAGAGCTAATAAGTCAATAACATTTTATTAAATTATCGAGGATATCTTTTGGTCTTTTCATAATTAGAAAATAAACTGGGAACAATGAACAGCGCTGTCAAGGACAGAGGGTGGGAGGTTACCACAAACCACGCTAGAGGATCACCTACAGTTTCAGGACCCGAAGCCACAGACAGCTGGCAGGAGAGAGGACCCAAAGGAATCATCATGACTACTCTCACAGCCTTTGGTAACCTTCTGTAACTTTGTGAATTTTGTTTTGTTTTCCTTGTAGTGGTTATCAGTGTTGGGGGTGGGGGCAGAAATGTGTGTGTAAGTGTGTGTGTGTATGTGTGTGTGTACGTGTATGTGTATGTGTGTGTGTATGTGTGTGTATGTGTGTGTGTATGTGTGTGTGTGAGTTTGCACATATAGGTGTGCTTGTATACCTACCTATACATGTATGAGAGAAGGGAAAGATGAAGGATGCACATTTCAAGAAAATTACTATCTTTAAATGCTTTGTTACCAGTCCCACTTTGAACTAACTGACCCGCCCTCAGATTCCATCCTACCTCATCTTCCCAGTGTAGACACCCAAGGACAGAACCTATGGATCGTGCTGGTGGCATGGTGTACAGTTCCTCTGTTGCTTTCTAAGAATTTATATCTTCCTTCTCAGACATTGCCCTCTCTGCCCCTGTTTTAGCATATGAGGAGCATAAATGGGGGAGGGGGAGAAGAGAGAGACAAAACTGGGGAAAACAGAGCTGATTTACACCATGCTGGGCCTGATCCTGTTGTTGGGATATAAGTGTTTTGCTCACCCAAAATTGGCACCACATAGATCAAGGTGAACTTAGTCAATCCTCGGTTACAGAGATTTCTCCTTCCCTTGCCCCTTTCTGATCCTGACTCCTATCAGAGATCTCAACTTGATGCTGTCTATGAAATTAGCACTGCCGAGGTTATAAGCCTGGCTCAATACAAAACCCCCAAGAATTGTTGTGGTCCTGGGGTGGCCATAAGAATGTACCAAAAATGCATTAGGTTTCAAATAACAGAACTATATTGCCTGGCAGTTCCGGAGTCTGAGTGTATACAGCCAAGGTACAGTGGGCCCCACACCACAGGGGACTTTCAGGACAGTCTCCCTTGCTTCTTCCTGGCTTCTTAAAGAAGCTACTGATTGTCTGCATTCTTCTGCATTGTTCTAACCGATGCCTCTGCCATCTGCAGGTACTTCCCCCCTACACCTTTAAGGCAAGTTATTTTCCTCTTATACCAGTCACGTCCTATTATGCTCCTTCTTAACTTGATGTCTAGATCTTAACTTGAATATGTCATAAAGATCCTACTTTCATATAAGGGCATGTTCACTGTTTCTGAGCTTAGGACTTGAACATATCTCTTTGTGGGGCATGAGTCAGCTATTAACAAAACTCTAAATTGAAACTCTTGCCCAGCCTTCTTGCCTAGATTCTGGCTTGCTGATTCCAATGCCTTTGCCAAGATTCGAATTAAGTTACTGAATACTTTTTTTTGGGGGGGGGGTATTTTTGTCAGATGAACAGACCTCTACATACTGACCATAAACTGGAGATCTTCCGAATCCTTTAATGTTGCTCTGACTCGTGAGATATTGAGACTAAGACTTGCAATTTCATAGAATAACTTGGATCAGTCCCTATCCCTAATGTCCTCTTCTGCCATGCCTGCCTCTGGTCTACCATCTGAACCAACATCCCTGGAGCCTCTCTTAGACCTCCATTTATTGGATCCAAAACTGGTTTCAAAAATTTCATCACTTGCGAGACCTGATGCAATCCAACAAGGGCACTCACTTTCCAAACACACATTGTTCTCATTTGTTTTCATTTTTATTCACTTCACAGCCAGGGTGGTCTTTGTGATTTCAAAGAGATAATTCATAGACCATCTTATCTCATGTAGCTGGCAGACAGCTTTAAGTAGCATCTGTACTTACTTGGAGAAGTAAGAAAAAATATTTAACCCTAAGTATCATCATTAATAAAAATAATTTATAATTGATGGATCAATTATAAAAAATAGTTTCTAGTTATCTGCGAAATGAGTGGAAACATGAAATAGAAAGTTTGAGCATTTTTTTTTCTAAATTTGCATCACAAACTCTTTTGTATCATGAGTCTTTGCCACACAAATATTTGATGGAAATCTTTGTCTTTTATTTTTACTTTAGTTAATGACTTTCATCTTACATTTACATGTTTCCACAGACCTCATTTGAACTCAGATCCACATGCTAACTTACCCAGAAACAAACCAGTATCGCATCGCTCTCTTTCTAAACAATAGTGCTTGGTCAGCTTATACAGACGTTGAGGTCTCTATAAACAGTTGGGTTTTTTTTTTTTTTTTTTTTTTTTTTTTTTTTTTTTTTTTAAGGAGCCATAATTTCCATTCCTTCAGCACAGAGAAATGGTCAGTGGTGGAATTAAACAGGCTGAAGTTGCCAATATCTTTGTCATCTTATAGCTGCAAAATGTCCCGTAGCTCACAATTTACAAAAAGATTAACAGCTTGGCTGCGCTTACAGTCTACAAACATAAACTTAATAACCTCATTAGAACCTTCCAACTGGCCACATTCATGAATCCAAAGAAGAAAGCTAACCATTTTCTCACTACCAGTCATTCTGGTTATTGATATGCATGTGTGCATTTCTCTCATCTGCCTGTGGTCCTCCCTTGTGCAATTCGAAAATGAATCACCTTCATTAAATAGAAAGTAAAACTGACCAGTTCATGCTTGTTGCCGTCCAAACTCTGCCAAGTCTCCAGCCACTATTTCTGCTCCTATGGCCACCAGAGACCAAATGGACTATTTCCATCCCCTGCCAGGAACACATGCCAGTATTTACTAGTACTTATGCAAAATGATTTTCCAGAATCATTTTTCAAAAGCTGAATGCTCAGTTGACTTATAAAGTCTAAAATGGATTAATAGGAAAGAGATAGACAGTCCCAGATGCACAAGTTATCAATTTTATGCACGGGATGAGTAAGCCTTACATATTTCAGCTAAGCTGGAATTACAATAACCCCGTTTCTCTCAGGAGAGATGGCGGCTGCTATAAAAATGAAGATGTGCTTTGTTTTACTCGAAAAACAGGAAGTATTCTTGGCTGGATTAAAGTGATTGGCATGACAGCTTAGAGACACTGCCTTAGTGGATTTGTCACCAGTGCTAAACTGTGTCTACATGACCGTGGTGGCCAGATGATGGGAGGTGATGTGTGAGCTCGTTTGTTCGCTTATATTTTTTTGTATCCAGATAACATTCACTGAGGATTTAGCATCAGTAAGACATTCAAATTAGACACTGGGTTATAACAATACAGAGCAGAGCCCCTTCTTGCCCGAACACATAATCTATTCCCCTTACTGTCCTAAATACATAGCCGTTGTACCTGCTGTGTATAAGCAACAGAAAACTTCCTCTACAAGATTTAAGATGTGAAACCTTAAAAAAAAATAAAAAAATAAAAAGAGAGAGAGACAAGGAGCAAGAGGACAGAAGCCAGGTCCCCCATAGGTTTTAAGTAATAAAATAAATATAAACAGCTTTCACTGTCTGCTCTGAAAATAAGTGCTCTCCGGCCCTTTCTGACCATGCCATGCTGCTTAGCAGTATAATTCATTTATATTACCACACAATGATCCCTTCGAGGCATAAGGATAGGGTACCTTTCCCAAAAGACTCATCAAGATTGGCTTAAAATGGAACAGGAGCAGTTACTTAAAGTAGGGGGTCCTGAGAAAGTGTTCTTCCTATTCCCCAAGCTATGTTTTCCCCTGGTAAAGTTTGATCTTCCTCTCCCAGATAATCTCACCCTAGGATTTGAGAGGAAGAAAAAGAAGTGGAGAGCTCAGAAAGTCATCACCTACTCATTCTTGCCTCAAGACTCTCTTAGCTCTTTAGACACCAAGAGCTGGATAGTGCATTGTTAACCTAGGACCCAAGTCCTACAAAGCATGTCTCCATCACCTTGGTACCTCAAGACCCAAGCTCTTTTCCTGCTGCAGAATTTAAAACTACCAATGTTGATACATGTTGCATGTCCAATTAATGAACTAGATCTTTCTCTGTATTGCCCTGAGCATCTACCTAATATCTAGTCTCTGCCAAACTATGGCTCGGTCTCCCCTTTTTACTTCTACTGGAAGCTATCATTTTGCTACTGAATCTAAACTTTCCAATTGGATGGTTAAGAAACAACACTCCTGACTCAGAACAAAAGCTATATGATCTTGGAGGAACTGTACCTTTCTCTACTTCAACTATAACTATATGGAGGAAAAATCACAATGTAGTTAGGAATCTGGGAAATACTGAGTGGTCATGGGAGAAATGGCTTTCTGGGAGCAGACTTGGCTGTTTTCCCAATATTCCTACTAGGTAGGAGTGAGTCAGAAGAGCCAAGCCTCCTCCTTCAACTACTAATCTGTAAACTAGGTTCAATCATATACCAATTTTAATTATATTAAATACCATATACCTCATTAGGGAGAGGAGATTAAATAAGATTACTTTATAAGTACTTAGCATAGTTTCTACTGATAATAAAAATGCTTATTAACTAAGCCTTGATTCCTTTTTAAAACATACTTTAGAATTTCACCATTTGTCCCTTTCTTGCTGTGTAGTTGGCTGAATGTCAAGCCCCTGTTTCCATCAGCCACAAAGTCTTGTCTGTTCCTGTGCTTTAACTCTCTCTTACCCACATCTTAGACCAGCCCTAACAAAGCCAGACCTAGACTCCCTGTCTCTGGCCAAGTCTTTAGCCCTGCATCCCCAGTCCCTTCAAACCAACTGCCCATGGCTACAATTCAGCCAAGCATCTACTTTCTCAGGCTTCTCCTCCCTGTAGCCTGGTGTCTATCAGCAGGAGGCTTGGCTCTTCTGACTCACTCCTACCTATTAGGAATATTGAGAAAACAGCCAAGTTGGCTCCCAGAAAACCCAATTCTCCGGTGGCCACTCAGTACTCCTCCTGATCTTCTCCTATAATTATTTGGCTGAATCTTTAGTTGCCTAAATCCCAGAAATGCTCTCTTCCCTCCTCAGCAAATAACGTCTCTAAATATATTGATCACCTTTAATGTGCCAGGCACTGAAATGAACAGAGTAGCTGTATCAAGGTACCTAGGGCATGATTCTGCATCCTGCTAAAGACAGGGAGAAGACAAATGTGAATGTGCCTAACACCAATGCCATAAGCCAGTCGCCATCTTCCGTATTAACTGGTGAGTAGTAGTAATGCCAGAAGCAGCTCAAATTTTTTTGAAGACTAGAGAATAAAAGACACCACTAAGGCTGGGTCCTAGAATTCCCTCTGTCTCTTGTATTTGCAGACAAAGGCAGCAGACAAAATTTCGAGATCAGTTTTTTCACATCCAGTGTGCAGATCAGGCACCACAGTCTTAGCCAAACTCCAGCAGTCAGCTCTGCACCAAGCTGACGATGAGCAGACTCAATCACTCCCCTGTGATTGGCAGCCTTTCCTTGTCATTAAAGCTGTAGACTCATACGGAAGCAAGTAGCTTAAGGCAGCTCACTCTTGTTTCCGAATAATGCCCCTTTGTATGCATACTTAACACTTTATTTGCCTGTATTCCCAAGAGGCACATTCTGTTTCTAGTTTATGGTTTATGAATAAGATTGCCATAAGCATGCTCTCACATGCTTTTGGGTGAACCATAAGTGCTGTTTTCTATGGAGTTTATACCTGTAAGTGGAATTGTAGGGTCATAATATGTGGATATGCCCTGCTTTAATGAATACTGCTGAATGGTTCTCTTCCTCTGCATGTGTTTTTAAGAAGGTGTTTCTGCTATTTTAGAGAAAATGTCAGTTCTGCAGGGAGGCCTGACCCTGTGGTACCTAAGACGTTGACTGTGCAGTGCTCTGAGCTCAGCCCCTTCCTTGTGTTAGCTCTTTGCACCCGGGAGACTTTTTTTATTACCTGCTGGGCAGATGTATCGTTAATCAAGAATTTATGCATCTCCCCAAAGCCTGACGGGATTCCTCAGGGCATAGAGCACGGTTCCTCACATGCATGCACTGGTTTAGGAGCCTCCTGATGGCAAGTGAATAAAGATACAGCCAGAGAGCAATCAGAAGGGTAGAATAAGGTCAGAAAACCAGATGGAGAATCCGAAAGCAGGCCTCCAAGGACAGCCTGGGAAGACATGAGGAGGAAGTGAACTAGTCTTTCCAGTCTTAATCAGTGGCTGTGAGCAGCTCACACATTCCCAGCACTAGAGGCTATCTACTGCTTGGTCAATTCCACACCCAGCACATGCCCCAGAGCAGCAAAGGTGATTGGCAGAAATAGACCAACCTAGGCAGGTTTTTTGGGAGGAGGGTGGCTCGTTGAAGAGTTGTTAGTGTGAGGAAACCACAAGGAGCTCCACCTGACCAAGGCAGTTGCATGTGGACAGTCTCTGCAGCTGTTTCATGTGTTGCAGCAGATTATGCCAACACCCCAGTTCCAGATGCTACTAACCAAGCTTCCAACCATCCGAGAGCTGTAAGTGTGCGAAGTTTGACTTAAGATGTGGAATGAGCCTGATGTCAACACAATACAATCCCAGTTAAAATTCCTGTTTACATTCTTACGTTGCCAGCTGAGTCTCTCTGGGGTCAATAATCATGAGTATACATGATAGTTATGGACTGACCTGCAGTGAAATTTACCAGAATCAGTGTCTACTTAAACTAGATCCACAATCTGTTTGTTTTTACTTTCTTACCAGTGAAAAATTCATTTCAATAGAAGTCTTAGAAATATACCATGAGTTGCAAAAATAAAAATAAAAACAAGGAGTAACCCATTAAGAAAGAATTCTAACAGGCAATGAGAAGGAACCTATGGTGAATCCTGAGTCCACAAGAGTGGCCTCCAGCAGCCCCCTTCACTGTGTTTCATACTATGTTGGTGAGAAAGAAGCAGCCAGCATGGAGAAGGGAAAGGCTCACATCATTCCTCTTTCCTGGATCACGTCCTCTCCATGGTGACTGTTTAAAACACCAGACCCTACAGCTAAATTGCCAAAACTCTTCTCCATACTATCAGAACTTTGAAATAGCCAAGTCTCCTGGTATCTTCCATCAGGAGGCAGCAAAGCTATAGACCTGACCCACATGATACATCCATAAATGTAGAGACCATTTCTGAGGATTACTATAGGGCAATCATTCGAGAGAAAAAAAGGAGGGAAAAACAGTGTTGTTCTTAGATATGAGATCATTTCTAATATTTGAAGTCTAGAAAATTGGCCATGCTAGACATTGTATACTTCAAAATAACTAGTGGTGAAGATTTGGCAATTTAGTAATGAACACTAGTGGCTGAACCTTATTATTAATACACACTATCATAAGCATGTTTTGTGTGTCATATACTCTACTCACAAGTGTGCAATTATTTATGTCAGTGTTAAAAAGAAAAATAAGTTAATCTGCTCATTGTGGGTATATCTGTGATCAGTATGTCTGTGATCAGTCCTTCTAAGCTAAGGGTAGCTGAAAAGGTTAGATGAGTCGCACAAACCATTACAATTTGTGAAAACTACATTTTTTGTGAAAATAGCAAAGTACAGAATTTGTGAAGACACTAAAACAACAATTTCATAGTGACAGACAAGAGACGTTTATAGCCCTAAGGATAAGAAATGGCATTTGTGCCTAGAGCATGCTAATACTGCTCTGAATGTTTAATATAAATTAGCAATCCTCACAGCAACCTTCCAAGATAAGTAGTATTAACTCTGTGGAAGAAGAAATTAAGCCACAAAGGGCTAAAGAGTCAAAGAGCTAAAAGGCTTGGCTCAAGAATTTTCATCTCCAACTTCTGAAACTCAAAATGCGGTCATGAACAAGGAGGCAGTTTAGGCATCAGAGTTCTAACCTTACCCATCTTCCCTTCCATCTTTACTCAATGATGCGTCAGTCACATGCATCATTCTATCAGATGTTCCAAGAATCTTGTGCCATTGAGATAGTTATCCATCAAAAATAAAGGTTATGTTACCTTGATTATTTAAAAATATAAAAATAAAAACTCAATTCAGTCTACTAAATAATACTGTAAACACCTGTACCAAAGAACAGACCTTTTGTAGACTAAGAATCTAGAAGAAGGAAGAATTAATGGAAAAGCAAGGCAGGGTGGACAGGGAAGAGTTTGACTGCAGATTCTGTTCCTATACTGATTTGAATAAAGTGTGGATGCTTAGTGAGGCTTCTATTTTCCCTGAAGCTCCCAGGCAGCTTTAGAGAGTAGAGCGTAGTGATCATCTAGAATCCTGGAATGTTAAGCACTAGAAGATACTATTTACCCAAATCTTCACTCTGGCAATGGACAACTGAGATTATGGGCATAAAGTATTTCTTCCAGCATAACGGTCTACTCCCAAGAGAGCCACATCTAGCAACCCTTTCTTGGTGACTCAGTGGACACCTACAGCATCCCAATCACACACAGATGTGGAATCCATGCAACAAAGAGACAAAGTGGAGAGAGAAGAAAAGTGCTTGACTTGCTTACATCTATAGACAAAGCCCAGGGCAAGCAAAACATATATAATGCTATGAACAGACTGGAATATATAAATCAAAACAACAGGGCATAATAACTCAACTATCAACTGCTAGCCCAACAGAAAGACATTTCCTTGGGAGGAAAGGGCAATAGAAAGAAATCTTTGTTATGCATGGTACTCAAACCTATTGAAAATGTCAAAATAATCTCATTAAAGTGTAACACACTCAAGACAGACACAAAGAGTCCATGCAATCTTGAAAAAAAATAAATCTGTGAAGGAATTTCACTTAATCCTCTCCTCTTGCTGACTTTTTTTTTCTTTCAAATTTGCCTGTAAACTAATACTTACATCATTTTATTTAGGGCAAGGGCCTGTGCCTGCAAACAGTTATTAAAATAAATGTTCTTTCCATGACCCAAAAGAACCAGTTGGTATTAAATCAAACTTTTCCAGTTTATCTGGTGACAGCCCTTTCAGAAAACCTCAAGAGGTGACCTGTCACCTCATTCTTTAATAAGCAATAGTTTTCTTTTTGACTCAGGGGTGATAAACAAGGTCACTTTGAACACGAAAGACACATTTACATAAACCAACAGCATCCAGAATATGCAATTAAAAAAAACGAATAGTTAATGAGCCTGCAAAATCATATGCATCCCTTTCTAGAGTAAATCTTAGTGGATGATGAGCGATGGAGTTTTCTACGCTTGAATCTCTTTTTTAATTGAGTAAATAAGCTAAGGTAAGAATTAAAGCATAAATTAAAACATGAGCGTACACACAGTCTGTAGGGGAGTGGGGGATGGAGATGATCCAGGAAAACAAAGGAAAGATTTATTTAGCTGGATTTTAAAGTGCCCGTGTCACCTTTGCATTTAATGTTGTATATACGTGCACATACAAGTATGTAACAAAACCAACTAACACTGACCTTGTGAGTCACCTCTCTTTGGCTTGGATAGCTGCAGTCACTCTGACCAAGAAGAAAACAACATACTGAAGTTAATGAAGTTAACAAACATGCCGTACATTCATTATGGTATGAACCATAGTATGGTAGGTGGCATTATTGGCTCCAATTCTTCACCGTCTTTGCACTCGGGTGACATTCAGCTAGGGCACTCACTTTGACCAGTAGAGTAAGAAGTGACAGCATGCCATTTCCAAGACTGGGCTTTTAGATGTCTTGGTTCCCAGTTGTTCTCTCTGCTACCTTCATGTAAAGGTTTTGCCCATGATAACCTATTGGAAAGTGAGGAATATGAGATACATAAAGGAGAAGAAACTTGGCAAATCCATCTTAGGATAACCAATTCAGCAAAGCCCCACAGCTATACCAGCTAAACAGGGGTGCCTCACTGCATCCTAGAGGCTTTTGAGCTAAAATAATGATATGAAAGCAACCACATTGTAGTGGTTTATTTGATGGTCAATGTGACTGGATTTATATCTAGGAGATTGAGTGTTCTCTCTCTCTCTGTGTCTGTGTGCGTGCGTGTGTGTGTGTGTGTGTGTGTGTGTGTGTGTGTGTGTGTTCATGTATCTCAGACCTGCCCGACATGTGAGTAGCATCATTTGTGAACTGGGAGCTTGTACAGAATAAAGGGAAGAGGAGTTAGTGGTTTGAATTAGAATTGGTATCTAGGTGAAGGTCCTACTAGGGGAGGTTTCTGAGGAGGTGTAGCCTTGCTGAGGGAAGCATTTCAGTGAGGTGGACTTTGAATGGAGCTATTTTTCCCTCACACCCAACTCATGCTTGTAGTTGAAGATAGGTACTACCAGCTTCCTGTTCCCACCTCTATGCCTACTCCTTGTTGCCCTGGGTTTCTGCCAGGCTGAACTCTTAACCCACTGGAACCATAAGCCCAAATAAACTCTTTACTCTGTAAGTTGATTCTTGTCACAGTGTTTTATTATGGCAACATAAGAGGAACTAACACAGGCTGTAACAGAAGAAAAAGATCTGAGTACCTGCATTGCTCTTTCCTGTTTATTCATCTTCTACAATGTGAACTGCTCTGCTCTACCACACTTGCTTTCTATGATTATTGACACCTTGGAAACCAGGAGCAAAACCCTCTCAGGTTGTCCATGTTACAAATTTTGACCCCAGAGAGGGAAAAATAACTAATCAATATAATCGTGACATTACATAACCTAAGAGCAATAATAATTACGTACCAATTGCATGACAGCTTTTGGATTGGGCCCTTGTTTTAGGATGGCTAGAGGTGCTCAGAAACCTAACAAATAAGATCTCACCCTAAGTGATGGAGAAGACACTTCACTGTCCATGGTTTAAATTTTCTACTTGTTACAGCACAGCAAATATTAGTTGTACCTTCCAAAAGTGAGGATTAAAAGCCCACTAGAATATTCACACAGCTCAACAAGAAGGCTCATGTTCCGACACACACAGAGTGGGAAGGAAGGAAGGGAAAGAAGAAAGGACAGAGATTGAAGATAAAGAGAAAAGGAAGAGAGGGAGGGAACAAATCCTCTTCTCTAAGGGTTATTATATTACAGTATTAGTTACTTCTGTCATTGACAAAATATCCAGACAGAATCAATTTAAAGAAGGGAGAGGCTTGTTGGTGGATAGTCTTATAGGAGGCAGTCCACCAAGGGTGAGTTAGGCATGACAGCAGGTGAGGTGTGAGACATTTTGCCAACATCCAAGTGAGGTTGGACCCACAGAGGTAGTAGTAACTGCTGCCTTGGCCTTCACTTGAGATCAAACTTCCCACAAGAAAGCGATTGACTGAGTCCATGCTGTAATACAAACACCCTTTTTCTAGGCCTCTCTCAACTGTGTATTTAACTGACCTGAGAGAACTGTGGTAGTCTATCTAAAGTGCTCCACCACAGAAATAAACATGGCCATCTGTGTCCTTATCGGTCACAAACTAGCACCAATGTGTCAACAGAGGGGTGAGATATTAGAGCTGGAGTTGCCAGGAGGCACCAGCAAACTATGAAACGTGTGTATTCAGACATATACAGAGTATAGTTCCTAAGCCAGGTAAGCAATTTCTAACTGTTCACTTGGTAAACTGCAGGAGTCCTTAAATTCAGCTTCCTTGGCTCTCAGATCTTTCCACTTCTCCCCCTTCCATAAAAAGTGAGCACCGATAGTCTACCCAACCTGGAAATGATTTGTTCAAATGGTCTACACCTTAAGCCAGGCACTCATCTGCATGCAGACAGAGCCAGAGTATCAGATCTATTTTACATCACCATCTTTCCCTTATGCCCCACTAATCACTCTCTATGCAACAATTCAGCAATTGTACAGACACAACTCTGAGACTCCCCGACCGAAGAGCATCAGTCACAATACTAAAACGTCTTCACAGTCTGGACTTATTGCTATATCACCCATAAGAGTTGAAATGAGAGGCAATGGATGGCAAAGTGACACCCCAGAGGTCCCCCCATGACTGGTAGAGGGAGGTCACCTCTCGTACCTGACAATGTCACTGTGTCCCTTTGGTTAAGTAACTCTTCTTTCACAAGTAAATCCTCTTACCGTCTTAGGAGAGCAAATAGCCTATTAGCCCCCTTGCAACTTAATAAGAGCGTAATCTTGTCCAACAGAAAAGGGTTGATAGCCAAGGAATGGCTATGTGGCTGGCGTGTAAATTAAGATCTACTTGGTATACTTTAAAACCTAGTTAGAGAGAACTCTTCCCTATCGATTCAGCTTCTAGAAGGGTCCACTGCAAAGTACAGGAGACCGAACCAGGAAAGTAGTAAAGTCTGGAAACTAAACGTGGAATGGAAAGTTCCAAGAGGGAATCTGATCACAGTGCATTGATGGGTTTTAGAACCCAGGTCTTTAGCCAAGTGACAAGTACTGGGAATGAACACAGGGGGCCAGCCCTCTGGGTGGGGCCTAGAACACCTGGAGTCCTATGGGCACCACTAGCTGCAAGCTGCTGCCTGCATGCAAGTGACTCATCATCCGAACTGTCCGTTTCTGTGCGGGCCACGATGAGAAAATAGTCCAGCTGTAGTTGAGACTGAAAGCGACAGTACAAGGTCATGAAATCTGGGGACTGACTCAGTCACTAAAGTACTTGATTCACAAGCATGAGAACATGAGCTGGGATCCCTAACTCCAGCATAAAAGATGGGCACTTGGCACAGATCATCAGTCTTGACACGGGGCAGGGGCAAACAGGTGGATCCCTAGAGTTCATTGAAAGATCTTGTCTCTAAAATTGAGGTAGAACTTGATTGAGGAATGCATCAGACATGGACCTCTGTCACACACTACCTCAGCCTCAGTGACAGGCCAGTTGCCTGTCATGCAAGAGGCTTCGGGTCTCACCCCCAGCACCACAGAAGTCTCCTTTGTCACCAGAGGCTGCCACTCGCAGCCAGTCTGGTTGCCCAGTCCTGCTTCCTCCACCAACATCCGTGCACTCATCCTCTCCCCTATAAAATCTATACATGGCGGCCTTTCAACTGCCTTCTGGTCCCAGATCTCCTGTTGCCTTCCTTCTTATGTTCATCCCAAGTGGCCATAGTGGTGCCCTAACTCATTATTTCATGCAGCAAGGATTTGGAACCAGGCTGACAGGTTTAAATTCCCACACCTCTGCTTCCTGCCTTTGTAGCCTTAGATAAGTTCCTTTGCCTCCATTTGAGGAAATGAAATGAATAGTCATGTGGGCATTTATTTCAAAGTTGTAAAGAATCCGTTGACTCTGGGGCTAGAGAGATAGCTCAGTAGTTAAGAGCCCTTGCTGTTCTTACAGAAAAATGATTCTGCTTCTCCACGCTGACTATAGGCAGCTCACTTCCACCTATAACTTTAACTACATCTGAGGATCTGATGCGCTCTTCTGGCCTCTGTGGGCACCTTCACTCATCACCACATATCCCCACATGGATATATATGTATACACATAACTTAAAAATAACGATTTCCAGTTCAATTATAAAGAATTGACTAAGCTAATAAATTGTAAAGTGCAGGGAGTAGAACAAAAGAAACAATAAATAAATCAGTAAAATCAGTAATTATAGGGGGTTTTGTTGTTGTTTTTTACTTTTGAACATACACTCACTACATGGTCCAGGATGTCCTAGAACTCACTGTACAGTTCACACTGTCTTGATATATATACACATATATGCATTGATGCTAAGCTGAGTCTGAGAGTGGAACCATGGATGGGAGTGGTAGAACTTACCAGGACAGAAGTGGAGAGGGCCATTCTGGGATCAGAAGGAACTTGAAAGGTCGCCATGGATATAGATAGATTTTTATAGGCTGGAGGATGGAGGCACAGATGTCACATACAATATGTCATATATGTATATATATGATTTTGATGATGACATTCTTACAATGCTAAGCATAGTGCTCAGCCTAGCAGATATTCACACAGCAAAAGGTGCACACACTATTGGTTGAGTTCATTTATGGGCGTGAGTACTATATTTTGTTTGCAGTCCCGTCATATCTTTCCTATCTTTCATATCTTATGATTATTTTCAGAGTGGCTACATTCTGCCTCTTTAGCTTAACCCATGGCGAATAAAACCAAATATAACTGTCTCTGTTCACAAGAGAATTCTTACTACTTGGATACCTTGCATGAACACCTTTCTCAAAATTTCTTCCTCCCAGCTCGCCATGCTAAGTGCCTCTTTAAGGAATTACATTTCAGGGAGCCGGCTATCAAGACCAACAAGAAAGGAAAAAGCCAAAGCTATATTTATCCATTGGATTTCCAGATGTTGAGCGTGTCTTAGTTTTGCCAGAATGGTATCGACAATTTATGGTTGTCTTCGGAAAATCATTTGATAATGATCCAACTATCTAGAACCTCTTTATTTTATGCCCGTTAAAAGAAAAGAAAGTTATTACCCAGGAAAATTTCCAGACTGCCATAAAAGAAAACCAATTGCTGCCAAGAACCACCTGCCATAAAATTTCCCCTAACAGCTTCTTACCTTTATGTATCTGTACAGCAGGCTTTTTTAAAAATGAGAAGAGACCATCAATCATTTTTAAGGCTAATTGCAAATGTTTAGTGCAGAAATTAAATATTATAAGATGTGAAATAAGGTGTGTGGCATTCTAGAATTAAGTGTGTGCATCTCCCAGAGGGGACCATGAGAAGCATCAGGACTGTGGAGCCAGTAGTATCATTCCATGGGACCTTTGTGGAATCCTCATTGGACACCTTGCCTCTTATTCCACACAGCTCCTGAAATAACACAGCTAGATGTTCCACTGTCTTAAAGGGTTCTTTGGAAACAGAAATGAGATGGATATGTGAGCACTTTTACAAAACAAAATGTGGGCTTGATGCATAAAGGCAGTTGTCACCAACCCTGATGGCCTGAGTTAGAGCCTCAGGACACATTTGGTGAAAAGAGAGAATTGACTCCAAGATGTTCTCTGACCTACATGCCTTGATAGCTAGCACTGTGGACAGAATCTATGGTTTACATGGGAGATGGACAGAGAAAGGCAAGGTCTGCTAGCGTCATACTTGCCAGACTTGAACCTGCTAACTCCCTTCGATTATGCCTTTCCTCTCTTCCTCATTCCCCATTTCTTTATTGTTTTCTTTTCTTTAACATTCTATTATGTATTTATCACATGCCAGGCTCTGTGCTTAACTCAAGTTACATGCTGGGCTCATAACACTCACAGTCTGGTAGGACAGACACCAGTGATAACAGCCTCCCTTGTGTTCGAGATGGTGCGTTGAGTCTAGAAGGATACTCAGCTGCAGAGCCCTTACCAAGGAAATCTGAGGAGGAGGAAGTGACCAGAGAGGCAAAGAAAAGTGAGAACTGGGGGTGGGGGGGCAAAGTTAGTTAGCCACCAGAATAATTCAGGCAGAGGACAGCATCTACATTGATATCCTAGTCCCTAGGTCCACAGGGACATCCCAGACTTGGTGAAGAAAGACTTGGTGCCATCAAGTGTCACCAAAGAGACAAACCAGTACCTGTGAGTGACCCCTTCAGTGCGTCAGACTTTATCACAGGACCAAGAGGAAAGCATTCAAGGGTGGGACTCACTGAAGAGAAAGTAGCTGGCAGGAGCCATCAGCTTGAGGACAGGAACATATGTGGGAAAAGAATCATTGCATTACCCATACAACACGGTCGTGGCCTGTCACTACCATCTCTGACCAGCAGAAAAGGAGCGACAACACAGAGTTCTTCTCAAAACGGTTTATTCAGGAACCTTACAGCATGCAAGTGAAAACCTTTCTGTCTCCCCTTCTTGCTCTCCTTCTCTCTTTCTCCCTCTCCGCCCCCAAGCGCAGTCCCTTTTATCCTTTCTCAACTCCACCTCCTCAATCCATGTTGCGTGGCTGCAGTTCATAGGTCCACGTCATCTGGCCTGATATCGCGTCATGGGTGTACCTGCGCAGCTCGCACGGTGGGAGTGGCTAATCTGGGGGGGGGAGTGCTGCAGGAGGAAGTCAGGTGCTAGTCACAAGACTTGGCCAGAGTCCCAAGCGCCATCTTGGGACTGCCGCCACACCCACTCTCCACAGTGGCCACAGCTGTGTCTCGTGTCTTCACGGCTGCAGTGATGGACAAGACTAACGAGGATGAATTAGCATTTTCACAGAGGATGGGAGGCCACAAAAATCAGAATGTTTCATTTGGTATGAGGAGAGTGCTGGCTGGGGGTTAAGGAGAGATGACCATACAAAATAAGGTTTGATAAAGTGGGGCCTAACTACTTTCTCAACACAGGGAATCGTGACCCGGAGATGTTAGCCATCGCTTTAATGAGTCACAGACTGGCTCAATCACAGAGCGAAAGCCAAAAGCTCCCGGGCCCTGTGGCATAGGATCCACTCAGGCAAAAATCAGGACAACGAAATCAAACCAGCTGAGGGCAAATACAGAGTCAGGCTGAAACTGTGCCCTGTGCCCTGTGCCCTGTGCCCTGTGCTCTTGGGAACTGAAGTGTAGATGTTTTACACGTGGTGTGAGCCTTCCCCTTTAATGACTAAGCTATATCTTCAACTCTGTAAGACACTGAGAAAGAAGCTCAGGGGTTGGGGGTGGGGTTCTCTCACATGATAAAGGTTTCTGCTCCTGGGCTGTCCTGGGAGAATTAACATGGTACAGGGATTCTGATGGCATTGGCTCAGACTATGAGGATGGCAGTCTTCCCCACCACACAGACTAACAGCATCACATCTAAGACAAGAACAGGTCATGTTCCCTCTCCACACACTCCGGCAGGCCTCCCACTCCTACTTTCCCAGATGTGTTTCTGGGGCCCATGGAGCACAGCTGGATGCACCATGCCCTCACTCCCACCCCTTGCAAGTCCTGAGCTTCTCAGACAGTTTCCCAAATGGAAGCAAGAGGCCTCTTGTGGTATATATTACACTCACCCTCAGCCAAAAAGATGAGCCAAAAGAGCGAAAGACCCCATGTGACCTCTGAAGCAGCCGGCCTCATACAGACTGGTATGGCGGCTTCCACAAGATTAATTGTATTTTTCCTGGAACAAAGCTGAAAAATCACTCAGAGGGTAATAAATGCTGAAATATGTCTATGTTCTGCCAAAATTTCAGACAATAAGCCAATAAAGCAATTTTTACCTTATATATTTGAATGGATTCTATAACCCCCCCCCCCAACAGACCTTTTAGAATGTAATGGACTTAAAGCAACCAGAGAACCCAAAAGATATGTTCGTTTTAGTTTACATTTTTTTACTTGGGTCTGTCAAACCATTTGCTAGCATTTGCCACCTAAGATACTCTGTAACCCCCATCTTCTGGTTAAATCTCATGAAGGGATAATGTTGAAGGTATATGGACAGCAGGAAGCCTCTGAAGGTCGCCTCTTGTCACAGCAGCAGTATCAATAATGCAAGGGCTACAATAAGGGAACCTGTTGGCTACAGATAGCTCTGGGATTTCCAGACATTCTGGGGGTACAAATAAAATCTCTTCCTGGCATGAAATGAGAGGTGTTGGGGGTTCCCTCAACTCAAATAGAGAGTTATAATAACCTGGGCCCTATGTGTGTACAGAAATTTGTGGGTTGTGAAGAATGTTTGTATAGTGTCATCTTTATCCTCCCAGCAAACCTAGCTCTTGGGTATTATCACTAACATCACCATGGAGGTAATACAACTAAGGACCCCACACATTCAACAGGCTTATAGAAACTCACTAGAAAAGGTGATTGGTCATCTATGTGAAGACAATGAAATATATGACTGTATTCACAAGTGACCATGGTAGGGGAAACTCAGAATAAAATTATTTTAAGTAAAGAGGTCATACTGGTATGCGGATGGGGTTGTTGGTGGTAAGGATGGGGAAGAGGGAAGCAGGGGGTATAGTGGGGATGGTGGGGATGGGGGAGGTGTGGGAGGAGATAGCAGGGGCATGGCGGTCCTGGTAGGGATGGTGCTGGTGCTAGTGGTAGCAGGGGGATGGTGTGGGTAATGGTGATGAGGGATGCAAAGGGATGGTAGGGGGAGAAAGAGTGCTACTTGCAGTGCTTCTGCTGCTGCTGGTGCAATTGATACTGAGGATTTAAAATAGGATCTTGTGAATGCTGCACAAGCCCTCTTTCAATGAGCCATATACCCAAATCTTAAGAGAGTATACACATTGCTATTTCCAAACGTGAGAGGCAGATTTAGAAAGGACATGAGGATACATTGGCACTCTGGAATTATTGATGTTACCATTGTATTTTACTCTAAATAGATTCCAGAACATGATGAGAACAAAATGTAAGAAAAGAGCATTTGAGTTCTGTGGCCTTCTTTCAAGGCAGACAGTGACCTGGGGAAGCAAGCATTACGGTCACCTGGCTCGTTGTTTTAGCTAGTTTCCTGTTACTGTATCAAAAGCCTGAGAAAACCAATTTGTAAAGTTCAATTGTTTGTATGGCTCACAATTATGAAAGTTTGGTTCATTGGTTGTCTCTGTTGATTTTAGCCGACGGATAGGTAGCACCTCATTGAGGAAGACTTCAGCAGACCTCACCATGGCCTGAGACCAGGATCCTACAATTCCCTTCAACAACATGCTCCCAATGACCTAGGAGTCTCCAACCATTGTCCTCTTTCTTAACGACTCCACTTTCTCCCAACAGTGTCATCTTGAGGAATAAGCTTTAACACGTGGGATCTGTGGGGGACATTGAAGATCTAACCTAGAACCAACAGACTCACACAGTAAGTGGATAAAGAGCAATTGAGGTAAACCACATTCCTGAGCATCTTGAAGCAGAGAGTAGAAGAGAAGAAGAAAATGGCAGACAAACACAATCTACCAGTCGAAATGACGGGACCGTTTCCCTAACAGCAGCTGCTGTACACTCAGCCATGCTGACCTACAGAAACAGACTCTGCCTGACTATCAGAGCTCTCCAACACATGTTTTCCAAGCTCTTTATATGTCATGACCAGAAGAGAACACTCCGGACATTCCAGTCACAAACCCAGAAGTTCAAGGTCTCAGTGCTAATCATTCAGAAAAGGCTTGTAAGACTGCTTGGGAAGAGGGTTGTTTTGTTCTGTTAAGATGGGGGTCTTATGTAGCCTAGGCTAGCCTCAAACTTTATATGTAGCTCAGGGTGACTTTGAACTTCTGAACTTCCTGCCTTAATCTCTCAAGTGCTAAGATCATTGCCAGGCTCCACCAAACCTGGTTTTATGAGGTGCTAGGGATTAAGGCCAGGGACTCAATGTGCTCTAGACAAGCAGTCTGTCAAGTGAGATACAGGAAGGGCTTAACAAGCTCTGACTACATGCAAGCTCTGATTTATACACATTTCATTCTTACAAGCATTTTGGGTAAGTCTATCACTGCCCCTGTTTTGAACAGAAAGAAGTCAAGTCTCAGGGAACTTAAATAGCTTGTACAAATCAAACAGCTAAATAAATGTTAGACTAGGATATGGGTAAAGATTGGTCTCTTAGAGCTTACTAATAAGACAGTGAGATAGTCTATGTTTATCTCAAAAAGCCACAGAATAGAAAATCACTAGTTCTTATCTGTGATTAATGATAGTGTCTCCCATTGAGGTTTTATGTTGCTCAAAAACTCACAGCATCTTCTACTATGCTGATATCCTTCACATGTGAGTTGGGTACCAGTCCTCTAATGATGGAATGTGTGCTCCAATCATATGCTCAAGAAAAAAGTGTGGAAACTAATGAGTATTTAGTTTCTGCTCAGGAGGAAAAGGTAGCTCTTCATGAACTCTCCAATTCCACAGGCCATCCCTGCATAGCAGGGTTGAAGGTTCCTAGAATGCTCCAAGGATGGATCTAAATGAGTCTCTACTCAGATTCTTTATTCAGCACAGTTAAATAACAGAATCCAGTTGTCCTGCCTCCAGTTGCTGTGGACAGGCTAGCAGAAGATAAGAGAATTCCAGTCTCCAAAGTCAATTTCTCCATCTCAGGAGTACATAGTAGCTGACTAGCCAATAAAGTTTCTGTCCTTGTTGAATCTATAGCCTAGAGAATATGCTGTGGCTTTGACTATTAAATAACCCCCATGGGCTCAGGGATTAAAGGATTTGTCTCCAGCTGGTGGCACTATTTTGGAAGGTATGGGAACTTCAGGAATTGAGGTTACACAGAGGAAGTGGTTCACTCTGAGTGAGATGCTCTGTGAAGGACATCATATTTGTGACCTGCTCCCTTTTCTGATCACCTTAAAGCATCATCACATGATATTTCTGCCTCCCCTCAGTTCCAAAGCAATGGACCCATTGGCCAGAACAAGCTTTTCTTCCTTCCAGGTAATTTATAGCTAAATCCATGACAACAATGGAAATAAATAAATGAGTATTAACTGACTGGGCAGCGCCACTTCAAGGTAGATCTCCTTCGGGCTGTGTGTGGTTACCCCTTCCTGTCTGATTCCACTGCCAGAGTTTCCTTGTCACCTCTCAGGGGCTACTGTACATTAAGATTCCATTTCACAGTGGGTGAAAGGAGAAGATGTATCTTAATTTACCTGGGGTTCTGCCTACCTCACTTATTGAGATTTCCAGCCCGCTGAGAAGGAATTGGTCTTTCTTAATGATTAGTTCAAGACTTCACCTGTTGCTGACACTGGACCGTATTCTAGTCCTGGTTAAAATTCAGTGCTAGCATTTAACCAGGCAGCCTGGGGTGGGGGATCCTCTCTAGCTTACTGCCATTACTTAATTTTCTGCCTAGTCAAGAAAATAGGACTTGTAACTAGATTAGGTCTGAACCTAGGAAACGTCACTCATTGAATTCCAACTCCCAACCGTAATGCTTTTTGGCATGAGTGAGCATCTGTATTTCCAACCTGACACCCAAGTTTTGCAGCTCCTACAGTTTCCAGAGCTTCCTGGTTCTCAGCTGCCCACTTTCCACAAATTATTAGAAATTAATTTGACTCGGTTCAGCATTATCTGGCAATTCCACTGACCCTCCCCATGAGCCTTTCTGACTAATTTACATCCACGCCATGAGGCTTAATGTCTGTGATGCCCACACACATTATTTTAAGTTCATGCCAATTATAATTTTTAATGCAGTCTGAACATTATGCTGTTACTTAGCAACAAAGGTCACTCCAATAAATAATAATATCTTGTGAGCCTATTGATAGCCTCAATTCTTTTTCATGGGGATTGAGAGTAGGGAGACCTTTCCAAGCTACTGCTAACGTTTGAACTATTGCTAAGTAACAATTCCCTTCAGTTCCTCTAATGCAAGCAAGTCCCCTACCCTTGCCTGCTCATTCTGCCCCTCTTCCTCACAGCTGTTCTAGTGACATTGTCTAAACACCCCTCTTCCTACCATTTGTCTTCAGTGTCCGTTATATTGGAGCAGCATTAGAAAACCTGGTTAATGTACAGATTCAAAGGGATGCAGAAATATCAAGCTTAAATTGGGAGGGATGTTTTATTTCAGAAGGTAAAGGTTGACCATCCTTCAAAGGATGCCCAGCTTTTTGATATCACAACACCCCGGAGTAACTGGACAATCGTGTTACCAATAAAACAAAGCCAAACAACTGCAAGAACAAAATAAATGCCCTGCAATAAAAGTCTCATACTTTAAATAACTTAAAGGCATTGTGTTGGGCCACATTTATAGCTGCTGGTTGGACACATCTCTGTCCCTTAGAAAACGACATCATCTGTAGGCA
The DNA here is from genome assembly GCF_963924665.1 of Micromys minutus. Taxonomy (NCBI): domain Eukaryota; kingdom Metazoa; phylum Chordata; class Mammalia; order Rodentia; family Muridae; genus Micromys; species Micromys minutus. The sequence continues at coordinate 26,135,135 of NC_137954.1, read as the reverse complement.
TGTTGCATGAGTCTCTCTTTAGTGAACAACCTCAGAAGTAATCAAGTCCTACAGTTTCCACAGTATAACTGGACTCCAATCAAGTCCCAAGGATATGGCCCCTTAGAGTCTCCCATCCTCCAGCAGATTGGGTGCCACATCTTATCAGCAAAGAGCAAATCCACCCTTCCACCCCATGTGATGGGGAACTGAAAGTGGCCTGGGTAAATCCAGTACTCAGGGCTGGTCACAAACTCTAAAGATCAGTAGAAATTAAGGAAATTCCTGTTGTGAGTCTTCAAGAAGGCCAGGCATATCTTCACTAAGCTGGTAAGTCTCTAGTGGAGGAAAATTCCAGCAATCTTTCAATTCTCTTTCCATTGGCCAGGAAATTACACTGGCCAATGAAGAAAGAATAGTGAGTCCCAATTTATCTTATCTCCATCAAGACCTTCAATCATTATGTGGCCAAAGATTTGAGGCTTTGCGAACAAAGGCTTACTTATAAAGGATATGGACCTCTCCCTCCCTCCCTCCCTCCCTCCCTACCTCCCTCCCTCCCTCCCTCCCTCCCTCCCTCCCTCTCTCTCTCTCTCTCTCTCTCTCTCTCCCTCCCTCCCTCCCTCCCTCTGTTTCCCTCCCTCCCTCTGTTTCCCTCCCTCCCTCCCTCCCTCCCTCCCTCCCTCCCTCTCTCTCTCCCTCTTCCTCCCTCCCTCCCTCCGTCTCCCTCTCTCTCTCTCTCTCTCTCTCTCTCTCTCTCTCTCACACACACACACACACACACACACACATGCATGTGCACATACACAGATCATACTTTTATTCTATAAAAATCAAGCCTAATGCTTTCAAATTAACTCATCATCAAGTGCCAAATCCAGACCCTTTACAGATTCACTTTTTTTATATGAAGACCTAGAAGACCTAGGCACCATTACTTTTTCCATCCTATAAAAAGAAACTGAGGCTCAGAAGCACTCAGTATTATGTGCTTAGCATGCATTAGGGGTACATAATAAACAAAGATTCTCACTTCGATACCCCATGCATTTAGCTGACTCTGGTATGTAGTTTTTATGGCTCCTAGAAAACTATGAAACCATTCTCATACACCCATTCTGTGGGCCATAGAGAAACACCTCAAAGGATCTTGCATTCTACAGAAATCTGCAAGGTAAAGATTCAGGGGACCTTGTCTTTTTCACTCTGTTTCTCCACAGTATATCCCAGCAAGGGAGTCTTGGTGAATGGCTCTTTCTTGACCAGTTTTCCTCTTACAGATCCCACCTTAGCATCCTAATTCACTATACACTATACACTATGCAATGTGCTAAAACGGATGTGTGGACACATAAGATACCCTGGTTAGGATCTGAACCTATGTTCTGTGGTCAGGAGCACATCATGGGTTAAAAACACTAACTGAACAGGATATTAGCACCACTGAACTCATCTCTTTTTTAATTATCACTCCACTTCATTCCTATGGATTCAAGGAAAATGAAGCTTTCAATTAAGCGCTTTTCATTCCAGACCAGTGCTCCTCATAGTAAGATAGAAGGTCAATGATCTGTTGAGAAGGGACCCAAGTCATGTCATTTCAACAAACCCCTGGGAGCTTTCTCAGATTCACTCTGAGCACTGGTTGATCAGCCTGGTGTGTCTGCAGGTCCACGGTCATTGGTGTCAGTCCAGGAGGTGCCACTGTGCAAGAAAATGCCCCTCCATTATTTCATTTTAATTTAAAATCATTTGCAACTCTCTTCCTAAGCCAGAGTAACCCCAGGGTCTCCAAAATGACAGCTGTTAGAAGCTGCCTCCCACCCTCAGGCTTCTGCCACACATCACTTGGGACCAGAGTAGAGACCCACCAGCCTTTGGTTCACCCTCCAGCAGGAAACTGCTTCCTGCACTCTTCCATGGGACAAAAGCCAGCCACAGCATCAGAAATCATAAAGAGGCCAAAGGCAAGCAGCCGTCCACTTGGATGTAATTCTTTTCAGGGTCTCTGCTTTTCCATGCTGCTTCCGTCCTCTGACCCATTATACTCTGATTTAACTTGATTTCTAAAGTGTGTGTGTGTGTGTGTGTGTGTGTGTGTGTGTGTACCTCAGTGGCTTGCAGGCTTTATTAATTTTTACCTTTTAATTTTTACTAAGGATAACCTCAGGCCCTGGCATAGGACAGGTGTCTTAACACAGGTATCCATATTCTCAGCTTGTCATACACTTGTATGTATCCACCCAAAACTTGTAAAAAAGCTATTCAGTCCCAAAGTGTGCAAGATGATGAAGACGGATGTAGAATATCTATGTATTTGATAAATGTTGTAAAGGAGTCAAATATGAATATCAATCATTGTAATATATTCAGGGAGAGTCATTAAAACTCCAAAATTACACAGAGAAAGGTAAGACAGACAGGCAGAATGGGGACGCCCACATAGAGGAGTAAAAGGTGGGGAGGGGGTATTGTACTAGATCCTAAGGACAAGGGTAGGGTAGGGAGAGTTCCAGATAGAAATATCAGTATAATCTAATGTAAAGTAATGGGGATGATCAGACAGGTTCAGGAGACTGTAGCAAGTTCTTCACCCTCGGAAAGTTGGGTAAGTACAGTGTATGACACAGGAAGAAACACAGAGGGAGACAGGCAATGGGGACCAGGTTTTAGAGGGCTTTGTGTGAACCCCTGGTGACTTTCTCTGGCAGTGCAGGTAGCTTACAAATTTTAAGCTGCACAATACATTAAACGTGCATTATCCCATCTCAGTAAAGTGGTCATTAGATCAGACCATAAGAAACTCACCAGCGTTCCATCACTTTGACCTCCAGACAGGAAATCCCATGGCCAAGCTAGCACAGTTCTTACTGCCATTTTAGAGATGGGAGAATGACAGCACCTTCATCTTTACCCAGTGACACATAGCTACTAAATAAGAGGTGGGCTTTCAGAGGAGGGGTTACATGTCACATAAGGTACAAGAGCACCTCAAGGAAGTGAGAGTGAGCATGTTGGTTACCTAGAGCAGAGCATCATGGGAGGAGGGAAAAACCAAGCACAGATTTCCTGAAGCAAGAAGATAGTCCAAATGTGTGGGAACCCAAGAGAGCCAGCAAGGCTGGAGCAGAGAGAAGGGTTAAGAAAATGGTAGGAGGTGAAGTTTGAGCTGTGATTCGAAGTGAGGTTAGGTCCAGCTTTTCAGTCCAGTGAGACAGGAGAATGAAACACAGCTGATTATCTGACCCCTGTGTAAGAACTAACTTGAAAATGATATAAAGATGTAAACATAAGAACTGAAAGTATAAAAGGAAAAAAGAAAAAAAGGAAAAGATTATGCCATTGCTCAGGACAGTGATTTCTTGGATATGAACACCGCCCCTCTCAAATAAAAATAAATGAATGGGAAACAACATCAATCACAGCACAGAAAACAATGAAGAGAGCAATCCATAGACCACAAAAAAAAAAAAAAAAAAAAAAAAAAAAAAAAAAAAAAAAAAAAAAAAAAAACTACATTAAAAAAATGAGTAGAAGATATAGACCCTTCTCAATAGAGAAGAGTCAGTTGACTGGCAGGTAGACTTAAAAACTCGTGCATATCTAAGCATAAGAGAGACTAAAACTGCACTAAGGAGTCACCTTTCTTGTTGAAGATATGAAAGATAAAACGTGATGCTAAGAACACAGAGAAGGGGCACCCTACCCAGAGCTGGGGTTGGTAGAAATTGGTGTAGCCATGTTGGAAAATAGTGTGGCAGTTTCTCAAGAAAACTAAGACCAAATACCCAGTATAATCCCGGAATCCCACTGTGCTGAGGAACAGAAATCAGTGTTCAGGGGATGCTAGCAAGCAAGAGTACCTTCTGTTTGCAAGTGCAAGCTCATGTGTTAACAAGGAGAGTAGCTATTCTGCACTCGTCCACCATCCCTAATAGACCAAAGCAAAGGAGCCCAGAGAGTGTCATATGACTAACAGTGCAATCCCACTTCTAAGACTTACCCCTCCCCTGCCCCCAGCTTCCATCCAACTTTCTTTCCAGTCTGAAAGTGCCATTCCCCGGGTCACTTTTGTGGCTATTGTTGTTTGTCACAAGTTTTATACAGTATATGCTGTTCATATGTTTTCCTTTCCCCAACTTCTCCTAAATCCTCCCCTTCTCCCCATACATATTCACACATGCGTCAGCCCTATCATGTCTTGGAAACACTTTGGGAGGGGAGTGGGTATCATCCACCACCTCTGGCTCTTACAATCTTTCTGCTTCCTCTTCTGCATAGATCCCTGAGCCTTGGGAAGAAGGTGTTAAAAAAAGAAAAGAAAAGAAAAGAAAAGATTTATTTAGAGCGAGCATTCCTAAGTCTCTAATGTTCATATGGCGAGAAGCAACTTCTCTGATGAGGGTTGAGCAAGGCCCCGATCTAAGAGCATAGCGATATGAGACATGGACAGTCACATTACTATGCTCCTTCAGCCAAATAAGAGCGGTGGGTTCTCCTCCAGGGCCCAGGACCTATCCTATCGAGTCATGATTGTTACCTTGTGTCACCAGCCACGCCCTCATTCACTCTGCTCCCAGCAGCATTTCTGACAATCCACTTCACCCAAAGTCAAACATCTGTATGTCTGACCATGAACACACCGATACATGTGATATAGGTACAACTATGTTCCACATGCTTCCTGGGAGAGCATGGCTCTAGCAGAACAAGAGGGCATCCAAAATTAATCACACACACACGGATTGTGCTGAACAGTCTGCCCGTGGCTTTGATTTCTGAGAGAATTTAACATTTCGGTCTATGTAAATAATCTTTGTCTTTGAAAGCAACAGAAGGGAAATTATTTTTAACCCCCGCAACAGAATTGGTCTCCTTCTGGTTAGTAAGCACCAGTTAAGGTCAGGGGAAAATTCTTCTGCAGCCTTGCAGCAGTCACCCTGGCTCCACATTGGTTAATATCTGGATCAGCTAACAACTGTGCTCTGGCCACCTAAGTCTTCCTCTGTGTAGAAGAATGAGCCAGTCTTTTTGGAAGAGGACATTCACGTTTACTTTCAGTGGAAGAGCACTGGCCCGAAGATGTTGCTACAGCAGGTGGCTCTTTCCTGTCAATTCCCAGAAGTGATGGTTCTGCTGAGCTATTATTTGATATTCTGGAGGCTGCCATGCACCATTGTGTGACTGTGTTGCCTCTTGCACGTGTTACATGTGCAGCGCACTGTCAGATGTGAACAGTGTTTTGAATCTGACCCCACCTGATAACTCCCACTACAGTCTTCAGAAGACTAGAAAATACCTAGGAACCTGGCTTTGCTGTCACTCTTAACTAAGGAAACCAACTCCCAAACAAAATCTAAACTACTTCTTTATGAGAACCCATGGAACATATATCATCTTTGGAAAAGTAACTTCATAAGCAGGCAAGGTTTTTGTTGCTGTTTTTCTATGAAACTAATGCCCACATCTATAGAAGCTATTTGGTTAAAAATCTTTGATGTACAATTGTGACACCGGTTAATACTTTCAGGAGACCTCGGACTTCAGCTTCCTTGTGGTACCCCACTATTCAGCCCAGTCATAACCCTAGGGAGGCTTTGGGAAGTGGGTAAATAGGAGATGCTGACACCTGGCTCAGAAGCACTCCAGTTTACTAAGTGTGCCCTTCTGCACTTCCCTCATTTGAAAATGATGCTGTCAGTCCAAACAACATCAGCAACACATTCAAAAGACAAAGGAGCCTAGGAGAGGTGAACATCCAATTAGGGAATACTCTGGGGTTTGGATTAAAAAATGGCTTAATGCTACTGGTGCTGGTATAGAAAGATTCCTAAGGCACACTGACCATGGTAAATGGAAAAAGAAAATCACAGAACACAAACTTAAAAAGCCAGTTCTATTTATTTTAAGAGATCCATGCAGAGATACAAATGGAGAATTGCCACATGTTCATGGGTAAGCTATACATGTATGTGTGTAACATGTCTCTCCAGTCTTAGCATCGAGAAAGTGTACTTCCCATCATACAGCTGCAGTTTGAATTGCTCCTCAGTAGCTGAGGTACATTGAGGGCAGAATCTTCATTTTATTCAGTGTTCTTTCTTTGTTTTCTTCAAGGAGGGAGCACTATGAAACACCCCGAACAAAGCAACGTGGAGAGGAATGAGTTTATTTGGCTGACACTTCCATATCATCGGCAGCACAGAACTCAAACAGGACAGGAGCTGACACTGATGAAGGCATTCAGAGATGCTTCTTACTGGCTTGCTCATCATGTCTTGCTCAAACTGCTTTCTTATAGAACTCAGGACTACTAAGGAGTGAGACCACCCACAATGGTAGGGATCATTCCCCATAAATCACTATTTTTTTAAAAATGCCCCACAGGCTTGCCCCAAAATGTCTTATGGAGACAGTTGCTCAGTTGAGGCTCTCTCTTCTCTGATGACTCTTGGCTTGTGTCAAGTTGGCAGAAAACTAACCAGAATAGTATATAACTTGGAAATAACAAAAACTAAGTTGATCCATTTCCTTCTTCATGACTAATAGTGGAAAGACGGCTCTGCTATCAAAAAGCACTTAAAAGAAGTTAGCAAGTGTGAGAGTAGAGTTAGCTGGCTCTCCACTATCCTTTTTTTTTTTCCTGGTAGTTTTTCATCCCATTCCTCCTATAATGTAATTGCCACAAACTGAAAATTTGCTCTTCTAACCTCTCCTGTGGCTCCAAAGAGCCAGATAATGTGGCTAATGAGACAGGAATGGGTAGGCTGGGAAGAAGAGGTGGTGCCACCTTTTGTCCTTGCTTTGAAAGGATAAGATGTCTGGAACCACAGCAGCCAGTCTGCCAGTGTGAAGTGTCAAGGCTAAGGGGACTGCAGAGGCCAGGCTACATGTTGTTTAGCTCCTGAACAGATACCAGCAGCCTGCCTCTAGCATTCTTAACATTAGTAAGAAATATGAATCCCCGTTAGTTTAAGCTACTGTTGAGTGTTTTGTTGCAAGCAGCCATGCTCATTCCCAACTAGCATAAATGTGTACTATGCACCAGGAAATTGCGAACTCAAGGTGTTCATTCTACAAGAAAAGAAGAAGCAGAAGCAGAATAAAATGACCAAGATTACAGAAGAAGATGGTGCTCAAACTATAAATAAGAGCAGGGGAAAAAAATGAAAGTAACGAAATTTTTTCAGTCCCCATCCAGGGAGGAGAGGCCATGTAATCCAAAGTCACGGAAACAAGAGGGCTGTTGGGCCAATTAAATGAGATATAATTTATGGATATGGTTTATAAACACAAGAACAGTTTACAAATCTAAGGGTTGACAGAAGGGTTGTATGTGGTTAGGTTGAACCATATATGGATAGTAGCTAATATTCCATATTCTGTCATATCCCTAGACTCAAAGCCTCAACACCCCATATCCAAAGATATGGATCTCCAGAAAAATTATAACATTTCTCTGCTGTACTTCATTCTCTTAATATTAAAAAAAATTGTATCACGGTAGTGATTATTTCCATGGTACTTTGGTAAGATTTCAATAAAAAGCTAGAGGGCTTTGTCCAGTGTTCTAGGGGAGTCTGTCGTTGTTATATTAGATGACTTCAGAGAAATCCAAAGGTACCTGTGTATCAAAATGTATGCTCACTGCTTCCCCATTACTTACAGAAGGACCCACATAGTTCTTTCTGGTTAAAAAAAAAAAAAAAAAAAAAAACTTGGAGAACCACTGATATTTTAAAAATGTAGCATTCACCCAAGGAAGAGAAACCTTTGCCATCCTGAAATGTGTCTAGGGGAATAGCAAGTGAGGTACTGAGGTGATAAAATGGAATGGAGGCAACATGCTGTGAAAGAGATAAGACCTGGACCCAGGGAAAGCAAAAGAACAGCCAAAGGAGAACAACACCCCAGGGCAGTGTAGGAAGCATCCCAAGCCATCAAGAAATTAATTGTCAGACACAAGTGCAGAAAAGATTAGGGAGATCCAAAAGGCCAGAGATATGCGAGGGGAACTAATGGTTCAAGAACATTCAAACAGAAAGGGAAAGCCACAGATCCGTTTACATAAGCACAGCAGAGCAAAGAGCCATCCCAGGGAGGGCAGATGTAATCCAAGTCAGAAAACAAGCCCTTGATCTTATCTGGCATGGCCTGGGTATGGAGACCACAAGAGAGGACCAACACAGAGAAATGGTTGAAGGGTGTGCCAGTGCCGAGGAGGCATCCAAGTGTTGCAGTAAATCTCCAACCCCATTCAAGCCCAGCAGACTGCTAACAAGGAAAGCTTGAAACAGATGCAAAAGTCCCAAGCAAAGCCTGGAGTGGGAAAAGGATCCTGCAGGTGGTAAGTTAGCTCAGTGATCAGAGCTGTATGTTGACACAGATCAGCAAGTATCAGGATAAGCAAGTTAGCAACCAGGGCTCAGCCTGGCCAGTGAAGCTTGTGGTAATGACACCTATGGGTGATTATGGTGAAGACCCTACGTTAGGTTTTGTCAGTGTAGACAACAAAATTATTAAGCCAGTTAGAACCCAAGAAACCCATAAACAAGAAACTGGAGATGCTTAACTCAGTAGTAGGCACTTGCCTAAGCAAGCCCAAGATCCTGGATTAGGTTTCCAAGTCCAATTAAAAAAAAAAAAAAAGTGGGAACAAGGATAAGAAAGAAAGGAAGGGAGGGAGGGAGGGAGGGAGGGAAGGAGGGAGGGAGGGAGGAAGCAGGCACACAGACAGACAGACAGACAGGAAAGTGCCATGCACCAACAAATGCCAAAGTCTCCTAAGTCATGTCCACTCTATTTCTACAAATTTATATGTTCAAGTCTTATATGTTGTAAGATCTGAGGGGGAACGAAACACAAGACACAAAGTTTAAAGGATAGAAAGGGGAAGGGAGATCTTAGGAGCCAAGTACACTACCAAAAAAGGCAGGTGGGGTATGGTAAAGTCATGGGCTCCATAGAAGATGGAGAAGCTGAAGAGAAGGGAATCTGTTCAGAGACATTTAGCCCATTTGGACCAAAGACAGGCTTAGCTTCAGTTGAGTTTAAGCAGTTGAAATTCCTAAACGCCGGAGCAGCCTCTTCTGCATGCCGGGCACTTATGCACAGCAAGGTCAGAAACAACAGCTCTCAAGGTCATGCTCAGCTGTCTCAAATGCAAGGCTTAGTGATCATAGACATAAGGAGCAGCGTGTGCTTGTCAACTCAAAGTACAGGCTTTGTTTGGGTGGGCTGGGGGCAGGGGGCTTGCACCAAGTAAGTGGATGGAAGAGGCTGGCTTCGGGTGGTCTTTAAAGATAACTGAGCCCTTGGAGAATAGGAAAGAGTGCTAGAAAAGAGCCACATAGATCTGATCCTAATTATAGAACAGCTCTATGCTTGTCCAAAAGCAAAGTAGTCTTGGCTAAGAGAGTCACCAGGCTTCCCAGCCGGAAATTCAATGGCGTTCCATCAACCCAAAGCTTCCTGGGCTTGCTTCATGCCATCAGACTGTGCTGACAGAATCCACTTCATGCAGCTCTTGCTTTCTGATTCCCACAGTGCGTTCCATCTCCCCAACTGTTCTTGCTAGGGCTCGTTGTGTCAGTAGAATGGAGGGCAGAAAATCAGCCTAGTAAGGACTGAAGAATGATTATGCGAGCAAAATATGGGAAGAAATGGGTGTCAGTGGCACTGATAAACTCTCTCTCTCTCTCTCTCTCTCTCTCTCTCTCTGTGTGTGTGTGTGTGTGTGTGTGTGTGTGTGTGTGTGTGTGTGATATGCATGCCCTTCTGAACACACGTGCAGAAGTGTCCTTGTCTATCAGCCTCACGGTCTTGAAAAAGGTTCCTCACTGAACCCAGACTTGATGGTGTATTCCAGGAGTCTGGCTAGCCATGATCTGCAAGGACCTCCATGTCTCCCCCTCTACTTCTCCACATGGCTGTTGTGATTACAGGCACACAGGTATGGCCAACCTCAGCTTTTTACATGGGTGCTGAGACTCTGAACTCAGGTCCTGGTGTTTGAGGGGTAAACGTTTGTACCACCCATCTCCAGTCCCATGGCATTGTGAAATTCGACAACAGGGGGTTGAAACTTGGAGAAAGTCAAGAAATCTTCATGAGTAAGGACAAAGACCGGGAAAGAGCTAGAGACAGATGAGAAAGGAGGCTGAGAGAAGATTAAAGGGGGCAGCAGGTGTGCTTGGGCAGAAGAGCCCCATGCTAGTTCCCTCCTGGTTCTGAAAGCTCTGAATGAACTTGAACAGCTCAAAAAGTCTTGGATTTACGTTTGAAAATTGTAGGGAGGTGGGGTGAGGCTGCACATAGAGTTCTGCTCCCCATGCACATCCTAGTAGAACATGTAAAAGCCTACTACATTCCTGACTGTAGCCATATGACCCAAGGCAAGTCACATCACTGTTCTAAGCCTTAGTTTGTTTGTGTGCAAAGTGGGATCTAATTGCCTGCTTGAAGGGTGAGGAGGGGGGCCTCTGGAGAAAGAATGAGCAGACAGCAATTATTTGGCATAAACTGACAAGCAAGTAAACTCTTGCTATTTTGTTTGTTAACAATTACTGTAAAGACAAACAATGCGGCCAGGACAGAGGGAAAGCTGTAGCTTCAGGTGGCGTGTAGACACACAATTGGTCTGACTCTTACCGTAACCATTCACCTAGAAGATGGAGATGCATGTATGAATCAAACCACAGCACCAATATACAGTAAATGGATGCTTCACAGAGCTTCAGCTGTACCCTGGGTAGGAAGAGATCTTGTGTTCACTAAAAGCCACCCCCTCACTGGCACCACCAAACACTCTCTACCAGCTGTAATTATGCCACTGAAATGTCAGTATCTCGTCCCTCTATATCTGAGTAACAAGGTCTCCTATTAAAATGTTACTGTCATCTGCAAGGCAAAAATCCTATCAAGTTTTTTATCAACTGTTAACACTTTGGATATCACGAGTTTAACAGATTAGCTACTTAGTGATTTTGCAAGCAAAGCAAATAGCTGCACCTGACATGAGCTCATTGCTCATACCCCTGGGGAGGGGCTCCAGAAGAATCCCATCTGTGGGGAAGGAAAGATACATAAGAGAAAACAAAGCCAGATGTCACTCAGTTAAGTCCTGAATACAGAGGAAGCCCCTTGGGAAGCTGTAGTGGAGTTCCAGAGGGAACCAGAACTCTGCACAGAGGGAGTTTCAGAAAATGAGGGAGACTGACTGAGAAGTCACACAGCAGTCAGCTGACCTGGTATGGGTCTTATGAAAGTTGTTGCAAGAGATAGGTTGGGAGTTAGCTGTGGAGGGTGAGAATCAGCCAAGCCCAGGGCCAAGGATCTGTCCAAGAGTTGGGTCAGGTGGTTTGAGGATTCAAGTGTGCTTCCACTTGAACTAAGATTCTAATAGATGATACAGAACATTCATAGCATGCATCTAAGGCATGCTCAGCTTCTAATGGCAGACCTTCAAGAATGTATGTGTTCAGCTGATTCTGAAACTCTGAAAGACCTAGTTGGTGGGAGTAAAGGGAAGAGGAGATTGTCATTGGAGTATCAGGAGAAATCGGGTCTGGAGAGTCTGCCGAAACCTGTGTGAAAAGGAAGGGTAGGAATTAATCGATGGTTGTCACCTTGAAAGATATGACAGGGCAGACGCTTGGTGACAAAAATGTTCAGGTTTGCTTGGTTCATCATAACATCTCCCAGTGCTGGCCCTGTTCCAGAACATACCACACAAAACAACAGCAAAAGTGGGTGTGAACCTGGGGTATTCGGAACATCTCTTCTTTATCCAAGAGCTTTGCCTTTTTCTTCTCCCTGGGACAAGTAAGGACTAAACTGGCCCATGGGTGAGATGATAAGTAGAGGGTCAAATGGACTCTCCAAATGCGGACCCATATCTGGGATAAGGAGGTCATGATGATTTAGCTGCTTAGCCAGTGTAGAGGCCCCATGTGTCTGTGGTTGTCCTTAAGTCTGGATGGGCTTCTGAGGCACTTCCACTAACAGGAAAACTGTCTGTTGGGCTGAACAGATGTAAGGGAGGTTCACTGGAGCTCTTATCAGGACTTTTCCTTTCTGGAAAGTTAATCTTGTAAAAGAAGGGAAAAGGGCCCTGTCAAAAAGTCACCCTGGCTTTTTCCCATCACAGTACTTGAACAAATCCACCACAGGCTTTTTCTTCTCTAGCTTGTCACAAAACAGAATGGCATTTCAAAGGACACATTTACCTCCTACCCATGTCTGTCTCCCACACCATCTCATAAAATCAGGACAGATGATGAAGCTGGTGAGACTGACGTCCCTCTGTGGCCATGGTTCGGGAGCAATGAGGATTTAAATGAAAGTGCTTTAAGACACAGAAAGTCGAAATTTCACAATAACAGCAAAGGGAAGGGAAGGCAAGGAAGCCTTTAATTGATGTAACAAAGGAGAAAATTTGCAAAAACATATGGAGCACAAGTAACGAGCTGGACACAGCTTCAGGGAAAAATCGGGACCTTGGCTTCTTAGAAGCTCTTCCTTAATACTCCACAACATCTGGATCCCATCCATCTGCCATACACTGTCCCTGGGAAATGTAACCAAACAAATCAACTACTCTGCTCCTCATTTCAAACACTTTCATTTTTACGGTGGAGGGGAAATCTTCGGCAATCGCTGCTAGAGCATTTATGATTTTTCAAAAGTCATCAGGTAGATAGACTAAAGCAGCTGAGGCAAGTTCCAGATCTTTCGCTTTGCATGCTACCTTTGGTTTTCCGTAGGTCCATCTCAGGCCTAAGAACATGGACCAACACAAGCTGATTTCATCAGACTCCAGAGAGGTACATTTTAAGAGAAATTATAAGTCATCCATGGGTTTCTTATTCCTCCTATCTTCCGTGACAGCTGACAGGCTCGTTTTTCCATTCTCTAACCTCCTTGCATGGAAAAGAAAAAGTTGATAAGTCTGTTAATTACTCAAATAGACATTCAAAACTTGCATGTTTATGGGTGACGGCCCCTTGCCAACCAAAACAAGTATCAAATGAAAGTTCAAGATGAACTTTTTTTTCTTCTACTTTGCCGTAGAACTTTCACATATAGCCTTGTGTTCAGAAAATGAAACTCACTTTTCTCCACCCTTAAAATGAAAATAGTAGGATAGGTGACACTTCAGCTGCCTTCCCCAGCCAAACTCTATAAGCTTATGTCCAGATATATGCACCTATCTTTATTTTTACATATCCAAAGTAAGTATAGCTTCAAATAATAAATACATGACAAGATCTAAACATAAAAATAAACTTTTGTGTATATATGTGGACATACATGTGAATGCCCACACACCGGAGAAGCATACTGACATGTCAGCATCATTCTAAGATAAAGATGTATTTTCCCATGCATCTGACATGGATTTTTGCCTTTCAGGCTTTATTCTCTGGGTTTAAGTAAAGAAGTTAGGACTTGGAATCATGGGTGGAAAATGAGTTTTGATTTGCTTGCCAAATCTTATTTTTTGCCAGGATGATTATGTTGGAAAACATTGGTGAAGCTATGCCTGGGCTTAGCATAAAAGAGTACTTATATTTATAATGAGTATTTATATATAGGGAACATTTATGATGAGTAATTAAAATAAGTCATAACATGAAACAGATCATACATGATATTTCTGATGTTCTCAATAAGTCTATTAACGTCTGAATCCTATTCTATTCTATTTGTGGGAAGAGCTACCTCGGGGACAAAGACAGAAGCTACTGTTTGAATAATGGATCCTTTGGGGGTTTCACCACCAAAAAAAGAAAGGAAGAAAGAAAGGAAGGAAGGAAGGAAGGAAGAAAGAAAGAAAGAAAGAAAGAAAGAGAACATCTAAAAAAAATGGGATTCATCTATGGTCAGAACTCAAACTTCAGCATTGTGAGTCCAGACTCATTAACTCCCCACACTACCCATCAAGTGCCACAAAATGGTATGCCCACGCATAACTGGCAAGTCACCCAGGCAGAGCCCCAACAGAAAAGACGTAATCCTCCATCCCTCGTATTTCAAGCAGAATAAATTCATTAATGAAACTGGTTGCATAGATAACTGAAAAGATAAGAAACTAAAGAGGTGGAGAAACTCTGGGATGAGTAGCAGCAGAAAGCAACACTACTTTTTCTACAAGGGCACTGGGAGGGGGTGATAAGTCACTGTTTCAGAAGCTGCCCGTCAAGGGTTGACGTTATTGACAGAGAATCCATGAAGAGCTAGAACCCCTAAAATGAAAGCCAGAAATGCCTGCTTCTCTCTGGTCCCAATTTAATTCCCAGTCTTTTGCAAGTAGTAGAAAGGAAGCCCCAGAAATATTCTTATTGACCAAATACATTCAGATGGCATTTTCAGAAAAAGATCGGGAAACCTAGACACACATTTGTAAGAAACTGCAGGCAAAGATAAAGTCGTATATTGCCAGATAAGTAGATACTCATTAGATTTCAGGCCATGAATTTAAAATCAAATACCATAAGTACATCCTCCAGTAGACCTAATTTTTTCTACCTAATCCATTAACTTATTCCTAGTAGTATTATTCCTCCCTCTTAATGGAGAAGGCAAGGGTCCTTTCCTTCCATCTGAGATTCTTGCCTCTAGATTCAGGGTCAGGGTAGAAAAGTATTAATGGAAGTTCTGAGCCAAAGTAAAGACATCCTCCAATCCTGATTCCTAGCTCTCATAGGAAGGCTTAAGACACACAGAGAAAAAAGAAACTGCCAGACAGGATTGGATTGATTATTAGCTCTCCTCAGAGACCTATAAGTTAAGTGAAAATGTCTTTAAAGTGGTAGCTTGGAGATAATTTTGAAGCTATAAGATCTTTGACTCAATATTAGTCAATGGTTTAATAAGATAATGGTCCTCAATGCATAGTCCTGGCTATCAATATCCGAACTACCTTGAGATTTTGGCTAAAATTTTAAACTCACAAGAATGACCAAATCTAGATATTGAGTTTGAATAAGGTATTTTGGATAGTGCCTCTAAGACATGTTTTGAAGAAGATGCTTAACATCAGCTAGAAGCACAGAGTGTAACTATTGGCATTCCTTCTCCTAAATTAGGCATAGCCCTTGGTGATCACGCATCTACATCCACCAAGTAGTAGTAACTTATTCCTAGTAGTATATTATTCCTCCTTCTTAATGGAGGGATCAAACACTTTGCTGCTGTTTTATGATCTAGGAGATGCCCTGACCATTTGCCAGTGTATTCTCAGACATCTGTCCCACCTCTAGACTATATATTAATAATACTTCTCTTTATCCCCCTTCCCTGGAGAGAATCCAGAGGTAATGGCTTACCTCCCTTTATCCCTACACTCCTCCTTCACTTCCCTCTCTCCAGTCTCACACAGGAATCCACAGGAGAGCCCCTCCCCCTGAAATGAGGGTCTGAGTTGTCAGCTTCTCTTGCATCTCAGGTCCCTCTCAAGTATCAGAGGAAGTGACTGTAGTAGACACAGCTGCCCTAGCTGTAGGTCAGAGAGGCTTGTTCCCCACCATTGGGGGAGGGCTTTGTCCCCT
This sequence comes from Micromys minutus, assembly GCF_963924665.1. Taxonomy (NCBI): domain Eukaryota; kingdom Metazoa; phylum Chordata; class Mammalia; order Rodentia; family Muridae; genus Micromys; species Micromys minutus. The sequence continues at coordinate 26,119,605 of NC_137954.1, read as the reverse complement.
TGCGGGTTAACTGAGGCTCCTGAAGGTGACTGCTGTTTTACAGCTAGCTGATCTTGCAGGATACAAATGTCCTTCCCATGGATGCTTTCCCTCTGGAGACTGCGAGGTCCCCCTTCCCCTGGGAGAAGACTGGAGGGCAGCAGTTTTATTTGTGTCTATGATAACGGTGCTTTCCCTTAAACAATCAACAGAGGCCACCTTCCTGGGGATAGAGGATGAAAAGACAGTGAGATTACCTGCCAGGACCATTTAGGCTTTAATGATTTTCACATGAATGCTTCTAGAATTGCCATCCAGCAACCAAGTCATAGGATGCTGTTCTAATAAAATTAAAATTACGAAAGCAAACTGCCAGGCATCTGGAAAGCATGGGAAAACACAGCCCATTATGTAAACTGACATCCAAATATTGTACACCTACATGGTCCTTGAATTACAACAAAGGCATTATGCCTTATGGTTTTTTGTTTTTTTTTTACATTTTAATTTTCTTGTAAGTAGTTTTTAATCAATAGATGTCCAAATCACATTCAGCATCAATTTTCTTCATGTTGTCCAGTGGGCTATAGTTTCCTTATATCAAATTCTCAAATTCAATTTCATATTTAATCTAGAGCTGAAGAGAGGAAAAGGGGGAATGGAGTTGTTATAGATATGCAAATAGAGCATTGCTCTTCTTTCTGTTCTCCTCTGGCTACCCAAGGATGCATCAGAAACAGACTTAACATGGGACTGAAGATCCAAATACGCACATTTTGTGATTCTATGAGCATCAAGCTCTGTGTATAACTTTAAAACACACACACACACACACACATATACCAAATACCAAATGACATTCAGTTTGATCATGAATATTGATCGTATTATATTTATTTTAAATATAATGTATTCATCCGTACTCAACCCAAAGTAAAATTAAACTCATCAGGATCAGAATAACTGTTTGGTTTTGCAAAAGTCAAGGACCCTTGTTGGGTGGCTTAATGACTTCTTGTTTGTGTTCTGTTTGCATAAATTATCCATCAAGTGCAGCCATCAGTCCGGATGCAGCCTGGTACTTGCAGAGGAGGAGGAATAAGAGCCACATCAGAATCCTCATTAAAGGGAGATGAACTTGGAATGGAGTTCATTCCCTGCCTGGCAAGGCCCGCCATCTCTCTCCTTCCCTTTGCACCAATTCCACTTAGAGCTGGAACTGGACTCAGGGACCCAGATTTTTGAGAGGCCATGGATGCAATCAAACAACAGAAATTGTTAAGAATCAGCCACTGCTCCTGTAGCCAAATGTAATAAAGAAAGAGGGAAAACACAGCATAATGGGTTTTGAAGCAATCAGCTGAGTCTCTGAGAATGCAGGTGTCGGGGAATGCTCTCTGTTCATCTAGATGTTTATGTACCTCCATCACGCCGCCCCCCATGTTTTCAATATCTACACACATTCTTTCTACCTCATAGTGTTCCTCCCCAATAAACTGGGTATGGATCAGACCCAAGTCATGCTGTGTGTGATACTAATTAAGTAAGACAGCAAAAACAATGCCCTCCTTGTTTCCCTCAGCATGATTGTTGTGTTCCAGTCCGGACACATCCTGCAGCTATTCCTGTGTAATTGTGTTACTTAACTCAGGAAAACCTCTGAGAATGTTGTTGTCTAGAAACAGATAATGTAAAATGAAGTTGTAGAGCATGAAAGAAGCTACGCAATGTGGGGGGGGGGAGTAACTTCCCAGCAGAGTGATAAGATGCTATGTCTTTGAACAGTGCAGGGCTGAGTGGATGTTACATTGGCATTTTTTAAGAAATGCAGGTGAATTCAAGGGAAGAGAGAAAACACACCAATTCTTGCTGCAATCTTAAGCAAAATTGCCTGCGTACCTGGAGACAGTTTGGTTGGTTCGCAGACCCTCCGTTCTGAAGTGAGAAATTGAAGAGCGTTATCGAATGATGATCATCACTAGAAACTTGTCTTGGCTCGAGCTGCCCTCAAGGCTGAGACACTATTACCAGCAGCTTATTCTTGTCACAAATGGTACATGTAAGACAGCATATTCCTGCAAGATCCACACAGCTGGGGCCTAGAGTCACACTTGTAACCGGCTCAGCTGGCCCAGGCTGGACTTTAATGCTCTAAGCTGATACCCTAACCAGATAAGATATGATGTGCTTAGCAATAAAGTACATCCTCAGGCCAAGTCATGCCTCATAATCCTGCCTTACAGGTTCAAGTGCATGAAGGAACACCATGCACTCAGGTGACAGGAAACAGCTGTGTTCCATTTACACAGAGTATAGAAAATGAGGGAAGGGAGTTGAAATTAAAACAGGCGTGTGTGGCAAGTACTAAGACAGAAATAAAAACAATGATGTTATTAAGTGGGGGTCACATGATAACAGACTGAAGGCAAAGGGACTTTCAGGCACTGGATGTGTAAGTATATACATCAGTGACATCTAGAGCAGGCAGCCTGTACATACATGTTTCATAAAACAGAATCTTGAACAACATGAAAGCAGCATTTTGGTAGACCCCAAGTGGTCAAAATCAGCAATTTCATGTGGTTCAACCTAATTCTACTTCTGCCTTAAGTCAGAACCTTGATCAGCACCTTGTCCTAGTTTCATTTGGGTCACTATGATAAAATACCCTGATCAAAAGCAACCGCAGGGCAGAAATAAGGGAGGGGAGCTATTTAGCTTGCATATAACATATACCATGTTATAGTCCAGCATAGCAGGAAAGTCATAGGGAAGCAGCTGACTGGATCATGGTCACACACAGTTAAAGAGCAGAGTGAAACAGGTATACCCATGCTATCTGCTTGTTTCCCTATTCTACACAGTACACGCATGCACACCTGCCTGCCTGCCTGCCTGCCTGCCTGCCTGCCTGCCTGCCTGCCTGCCTGCCTGCCTGCCTGCCTGCCCAGGGAATGATGCCACCCACAATAGGCTGAGTCTTCCTGCATCAACTATTAAGCCTTTCTGTGATTTAAAAACAGCTCTTCTGACAAATATTGACTCTACTTGGGAACTCTTCTTCCAGCAAATAGACTGTGCAGAAGTGACTGCTGTCACGTAATGTGGGTTGGCTTACTCCCTGTTCTTGGAAGCCAGCATGTGAAGAACAACTTAGGTTTCCTACAAGATTATCCTCCATCCCCAGGAGGCCATCTTTGCACAGACCTACTCAATAGCCTTACCCAAGCTCATGACAGAGTCTGAACTACACACACCCAGCCAAGCTACTTTCCGACTTATGACCTTCAGAAGCTGTAAACAAATATGTTATTATTATTTTAGCCTTTCTGTTTGGGAGAGAGTTGTTATACAGCAACTGGTATCTAACTTAGCCCTGGTTGCCATCTAGACAGATCCTAAATCTTACTTATCTAGCCTGTCTATTGATGTCTTCTCCAAGGACTGAGTTCAGTGAGGGCAAAGATGTTTATTCATTTCGTTCATTACTGTGCTCCTCAATCTCAATAGAGTTAAATGAATCATGCTTCTGTTTTAATAATGAATGAAGTAGGTATACAAGATACACACACACACACACACACACACACACACACATATTAGATAAACAAAATTGTACTATTCACACATACAAATACACACACACACATTTTGAAATATAGCAAAAATACATATGATTTGGATTGAGGTGGTAGGCAAAGTGATTGCCCTGGTTACACAGCAGTCACCTGCCATTGTGACAATGGTACTAAACTAGCGACTGTAGGGATGACCCTATTTTCCTACTGAGGGCTAAAGATGGGCTCTCAGGGAGAAACAAGTCAACTAGTGAGTTACTTACAAGCTATTGGTTTTTCAGACAGGCAAATAACCGAACCACTGGCACAGCTTACCATATCTCTTGATTGTCTTGGTTCCAGAAGTCTGAAAGGAGACCTCAACCTCTTTGGCCATTCAAAAGCTTCTAGATTCAAAAGCTACTGTACAATCAAGACTGAGGATCTCCTGGCTGGATGTTGATCAACTACAGGTGGATTGTTGGAGCCAGTGTTGGGTTGTGCTGGAGACATTTAATGGAAACTCAGCATCTCTGAAGTCCCTTTCTTCTTGGTGCTTTCTGTGCAGAGCTTGGCAGAACTCAGGATCTGGAAAAGGAGATCATACTTTTACCCAAAGAGACATCTAACCCACAAGGTCAATAGTCAACATCCAGCCTCAGCCCTGCTTCTCCCACCATGCAAGCCTAGACTCACTCTACAGTGACACAGCCACTGGGCTGAAGATGGATTTGGCATTCATCGTCATTAAAAAGGCAGGGGTTGGACAGCAACTGATCCTTAGGGAAAGCTGAAGCCACCTTTGGAGAATGTGCACACAAGAAAGGTGTGAAATTCCAAGGGAACCTTAAGGAACATCAGAATTTAAAGACTTCCCCTGGAAGAAGAACCCACTGTGACATCTTAAGGTAGGTTCTTTGGTGCTGAAAGGAAAGCCAGACAGCGGAACAAAGTTCTTTAGACAAAGGCAGGGCAGAAAGGCTGTCAGAGCCCGGTGTCTGTAACAGGAACTGTTGCCTTAATCCACTCAGATCTGAACATTTAGCATTCTGCAAAATAAGTTATCTAAACAAGGGAAACCTCCATCCTACTAGCTCATCCTTGATTAACAAAGGAAGAAAGCAAAGAGTAGGGTGCTCACAGCTAGGACTCTGCTACCCCTGGGCTTCAGTGTTCTTCTCGTCTAGGAACCCTTCTGGCATGTGGGAAATAGAAATCTCAATCGTTTAAGGGTCTTTACTTCCTCCTCTGCTGACCAATACTGCAGAATAGATTCCCTTGAAAGTGAGTTATTCTTGGTCAGATCTAATAGTCAATGAAAACCATTGTGTGTGAGATCATTACCGAGCCTGCTCTCTGGGAACTGGAAAGTGTTACACTATGTACAAGCAAGGTTGTAACTGGCTCCACTAGCAAGAGAAGCAAACGGCAGGCATATGCTAATTTTCAGAGTAGTAGCTGACAGCATTATTCTTCTTTGGGAAAGTATTTCAATACCGATTGGAAGAACTAGAACAAATATCCTCAGGCATTCTTACAATTCCAGGGAGCTGTCAGAGGCAGAGATTAAACCCAGGAGTTCATTTGGGTTACACAATGCCCTGGGCTCCCAGGCTGCTGACAACTTGGAGTTACAGGGCTCCCTCTTGTTGCTCACCTATCGTCTCTGCCTGCCCCATGGAAGGTGTCTAAAGACTGCAGCCCCACCCCAGCAGTACCACACAGCAGCTCTCCAGCCTTCGGGCGTGGCGTGGGCCGAGACGTAATTGATGTTGCAGCAGGTGGTGAGCTGACGGATGTGGGAGGTTGGAATTCCTCGTTCCCTCTGCCAATTAACTCCTAAGAAACATTCTAAAGAGAGGGTTCCATTCCTCTCTCTACTCCCTCTAGCTGGGAGGGGAGACGGGATTCAGAAAAACAAGGAGAAAAATGAGGACAGAAACAGGCCTTTGTTCCCGTGCTTGGGGGTGGGGCTTCTCCAGCCTTGCTTAGCACCCCAATATTTGGGCAAAACCATGATTTTGCTATGGGGATTCTCTGCGCATTATAGATGTTTGGCAATACCTATAAGACACCAGCTGTATATCCTTCCAAGATCCAAGGATGGCAGCCACTACCGCCTGCTAAGAATTCCCTACTCTGAATCTGAGTGTGACACATGCTTGTCACAGTGCTCAGGAAGCCGAAGCAGGTGGACCAAAATTTCAGAGCCACAATTGGCTACAAAGGGAGACATTTTCTCAAAAGAAAGAGAGTCACTCTGCAAGAGAACACTGCCCCCTCCCCAACACACATGCATACACAAAACTCCCAGACAAACCAGACAGGTTGTGAGCAGTGGTACTCACACTCCACACTAACATGCTAGCCAGTGCCCTCCGTGAAAATTGGTGCTACTTATATTATTTATGCAACAAAATAATAATAATAATAAATAGCAAAATCTCTACCAAAAACACCATTCTGAAATCCCACACACAGACAGTAAACTCTTCTAACACAGTCAGGTAAGCCTTGTGGTCACCTTATATGGTAACCCTGGAACCCCTGTGGGCCCCACTTCTGGTTGTCATTTCAGCCATTCTGCCTTGACCTTCCTCTTGTGGATCCCAAGACTAGTTTGTATGGAGAAGAGAATCCTTGAGATGATGAAGACTGGCTATCAGGATTCATGGTGAGAAAGATCCGTCTATATCATTTACCAGTAGCGGAACTTTCAAAACATTCCTTGGCCTTCCAGAGAAACTAGCTTTGCTTGCCTAAAGTCTCCATGAAGCCCAAGTGCAGCCATGTGGCTTCTATAGAACAGCAGACAATGGCCAGGGTGTACATCCTTGTTGTGCCTCGTGAGCGTCAGTATGTCCATATGTCATACGGAATGGTCCAGGAATGCTCTTGAGGTGAATTTGTGGAATTCATCTTTTCATGCAGTTCTTAACTTCACTGGAAGTTGCCTTTGCCTAATGCACAAACGTGAAAAAAAAAAAAGAAACAGAAACAACTCTGAGCAATTTCTTCCTGAAACATTGTCCAACAAATATCAACAAGTAACTAATGTAAACCACCTGTGAGTGCTGAGGTCATGTCAGTGAACAAAGCAGACCAGATGACTGGCCTGCGGAGGGCTTACTTTTTCAATGACAGAGGAGTAGGTGTGTGTAAACAGTGAAGAACTGGAAGACAAGATGGAAAAATAAATTATAGTGTTTGGGGAACCAATAGATAGCGTGGGGGACAAACAAGCAAAGGACATCCTATCACATATATATAAGGGGGCGAGGGCAACTATAGCCTGGCACAGGCATCAGGGATGAAAAGTGAAATTTAGACTGAGATGCTGAGTGGGGTCCATCAAGGAATTCCAGATGTGGACCATCTAGCCAAGTACTGTAGTGTTCAAACATCAACAAGAGGCAGTCATGTTGACAGGAACAGAGCAAGCCAGGAGAAGACTAGGAAATGGGGTCAGATGTTTTCTGGGGAAGAGCTGAGGTGGCTGTCAAGTGTGGAAGGCACTACTACATCCTGGCTGAGGTGCAAGTCCATGGGGATACAAATCAACTCTTGAGTCCCTGATATAAGAAACCAGCAAGACCATGGAGAGTATGTGGTACCAGAGAAAAGGGGTCATGTGTCTCCAGGAAAACATGACTAAGACGGTGGCTTTTTGAGGACTAGTTTATAGGCAATGGAGGAGACAGTGGTCTGTGCCCTATCCTGTCTAGAAATTATTCAAGTATCTCAGGTGCTATCAAGAGTAACTCATCCCTACCACCCTCCTCCCCAAATGGGGAAGTGTCCTGCACCTGGGACCCTTGGTGTTCACTAATAAAAGCAGACGTTCACTTCCAATGGCTTCTCCAGTTCTCTGTATATTGGACTTTCGCTGTTTAATCTGATTGAAAATAAGATCCAAAAGGCCCTAACTCAATAGCAAGAGACCCAGAACCAACTGGAGCAAGGCAAGGGTTTCGGGCCATGGCCTCCATACTGATGCACCTATCTCAAGCTTGCCTCTTCCTTCCGCAGCTATTTGCAGAGATGTCAGTATGAGAACACACAGTTGGCTCTGTGCCTGAGGGAGAGGCAGGATAAAGCAGTGGGGGATGTGCCTCTCCCTATAAAAATTAATGGGACAAAGCACCCCTGTGTGCTGCATGAGTTTTATCTCCCAGGGAGTTTACTTTCCATTCTTCTCTCACCGAGCCCTCCTTCTGGGCTCTCCGGTCCCCTGGGCGTCTTTGGCATAGGTTAAAGAATCATCATTAAAGACACAGAGCCCACAGAATAAGCCAGATGGGGGTGAGTTGACTATACTCAAAACAAAACTGCACATTTAAATGCATGATAGCAACGCATGCATGTGAAAATGTATATACGCCACTTTCTGCTGCTCCTTTTTTAAATAAACATAATCATTAGCAATATCTAAAGGAAAAGAACTGTGTAGAAAGATACGAGAAAACCTACTGATAGTTTATAAAAAGTCAAGAGGCTCTGGTTCTTCCACCCCCTCCTCTGTGTGTGTGTGGTATGTGTGTGAGTGGTGTGTGTGTGTGTGTGTGTGTGTGTGTGTGTGTGTGTGGTATGTGTGTGAGTGGTGTGTGTGTGTATGTGGTATGTGTGTGAGTGGTGTGGTGTGTGTGGTATGTGTGTGATCTGTGGGTGTGGTGTGGTGTGGTGTGTGTGATATGGGTGTGGTGTGTGTGTGTGTGGTATGTGTGTGAGTGGTGTGGTGTGTGTGTGGTATGTGGGTGTGGTGTGGTGTGGTGTGTGTGATATGGGTGTGGTGTGTGGTGGGGTGTGTGTGTGTGTGTGTGTGTTGAAAGATTCATAGCCCTGTGCTTCTGTGCTGAGCATCAAATCTCATAAAACTCCTGTTCCATTCCTCAGAGGCAAACCTTATGCTGGATTATGCTACACAATCAACTTGGTTGCTCTGGGAATGACTCTTCCCAGAATTCCCTTCCCCTTATAGCTCTGATTTAGAGGATGCCAAAAAAATGACATGCATGAGATCTGTGAGGCAAAACCAAAGCAGCAGACAATATGGTCAAAGAGGTTGTCGTTGTTCGAAAGTGACAGGAGACAGAGTAGAGGTACCAGTCAGGTGACCTTGTCATAATTCTCCTCTTTGCTCCTAACCGCCAGGTGAACCCAGATGCTTCCCTATTAATACACAGTGATGAAAGCCACCAACAGGCAACATGGAGTCTACCCATGACAAGTGATACACACACACACACACACACACACACACACACACACACACACCAGAACAGATATAATCAAACACCAGCAAATGAAAGATCAGGGTGAAGCACACAGGATCAGAAGGATTGATGACAGGCACAGACACCTAGCAGGAGATACCACTGGGCTGTTGGAGGAGTCAACACAGGCACACCTTGTTGGAGAGGGCCGTTAGAGAATCGATTTCTATTGGCCACTGAGTACCCATTCTGGTGTTTTCCATATTAGACCTCATGCGGGGCCCTAAGGAAAGGCTAAGCTGGATATACAGGCATGCCAACCAGACCTCTGTCCTGCACCAAGAAATGGGAAGCTCTGGCCACTTTCAGACTGTGGCTGTCTATTATCCAGACAGCATGACAGTCACATAAGTAGAGGACCATATTACCTGGTCATGGAGCAGCACCACATAGAATATCATACAGCTATTAGCCAAAACAGTTATGAAAATATCATAGCAACTCATTATAAGATGTTATCATAAAAATATGTGGTTACCTATAAGTACAAATATTCTCCTGCTTGTCGGGATACACATCTTAAAATCCTCAAATTAACATAATTCTAATAATATAGGAGCTAGAAGGTTATAGTTCATTTTTACCCTATATTTTTAATACTTTTTATTATCTAATACACACTTCTTACTATCGTGTACAACAGTTGAGTTAGTTGCTCTTTGGTTGCTGGAATGAAACCCATGAAAGCAGCAAATCAAATGGGAAGGGATTCAGTCTCCCTCAAGGTTTGGGAGACCACAGTTTGTAATAGCAAGGAAAACACACAGCAGGGGCCACGGGAGGCTATGGCTGAAGGAACATAGGGGCAGGGCAGCTGATTACATCAGGTCCCCAGTCAGGAAGCAGAGAGCTGGACTGATATGAGGCTAGCCTACAGCCTTCAAAATACAACCCTACAGTTTTACATCTACCCATGATGCCCCAAACCAAAAGGTTCAAAAACTCCACAAACAGTGCCAACAATTAGGAACCAAGTGTTCAAGTATGTGAGCCTACAGGGGCTTGGCACACTGGAGCCAAACCAACAGTGTGACAAGGGAAAGTGGCCAGGTTAATCTAGGTCCCTCCCCCAAAGCGTTTGTCTAAAGTGAATGTAAGCTTCAGCCCTTGCTGATGAATCCAATAGGAACACACATACCTACAGTGTGCACAACACATACAACACACACAACAGACAGTGTGCCTAACACATATGTATCCACACAACACAGTGTGCACATTGCATGCAATACCCAACACACAGCACATATCACACAAAGGCTTTTTTGAGGGGGCGTGGGGCATCATGTGCATTTCACATGGACACCTATAGTGGTGGGAGTTTGCTCCTCAGAATTCCTGATGAACTCAGAGATCAGGGGATCTCTTTCCTCTTTGCCTTCATAGGAAACTAAAATATAGTCTCCGAGGCATTCACACCTTAAAGCAAATGGGAGCCCTAAGCCAGTTCCCTCTCCACAGAGCAGATTTTCTTGAGAAGATGGTTATAAATGTGCCAATGGCCAGACACATGGTACGAAGCCCAAGAACTACCTCCAGACAAGCCGCAGCCTGTATGAGAAAGCCCAGCCCTCACACGCCACACAGGCGAGCATTCCTTCTTGTTTCTCTTGTTCAAAGTGGCTCTGCTGCTTCCTCTGCTGGGAAGAGGTGTGCTCACACATGTGACGCTAACCCATAATGGTCGTCTCTCATTTATGATGCTGGTATTAGGCTTACCGAAGTCTTCCAGCGTTGGATATTAGGCACGGTACATTGCATGTCTATAAATCAAATTAACATCCACTGTCAGTGCACAGCCGAGCAGCTGTATTCTTTGTGTTAAATTTCATAGTTAAAATGAAACACTTTTCCATTACCAGATTGCAGCTCCACTGGGTGACTGCAATGGTTACCTGCCAGAATTAAGTTTTGTAATGCCAGCCCTGTCTCAACGTGGCACATGCAAACTGGATTTATAACGTGACTTAGGAACTGCTAATTGCCACCAGAATAAAACACTAAAGTTGATTCAAATCTTTGAACCAAATGTTTGTGAAAACTGAGCATACACAGTAAGTGCCTGCCCGGCTTAGCTGGTCAGAGAGAATTCTATGAAGGTCAAGGTTAAAGTTCCGGTTGGTGATTAATATCTAGGCTCAGTTAGATAGCCCCCACCCTCTTATGCCAGTAAGCCATGCTGACCTGTGCTGAGTGTGTTATAGACATTTTGCACACTGTTTTTTTTTTTTTTTTTTTTTTTTCCTTAAGCCAGCTAAGGAGATGGCTAAAGCGTTTGCAAGCATAAAGACCTGAGTTTGGATCCCTGGTACCCACAGCAGAATCTGGACATAGCAGCTTCTAACTGTAATCCCAGTTTGGAGGTGGGGAACGGAATCAGTAGGATCCCTGGAACTCAGTGGCCAGCCACTCTGTTCAGATCAGTAAGCGCTGCTATCAGTGAGACACTGTGTCTCAAAAAACTAAGGTCATATAAGCCAGTGGGTTTGACTCGGTGGGTGAATGTGCTGGGCATGGTGTCTGCTGACCTGAGTTTGATCACTAGAGCCCATGTAAAAGTGACAAGGGAGTATCAACTCCCCAAAGTTGTTCTCTGACTAGGATCTGTGCACCTGCCTATATGCCTATATATATAAAATATACACCACCACCCAAAATAAGTGAACAAATATAATTTGATTTAAAAAAATAAAATGGAAAACTAAGGAAAAAATACTTTACTTCCAGCCACTATACACACACACACACACACACACACACACACACACACACAAATGCACACACATCTTTGCATACAATGGCATATATGCAACAAAACACACAAACATGCATATACCACAGGGTAATAAAATAAATTAAAAGTCATAAAGGGTATTAGTCCCGTGGTACACATTGGGAAATTCAAACTCGGGGAGGCAGTGGATTTAGCATACGCTAATAAACACCTTAGTCAGGACTCAGACCAGGATGTAACTGAATCCCAGGCCTGCATCCCTTCCTCTCCTGGGCACTGCAGCTGGAAGGTGTGTGCAGATTCGTGACTGCAGGAAGGAGCCGAAGCACTTGGCACATGCTCTGCTGGTGATGGTTCAACAATGACAGCGACCTAAGGATTACTCTTAGCACTCAACACCTTTCCCTAGGACCCAGGTGTTCTGCTCCCTGACACCTGTGGTGTATTTGGTGTGTGAGGCCCAAGGCAGCAAGAGACAAAGCTTAAAGCTTCCACATGACTCTCCCAAGGCCCAAACAGCAAGAACACCCCTTGCCTCTCCCAGCCAAGCTCTTGCTTGCACATCCTCCTCAACTCTTAGCATTTCACCTCACGAGGGGGTTCCTTGGCCCAGAGAAGCAGCCTCCTGCCCACGTATACCAGTCTGAATCAGCTTTAAACTCTGTCTCCCAACAGAGCCCTAACACTCCAACCTCCTCACTCACACATGTGTAAGGTTTCTTGCTTTTAGTCAGTGTGATGCAGGGAAGGAAAGGCAGGGTGATGGGTCAGTCTCGTCTATGCTGAGTCTCATGAGGGCAGTGCACCCTGGTGTTTCTAGGGTTGAGTGCTGTAGACCTCTCTACAGGTCAAGTGCTTGCAGCTTTGTGGTTCTTCAGCAAACCAACTGGGTGTATCTAGAAAAAAAATCATTATTCAGATATTTAGTGGGCCACAAGAGAGAAGAATTAGGCATTGGGTACTCGTGGAGCCATTTTGCCTCAGGCAGCAGATAACATCTGTCCCATTCCTTATAAAGTCTGAACACCAAACCAAAGTTTACCTCAAGAACCAATGAGTTTCCTGAGCTTACCTTCCATAGCATGTATGGATTGGGGGGGGGGGGGGCAGGAACATGGATAACACCAAAGCAGCAGTTACTAAGTTACTTAGCAATGGTAAAGGCTTCCCTACAACTCTACGGATGAAGTCCCTCTTCGATTAACCACACTCAGAGAGTATGTCCAAGTACCTTCAGGCACATGCAGTCAGAACAGAATTGAATTGTAAAGGCTGACAAGAGCTATAGGAATCTGAGTTGTGGGTCCAATGAGGCTCCCTACCTACTCCTTCTATGCGGGAATATCAAGAGTCAACAAACCCCATCAGGATGGTCTCTTGAAAGTAGGTACAGCTAATCTAAGAAAAATAGTGGTTGTTTTGCTCAGAAGCTCAGACCCTATAATTGTGGGTATGAATGTGTGTAGGATGGTGCACCGATTCTGAATGTTAGTGCAAAAGCCCCACCTCTTTGGGAAGCATGACTGAAAATTTCATTCTAAGTTTTATCCCAGCAGAAAATGCATAAGCTATGGAAACAGAGCTGTCCAGGGCCTGGCACTTCCTAGCTGTGTGATTGTGGGTGGGTTATTTCCACCCAGCAGTTGGACTCAGGAGCTGTAGGCAATGCAGAATGACAAACACAGAGCCTGGGACCCAAGTGTGTTATGTCTGACAACAGCCAAGTTATGTAGTAATGTCATGTATAAAGTGTCTTTAAAAGTAGTGATGATGCTTCCTAATGGAGTGATGAAATGTTAGGGCACTAAATAGAGAAAATGCTTACACAGCATGTTAAATGGGAAGTAATGTTGAATCACTCCCTTTCTAAATGACTAATTTCATACTATGTCCTTTTTTTCTCCATAAAAAGTATTCAAGCAATACCATCGTTTTCATGTTATTTGGGTTGCTGTGGTGGCTTAAAGGTGTTACATGTAAAGTTGATAGGGCCATACTCTGCCCGTATTAAGTACTATGCAAATATTAGATACAATTTCTCAGAAAGGACACTGAGTAATTGCACACAGTAAACACTGAATGATGTCTGCTGTTACTCCCATTTCCAGATGAGAAAACTAAGACACGGAAGGCTAAAGTATTACTATTATCTGTATTGAAAATCAAGTGAAACCGTGTGGGCTAAAGATGCCTTTTGAGAGCAGCCATCTGTGGTCCAGAGATTCAGAATAGCAAGGATGACTTGTCTCAGCATCTCTGTGTCTAGGGACTGCACTTGTAGACTCAAGGCTGGGAGCTAGAATCTTATGGAGTTCTGTTTTACTCACATGTCTAGCAGTTGATGCTGGCTCACTACATGGAGACTTGCCTCCTCTCCATGTTGTCTATCTAGGAGGCATTCCTCACAACATGGCTACTGGGTTCTAAGGAAGAAGGTCACCAGGTTAGGGAGGAGGTGTAGACACTGCGTCACCTTTACAACCATCTGAGTAGCCATGCAGACTTCCACACTGTATTCCTGGAGGCAAGTGTAAAATCTTACCTAGGTTCAAGAAGAGGAAAAGTAGACTCTTTCCCTTCATGGGTAAAATGGCAAGTTTCTAGAAGAGAAGGTGGGAGGGGCCATATATATATTGCAGAGTGATTATGAACAACTCACTCAGGCAGGAGGCATACTGAAGCCTGTTTACAGAACCGCTAAAATAGGAATACATGCTCATACTTCAGTTTGTCAAGAGGATTTATTTGTCAATAAATGAAAGTAACAAGGGCCGACGGTGTAGCTGAGCTGATAGAGCACTTGCCTGTCATGCAGAGTCCCAAGTTTGATCCCTACACTGTATAAACCAGGCAAGGGACACGTGTCTATAATCCCAGGACTAGGGAGATAGGAGAGTCAGATGCTTAAGGTCTTATTCAACAAAGTAGTAAATTTGAGACCATCCTGGGCTACATGAGCTCTTTTCTTTTTCTCTCTCCCTTCTCTGTATGTGTGTGTATATGGGTATTGGTATTTCAGTGTGCTTATCATATATATGTGTGTGTGTGTATTATGTATATGTATAATATATGGATATATGGATATTCAACTTTTTTATATATGTGCACACACACACACACACACATATAAACTATATAAACACATTTGAATACTGATACCAAGTAGTCACTATATCCTCTTGTCCATAGACAAGTCTAGTTGTGAATCAGATGAAGTTGAGAAGCTTCTTTGCTTAAGATGCTCTGAAAGGATGAGGCTGGCTAAGCAGCTTCAGACCCAGGGAGAGGGAAAGGACTTTCACCTTAGCCCCCATTTCCCAGGATGTGGGAAATTGGAATTCTGATCCTCTTGCAGCCTTTCAACTTTTTGGTTGTGATGACACCCATGTGGAACTTACTTGGTGAATTTCTCAAGGGGGGTGGTTGCTAAAACAGCCTAGTCATCAGTAAAAGTGTAATGTCCATCCAAGGAGAGCTTAGCATTCGGCTATTCAGTTACACGTGTGTTCTTGTTAGTTTCCTCTCAGCCAGGGATGCTTCCTGGTGAAGCTTCCTAACTCTGGCGGCCCTGGCTTGTGCACATCCTGTGTCTCACTTTAGCTCCCTAAATGAAGCAATTGAGTCCCTGCCACCACCGTAATAACACATTCTGACAAAAAAAAACCATGAAAGATAGCGTATCTGTGCCTTAACTCATGCGGGTATCAGAAAAGGGGAAGAAAGTAAATTCCTTTAAAATACAGACAGAATCCTTTATCAATGGAAAACTGTCGTGTGGTCTCTCTTATCTCTTTGTGCAGTGACAGTGGGATTTATCTTTCTTAGAAGCTAGACTCCAAATGAATATCACGCCTGTTGTGCCAAGGTGAGCAGTTTTTCATCTCTGGGCAAGCAGACATGTTTTACATAGATGTCATGATGCCCAGGTACCATCTATCTTCAATCGCCATGCCCTCCGGGTGTCCCAAGCCCGTCAGTGCTTGCACATCCCTTGCAAACAGGACAGCCTTGTGCCAAAAGCCTGTTCCACAGACTCAAAGTAAACAAAAGCCTCAGGAAGCTGGAGTGCCTGAACTACTGTACATTACATGAACATGTATTGTATAAGGCTTCCAAATGGCCAGAGCATCAATAATGTACAACACCAGGAATGAACCTGAATATAAACTATGGACTTAGGATACAAGTGCACAGCAGCAGTAGTAGTAATAATGATGATGATGATAATAATAATAATAATAATAATAATAATAACAATAACAATAATTTACCAATTGATTCAAATATACTACTTAAATGAGGTGGCTCCTTGTATCTGGGGAGACTTCCTTTGTGGGGTAAGACATATATGGGAAATATGTATCTTGTGTTCATTTGTGCTGTAAGCCTAAAATCTTACCTAAAACATGAACTGTAATAAAATGGTTTCATGTGCAGGTTGCAGAGGTCACTCCATCACTAAAGTACTTCCCTTTCAAGCATGAAGACCTTTGTTTGATCCCCAGAATTCATATATATATAATATATATACATATATATACACACATATATACATTATATAATATATATATTGTTTGTTTGATTCCCCAGAATCCATATATGTGTGTGTGTGTATCTATCACATATAATACATATATATTATAAATGTGGACAAATATATGTGGACACTGTGGAGAGCTTAGCCTATTTAGTGAGTTCTACACCAGTGAGAGACCATATCCAACAAAATGATAATAATTTTTTAAGAAACACATAAGGTTGTCCTCTGGAGAGACACATGCACATATGTGCATTACCAACTCTCCCTATAGACACAAACAAATGCACACTCACATGAATGCTTATACAGAGAAACTCATACAATGCTCTGTGATACAATTCCTTTTCTTGGCTATGTTTGCTCTGCTGTAGTTGCCACCCCAACAGCTAAGAGATATCCTGGTTGGAAACTCATCTTCCATTGGAGGGAAAGTCTAGTTTGGAGTTTATAATAGGAAGAAATATTTCCTCCAGCACAGAAGTCTGCCATTCATACACCTCCATGGGCCACAAGAAAATGGCAGCTCATTCTTTGATTGTATGTTAAAAGGGTTTTTTTTTTACTTTCCTGACAAACAAGCTTTAAAATTTTCCTCTGAGTTTTCAGACTTGGTGTTCAGTAACCAAAATGGTGACGAAAGGGAGGGAAATATGATAGATAGATAGATAGATAGATAGATAGATAGATAGATAGATAGATAGGTAGGTAGGTAGGTAGGTAGACAGATAGATGGATGGCAATATTTTCATTTTACATAAGAAGGAACTGAAGGACAGAGTGGCCTCAGAGATCACACAGCTAGAAAGCAGCAAAACCAGGAAGAAGAGCTGGTGAAGTCAGTCTAGAACTTGCAGCCTCAACCTCCAACTCTGCCTACCCAAGAGTACATGGAAAGCTATGTGCAGTCCTCTGACAGTTTCCCCAACATGCCAGGAAAACTGCACCCCACTAAGAAGGATTTCCACAGAGACTCCACAGGGTCTGCTGTCTTTTGCTCAAGGTAGGAGACATGATTATTAACTAAAGCCAAGTTTAACTAAACCCCAGGGGTCCTAGACCAGAACTTAAACATTCTACCCATTGG
Organism: Micromys minutus; assembly: GCF_963924665.1. NCBI lineage: Eukaryota > Metazoa > Chordata > Mammalia > Rodentia > Muridae > Micromys > Micromys minutus. Next base: position 26,102,438 of record NC_137954.1, on the reverse strand, counting down.
GATTTAGGACTGACTTAAACCCCAAAGTGGACTTACTGGGAAAACACTGAGAGACCTTCAGAACTAAAGGAAGACAGAACCACAGACTTCAAGAAGAGGAGTAGGGTGCTCAGGGCACCCTGTGAATGAGCCTGAAGACACTCTTGGGTGGACATTCCAAAATGATGACAGACTTTCACCACCGTTATAGTTCATGACTCACAAACTGATAGATACAAAGTCCTGGGGCAGAACGTCTTGGCAGCTTCCCTCAGGAAAGGTGCTAAAGCTTAGGAGCCCTTCAGAGGTTCTTCAAATGAACCCCACAGCTAAGTCCGACACAGAATTAATCCCCAGAGAGCCCACAGCCTACACTTTGAGAGGAACCAAGGCTCCCTTGACTCCTTTGCTGTGAATTTTGGAAGCCACCGACTGAAAACTGATGCTGGAAGCTTCAAACTGTTGGCAACAGTCAGCAGCAGAAGCATTACCTTCTACACCCCCAGATCCTGCGACTCAGAAACTACGTCATTCCCAGAAACTCACAGGGGTTCTTGTCCCATTTAGCCCCAGATATCCTGAGGTCTGGATGCTGTCTTACCAACCTGTACTTTATACCCTGAAAACTCTTACAAACTTTGGGTAATTTCAATCTCTTTCTGCTTTAACATGTGGAGTCTCTGTTTCTCTTACTCTCTCCACCCAGTGTATACAGACATGCCTGCAAACCCACTTAGTCATGAGCCCACCCACTGTCAGAGAAGGAGCTAAGCTACATGGTGCAAGAACCCCCTCTGTAGGAAAAAAGAAGGCTAAACAGTGGAGCTTTGTCTATGCTACCTGCCTGGCCTGCAGATCTGCTCTGTCTTAGAGATGCCAGGCTGCAAGTTTCTGCCTTTTCTGCACATGGCTTCTGAAGAAGGCTCTCCCATGATATACTTGGGTCTGCTTCCTCAGAGCAGGGCTTGTGGAGAGGGGGCTTATTAGACGCAGCAGGGTGCATGGCTCAGAGAACACTTGAGTGGTTCTCAGTCTGGCATGAACCAGACCTCAGCTGAGGTGGAATTGGGGGATGGGGAGGGGCTTGCAGCATTCTCTCTCTTGCACATCTGGGAGAGCACCTGGATGCATCTGCCAAAATGCAAAGCCAAGGGGGAGAATCGGCACTGATAAGGACTCCATCAGAGTTTGCACCGTAACATTCACTTATGCTAATGGGCATCAAGGGTTCATTCATCACTACCAGTGGAGCAGGTTTGGCCCGGGACAAGCGGAAGTCATAAAACATGCTTAAAATCTCTGCCTCAAAATAGACAAGGGGAGAGAATTTATTATTGTTGGTTCTCAGTCACAAAAGGAGAGGGAGAGAGAAGGAGTAAAACTGAAGGTCACTGCCTGCTATGAGAAGGTCACTACCTTTTCTCTTGCGGTCAGACACAGTGAAACTTACTCTGTGGGTGTCTCGTGTTGCTTTCATTTTGGTCGGGATGAGAAGAGATGTACTATTCAGACGCCGTTCTGCCCCAGCACATTTTCCTCAAAATGTAAACATCATTGGAAAGATGGGTCAACAGAGTCAAGCCCTAACAGGGATCGTAGGAAACACATTGGTTCAAAAAGAATAATCCCAGGGCTGGAGAGATGGCACACAGGTGAAGAGTACTTGCTGCTCTTGCAGAGGACCTCGGTTCAGTTCCCAGCACCCATATCAGATGGCTAACAACCTCCTCTAAATTCAGCTCAAGGGTTCCAATGCCCTTTTCTGGCCTTCATGGGCATTTGTATATACATAGGAAACATACATATATTCAGTCACACATACAAACACGCAATATAAAAATTAATAAATCTTTTAAAAGTGATAACCTCAAGTACACATATACTTTAATTTTTAAAAATATTAATAAAAAAGGTTTTGTGTTTATCTTTCTTATTTTATGTGTATAAATGTTTTGCCTACATGTATGTACGCATATCATATGAGTACTTGATGTCCAAGGAGGCCAGAAAGATTCTCTGGAAATGGACTTACAGACAGTTGTGAGCCACCAGGCGTGTGTTTAGAATCAAACTTGGATTCTCTGGAAGCAGTCAGTGCTCTTAACCACTAAACCATCTCTCCAGCCTCAATGTACAGGATTTGTATATGCAACCACAAACACAAGTATACATCAAGACATGCGTTCTATAATATTTAACTGTATAATATGTATATAAAATATTTGATCCTCATACTACAGTAAACCAGCACATAAATAAAACCCATGGTGGTATAGATCCCTTCGGAACAGCAAGTTCAGGGTCAATAGCTCTGGAAACAGAAATAAATATCTAACCAACAAATCAAGTTTGCCTCTGGGAAGGCATTTTGTTTGAGGAATAGTTAAGCACATGTAAGTATGTAGAGATGGGAGCCCAGCCTTGTACCAGGTCTGGCATCAAGCGGCTTAAACATAGGGTCAAAGGAGGAATAGGTGCTAATGAGACTTACCTGGGATTTCATGGGTTTTCCCTCCACCAGCACCCTTCCTTCTAGGGAAGTCCCTTTCCTGCAGACTACTCAAAAGTGGGTCTAAGTGTAAACACTGTCCCTCCACACAAAGTCCACATTTTAAAGCCAAAGGTATCATTTGCCCTAGGACCATGGCAGCCTTTCTTTAAAATATCTCTTGGTTATTTTATGAAAATCATGTGCTATCTCAATACCTCTTGTCATAGTCAATGTTCTATTGATGCGAAAAGGCACCATGACCATAGCAACTCTTATAAAGGAAAGCATTGAATTGGAGCTTGCTTACAGTTTCTAAGGCTTATCTATTGTCATCATGGTGAGGAGCACGGCATGGAAGTAGTTAATCAGACACAGTGCTGGAGAAATAACTGAGAGTTCTACATCTGGATCTACAAGCAGCGGGAAGGTAAAGAGACACCAGGGCTGGTTGGCTTGAGCTTTTGAAAACCTCAGAGAAAAAAAGAAAAAAGGAAAACCCAGAGCCCATACCAAGTGACTTGCTTCTTCCAACAAAACCACACCTCCTAATAGTGCTATTCCCTGGTGAGTAACCATTCAAATATATGAACCTATGGGGGTCATTTCCATCCAAATCACTACAACTCTCATCAGATCTTCTGTGCATTTCCCCCAGCCTCCTGGGCCACCTGACCTTGGACTCAATGCTTACCTGGAGGTTGTTCATGGCTCAGTCATATCTCTTACACTACCTCGTACCACATGGGAACCCCTAGAAACAAAGCTATATGGAGGAGTTGGACATATTGCCTGGGCCATAAATTAACCCACTGAGTATACTCAGAGTCCCCTAAAGTGACAAGGGACAAAGCTCACTCTTTCTGCCCAAATTTTAGATTGGTAGCCCGTGTTCTCATGGCTCAGAGAACCCTACTCCATGAGAAAAGTCTTTTTCCTCTTTTAGCTAATCCTGTATTACTGGCTCTCCAGGTCCCCAGACATCTTGGCCAGGTGATGCTGGCTACCCGGCTATGCCTTCTCTCCGAGGTCTGAGAAAGGTCTCAGAGAGGCCTTGGATGTTGTTGGAGGCCATCTGAAAGATGTAGCATTTTCAATGCTTCAAGAATGAGAAACCTAATGGAATGATACAGATGGAATATTGAAGCCCAAGGACCTCTTTGTCCTGATCTGTTCACAAGACATCAATTAAATATACTCTTTGAAGCCTTAAGCAAACAGATCTAGGACACCGGGAGAAAAAAAGTCATACAACTGCATAATCCAGGCCCTCTGTACACAGACCAAGCCAGGAGTCTTCCTTCGTGTGTATTGGATCCAAACACAAAGAGAACATTGAATCTAATACAATGTGTCCCTTGCTCCCCTTTGCCCCTCTGTTCTCCAGCTTTTGATAGCATCTTTGACTGGCACCATCACGGTAGAAGGAATAGGCTTTGGAATATGATACTCTGGTAAGCCACCCTTGGGAGGGATAAAAAAATTCAGCCACCAAAGTCCTCCAATCCTGGGTCATATCAGAGCCGTATGGTCCCTGGGGAGATGAGAGATAAGCCAGAATCCAGCATGCTGACCACAGTATAGTTCACTGCTCTTGAGTCCACCATTTCCAAAACAGTCAGGCCTCTTTCCCTGGGCCCCAAACCCACATTCTTACAACTTAAGGCTTCCAGTGACTTTAATGCAAGTTCCATGCATGTGAGGTCTGCAGGAGAGGACCCTCTGGGAGTGTAAGGTGACAACATAATAGAGAAAAATCACTTTAGCAGGCAACAGTGACAGCTGGGCAGGCATTAGAGAAGAGAGGAACGGCCTCAGTTTAGACAAATTACGGAACTAAATGAACACATGAAAAGCCCTTTTTACAGCTGCCACTGAGAAGCCCAGAAAATATAAAACACATGAAAAAAGTAAATAAGAGGACTTTGAACCTTTTCGCCCATTAAAGGTGCGGTAAATGGTTAAAAGGCTCTAGAAAGATTCTTGGTGTTCTGAGTCATGGACCCAAATGGAAAAATATGGCTATTTGGGTTTTACATGTCAATTTTGATACAACCAATAAAACATAAACAATGAAAGTGCTCCAAAAATCCAGGAAAATTCCAGAGCATGCATCAGAGGTGCTGTGATTGTACGCCGATCCTCTCCTTCCCATGACTTCTGACATCTCATTACCCCACATTAGACTTTTTATGGACTCATTTTCCAGCATATATAAAAAACGACTTAATGTATTCTCGAAACCATCTCGCTTTCCTAATTGATGAGGGCTATCAGCCACTTAAAAAATAAAACAGACATTTCCTTAATAAAAATAAAGACCTGGGGGGGGGGAGGATAGAATAAATCCCGTGTTGGCAAAAAGAGTATTAGATATAAAGGGAAGCATGACCGCGGAGGGCGGGGCCCCCAAGCGGGTGTTAGGGGGATTGGGTTTCTGGTGTGAATTCTGCAACTAATTTGCTGTGTGATTTGGGGCTCAGTTAACCCTCACTGAGCCTCCTTTTCCAGCTCTGGAAGAGGCACTGTTAAACACCACGACTCATGAACAACCTGAGTTTTCAAAAGCCGTCCAGGGCAAGTTCACTGTAGAGCGTGGCCATGGTACCCACGCATTTTCAGTTTTAGACACAGACATCTCTCTCGGTCTTCTGATTCTTTTGTTATTCATTGCTTTACTGTGCTTCATTTTGTTTTCTACTGCCTATTCTAGAATAGCGAGGGACTCAGAAGGTCAAGTAATACAATATTTCTCCCCTCTGGGTCAAAATCAGCTTTCTATAGTAATTCCCAGGGCTATCTCAGATGAAAATCAAAGTATCTGCAGAGGACTTTCTATGGAGATGATTTAGGGAATTCCCCACTGGGCCATTTGGTCAACTTCCAAACACCCCAGTGTTCTTACTCAGCTCCTAAAAGCTTAGTCCAAGCCAGGTGAAAATTGTATAGCGTGACCTACACATTTCCAAAAAAGGGGGAAGTAGGCAAGTTATTAACATATTCACATCAAAACAGATGTGTACAAGAAATGCCGGACCCTACAGTGACAATGTTTTTAAAGTTCTTGGAAGCATCCTGCTGCCTGATTTTGGAGAGAGGAGGAAGGAAGGAGAGGAGGAGAAAATGGATCAGGTATAAAGACTTTCAGACCACTGATGTTCTCTGTGCACAGGTCCTAGCCCAGGGACCTTCAGCTTTTACAGCACACTAAAATTATATGAGAAGCTTAAAAGAAAAGCAAACAAACAAACAAAAAACATCTAGTGGTTGACACTTACCTCAGAACCTGTTTAAAGGAAGAACCAATACCACAAGTTAGGCTTTAGCCCCCACATTTGTTTAGGCACTCCTACCCCACACAACAATAATAATTTTTTATAATTGTGGTCTAGAGCTCACCTTCTGAGGTTTCAGTTCAATTATACTGGGGTATCGCTTAAACACCGAATGCCAGGGTTCCTAAAAACTCCCCAGATGGTTCAATTGAGCAACCAACTTTGAGTTGCTGGTCCAGTCACATAAACCAGAGTCCTCCAACTTCCCCTGGCATCCACTAGAGGGTTTTGAATCTTGCCTTCAGTTTCTGAGTCTGTGGTTTCTACAGGATGAGGCCCCTCAACCTGATCTGTAGTGACACTGACCCCATACTTTAGATATGGGTCTAACCTTCCACTTCAGTTCACTGATGGTAGGTCCTCTCAGACAATCCATCTTCTCTAACCTTCATCACTTTCCATCCATCCTCTGTGGCCTCAGCAGGCCTGTTACCATTCACAACTCATCAGGACCCAGGACTCAAATATGCTTAGGGAGCAACAGAAAAACAACTGGCTTGGTTTCTCTTAGCCATTTTTTCCACTCTTACACACGCCAAACAGAAAATCCTTACACTTCTGAGGACATTGTGTTTCATGAACATTGTATACTATGTTTTAACAAAACAGGAGGTCTCGTGGAAAGAAAGCCTGGGGCCAGAAGCATGGCCCTTGGGCAGAGAGTAGCAAGGCCTTGGGTGGTTGAAGAAATTGAATCTTTTAAAAGTAGACCTTTCATCTTGAACATGGTGGCTTATGTTTGTAATCCCAACACTCAGGAGGCAAAGACAGAAAGATTAAGATAAAGTCTAGACCAGCCTGGTCTGGGACATAGTAAAATCTGGGACAGACTAAGCTATAGAGTGAGACCCTGTCTCAAAGAGGAAAAGGAAGGAAAGAGATGAGGGGAAGAAAGTGAACAGGGTAATTGGGGGAGAGGAAGGAAGGGACAATAATTCATTCTACTCCCAGGCAACACATGCTTGAGTGTCAAGTGGCCTTCTGATGTACCTTAAACTTCACTGCCAGAGAAATAGTAATACGTGTTGTCACTGGGAAAGACTCTATCAGGACATCTACATGAAACTGCATGAAACTGGTACCAAAACAGCACAAGAAAAAGAATAAAATGGTTCAGGATATAAGAGTGTCTAATACTGTCCCTCATAGATCAATGGAAATAGAAAACCAGTGTGAAGGCTCTCCAAAATGTGTGTGTGTGTGTGTGTGTGTGTGTGTGTTATTAGGAACTGGGGAAATGGTTTAATCAGTAAAGTGCCTGATTAAACATTAACACACAAGCATTAGGGCCTGAGTTTAGATCCTTGGAACTCGTGTAAAAATGTAGTATAGCAGTGTATGCCTATGACTCCAACACTAGGAAACAAACTTCAGGTTCAGAGAGACCTTCTCCCTGAAATAAGATAGAACCTGTGTGTGCACGCATGCGCATGCATGCATACACACTCACTATTGGTAATAGCAATCTAACTCTCCACAATTTAGGTCTTGGTTATATTTAATATGGGTACCATTCCAAATCTTGGACATCAGGTTGCCCTGTCTGGCCTCTGGGTACAGATGTAGTATATATGTCACAAGGCTATGCAACCAACTAGATAAAGTTCCAAGAACCATTCAGCTTCCATATCCACTTCTGAGTAATTGAAACATGTACTTTGTACTTAAACTGTTGATTGAGCTTATGCCTAGAAGGTGAATTTGAATGGAGGAGGAGCTCTGCTGATGATGACTGTGTTAGCATCCATAGAAAAGTCTCCATTCTTCCTTGGGAGAAAGAGTCACCCATGGTGGGTGGGAGGATCCAGCTTCTTTTACTGCTGAAAATCTTAGCTCAATCCTTTTTCCTCTTAATTTCTTTGTAGATTCCACAGCACTGAACTCACCCTAGCAGAACTATGGTTGACCCAAAGACATAACCACTGAGAAGATACCTCAAGGTGTGCCTGATGCATAACAGAGCCTGAGAGCTGGGGCAAACTTGGTTGCTCAAATCTTTCTGGCACTCCAGCATGCTAACTTCCTACCCAGGCATTTCAGGGCTATCCCTGTCATTCCCCATATCCCCTCCTACCTTTGCTCCCTCCCACATCAACCCAGATTCAATAGGCCAATTAGTGCTCCAATGCACCTTTTGGACTGTGTCAATCTCCTGTGAGTGGCTTTAGGATTATGTTATTTCCAAGTTCAAATAACACTTGGCATTCCCTGTGGTACTAAGAGTAATAAAAATGCTTTAGTCTGGCATTTGAGACTTTGGCTTGACTTTGCAGGCTTATTTCCCTTAGTACCCCCAACAGAAATCCTAGGGCACAGCAACACACACTCAAAGACGCACAGATACACACATACACACACATAGACATACATACACACAAACACACACACATGCATATATACAAATACATACATACAACCACTTAGAAATCTTCCTAACTAAAAATTTACCAATACTTTCCAACCCAAAGCCCCCCACTCAGATCTTATCCCTTCAGATAGCCATGTGGATCCCCATGTCAGAAGAAAGGCTCATCCTCATTCTCAGCCCTGGTCCCAGCACCCTGGCCATAAACACATCTATGCAAATACAGGCTGCCTGCCTTCGCTGTGGATCTAGAAACACAAAGGAGGAAGATGTAGTTTCTGATGCCAAGAAGCTCAACATCCAGCTGGAGAAGCACATAAACAAATGTTCACAGAACACCGTAATAATATTACAGAAGAAATAAAGGACTCTCTGATATGGGAAGAGTAATTGGGGCACCTAGAGCACCCCACATAAATGCTGAAAATGGAGAGGCAATTTTCAGGCAGACAAGGAATAGAGGGAAGACCTCAGAGAGGTGGAAAGAACAAGGTGACAGCTAAGGATGCTTAGAATTTGAGAGAGAAGCCTCATATACTTTAGACCTTGTGTCAAGACTCTGGATGCATTCTGGCCCCAAGAACCATTGTTGAGGGACAGGAAAGAGCTACAGTCTATCCCATTAGCAAACAGCAATCTCACATAGATGGTCATACCGTGGAGGCTACAGTGGGTATCAAGGTGGCTTGCTTAAGTGGGAAGAGATCTGACAATAATTAGATTAAGTGCTGGGGAGAACAGAGCTGGGAAGGGAGATGCTGTGAAGTTTGGAAAGGTTTATAATACCAAGGGGCAACTTGGGCAGCATATCAGGTAAACTGTGGCCTCACAAGTGGTTTCTGTTTAAAGTTAGAGATTTGAATTCATGAGAAAGTTCAGAGTCTTCTAAACAACCCTCTCATAAATGAACATCTAGGCACAGCCTGTTCCTAAGCAGGACACTGGTTACTTTTATCAGGTTACTGCCTCTGTGCCAGTAAAACATAAACATATTCCACCCAGTGTACTCTTGGTTTGGAGAACTGTGATTAGCACATCTTAATGTTGTGAAACTCAGCTGGATTTCTAATTTTGCTTTTTTAACAAATATCATCTTATTAATTTGTGCATTTCTTATTGCCCTAGCACAAGACTAAATAAAATCAAATCCTTCTGAATAGCCTTTAGCAGATTGAAAGACTGATCGGTGACCAGGAACAGATGAGATAGTAAAGAGCAGGTGGTGTCATGTGGGGAACACAGAGAAGGGAGTCCAGTGCTTCTCCCATGGCCAGGAATCTTCTGGAAGGATTGGGAGGGACACAGGAGATGGGTCATCCTCTCCTGCAATGCAAAGGAGGAAAGCTGGGATTACAAGCTACAGAGCAGTAAGGACAGAGCTGAGCATCATGCCCCTGGGGCTCAGTACTGTGCCTGGCACATCAGCAACATCCCTGTCTATTGGGAGGGAAGGAAAAGGAGCCACTGCTGTTGAGAAAAAAAAAAAGACTTAGTGGCTTTGCATCATGGTTGGTACAGTACCCTCGGTCCATTCATACCCTCACCTGGGGAAAAGAACAAGGTAGAGAGACAATAAAAACAGAAGATGCTCACAGTCCATGAGAATGTCCTCAGTACCTCCTGCTAAAGGCATTCACTTGCTTCTAAATGCACACATATTTTTGTAAATTAATGCTGTACTTCTGTACCCTCTGCCTGGAACATCCTTCTTCACTAGGACAAAGCTCACATGTAACCTGCCTCTAAGGACCTGGCCAAACCAACCTCCATGTCTACAAGACTCCAGAAACCAGAAGCTCTTTAACTTTTATTCTGCATATAGACCTTTGATCATGCTCCCAAATTTCCTTGTTGGCAATTGCATTGCTTAACAACAGGGATCTGTCCTGAGAACTGCATCCATCCCTGGGCTATTTTACCATTATGCAAACAGTGGAGTGCTTATAAAAGCCTAGACAGTGCAGGTCAATCACTCCATGTGGCCTCTTGACGGTCATCAAAAGAAACTGTACACATAAGATGGATGAGCTATTGCCAGGAAAACACAACAGACTGCGTTACAGCAGATTTTTGTTATATAAGTACAAAGTGTCCACGCTGTAACAATGATTGAAACTGTAGAACAGGAAAACAAAAGCCAGTAACAGAACTATTCATCACCAAGTATTGTGTACTGAAACTAATTACATTGCTATGCTTTTCCGTGACTGGAAGAACAGTAGGTTTGCTTATACAAGCATCTGCACATGCACGAATAGTACAATATGCTATGACATTGAGATGGCCACAGCACCATTAGTCAGTGGGAACTTTTCAGCTCTTTGTCACTGTTGTGAGACTACTGGTATATATGCAGGTCATTCATTAGTGACCAAAACACTACCATTTGTCACATGCCTATATGTTTATTCATTTATTGTTAATTTAGTTTAAGTAGAATGTGGTTTCTATGAGAACAGAGGTTTTGTTTGGGGGATTCACCACTGTCTGTTCTAGCTAAGAACAGCTCCCATCACATACTATGTTACCAACAACTATTTCACTAAATGAATATCAAACAGGGAGATGAAGGCATGGAACATAAAGACTGAACTATAATTGCTTGTTGAATACAAAAATGAAAGTAACAGAATAAGATTTATAACACAATTCCATTAAAGTAGATTACAAACGTAGGCTGGCGAGGCATTAAAACTTTTTTTTTCAAGGCATTAAGATTATTAGCTGTGCAGAGTAGTGGGGAGGGTTGAAGTGCTGGAACAATAGAAGCCATACTTAGAACTACACAAGTGAGTGATAAGCTACCATAGCCATGATCTGAGCCAGAAGAGGAGAAATCAGAAGTACTTAGGAAAAGGCCCACACCAAGTTATTAACTTACATATGGATTATACATATAAACTATGAGATCAAATTAACTGTTTGGTAAACAGTTTATTCCCTAACATTGATTCTTGTTAGGATCCAGTTAGAACAAAGTTCCAAATAAAGATACCCCTGCAGGGGCTAAAAGGGAAAGAAACACAAAGCTTGGCCACATGGCCACTGAAGCCAGGATTCTTCTGTCTAGACCAAGCAAGCCAAGGACAGTTCCATGTGGGACCCATGTCACCTGCACAACCATACATGGGGCACTAAATGTTCACTAGGAGTTGACTTGAAAACGAATTTTCTCACTAATTGACCTGTTTCAACCAGTTTGCTTCTATGGTTCTCATACTTTAAGACACAGTTTAGAAGCAGAAATAATAGGGTGTACAGGGCTTCCTGAGACACATATGATGTAGCTAGGCACAGCTGAAGATAAGGCAGCCCGTGCACCATGGCTGGCTGTGCACTTACATATGAATCTCCGTAGAATAAAAGAACATGAGGGAGCGATGACACTCTTAACCATCTTGGTAGGTAGACATCTTCACATTTGCACTCTCAAGGTGAACTTGTGTCTACAAAAAGGGCACAGTAGTGCCAGGACCAGGATGCTAGTCTCCTGACTCCTCCTCCAGTGTTCTCTCTTGAGGATGGATGAGCCCTCTGTTTATGCACAGTGTCACTGCTGACTGTTTATGGAGGAGGTGAGGCCGTACTTGACCCAGCTGGTAAAGAATGCTCAACCATATGCTATTTGATTTCAATATAGTAATCCTCATCTGAAGTGAATCTGTTCCTTCCTTTTCAACCCTTTGCAAAACATCAGAGCACACAATATGTGCACTGGTTCCATATACTGGCTTATGTACAACAGCTCTCAAGAGACAATCTCTTGATTCCACCTTCTTTTATTCCAAAACCAGCAACTGGTTACATTTCTTGTATTGTTGGTGGGTTTTTTTTCTCCGCATTTTTTTTTTATTATAGACAAAACTTCATGTTCAGGTGACCAGTATCCCATGGTCTCAGTTTATTAATTCTAATGCAAGGATTAGAAAGGAAGGCAAAAGGAAACTCACTCCTTAAGATAACTCCTTGGTGACCCCTGGGAACTGACGGCCAAACACAACTTCAAGGGACTGGGGACTTGAAGCTAGAATTTCAGGCAAACATCTTCCTGCATTTCTAATGAAAAACGGATTCCCCGCCCCCTGCCCCATGCTTTTGAAGTGCTCTTTGGGAATTGTTTGAGTGTTCTCTGCAATCTTTTATACCCAGCCTAAGGACTCTGACAAACTCTCTCTTTCCCTTCAAAGGCTTGTTAACTATGTGATGAATACACCTGTCACTTCCAATTCTAACCTTCCCTTCTGTTGTGATGGCTGTAGACTCTCGTATCTATGGCAACTTTTCAGGGGCTCAACATCGATTAAAAGGTGATTGGCTTATCAGGGTTGCTGGGTTGATTGATGGAAATGATCAGTTGCTCAAAATAGGCACGACAGATGAAGTCTCTTGATTAGCTGGCATTTGCCAGATTCAGAAACTTTAGATTTTATTGCCTTCATTTTCATTATTTTCATGCAAAAAGAAAAAAAAAAAAACTAGAATTTGACTCCACCAAAGTAGATGCAAGTTAATTTAAACTATCTCTATGAAGGGGGTGGGGTTTGATTCAGTTCGCTTATCTCATCTAGAAATCAAATAGCGTTCTGCCTAGTCTAAAACATCTACTCCTTTATTTTCTAATATTCTAAGATCAGAGATTAAGTTATGAATTTTTTTTAAATCAAGTTCAGTGCTGTGAAACATTTTAAGGGTAGAGCTTCTTCAAATCAACTGGAAAGCTTTCATTCTGGTGACTTCCTTAAGAATATAAGCCAAGAAAAGACAACATGATAGGGGAAATTTTAATGGCATATCGAACAGAATCTGTGAAATCAATGTCTCTGAACATGTAATGATGGACCACTGACAGTTGGGATTATACATAGATTTTAATTACCAAGTGTTTATTTTAGTGTGCTACTGTGCCTACAGCTTTCTTTAATGTATGCACATGTGAGTGCATGCATGTGTGTGTGTGTGTGTGTGTGTGTGTGTGTGTGTGTGTGCGCAATATGTTTGAGTGTGTGAGGTAGGTTCACATGTCAAGCCAGAGACTGATATCAGTCAATCTTCCTTGATTGATTTCCACCTAATATGTTGAGTCAGGGTCTCCTGCTGAACCCCGAGCTCACTGCTTCAGCTTGTCTGGCAAGCCAGTTTGCTTGGGCGATCCCTCACATCTTTCTCCAGCCTGCAAAGATTCCAGGCTTGCTACCACACACCCCCCCCCCTGGCTTTTCAGGTGGATTCCACGGATACTAACTCTGGTCCTCCCGAATACACAGTGAGCACTTTACCTCGGGTCACCTCCCTAGTCCCCAGCCTTCAAAAGGTAGCAGGCAGGACATTTTGGCACGTGTCTTCAGTTCTTATAGAGGCAGATAGAGCTCTGTGAGTTTGAAACCGGTCATGTTCACATACTGAATTCCAAGACAGTCAAGGCTGCATAATAAGAATGATCTGAAAGACAGGAGAAGCAGCCTAATGTTGTTTACCTTGTATCATATGCTTTTAATTCAGTCTTTATTAAGTACTGCTGACTGAGCCCAGGACTTTGTGATTAACCACCAAGCTACATTTCCTAACATTTATCTTTTATGTATTTTTTAAAGCATTTCCTCAAGCTGCCAAAAACAAAATACCACACATTTTAGAAGCAGATGTGTGCCAGTGTCATAGTTCTGATGTGAAGAGTTTGAAGTCCGTGTCTGTAATGCGACAGAGCAATGATTGTCCCAGGATCCCCGGGGAATGCTTCGGTGATTCACCATCCTCACGGTGCCAGCCAGTGCTCCTCAGTGCAACTGAACCACTGCAGTGTCCCTTGTCATCACGGGATGTTCTCCATGTCTCTGTCCTCATATGACCATCTTCTTATAAGAACTCCAGCCTTCCCAGATTAGGGGTGCACCCCCACTTCGATATGACCTTAGCTTAACTAACAGCAATGACCCCGCTTCTTAGTAAAGTCAAGTGAATTTCGAGAGGACATATCAGCTCACAATAATTACCACATTAAATCTGTGATTTCCCAGACAATAGTCTTCTGGATGAAGCTAAAGTTGTTTTTGTTTTTCAACTGAAGCTGCTTTTAAAGCTCTCCTAAGGACAGGATATGAATGTGCCAACATTTATCAACATTATACAGAGAAAGACTAAATGTGGAGCATGTGACTCCCTCTGTCATTCCTGTGCCCCTTTACCATGTGGCTTAGTATTAGTTCCAAAGAAGATGTGGAATCTAGCTTTTCATCCTTCATTCTGGTTGACCTTGGGGTTTGCTTTGGCCAAATTAGCAAGTCTGCAGTCAGCAGCCACTTAAAAAGTGCCTGCTCATTAGGGCCTGCCCTTTTGTCTAGGCTGTCCTGCTGAGAGACTCAAGAGACCACATGATGGAGACCAGAGGCCAACAGCCAGTGGTCAGCCCCCTGAGCTGACCAGCTGCCAACTGTAGACATGTGACTTGTGCTCAGACCAGGCCACTTGAAGCCTGATGTCCAAACCAGGAGAGCCACTCAGTGGACTCCAGCTCAAACTGCCTGTGTGCAGAAGCTTAGATAAAACACACAACCAGTTTCAATTTAATGTAACTACTTACAGTAGGGGGTTGGTGGTGCTCTGGAATCAGAGGCAGGATTGTGTGTTTGAGCCCAGCCTGGGTTACCCTCTTTCAATGGCATAATAAATGTCTACCTAACCTTTTTTCTTTAGTTTCTGCTTTATTTTGCTTAATGGTTATAATATTCTTGGGTCTTTTTGTTTTTTTTAACAAAGCTGAACCAGAAATGTTGATCTAAACAACAAACACTGAGCTCATTTGGAAATAGGTAAAAGGTGGAGAAAGAAGCATCGAGCGGGAGTAAACTAGCTTGCCTCCTATCCTTTCACTGGTCTGTAGAGTTGACCAAGATTAACCCCCAAGGCCGAGAAAGAAGGCAGCAGATGAATTAGAATCTGAGCAGTGCCCCTCACTTTCTGCTGAGAGATTTTTTCTTTTTCTTTTTTTTTTTTTTTTTTTTTTTTTTTTTTGGTTGTTGTTGTTTTCCTTTGTTTTGTGTGAATTTCAATTTTGATAAAGTCAAGAAATAGATCTTTAGAAATAGTACCCCACTTGGTGGCCAAATCACAGTCTCTATGATCTTATGTGACTATTCTTCCAAGAACCTACCCCACCTAAATTTCCTTTATTGGAAGCCAAGCTCTAGGGACTGGAGAGATAGCTCAGCAGCTAACAGCATTTTTTTACTCTTTCAGAAGACTAGGATTCATGTCCTAGAACCCATAAGTACCTATAACTCAGGCTCTGGGAAATCAGATACCCTCTTCCAGCCTCCACAGGCACCTGCACACAGACACACCACATATATACATACACATAATTAAAAATATTTTATGAGAAGAGATAAAGGTTCTGAATTAAGATCCAATGTTTATTCTTCTCCCCACTTCTAGTTTTTTTCTAGTGACTTTTTCATGTAGAGTCATAATTCTAAAATATAGAACTGATCATGCCAACTCCCACTTACACATGCCATAATTTTCTATGGCTCTCAGTAAGACCAAGTTTCTTTAATCATACTGACGTGGCTTTATTATTTTGTTTCTGCTACTATAACAAAACACCACAGGCTGGGTAACTTAAACACCAAAGTTCCCTTTTCAAAATTCTAAAAGCTGGAAGTCTAAGATCAAGGGCCTAGCTGAGCTGATATCTGGTGAGAGCTCTCTTCTTGACTGATGGATAATTATCTTTTCACTGTAAACTTCTGTGGCCTTTCTCCTGTGGAAATGTACTGTCTCTATATTTATAGAGACAACTATTGAGACTTCTCTTACAGAACATTTGTTTTTCTAGGACAAACCTACTGAGTTGGGGCTCTTATCTTAAGACCTCTTTGAGCTGAGTCTATCTTCTTAAAGATCCTGTCTCTACCTTCAACCACATAGAGGCTTCAAGATATGAAATTGGAGACAGAGATAAAATGTGGTCTGCACACCTGTATCCTGTTGTCTGGGTACCTCTGTAGACATGTGACTGTCACTAACCAGTGCCCTCTTCCCCTCCCCCATCCTACTTTTCACTGGTTCTTGGACTCCTTGCCCAGGTGACACCCTCACCTCAAAGTTCTAAGACAGCAAAGATCGCATCTGTTTTTCATCCCTTTGTTTATCTGTAGGCTAAACACTTTGCACTCATTAGGCTCTGACAACAGTTTGCAAAGGAAGTTAAAAATAAAGTAACACACTTGTGAGTGATTGAAATTGCCTAGGCCAAACAGGACTGGGAGATGGATCCATGATTCCCATTTCTTTGGCCACGCTTGGTATAAAGAACCTGTTCTTCATCAGATCCAGAGAACACAGGCATGATGGGCAAGTTTCACACCAGCCCCTCCGCAGGCTTATCAATCTTATTGAACCACTATCCTAAGGCTCCCTTATATTCAACCTTCAGTGCACTTTGACCTTCACATAAGCAACCATTAAAAAAATTTTTTAAGACTATGCAATAATTTTATAGCATAGTTATTGACACTCACCACACAATATGTTCATTTGAAACCTCAATATTAAAAATAAAAATCATCCCATGCTATTAACAGTTTAAAAGGCAGTTTTTATGCTTTCCAAAAGGTGTCCTGATTATGGGCCCAGGAAAATGTCTTTCAGCAAATTCTTTATGACATGACGGTAGCTCAAGAGAGAAAATAGAATCCTAAAATATGAAAATATTTGAAAGATACATACTAATTCTGAAAATCACTCTCCAGAACCAATGGGACTAATTAGTGCATGAATCACATACTCTCTCCAAACATGAAAATCATGTGATATGAATCAAGGGGAAATAGATGTAAAGTGAAAATCTCTCTCTCTCTCTCTCTCTCTCTCTCTCTCTCTCTCTCTCTCTCTCTGTCTCTCTCCCCACCCCCCACCCCCCTCTCTCTCACACACACAAGTACCTGAGATCTAGCAAAATGTATTAGACTGAGTCAGGGAATGGTGAAGGACAGACAGTATCACTAACCCTAAAACTTGGTTTTGAATGTTCTTCCTTTGCACTTGGAAACTAAAGCTATTGTGTGAATGTTTACCTGAGTGGGTTGCCTGGCAGATGGTTTATAGATGATACTTAATCTCCAGCCAAAGAACAAGTGTACAAACCATCATCCTGATCCCACAGGAAGCAAAAATTCAAATCAAAAAGTTTCCAGCACCCTCCATAAGGCATTGAACCTGGGAGTCAAATCACAGCCTGTCTGACCTGCTGTCTGCTTGTGATATTTGCCCCAGAATGCCTCCGAGCAGACAGGAATACGTGCTGGCTGGCTGACTCCCTTTGTGGAAAGTCTGGGTTAAAAATAAGTGAATTAAGTGAATTAAAGGAGGTTTGTGTCTCTATTTTGACACTGGGAGTGTGATCCTAAATGCCTCCCAAAGGCCAACGAGAGAAAGCACAGCACCCCTGGCCTTTGTTCCATCTTCACAAAGCAATTCAGACAATTTCCGCCCTGGAAGACTCAACATTAGTTTAGGCAGTCAGGGACACAAAAGTGGAATTATGCAAAGCTGGATTGTCTTCACCCATAAGATGTAGGGAGTGGCCTTTGTCCCATGTGGCATCAGAAAAATGAGTGACAAGGTGAGGTCATGCTGCTGGGGTCAGGCTCTCTCTTGAGATTCTCACCAAGCAGAATGACTCCTTTTAGTTAATCTATTTCCCTCCCCCCCCAAGGATTTCTTCTTTAAAATGCATAAGACCCTAGCAAGATAACCAATTCTAAGATCCTTAGCTTCTTTAGTTCATTTGAAGGCAGGTCGTCAATTACCTAACAGTTTTCAAAAGATGCCACACAAAATAAGCAAGTTCAGGGTACAGCAGACTTTCCCTTTATTACAAAGTTGCCAGGAACCAACCCCCGCTATAACACAAGTAAGCTTTCTTCTTTTCATCCTCGGTAAGAGCTGTTGTGACACTCCGAACTGTAAAATGGGGATAAAGAGAATATAATAATAACCTTGCAAAATTGCTTTGAGGTGAAATGAATCAAGCAAGCAACAGACCCTGCTTTCCACACTAAAGAGGATGCCAGAAGCCGCACCTGGTACACAGGGATCCCTCAACATGTGGGAATTCTGGAAACTATGGGCCTTAGTTATCAGATTTCTAAAGAGAAGGGAATGGTGTTCTAAACTGGAAACACCTGGCTTCTCTTGATACACCCAGCAAGGATTTACTGAGTATCTACTACTTGACAGGCAATATACAAAGGAGATTATAATACACTCGTCTTTAACATTTATTGACCTTGCAATGTAAGGGACAAGTAAGACTTATTGACAATTATGGACAAAGACCACCGGATTTTGGCCAGCATTGGTACAGTGCTTTCAAGGTAAGGGACCAGACTTAGTGGGGCCACAAGCAAGTCTTTCTAACATTCCAAGAAACTTAAAGATGAGGAGCTGAATGTACAAAGAACTGAGGAAAGAACCCCTCTGGCAAAGATAGGTGAAGCCCTGAATTACATCTGGAGGTACTTCTAGGCTAAAAGACTAAGTACATCTGGAGCAATGAGAAGACCAGTGGGGATGTCACCAGTGGAAAAGAGTGAGCAGGATCATGTTCAGGTGCAAACAGGACTTGGAGGTCATACTCGGGGTTCTGATGGTCATCCTGCAAGAAATAGGAAGTATAGGCAATATGAATCAGTTTAAAACTCAAGGGGTTGTTAAAATGAAAGAATCAGGCTTAGGTCATCCAGGAAAGAAATGGTACTAGATAGAGGTATGGATGAGAAGTTGTAATTAGAAATTGCTCTAGAAGTAGAATCAGTAGGATAAATGGTCCCTTCAATCTGGGACGTCAAGGCGGGTAACTGAAGCAGCTAGTCACATGCAGAGTCAAGAGCAGAAAGAAAATGAATGTATGCCTGCTTACTTATGCTCATACCTCTCTCTACACCAATATAGTCCAGGATCCCCTGGCCTAGGGAATGACACTGCCCACGGTGGGCATAGGGGGTGTCTTCCCGCCTCAATTAACATATCCAAGAAAGACTCCTGATGACACTCTCACAGGCCAATATAATCTGGATGGTTCCTCACTGAGACTCTCTTCCCAGATAATTTTAAAGTGTACCAATTTCATAATCAAAAGAAACTATCACAACAACACATATGTCTCCACCTTCCCTTTTTATAAGCAGCCAAAATACCTAGTGACCAAAGTGATCCTTGATCTCAGGGAAGGACAGTACTTTGGTTCTACTTCTCTAGACTATAATAAATATGTTTCCAGAAACAATTGCTGGCCTTCCATAGTGAAAGAAGTCAGCCTGGACAACCTGGTTACTGACTATTGGAGTCATTCGTGTTTGCTTCAGTCTCTAGCCTTAATCAAATTTCTCTTCAAGAAGCATGAACAGTTGATTCCAGTGGTGTGCATGAAGATCCTCAGTGAGAAGAAGGAAACTGACTGAAGACAGGCCACAATATGGCTAAGACCATTGTTGCTTCTAAAGCCAAAAACCTCTGCTGCACAAAAAGTTTCCCACAGTCAACTCGCAAGAACACAGACAACCTTGGGCACTCACGCCGGCATAACAGGACCCACATAGTTTATAGATACAAGAGAAATAAGTCATCAAATGCCTTTCAGAACCATCTGAAGTTAATGGCCTTGGTCCAGATCTCATCATCACTTGGAGATCACCAACATCCATGGAACAATTCAGCTTTCTTTTCCTCTCTTTCTTTTCCTTCCTACTCAGATTCTTCTCCTATAACAGAAAGTAAGTAACTGTAAATTGTAAATTTTATGAAGCTCTTGTCAGAATACCAGAAGTTTAGAAGACTAATAAAATCAAGTGCTGGGGTGGATGCTGGGAAGTATAGCATCACTGTTTACTTAGAGAATGTGTAACTCAATGATGCCTCTTTGAAAAACAATTTGGCAGCAACTATCAAAATGTTAAGTACATTTTGATGTTAAGCCTTTTGACTGAGCAGTTCCTCTCCCAAGAATTATGATTTCAGAGAATTTGCCTATGCGCAGAGAAGGATGTATGAAGTTATTCGTGCCTATTTACCATAGACAATAACACAAAACTGGAGACATATTCTCTTACTGGATAGGAATTGAAAGGAATTGTATTATAACCATCTTATGGAATATGATAAAGCCAGTGAACACAGAATTAAGTCTAAATGATCAGAGCTGTCAAGATGGTTCAGTGGGTAGATATACATCTTACAATGACTCACAAAGATGAGGACTCCAATCCCCAACACCATAAAAAGACAGAGATGGCGATGGTTATGCCTGTAATTTCAGTGGTTAGAAGGCATATAAGGATGTGGGGAGACAGTAGGATCTCTGGGGCCTGCTGGTTTTCAGTCTAGCTACTGGTTCAGTGAAAGACCTTGTCTCAAAGAACTAAAGTTAATAAATATTGATATGGAAGGACATACATACAAACACACACACTCACATAGACACATACATACACACATACAAAACAAACATATTTTAGGTAAACCTAAATGACTTCCAGGGTGTGTTACATGTACTTATCATTGTTCTTTTATTTAATGGGAGACTCATACATTACATACGTATAATTAAGCTAGAAGGATGTTCTATACTATTGATGGTTAATGTTGATAAAGAGAGAAGCAGGGATGCTAGGGGGTGAAAGGAGCATCTCTGAGGTACTTAGACTAGTCATTCCCAGAGAACAGAAGTGGTGACTGGGGGTGGGTAGTGGGGAGCTCATGTTTAGTGAGTAGAGAGTCTCCATGTGGGATGCTCAAAAGTTCAGAGAGATGAATGGCGGGGATGACTTCTGACCTTCATGAATGTATTTAATGACACAGCAATGTCCTCTTAAAATTGTTGAAATGAGTTACGTTAAACATTCAAATATTGTGGCAGGAGAGGTGGGTCCATAGTTAAAAGCACTTGCTGCTCCTCTAGAGGACCTGAGTGGTTCCTACGACCCACACCTGTCAACTCCCAGCTGCCTATACCTCCAGTTCCAGGGGATCCAATGTCCTCTTCTGGCCTCTGCAGGCATCTGCACTCAGATGTACATACCCTAGCACAAATACATGTATGTATACATAATTAAAGATAAAATGAATCTTTAGGGAAAAAAGCATCTACATATGATATACTATGTGAAGACACCAAGAAGAAATATATATATATATATATATATATATATATATATATATATATATATATATATGAAAAACCCTACTGCTTTGTAAGCCATTTTTAAACACATATTAAAAATTAAAGCCATAAAATGATATATAAAAAATGATTGAAATGGTAAATTTATGTTAAGTATATTATGCCAGAAAAATAAATACAGTGGTTAATAAAAAATAACCTCATTGGGACTGATATCCACTGTAAGGACAATAGAGAACTCTTTTCTTATAACTAACAGCACTTAATTCTAGGCAGCCACCAAGAGAACAGCATAACCCAAGTACTGGACCCCTTAGGCAGGGTATTATTTTCAGCTTGGGACGACCAGTCCAAGCTGCCAACCTCAAGACTCTTTGAAATGGTCCACTTTATTGTCACAACCTCCTTAGCTTTCTACGTCAGATGGTGTGAACTGAGAAAGAAACTCATAACTGTCATGTTTGGATGAAGGAGAAGAGAAAAGAAGCCATGATTTTGTCCAGTTCTTAAGTGTCCCTACTTGGAGCCAACAGCAATGAAAATGCGCCAACATTTTTTATAGCATGCAGCCCCATTGTTGAGTGGTGCTCGCTTTTCTAGGTTAGCTGGCTTCTTGGAGACAAACACCCTGAGGACAATCGTGTCATCTCTGCAAATAAGAATAGAATTAAACTACCTGGTGCCCAAACACGTCACATTTGACATCTGCACACCATTACTTGAAGCTGCCACAAAGGCAGCGGGACAATGGTGATCGCATCCAGCTAGAGCACTCTGCAGAAGAAACCAAATAAACACAAACAGGTCTCTGTCTTAGATCCATTCACTGCTCCTCTGCAGACATCTGTGGGAATGAAAGAGAGATGTTTATGCTGAGACAGGAAGTCCAGGTCAGAGGTGAAGAGAGAAAGGATCCAGTCCTTACGGAGAACCGAGGACAGGAAAGCAAACATTATTAGGAGAAAGTCCATCACTGCCACAGGTAACCAAATATTGTCAGCCTTTGATTTTTACAGGCTGGTGATTTATGGGCGATGACAAAACAGAGGGGCCATTCCAGGAGCGAATGTCCATTTAGATGAGGGGATAAACTTTTGTACTTACCCCCAGAACTCCTAATATCTTAAATGAATAGCAACAAGAGGTTTTCTTGTTTGTTGGAAATAAGTACATCATTTTCCACTGCCTCTTATGTCATCTGAGTGACCTTGCACTTTAAAACTGCAAGGCAGGAATGTATTCAGTTGCCAGGAAATTGTGAATGCCTAACTTAGCGAATCCAAGATACCCAGAGTACCACTTGAGAAGAATGCAGAACTAAGTGCGGAGGAAGGTGCAAACAATAGCATCTGGCACAGCCCGAACTTGCCTAAAAGTCTGATCCTGCTTTCCTAACCCTGCAGAACAGAGGGAAAACTACACTTTCCATTGAAAAATGTAGCTTGCCTTTGACTCCAGAAGACTGTGGCTTAAAGAGAGTACTTAGGGGTGAGGTCAGGACTTGGTATGCTCCACCCTGCAGATTTTTCTCAGGGCCTTAGACTAGTTCACTTCATGGGGACCTTACCTCTCACCTTAGAGAATCTGGGATGACATTTCCCATCTTAGAGAATTAGTACCTTATGTCAACAGAAGAAAGTCAACATGGCCATCTATCTTGTCTCTGACAAAGTTGCAAAATAGTGGTCACTTTTTAGTTGGTTGGTTGGTTAGTTCTTTAGTTAATACAAATTCTTCTCTAAGGAAAAAGTCCTGGAGTCCTTGACTAAAGTGACATTTGCAAGCACTAAATTCCTGCTCCCATATCCTGGTCAACATTTTTATTCTTTTTAGCCGGAGAGTTTCTTTGAAGCACAAACTTGAAAAAGCAATACCTCCTTTACTCCCGGCCAATACCTCTCTAAGCTGTTAATGATCAATTACCCTAGGTTTGCAAGAAAGCAGAGGGCCTGCAGCAGACTTTGAAAAGAAAGGTTAAAGAGGAGAGGGAGAAGGAGAAAAGGTGGGGAAGGCAGTAGGGATAGGCAAGGAGAGTAGAGGATAAAAAAAGGCAGAAGGAAAAGAAACAGCTTAGTCTTGGTCCAGATTGTGTCCTAGTGCAATATGGTGTGAGAGCACACACCTAACACACACGTGGGCACATTGACACACACACACACAGAGAGACAGACAGACACACAGAGAGAAACACACAGAGACACACACACACACAAACACACGCACAAACACACACAGGCACACAGGCACACACACACACACACACACAGAAACACACACACACACACACACACTACCCATAAGTGCATGCCCCAACACACACAGACCCCATACTCATTAAGCAACGCAGGCAAACAACCTAATAGCTCAGCATGTCATCTGATGTCTTCCAGCTAACGACTTAAACCAATCCTACATTTTCTTTCTCTTACAATGTAATCACTTGCTCACCATCTTCTCCCTACACAGCATAGAGACAATGTCTGGTTAAAGAGCTTCATTCTTTTTACAAGCAGCCCAATAAAGATAAGTAGAATTTTTTTTTTTAATCTCTGCGAACTGAAACCTCAGACTGCAAAGATTCCTCACATATGATGCTTTCTAATTGTGACCAGGAGCCAGATGGAATAACCTAATAAAAGTTACAGGGAGAGGCAGGCAGAGCCATAATGCATATGGTCAAGTGGTCTGTTCTGATATGGAAATTTCTCCTGCAGAATTCAATAATTCTATAGGCATTTTCCAGACTTTAATCTCCTCTGGTTGACTTTTCAACTGCAAGTAACTCCTTAGCACTTCAGATCTGCCTTATGAGCCATCCAGCCACCTAAGTTTTTCAAGTCTTTCACCAGAATGTTAGGAGGAAGAAGCCAAGCCCTCCTCTGAATACTAACATGGAATAGAACTTGATGGCTCCTTTACTATCTGTATAGTATCATCCACACAGGAACTTCCTTTTGAAGCTGAGTCCTCCCGGAGGCTACCATCTCAATGGCTATCTTGCATAGCACTTAGGAGCACTATGTCTCCTTCCTAAGTACTTGGTGCTGAGAAGTATGAATGAAGCAGCCTTAAAAAGAATAGTCAGAGGAAAGGCCATGTGGACTGTTTTGCCATCTCCTTTGTTAAGCAAAAACTGTGACTGCCTTCCATTTTCACTACAGTCTCCCAAGGCACCATCCCACAAACGACCTTGAGTCTCCTCGGGACTCTGGCGTGAGAGGTCACTGTCCCCATTTTACACAAAACAGAATATTTGTAACCAGAGAGGTCAAGAAATTTGCTCTACTGTTATTAGGCACTAGGGTCCACAAACCTGCAGCCTCGGTTTCCCAAATCCATAGAAATTAGGAACTAGGAGCTGGTGATGGAAAAGAGATTTACAGTTTGGACAAGAGTGGGGAGCTAATTTCCTCCCATCCTGCCTGTGGCCAGTGTCCAACCTCTAGAAAGCCAGAGACAAAGGCTAGGACATATGCAAATTAAGCTGTTAGACAGGTTGGGGGGGGGGGACAAAGGGAACCTAGGCCCCAGGCTGTGTCCACTGACTTCATTCCCTGATACAGAAACAGCTTTGTATTCAAGTCTGAGCTGAGAGAAATGAGGTCTTAAAAATACCCCACTTTTTGGAAGAGAAAAGAAACCGGAAGTTTGGTGAGATGTAAGATCTCTGCCCATTCCAGACTCTGCAGAAATTCTTTGTCCCTAAATCTACTCCTTGGCTGGGTGGACAGTGGAAGTTTATTGTGTCTTTGAAAGTCAGACTCCGCTGACTCTGTATGTGAGGGAAAAAAGATGCTAGAGGACAGAAAAGTAGAGACTGACACCAGGGTCTCTCTTTAGGGTGCCGTTGCTCCCACCAGGCATTACATACCCAAACACATAGTGGGGCTGCTTTATAGTCTTCTTTTCGCTACTTTGAAAAGCTTCTAGAAAACCTGCCTTTTGCTAGTCTTTTGTAAAATGAGAATTCCTAAGCGTTTCTTGGATTTCACAATCTTGACATATCCATACATCGGATCAGGACAAAATTGTGATCAAGGCTAAACTATTTGTCACTCCATCCATTTCCTCCTTCAGTTCCTCCTTCTCTTCTGTCTGTCCTTTTCCTGATGACATTTTCAAGGCTAGGGCATGTCTGCCAGGGCTCACCAAAGTAGCTGGCTGTGCCCTCCTCCCCTGGAACCAGCCTTCATATGGGTAAGAGGCATGGTAAAATCAGCTCTAGAGGTTGCATGCTTGGTGACACTTAAGCAGATGGAGAAACCTGCCAAGATCCAAATCACAGCAGAGAGAGAAATGGTGAGTCACATAAATCCCTGATACCATCATTGAGGAAGTAACGTTCTGTGTGAGCAACATAATGGACTCAGAAAATCATCCAGTGACGCTTCTCACAGTGCAGAGGGTGGATCACAAGAGACTCATCTTTAAGGATTCCCTAGGCATAAGCAGTTGTTTACTTAGAATGGTCTCTCTCCTGGTGATAGGGGTCCAGTTTCCACAAAGACCCCCCACCCAGTCCTTGTTTCCCCCAGAATGGATTCAGAATCTCAGTGTGAACCACCCACTGATCACTCCCTTCCCAGTTCTATATACTGCCCTGTCTTTGATATTATGAATTACATACATCTGAAGCCACTGAGACAGATGAACACAGTGGAGAGTGATCCCCAGAAAGACAGATGCAAAGTCTAGCAAAATCAACATATGAAACATTAGCAAAGGAGAAGGTTGGAACCACCTTCCCACACTCCACCTTACCCCACCCCTAGGATGACTAAATCTGGCTGGTGACACTGGTTCAGGTAGGGTTCCACAGTGGTAGCCTGTGGTTCTTTATAATACTAAGGTGAACACCCACAGAAAGTTAAAATGCTAATGAGACATAGGACTCATGACATAGGGACAACTGCATGTAACAGATCATGTGTGGACACGCCCAACCAATGAGACATGAAAGCCTAAATCCTGATTGGACTACTATCTCCTACTTCAGCTCACTTCTGGTCTTGGAAGTATATCTTTTCCTAATAAAATGACTCCAGTAACCATGCTTCTGCTCAATTCATCATTAAGCAACACCAGAACCTGAAGCCCTTCTAAAGGTACCTCCTGAACACCAATAGCAATGGGCATCCTGAGGCCAGACCCGTGGGTACAAACCTGGGATGTCCTAGACTCTGCTTTGGTCCAGATCCTTCAAAAGAAAGTTATTTAAGTAATTAAAATCCTCCCACCATACCCCATACTTACAACTAAGCTCTCAATAAATTCAGGGACCATTTTGGGTTACCCTTTGAGAGCCTATAACTTTGTAAGCATTACATGTCCATCCCTGACACCTACACAGTATGATGGTAGTGATGCTGAGCTCTTGGGGAACCCTGATTCTGTGCCACACACTATGGTAATTCTGTTATCACCGTTATCTTATTTATAGCTCATTAACCCCAAGAGGCATACACTCCGATTACTCCCATTGCTGGTGAGAGAAGTAAAGCCAAGTGTGATTTAGAAATTTTTCCATGGCTAAACAACTGTCAGGGCGGGATTCATCTCCTATCCGTCTGATGATTAAAGTCCTGAACTCTTCCCTGGGGTGACATCATTAAAGAAGACTCGCCAATGAGAATTTCTGTTGGGGAGGGGGCAATCTAGATACTGTTTAACCCAACTTGCTCTGTATACTTTCTGGAAATGTACTTTTCTGGAACTTTCTTGGGTATAACAGGAATTAAAACATTCATCCACAAAGGGGAGAAATGGAGATAAAGTCTGGAAGAAACATTTGGCAAACAGTGCTGATGTGGGTTGGGTCAAGGAGGGAATAGTGACTAGACTCTTTCTCCCCACTTTTGGGTGGAATTAAATCTGTCCTATCCGGCTTAGCTACTTCCCAGACTCCTATAGCTTTTGCATCCAATTCCTTTGGTGTGTGTGAGTGCGTTTTCACATGCAAAAGGTGATACATATGTGTACCTATGCATTTGGAGACCAAAGGTCCCTCAGGAATCTGTCTTTGGAATGACCAGCACGTTATTTTTTGACAGGGTCTTTCACAGGACTGTAATTGAACAGGCCAAGTAAGTGAGGTTAGCAAGTCAATGAGCTTCAGGCAGGGCCTGGCCTCCGTTTCTTAGAGCTGGGATTGCAAGCTTATTTTACCATGCTGGCTTTTCTTAAGTGGGTTGCATCTCGAGTGGCACCTAGAGAGCAAATGTCTATCTTCGTGACTGTAAAGAGAGTACCTTAGCTACTGAGCCACTCCCCTTAGCCCTTCAACCACTTCTTAATCCAACACTTTCCACTACTGTTGGCATTCCGTTACATTCTTTGTCCCTTCTAACTATAATAATGGTTTAGAAGAGGACACTGAACTATACCAGGAGGAAGAAAAATTAGTCCGCAAAGTCAAGGTGCCTTGTGATGAATCTCAACAAATGTACAAAGCCCCTGCTTATGAAACAGCAAAGTATTGGGGAATGATAGAGAGTCTACTGGTGTGGGGACAGCTCTGGACTCCATCCCGGTAGTTACAGTTTGAATCTGAAATGTTCACCACAAGGTTCATGTTTTGACCTCTTAGTTTCTAGCTCTTGAAGTGTTGGAGACTTTAGCCGGTGTGAGACTGGCAGAATTAGGTCAGTGGGGTTTTGACAGTTCTGTCTGCCCATGGGTCTCCCACTGATTCTCAGATTTCTGCTTGACTGTGATGGAGAACTCTCAGCACACGCTTCAGCTACTCCAACCACCACCACATCTTCTGAAACCACAATGGACAAGAACTTTGAAAGTGTGAGCCAAGATAAACCTTCCTTCCTCAGAGCTGTCTCTCTCTGGTATTTTGCCACACCGTTGTGAGAAAACTAATACATCCACTGCCTGAGTAGGTCACTTCCAACTCATACGACACAATAATACTTCATATTCTATTTTATTGTGTTGTATATCACATTTCATTCTCTGGTGTGCTAAAGCCCCAAACATCACTAATCACACTCGTCCATGAGAAGGACTGATCTGATAACTTGTCCAGGAACACCGTAACACCAGACTACATTATTTAGATATCCAAAAAAGACCCTTTTCTCTTGATATCCCACTTGAAGCCCAGTGAATCCCATAACTGCCCATCTTCTGCTTTAAGCAGGGCCACACCCAAAGACAATGGTATTGTCTCATATGAGAAAGGTTTCCAAGCAACAAGGGTGAACAATCTTTTCCAGTAGAGTGGAAAATCCAGTTGCGCTAGAGCTGGGGTTAACAGGATCTCACAAATGTTGATTTCTGTCAGACTTCTCAAGGCAAAGAGACACATAAAGACAAATAACAAAGTTTCGGGCTGGTCTGTTGTCTTTTCAGTCTTTCATGGTGGTGAGCAACCTCCATTGCTCAGGACAATCTTCTCACCTATTAAGTGTATCCCCAGCCCTGGGGGCAAACTCAGTCTGTTAACAAAGAAGCATTGTGATCAAGGTTCTCCAGCAGAAGGCTCTCTATGGCTGCCTGCTTGGGAAAGAAAGTTTTTCTTTCCCTAGCTGGTCATTAAATACTTAAGTTTAAACCTGGGATATTTCAATGACATCACCATATGGACCAACCGTAAGCCTTTGTGAAAACTGAAATTACTGCTTAAAAATGTTCTGTTCATTTTCAATTTTCTTGCATTTTTCAGGTTTAAAAACAACAACAAAAAAAAAAAAAAAACAAAAACAAAAACAAAAACAAAAAAAAAAAAACTTGGTAACCTTCTCTTGGAGTAGCTGTCTTGATTCAGTTAAACCAAGGGAACTTTTATTTTTTTTTAAGGAACTTAGGAACAATGATATTCTTTGAACTCAGTTGAAGGTAGCTATTTAGAATTTGCTAAATTGGGTGGACTAAACATTTCAGTTCTGTTCAGCACACTTATCTGATAAGTCTTTGATGCGTATCTCTATTGGTTTGTGGTAAGGGAAAAAATTAAAGGCAGGTGGGGAGAGCAAGCCAGGAGCCTATGAGGCAAAGCTAGAGCATGTTAGGACATTGCTATTATTGGCGGCTACCAGAGCTCCGAATCAGGTCCCTGCATCAGAGGTTGGATGTGTTTGGTTACATAGGGTGGGGGCCTCCTAGTGGATTCATGTTGGGGGAGCACTGAGCTGAAGGAAAGGATTGGAGCCCCAGAGAGCTGAGAAAGTATACTCTGGTGGCCAGAGGGATAAGCCCCACAGGGATGAGCTTGTCTGTGCCTTGTCACAACTTGTAACCTCAAGTGAGCACCACTCTTCCTGGAGTTTAGTAACTCTCCTTCTAGTTGGGAGATGTTTGTGAAGTTGAATTCTAAGAGTGAAAAAAAGCTTTTCAAAGATCCAAATATGATTAAAAAAAAAAAAAAACAGATTTTAATTGTAGGATTTCTTTTTCTTTCTTTCTTTCTTTCTTTCTTTCTTTCTTTCTTTCTTTCTTTAATCTGTGTATAAGGCAAAAGGTGAGGTCTGGACACGGGAATGGGTATGCCCACATCAATTCAGCTGAAGTGTCAGATCCCTTAGAGCTAGAATGGCAGGAAGTTGTAAGCCATTCAGTATGGGTGCTAAGAACTGAACTCATGTCCTCTGTAAGAACAGTACACACACACACACACACACACACACACACACACACACACACACATACACACACATACACACACACACACACACACACACACACACACACACACACACACATACACACACCCTTGCCCACTGAGCCATCTCTCCAAGATCTCCAGCCTAGGACATTTTATTTTTAAGACAATTGTTTGTTCTACATTTATATTTGTTGCCTTTCCTCCTTCTTTTCTAGATGTAGAGAAAGTTCTAGAAGAAGGAAAAAAATGCAGGGCAAGAAACAAATAGGCGAAGTTAGGCTGCAGTGGTCTCCCTCCTCTGGCCTGATGCCAAGAGGTCTAGGCCGCTAGCCTGGTTGCCTTGGATTTTCTTCTTCTGTAGAGGAAAACCTTGCTTATTTTACTCTTTAAGTTTAACCCATATTTCCTGGTCAACAGGTACTACTGAAACCCAACATTGTTAAGTACTCAAAAGGACTCAGTTCAGGCCCAGAGGCTCAGACACAGCCCTCAAGAGGAAGGCCCATCGCCTCTGAAAGCCAGCCTTCAGACCCTTGCATGCAGGAAAAAAGAAGGTTTGTTTCATACACTTCACGCCTGCATTATTTACGAACAAACTTTAGCGGGCATTAGAAAAATAAATAAGTAACCCCAAGCCAAGTTCTGGCATAGAAAACTAGCCTTCTAGAAGCAATAGTCCCTGTGCATCAATCATCTCCACAAAACCATTTCCATGAGCCAACAGCCAACACCTCCAGACCCTGGGGGCTGCCCAAGAGAAGTTGCATTGAGAATGACCCAGGCAGGACCCATGCCAGCAGATGTAACGTTCAACTCTGTGGTCCACAACCTTACCAGGAACCCAGAAACTTGACCATGAGTGACCTCTGCAGTGTGGTAAGAAGGATTGCTCTTCTCTCTCAGTGAGACTCCAAGTTTGAGCCCCACTCCACAGGACACCACCTTGACACTGCCACACAGGGAATCAGGGAATCATGGGAGTTATCATGGGAAAACTTCTCTCCTTGGCCAAGCATTTAAAATAAATGAGTTCTCCAGAGCAGCTTCGCCAATTGGCAGCCACACAAACGGTGCACAGGGCTCACATCATAGATGCTTGCTATTTTACTTCTTCAAGCTCTGTGAATGCATCTCCTCCATTATATGAGCTCATTTTCATTCAAGGCTTAGCACAGCCCAGAGATTTTCGTGGGAAGCGGCAGGGCTAACCTGTTGCATCCACTGCCATTTTAATGGTGAGAAAGTTGACATTGGAGGTTAGCAACCTGTTCAATTCCACAGAGTGGGAAAATCTAGATCCTAAGACAGGTTTTAATAAGTTACTTCAACCTGTGCCCTTAGGTGTCTAAAGGCAGTCCAAGTCATTGATGGCATCCAGACTGCCCAGGACATTTATTCATTGGAAGCCTGAGTGACCACTGAGAGGAGGAGTGGAGAGGTTGTCTGTGCTGGCCCTGCCAAGAGCCTACATCACCCATCTTCCCTCATGGAAGCCTTGGAATTCTAGATGGCTCAGTACTCAGGCCAGTCTGGCAGGCTTGCTTCAATTCTGGTTCCTGGCTGCTACCTGTAAACCAACCTTGTTGCAGAAACTGGAGCAGCCCCAGGATCTCCACTCTTATCAAGCTCCCCAGGTGCTAGTTACATGCCACTTTCTGAAAATCAGATATTGGATCAAAACTTCCCTCCAAAGCCTGAGAACCTGATTCCAGATCCCCAGCACCCAGGCACAAGACAGGCACAAGACAGGCACAAGACAGGCACAAGACAGGCACAAGACAGGCACAAGACAGGCACAAGACAGGCACAAGACAGGCACAAGACAGGCACAAGACAGGCACAAGACAGGCACAAGACAGGCACAAGACAGGCAAGGTGGCATGGCCTGTAACCCCAGCTCTAGTTGAGAAGGAGATCAAACAGAATCCAGCAGCTCCTGAGAGGTTGTTAACAAGCTGGTCTGGCCAAAATAATGTGCTACAGATTCTTTTAGAGACCTGCCTTAAAATCTAAGGTGAGTACGAATAGAAAACATCTACATTAACCTCTGCCCTGCACATGTGCAAGCACATGCAGACACACACACACACACACACACACACACACACACATACACACGCACACACACACACACACACACACACACACACACACACACACACCACATTCACATATATACTCAACTGACGGAGAAAGCAAGATTTCCTAATACTGGGTTATTGTTCTTCTTTATCTATAGTTTTTCCTTTAAGATCATTTTCTGTTTTAGTGGTAGGGAGGTAATGAGGGGCAATTTTCAGTGCTAGTCCTATAAGACGTTGACACAGCAGTAACCAATGCTCCTGAACAGGACTTAAGATTTCTTTCATCATTAAACATTTTTAAGGGGGGAAAAAAGAAAAAGAAAAAGAAAAAAAAAAAAAAAAACCTCTTCCTCAATAAACACACAAACAGGGTAATCCAACTAACTACTAAGCTATTTGGTTTCTTTCAACTTCAGTGAGTTTGGCTTTGCTTTGGTTTGGTTTTTGGTAGTGTTTTGATGGGGTAGGTTTGGGGTTTTGGGGTTGTTTTTGTTTTGTTTCGCCTTGAAAGAACTGGTGATTTAGTCTGTAAGGCCCATATTCCTTACGATGTTCTCAGCCTGGGCTTCTTTCTGGACACTCTGAGGCTGGTGCTCCCACGGGAATGATGCCGGGGTTGGTTCCAGGGAGTTGACTATAAGCTGTCCCAGCCTATGGAAGACAGGGTGCATCCCTGCTGGTATGTGTTAAGGTACAATCAAGCTCCTGAGGAAGACCTGTGCTTTAGTGGTGCCATTATGGACAAACTTAAAATTTCAGCCCTGGATTACCTGGTGGAGAGTCCAGTGGCTGTATAGGAGAGACAAGAGGGCCTATGGAGGTGAGAACTTGCTTTCGATTTTGGAAGGGCCCACTAGTGTTTCCTGGAGGTCATTTATTTATATACCCCTTCAAAATGTAATTTCCTTTCTGCCTCCCTTTCCCATCTGTGCTATTATTAACCTCTCTCTTTAAGCAAGCTCGGAGTCTAGCCAAATTCACCGAAGAAGCAAACTCGGAGTCAGCCTTGTGAATGAAAAGCAACACCAACTGTTGGAAATAGAAGGTCTCCACTGAAACCCCTGGAAATTAGGAACCAGGCAAACTTAATAATCAGGACACCCCATGGCTACATTTTAGCCACAGAATCAGTGCCTATCAGAGTTTCTTCTTCCCTCCTTGACAAGAGGTATATCAGCAACTGTTTGAGGACTATTGAATCTACCCACTGATCAACAGAGATACACCCACAATTACCAGAGAATTAAAGGATACTTGGAAATGATGCCATTTAAAATATAACCCACCACACTGTATCTTTCAGGCCCACCAGTGGGGCCCATCCTTCAGTTACTAATGTCTACACAGGTGAAGGCTGTGTCATACTCCCCTGCCACCTCCTGGCTGTTGTGATCTCTCCCCACTGACCTCCTAAGTCTTTACTGGGCAGATGCTAGGTCCTGTCACTGAGGAACTGGCAGCGGTCACCCTTTCTGAGCTGATGGTAAGCTTTATTTCCTCATGCTTCAAAATGATGAAATGCACACAGGCAGCATGGTCAAACATCTCTCCTGATGCTTATAAACTGTGAAGTGCAGCATGGAAGATGTAGTTCCATCTGACCTCAGCCTGCCTTTCACAGACTCGAAGCCCTGAAGGCTACAGTTGAGACGGTTTTCAATCCTTTCAGCCTCTAAAGCCAATATTCTAGAACTAACCAACCGGCGGTGCCAGAGATGGGCAATTGTCCATCTGGTAACCTGGGGAGCTTTAGGAACACCAAAGGCTACTGCACGTGTACATACTTACACGTGTTAGTTACTGTCTCATTACTGTGACCAGAAAAACGTGCAAGAAACAGCCTAGAGGAGCAAAGCTTTGTTTTGCTTCCCAGGCCCAGGAGGTGGCAGACCAGCATGACAGAGAAGGCGTGTTGCCATTCATGGCAGAGGAAGCCTGAGAGAGAGGTTGTGCACAGGATGGCCAACTAGGATATCTAGAAGGAAAGACAGCCATAACAAAAGGCTGTAAACTTACAGAGCCCCCCAGCCCCCATCCAATAGCCTAGTTCTTCAGCCAGTGTCTCCAGAAGCCCCAAGTTGTGAGTCACACAGCCAATTTCCAGAGCTCAGTAGTAGCCGAACTAAAACAAAGATCATTGTATTCAAAATCTCTGTCCCTTACCCCAGGATAGTGTCCATCCAGCTTCCTGGCCTTTCCTCACTACAATTTTTGAAAATGTTTTCTGCCTACCATGTACTTTATCAATGGCTCCTCTGCCCCTGGATGCCCTCACACCTACAAGCTTTTACCATGTAGATGTCACTGGCCCTGCCTGAAATAACAATAGAAAGTCTTTTGGCTTAACTCAGTTCCACAGTTGACTTTA
Organism: Micromys minutus; assembly: GCF_963924665.1. Classification (NCBI taxonomy): domain Eukaryota; kingdom Metazoa; phylum Chordata; class Mammalia; order Rodentia; family Muridae; genus Micromys; species Micromys minutus. The sequence continues at coordinate 26,068,025 of NC_137954.1, read as the reverse complement.
ATGTCGGCCTCTCTTCCTGTGTAAGCTTACTTAGCCACACTCCAGCACACTCCACTTCGGCCTTCTCTTGACCCCTATGTGCCCACAGGTTAGCACCGAGTTATCCTTTAACAGCACAGGAGAGACTCTCCCAGAGGGCAGAGACCGTGGCTTATGCTCTCATATCTTCCCAGTGCACTTAGAGTAAACACTCAGCCAAAGCTCTTTCACCCAGACAGAAAGCCTCAAGACTTATTCAAGTGCACCTCCTTCAAAAATCACCTTTGGGCCTCTTTTGAGCAATGTGTTGCGGGCGGGAAAAGAAAGAATTGCTCTCTACATTTCCCTCTCCTGTTTCTGAAAGAACGGCCTTGAGGTTTATGTCCCTTGCAATCAAGTGGCAACAAACTCGATGCCCAGAATACATAACTTTTCACGAGATCAGCGTGACATATGCAAAGATATGATATGTGTCTCCTATGTGCTGTCTTTTTGCAAATGTCAATGGCTTTTCAGAATAATAGAAAATCCTGGGTGATAGCACACCTGCACGTATCCTGCTAGCAGCCTCTTGGAGGTAGAAATAAGCCAAAAATCCCCCTATTGCCCCAGGGAATATAGTGGTGTGTGTGTGTGTGTGTGTGTGTGTGTGTGTGTGTGTGTGTGTGTGTGTGTGGACACAAACAGAGCAGCTCCTTTACTAGTTCTGTAGCACTTAGATCCATTGGTGTGTTCAGGCATCTCCATTGTGAAAAGAGACTTCAAAGATCTCCTTCCCATGCCTGTATAATTTCCATTCAACAAACTGCCATTTAAGCTGCTATAGTAATGTCTCAGAACTTCTGGAGACTTGGAAGAGCCAAGAAGAAAAGCATAGTGTGCTTAATTAGAGCCATGAATGGAAGGCAAATGGAAGGCTCCTTACCTGGCAGGCACACCTCACACATCTTCACTGGCTATGAAGAATTCCATTCTGAAGGGCACTGAAGCTATTGCTATCTGGAGCAGCCAGCCAGTGAGAAATTATGCTCCGGGTTTCAGCCCAGCCAGCTTTCATTACTGTTGAAAAATATCACCTCGTAATTCAACCCAGCTCAAGCCTTACCTCCTCCCTGACTTGTTGGACATCCTGATCCTCAGCAATTACTCCCACTGCCGAATTCCTCTAGGATAGATGTGATAACATATGAAATCACCCAGGACTGAGGCCAGGATATTAACAACTACTCAAAACCTATCTATCTCCCAGCCATCCACTAACACTTATTATTGGCAAAGGTCCTTGAGCTCCCAGCAAACTCAACCTGCATTGTTGTCTTTTACGTATCTATTTTCCATTTCCCCAACCCATCTGAGAGCTGGAGGAGGAAGAGATCCTATGGTGTACCCTTTCCCACTTCCCAGCAGAACGAGTTCCACTGTAGGAAGGTTCCCGAACAACATTTGTTTGTAGAGATACTACCCAACTCCCCCAACCCTGACTTGAAGAATATTTCGGAATGTGTCAGGGGGCACAGAAGATATTCTCTGAGTTAAAGCTTGCTATACCAGTGAGACACTTCCAGTCAAGCTTTCCAAATAGAAGGGAGAATTGATTTTCAGAGGAAGGCCGTGCTTAGCAAATGATAACATAGACTCTAGCAACAAGTCTGGCCTGTTGCTCTGACCCTCCTCCAGTCTCTGCAGAGTTTCCATATGAACACACAGCTGGTTCTCCAGGGAGGGGGGGTGAGAAGCACTACAGTAGAAAGAATTAAGCATAAAGACATGAGTTTGCAAACTACTCCAGCCTCCTTCTAGTTAGGCATGTTATGGAATAACTCTGGGCCTCAGTTTCTCTATGTGGCCCTTGTGGAATAATACAATCTATATCTGCTCACATTTTAAGAGGGACAGTGCTCACATTTTAAAATGGCCATTAAAATCATCACAGTGTTTTCCTCAGGAACTCCCAGGACAGCGGTCATCAGTCTGTGGGTCGTGACCTCTTTGGCAAATGTCTATCTTCAAAAATATTTACATTACAATTTATAGCTGTAGCTAAATTGCAATTAGGAAGTAGCAATGAAAATAATTATATGGTTGTGTGTGGGGGTTGTCACCACAACATGAGGAACTGTATGAAAGGGTCACAGCATTAGAAAGGTTGAGAACCAACCGCTGGTCTAGGAGATCCTGGGGCATTCTGTATGTCAAAATAAAAGAAAGAAAGAAAGAAAGAAAGAAAGAAAGAAAGAAAGAAAGAAAGAAAGAAAGAAAGAAAGAAAGAAAGAAAGGAAAAGGAAAGGAAAGGAAAGGAAAGGAAAGGAAAGGAAAGGAAAGGAAAGGAAAGGAAAAAGAAAAAATCTGTCCCTGGTCAAAAAGCATAGATAACTATAGTTCTCACGCTCTTACCCAAGAAGCTCCCTATTGCAGAGACAGAGGCCAATACAGAAGTCCACAGCTGCTCGAAAGAGAACAAGTACCTTCCTTAACTGCACAAAGAGAGTAAGTCCTATCTTTGCTTTGCACGACAAAGGCCGTGACCATCAAATATCTTATTTTGTCTTTTGAGCTATTTAACAAAGTGACATCTTCGAAGATGAGGGTATTTATGAGTCTCAGGCTTCATCAGTAAAATGGGCACAAACACAATACTGTACAACTTTTAAGCCACAAACGTACAAACCTCCCATACCATTTCTCTCCATTCTTTCTTCACTGCTCTGACTGGGTGTTGGGTGTGTTCTAAAAGAGAGGTCTTCTATCTCTCTGAGTTCTTCAATATCTGAATTCGATGGAGGTCCCACCTATTCACCCACTCCATCCTTGAAACCATAGTCCAAGGGCCAAACTGAACTGTTTAGAAAAAGAAATACATATGCGTGTGTTAAATCACCAAAATACGGGTGTTCATTATGCCAGATTTCTGTTAATCCTAATACTTATTAAACACCGAAGTCATGGTAGCTCAGTAATGGTTAACTCCTTTCCTCTTATGGGCCTGCCATGCACCTGAAAATGCACTATTCTTCCTTCAGATTTAAAGTTTTCTAGGAATATTTAAACAATAGGTTGGTACTAGCCCCTGAAAGCTTATCTATCATCAGTTTTGAGAAGCTTCAAATCTGTGATCTGACATACAGTTTGGTCTGCTTGATAGAACACCTACGATTACCTGCAGAAGACCTTCACAGTGACTGCGCCCATTTCCTTATAGAAGTGGGTCTGGGGGAAGGTCAGCAGACCCTTACCTAAGATTCAAGCTAGCATTTCCTTCTGTACCCCAGATACATGTGGCCTTGGGAGCTACTAGAGTCCGTGGGAGGTGAAAGGTTGCCAGACTTAGCGACTACAGCAGTGTAAATGTTATAGCTTCTCAGCATATTGTGGTAGGGGTGGGGCTCATCAGGGATGAAGCTGCCCAAGTCAGACCCTTTCAAGGAAGGCCAATTAACTCTTAGTTGCCCTAGCCTAGACTTGGGTGGAATACTCCTTTGGTCTGATGGTTTCCTATCTGGAATGAACAGACATTTCTCTGTTTTTCCCAGGAAAAGTCACGTGGTAACTCGAACTAGAACTTGAAACCAAGAAAGTTGACAGTCTGAATATAAAGACATCCCCCTTCACTAAATGGATGGAAGACCCTTTCATATTTCCAACAACTGGCTAATTTGACCTATTACTCACCAGTCTATAATCATATATAAGGCATCTTGCTTTCTTTTCATGCTTTTTGTGACCAATTTGAGACTATTTCTTTCTAAGTATCTCTTAAGATGAAATATTTGTTTTAATAATCTGCAAAATAAAATGCCATAGAAGTCCCAGCCCTGTGAACAGAAATCTAAAAGTATTGTTTCTGCTCCATTAACTCTTTGTCAATGACCCAGCATAGATCTTCTAAATATCCATGTGGAAAGTGAATTCTGGGAGAAGCTGAGAGCATGGCGGGATGGCCGAAATGGGAGCATGAAAAGATTAAGAGTAACAGAGGCAGAGAAACAGAAACTGCAGAAAGTCAACCCTAATGGACAGAGACTGCTGTTACAAGGCAAAAAACTGTGGCCCTCTACCAAGGGCAAAGAGAGAAGCCAGAAGAAATAATGACCTTAGTCATTGCTATTCCTCAGGAAAATGACTTCAGATGCACTCTTGATGTTTGTGGGAGGCAGGGTCAGAGCTAAGAATTAATTTGGCAGATTCTCTGTCCAAATTACTGAGAACAAATTCTCTGTCCAAATTACTGTGTACTCTGGGCATCCTTGGGTTATTACATACAGCCTGTGATCATAATGTTCAGAGAAGTGAGTGGCCAGGCTGAAATTCTCTAGCCACCAAGTGGCTTAGCATGTGGGTACACCAGGAAGCCTAACAATTAGCAGCCTCACCCGTGACTCAGGGCCCAGTATTCACTTAATACTAAAAGGCATTAGAAAGGAAAATTCATTTTGAAACTCCATTCAAGGACACTAGCACAACGTCCCAAATTCTCTAGTGATGTCTTAAGTATCCTAAATAATTCTCCATTAATTGGACTATTGCAAGTAAGAGTCTTTTTTTTTTCTTCAGGGAATGCCAGGGAACAAACTTGAAGATCAAATTGGAACCCCCAGTTTAACCCAGCACCCTTACACCTGGTCACACATCTCCCTTCTGGACCCAGAGTCTACCATAGCAATTGCCAGCTGACTTTCATACAGCCAAGAGTGGGCTCCTACTCCATGTCTGATGCTGCACTTTGGAAAAAAGGGAATGATGAAGCAGAGACAGAAAATCTGCATGAGTGGGGGAGAAATATTTCCAGCAAAAGTGTCTATTAAATTAATATAGCACTCTCCCGAGAGCACCAGAACAACTCAATATTGAGCTGAGAAAGTGACAAGAAGAAACTCACTGATGATACGGTCTACCCCTGGGGCTGTCTCTGCTTTCTGTTCTTCTGCCTCTCAGCCTTCCTGCTGGACATTTTTTTTCAGACACTGTAACTCTGCACACGTGTGCAAATACCCATAAGTGCGCATACAGGAGTGTGTCTGTCTGCAGGAACTATGGTTTCAGAGTTCTTAGGTACTCCAGGATGCTATTTTGCTAGAAGGTACAGACCACGAGTTCCTGACAGTGTTTTGATGTCCGGGCTAATGCATACTGAGACTGTGATATATATTTTTTCAGGTGTTTGTGTCTGATCAGAAATACTGGCGCTGTACAAAATCACTGTGGTGGAGATCATTTTTTGTGACAAACTACAAAGCCCCGGGAAGGAGAGAGAAAGAACTTTAATTTGCAAAACTCACACCGTCTAGACCTCTTCAGTGATTTATAAAGCTTCATGTCATTCTGTTCGGACTTTCAGTACAGAAATTCTAGGTGGCTATTTCTTCCTGGGACTGAAAATATACGCGTAATTAATAAAATCTAATTCTTTGCTCTTTCTTTCCCTCAAAAAAAATAAATTACCTGACCTTCAAAACATGTCTTCGTCTAACTTCGTTAAGGGCTTGCCTTTGTGTTTTCTTTTGGTAGAAGCCCGCTGGTTCAGTTCAAGCTGTCACTCAAAGTCTCTGGGTTCAAAGGTCTCTATGTATTTATCTTGGTGCTAGTATTAACCGGTTAAATGGTTGGATAGCAGTCAAAGACTGCGAGCAGCAGACATTTGAGAAGTCAAACATTTGCTACTTGAGAAATGACAGAAGAGCTTTGGTGGAGTTTATTACCTGCTAATTATTGAATAAGCAGAAGAAGTTGTATATTTTCCCAGCCCTGGCAATAAGAAGTCACTGAAAGCCACACACCATTTACAAATAGTAGACAGAAATTGCTCTGCAGACCTATTACAAACAGAGGCTCCAAGGAGCTTTTTGATTTTTTTTTTTTAACAGCTGACATCTAGACATCTAGAGACCAGAAAATGACACAATCAGCCCTCCCCTACCCACAAACATGGGGAGAGAGAGAGAGAGAGAGAGAGAGAGAGAGAGAGAGAGAGAGAGAGAGAGAGAGAGAGTGAGAGAGAGAGAGAGAGAGAGAGAGAGAGAGAGAGAGAGAGAGAGAGACTAGACTTAGTAATGGTCACCTGCTGTGACTATAGGAGTTAAGTCAGGAGCTTTCTACATGCCCGATGCTAGAAATCACCCTTCAAAGTCACCAGCTGCACTCCTCCCCACCCCCCAGCAAAGGGTCACCTTCCCAACTTCCTCACATCTGTCAGTAACTGCCAGTCTCTGAAGCAAGAAATCAGTCATCATTGGCTACTCTCTGGCCTTCAACCCCCATGCGCAATCTGTGACCGGGCCCTGTCATCTCCACTCAGGAGCCTCTCAATTCACCTTCTCTTCCACAGAGGAGGGAGAGTTTTAGCATAAACAAGCAAAGAGCTGCTGGGCAGATACATTGCTCAGCATCAGCTCCCTAACCCAAACTTCCATCAGTCCCCAACACAATCTTGCTCCAGGGAGGCAAGTCATGGAGGCAAGCTGCACCCTGAAGGTGCACAGAAGGATGCTGCTTTACACCATAACAACATGACCTCGAACTTCAAAACAGCCCCATGAAAGAAGAACTTCTGGGTGTTCCGGCCCCCTAAGTTTATTATAGCAGCCCTGAGGAACTAATATGAGGGCAAAGAGAATTACCCAGATAATTAGCAGCTCTATCTGAAATAGGTTGCCCTGCTGCCGCAAGCTTGCAAACTTAAACCAACTTCGTATTTACCTTAGTTCTCTTCTTTACACTGGATATACATGAGGTACGCAACCAGCTGGTGTCATTTGTTATAACCATGGTCATACACATCACCATTCTTTACCACTGTGTATAAGATGCTAAGCTGTGGTGTATTAATTATCCCAGGCTATCCTGACATTATTGACTGAACCCTTTGAAGATGTTGGATTGTAAGAAAGGGTAGCCTAGAAATAAAGTTATCTTCTTCCTCTCTTTAAGTTTGATACATTTATAAATAAATTTACTTTACAAATAAATGTACAGTTCTTCCCAATGAAGGCGTCAAATTCTACTTTTCTACGAATTTGGTTTTCATGCCATGACATAGTCAGTCTCTTGTTCTACACTTTCCTGATAAATGTCCTGTTCTTGTCCTCTATCCAAACTGAGGGGGCATCCGGGCTTCTCCCCAGCTTGGTCCCAGACCCCCATTGGTACTCTGATGTGTTCATTCATTTGGTTTGACTTGTTTCTATACTGGCCTCCAAGCCACAGCTGTCCGACCTCAGCCTCTCAAATGTTGAGTTTTATTTTTTGTTTTGTTTTGTTTTGTATTAAGATAAGGTATCATTGTTAGGGTTTTAGCAGTGGAAGAGTGCCTTGGTGAATCACTTGGAACCAAGGAATGCCAAAGAGATGGCACTGAACAATAGATCTCACACGAGAGAGTTATCGTGAAGAGAAAGGCAGCCTCAGAGTGGGGGGACAAGAGCGAGACAGAGAGATAGATGGAGAGACCGAGAGAGTGAGCTGTAATACCAAGAACCCATTAAAGAGTGTGTGCATTGCATTTGGCTGCTGGTGATAAAGTGGCCACTGCTGCTGGGGCCCCAAAATCAGGTTGTGGGTGGGCAGGTCCTCCCAGTTATTTACCCCAGGCTTTCCTCAAACTCACTGTGTTAAGGATAACCTGAAGGTCTGATCCTCCTGTCTCTACCTCCCAAATGCTAGGTTAACAGGCAAGTATCACTATGCCCAGTTTATGCCGTGCTGGGGATTGAACATGGGGCCTTGCATAGTACTATACTAACTGAGCAACAGACCAGCCTTGATGTCTTCATTCTTAGTTCAGTGCTGGTCATTTTCTTTTTCTAGACTCCTTTCCCAAGAACTACCAAAGGAGGCAACTGAGAATGGCACCCACTCCATTCTCCTGTGTTCCCTGGCCATTTTGGAAAATAGCACTGTTTTGACAGGAAATGACAAACAGATGCCCCTTGACCCACAGTGACCCCAGAGTGTCTGATCATAAGGTCAGCACGTGGCCTGTTCATTTGGGAACAGCCAAAGCCCAGGCTTCTTAATTTTGAGTGTCATATGTCACAGCTGTGATAGATTAGGGACATCCTTTCAAATGGAGCCTTTGGGCTATTGCTGGGACCTGCTCTTATCCTGCCTGAAGGCACGCAGGAGGGAAAATGCAAACTAGTTAAGAGAGTTGGGTGGGAATCAAGGTGTCCTTTATGATTCAAAGACAGTAAGAGGCCGCCATCACCACTGAGAATCCGCCCATGCTCAGGACAGTCCCCCACAGCAAGGACCAAACCAGACACCAAGGAGAAACCCTCTGCTACGGTAAGCTTCAAGCCAATTTAGGATGAAAAATTCTCTGCTGGAAAACTGACAAGCTCTTAGGAAAAATCTTCTGAGTCATTTCAGCCGATAGCAGCATTCCAACCCAAAGCAAATTTATTAGAAAAAGCATTCAGTTTCCTCAAAGGAGAACACTCAGGAGGGACTATCCCTTCGCCATCTCCGCTCACTCTGTTGGCTTCCAAACTTGGAGTGCATGCTCAGTCCTCTGAGCTTGCAGTAGCATTTGTTCCCAGGCTACAGGTTTTCTTTTGTTCTTTTGGAAGCCGATAAATCTTTTTCTCCAAGTGAAAGTGTGATCATGTCAAATCTAATATTAACGAAAAATTTGCAGAGCTGTACCTTGTGCAGAAAGACTAGGTAAAGGGCTGGGGGGAAGGCACCATGGCTGATGAGATAATTGCCTTAGGAGCTGAGTTGAAGTCCCATCACCCATGGGAAAGGCCAGGTATGGCGGGATGAATTTATAATCCCAGAACTACTGGGGAGTTGGAGACATGAGGATCCCTGGAGCTCACTGGTCGGCTAGTCTAGTCAAACCAGCAAGCCCCAGGACCCAGTGAGATATAATGTCTCATAAAACATATGGACTCAAATTTGACCTCTGTCTACACACACACACATACACATGCATGCACACACACACATGCATGCACACACACACATACACATACACACACTCATACACATATATACACATACATATACACACATACACACAAATAAGTTAAATTTACAAAGGGTAGACAGGATGGGCTGATTCCTTCACAGACTAGAGTCAACTTGCTATTGTACTGATGCATTTAAGCCAAGGCAGCCCAAGTGTGACCTTCTGACTTCAGAACATCTCTTAGAAATAGGTTCCCCGAGTCAACTTATTTCCTGGGTTCCGGGAAATAACCACATTAACTGTCATTCCTTGATGAATTCTGTTTTAACTAATTAGAAAAACAGTTACATGAACAACGTGCAAGTATAATTTATAAGCAGAGAAGTAACCACAAAGCAGGTAGATTTTTTTAAAAATCTCTCATTTCAGCATGCCTGAGGCACTCCCCTGCCCTCCTGACAACCACCTTCAGTGTGCTGGAAATAATGCATGCTTATAAAGCAAAAATTAGAAACTTTGATTCTAATTTGCTACTTGGAGCCTAGAAATTTCGATGGCTCAAGGCCAAGATCGCATTCTACACTCCTAATTGTAAACAAAGCTCATCTTTCTTGCAAACAGTCAGAAGTTACGCTAGCCAAAACCGTGTACATAAAATTGCAAAAAGCATTTGGATTAAGATTCCAAAGCATCAGTAAAGGAATTTGTGTCTTACTATATTAGGACCTGCTAGAACCAAATGCCTCACACTGCTAAACAACTGGATTGTATCGCTGAAGGCCCCAGAGGATGGGAGGCTCAAGATTAAGGCAGTGACAGATGTGGTGTCTGATGGGAATTTGTTCCTCATATTGGGTGTGTGTGTGTGTGTGTGTGTGTGTGTGTGTGTGTGTGTCTGTGTGTAGTTGTTGTTGTTGGTGGTGGTGGTGTTGTAGTGTGCATGAGTATGCATACATGTAAAAGCCAGGAATAACCATGGAGTGTCATTCCTCAGGTACTACACAGCCTTTACTTGAGACAGGGTCTCTCACTAGCCAGATACTCATTAAGCAGGCTAGATGGGCTGGCCTGCAAGCCCCAGGGGTTTTTCTGTATCAGCTTCCCCAGCACTGGGATTACACTAGCATGCCAACCATGGTTGGCTTTTCCTCTTTTTCTTTTTGCATGGGTTCCAGGGACCCAACTAGGGCCCTTTCACTGCAAAGCAAACAACTTACTAATGGACTCCTCTCCCTAGCCCCACACTTGGTATTTCCCTACTGGGTACTCATTTGCCAGAGGACTAGCTAGATTGATTCCCTCAGACTCTTCTATAAGTGCTGGGGGCGGGGCTTTGCCCTCATGACCCAATCACTCCTGAGAGGCCCTACCTGGTTATATTACTACACAGGGGATTAGATTTCAACATGTGAATCTTGGGAGGGGCTTAAATATCCAAGCCATAGAAAATGCACAAAGGAAAGCATTCCCTAACACAGCAGAGAACATCTAAACTGGCACCATTAGCCTAGAAAGTTCTTTTCAAAGCTACTTTCTGCTTAAGACATAAAGTTGTATCCTGTCTGATGTAGCCTCCTTCTGAGATGGCTTGCCTCGATCCACACCCTTGGGTGTTCATACCCTTGTAGTTGTTCCCTGAATATACTGTTCAGGGCCTGATCTATATAACCAATAGAAGCTCTAACACATGACATATTTTTTTTCCCATGAGAAGGCTCCCAAGGCAACCAGGGACCAAAAGATGTCTGCAGTCAATAGCCAGGAACCTCAGAAAAACCGAGGCTGCCAGTTATCATGTGATGAACTTAAACAGAATCACCCTTTGACCAAGTCTTAACCATGAGAGACACTCTCAACCAAAACCTGGAGGCTAAAGCCCCCCTGGATTTAGGTTGATGCTTAGGTCTCACCCTGTTTCTGAGTAGTGTATCAGTTTCTGCAGTTTCTGAGTAGTGTATCAATTTCTGCTATAGCCTTGGAGGGACTAATTGTGGATGTCTGTGCCTCCCCCAATTAAAAAAAGAAAATGGGAAGAAACATGTTCTTGGCAAAAATAACCTGCAGAGTAGGAAAAAAAAAGTGTTAAAACATTGTAACAGACCGGGAGTGTGGATGAAGTCAACACTGAAAAAAAAAAGGCACTTAGAAACAAAACCATTGAGGCAAGGTGTGTGTGTGTGTGTGTGTGTGTGTGTGTGTGTGTGTGTGTGTGTGTGTTTGTGTGTGTGTGTGTGTGTGTGTGTGTGTGTGTGTGTGTGTGTGTGTGTGTGTAATAACTCTGTAAGTCTAGAACTCACACTCTCTACAAAGACCATATTGGCCTCAAAGTCGCAGCAACTCTTCTGTCTCTTCCTTCCAGGTGCCAGAATTATAGATATGAGCCACCATGCTCAGCTTGAGCATTAGATATTATATTAGTACTTAGAAATCCATTGCTGGGAGCTGTGGCAATGGAGAATTAAGAGCACTGACTGTTTCTCCAGACAGTCTGGGTTTGATTCCTCACATCCACGTGGCAGCTCAGAGCACATTCTAACTCCTGTTTTACCAGCATGAAATACTGGGACCAAACACCCATACAAATAAAACAATACTCAAATATTTTAAAGGAACGCATTATTAACCATTTTAAACATGTATAGCATCATATGTTCGATGGATATTAATGAGGTGCCCACCTGTGACAAGGTCTTAGGCTGAGCAGCACTAGAGAGACACATCCAGGGCTTTGTCTTTGTTGCTCTCTGATCCAGAATCAAACATACAATCCTAATTTCACCTTTAGAAGGGGTGTCTTTAGCTAGGATGGAGAGGAACCAGGGCTGGGGAGCTAATGAAGAGCCTCAGAAGCCATTTTGCTCTCTATCGTCCTCACTGACCTGCCTGCCGCCTTATGTACCAAAGACCTGACAAATTCTATCCCTAAGATATCAGCTATGTGTATCTTAAACAAGGATTCTTTAAGCCTGTCCCCTTCGGGCACCTCTATCCTTTTTCTCCTGGCAGAATTGCCTCAAACTGAAAGAGACTGGTTCACACATGCGCAGATGAGGACAGTAGATTCTGAAGGGAAGAAGCCGTCCAAGGTGGCTGTAGCAAGAGCCAGCTGAAGCTTACACCTCCGGGGCTCCGGCCAGCGCTTTCCCTAGCGCATCTCACTAATGCCATCGGCCTTGGACTGCTACACTTCAGCAGCCTGCGAGAACAGCATGAGGGGAAAAATCTCCGAGCACTGCAGAGATTTTTAGCTCCACTCACACAGCGATGGCTTCATTCGGCAGCCGTCCAAGGTCCCTGCTAAGGCTGTTTTCCTTGACTCAATTAGAGAGAGCACTGGGGGAAGATCAGGCTGAGAAATTCTCTCAGCTCTCATCTGTTAATTGAAGCCACTGTCAGATTTTTCCACACCATGACAAATGATCAAAGATGCCTCTCTCTCTCTCCGTCTCTCCCTCCCTCTCTCTCTCTCTCTCTCTCTCTCTCTCTCTCTCTCTCTCTCTCTCTCTCTGTCTCTCTCTCTCGGCAACATTAGGCTAAGTTGCAAGTAAGAAATAGTACAACCTATTTTAAATAAAACCGTCAAACAGTGGCTAATCACTCAGATATGTTCAGAGTTTGAAGGCAAGAAGCATCCATTTCTCAAAGTGGAAGAGAAATATCATTTGGGACTATTGTGTTGGATCCTGAGAGCTGGGTGTTGGCCCAGAACCTCTCTGCCATGTCTCAGTCCCCTGCTGTGTAAATGGCATGCAAGGGCCTTGGGTCCTTTGAGCCCTGGATGCTTCAGTGGCTGGCAAATTACCAGTCTGCATCTATATTGACATTCGTGTTCTTGACTTAATGGTTAATTTATTTAATGAGGAGCTTTTGTCCTCCTAAGAAAGAATGGAATGTCAAAATGCACTGGATGGGGCCATATGACAGACAGGAGGATGGGAGGGATGCCTCATTCCCAGGCTGCCAGTTTCATAAGTGATCGGTGTTTAGTTCCTGTTGTGATTGGGATATTGTCTAAGTATGTCCCCCAAAGATTCACACAGTGGAAGCTTATCCTTGGTGTAATTATACAAAGAGGTGTTTGAGCCTTTGAGAGTCGGGATGATGAGAAGTAAAGAGCTGACTGTGAGTATCCTCTTCAAGTACAACTGGTGTTCTCTCAAGTCTCACTAGTCCCTGCGAGAGTGAATTCTAAGGCTACTTTATTAAAAAGTAAAGTCAGGATGCTCCCCTGTCTCCTGACTCCCATGGAACCCATTCCTCTTGCCCATGTTCTTGCCACGATGTCATCTGGTATGTCACCAGACAGAACCAGCCAGAACCAAGTAAATGTTAGTGCCGTGTTCCTGGGCCTCTAGACCCTTGAGATAACAAAGCCTTCTTTCTTCAGTCATTGTCTCATATTGAGTGTCGTGCTGTCGCCAACAGTGACAGAAGCAGACGAATGCACTTCCTGCTATGTGAATGCCTGGCCCCAAAGGAGGGCAAGAGTCAACACCCCCCCCAAATTCACACTACACCAGTCCAACAAACAACTACCATAAACAAGTCATAATAACCCAAGATCATGCCACTCCTAAAGCTCTCTGAGTTAAATAAATATGTTAGAAACCAAAATAAGCCCAAGGTTGTGAATTTTCTGGCTATCCCATAGGCATGATTGGACAACAATGGAAGAGAATTTAAGTGGAACTGAGGTAGAATTCCAGAATGACTGACATGTTTTCTGTCACAGACACCACACCCTATACTAAGACCACCAGTGGGCAGAGAGTAGTAAAAAGCACAGATCCTGGAATCCAGTCATTGGGTGTGGGTCCTGGATAGTCTCTCACTGGTGTGGCCTTGGAACCAGTTGTCAGTCTTTCCTGAGCATCTGTTTTCTCATTTGCAGAGTGAAGTTGAAATGATACTTCCTAGCACTGCTGTGAGGCCTAAAAACTGACTTACTAAAAAGATGGAGGGAGATTTGTCCTACCCAGAGGCTACACTGTCACTGAAAAACAGAAAAGCTGCTGATAACAGGAAGCTGTTTCCCATTTAGGGATCAGAATCACAGTGGAGCTGAATCTCAGTTTTGGTTTTAAATGTTTTCGTTTTTTAATTAAAGAGAAACCCTAGTGAAGACTAAGGTGTATTACAAAGCTCACTGAGTAATGTCATTAAAATAAAAGAAAAATGGCAGCATCAATACTTTTTAACTTTTTAAACTATACTTTGTGTGTGTGTGTGTGTGTGTAGTAGTAGTAGTAGTAGTAGTAGTAGTAGTAGTAGTAGTAGTAGTAGGCATAGGCATATATATGTGGAGGTTAGAGAACCATGTAGGTCCTAGAAATTAACCCCAGATTGTCAGGTTTGCCATAAGACAGCTTTACCCACTGAGCCATCTCACGAGCCCTCGGACTCTCCCATCTCTCTTTAATCTACTTTACATACCTTTAAACATACGTTTATGGGATAGACTGTGAACCCCATGGAGATGGAAACCCAGCTTTTTAATAGATGAGGCACCACGTCCCTAGAATAATCTCACACAGAAGTTGAGTACTCAATAAATATTACATTAGTAAAAAACTCAGTCTATTTGGAGGTCCCCACTCTAGCTTTTGCCTTGGATTCTGAAGATCAAACCTAGGTTCCATACATGCTAGGCAAGAGCTCTTGCTACATCCCAAGCCCATGTTTTCTCAAAACTATAAAGAAAGCTATGGATAGTGTTGGTATGTGTATGAATATGCATATCATTTAAAAACACCTCCATAGAGAGAACAGAGAAACTGGTGGCTGTGAACAAAGTAGACTAGGACTCTGGGTCCTATTCCATCTGCAATAGAAAGCAACTTTCCAGGGACACAGATGCTCCAGGGCAGGACAAAGAGTTGCTCCTTTATATTCTAATCTCTGCTGCTCTCAGAGTTCTAAGTTCTGTGTTCCTCACATAGGCATGGCTGTTTCTAGTCGAAGGGGCACAGGTAAGTCTATGTAAAATTCATCACAGAGCGAATGCCTCCAAGTCCCATTTACACTGGTGTAGGCACGGGAAGAAGGTCACCAGCATGAGCACAGCAGATTTCTCTTCCCACTTAAAGCCAAGACAGACAGTCTCTGCTGATTCACGTTGTCCCTGGCAAATCGCAAAGTTCTTTCTCGAAGGAGATGATGGTCTTCACCTACACAACACACATCCGCCAAAGCTCTGCCCTTGATTTCTGTGCATTGACATCTTTTGGATGTTAATTCAGGTAGACCAGCTGTCCAGCATGAAGATTCTGTGAGACTCTGGCATGTGCAGGTTAGGTCCGGGAGTCTTTCACTGTGTGTGAGCTTACAGGAAGGGAAATTTGGGCAAGAATTATATGTAACAAAATACTGCTTATACTCTCACCAAAGATGAGTGGAAATGTTAATGGGCTTAAAGAGCTATAATTTATCATTTCTTCTCTCATGCAAAGATTTTAGGAATAAGGAGACATTTAACAAGTAGCTAAGGAGAGTTTAAGGTTAGGATCTTTCAGTTAACCAGAAAAACTATTCATGGTCTCTAGGTTATGAGGAGAGACCCAGCCAGAGTGACGAAAGCAATTAAGAAAAAAATAGCAAGAGTGGTCCTGTAAGAAACAACAGAGACTATGGCTAGAGGTGTGGGTCAGTGATAGAGTTTGACTAGCATGCTAGAGGCCCTGAGTTTGAGCCTCACTCTGTATTGAAGGGAGTAAGGGGAGGAGGGAAAAAAGGAGGAAGGGAGGGAAAGAGAGAGGGAGGGGAAGTCCCTATCTACCTTTAATATAAAGTCACATTGTAATTTCAATGTGCTAAAGAACCTTTGTAAGAAGATTTCTTTTCTGTGTATTTTCTTCGGTTTGTCTTGCATTCTTTTTAAGGGAAGAGATCATCTTTTCCCCTAAAGGTTAGCTTAAGGACCCATGCAAATATCACCAGGGAAGCTGCCAGAGAAGCTTTTCAGACCACACCTGTACTGCCACCTGATGCCATCATGCTAAAATTGCAGAAGCAAATCTTTAAACCAAAATTTTCCTCTAAGGCTAGATTTGCATAACAAAGACAGTTTTGTAACTGGGGGGGGGGGATAAACTTTGACTGACACTAATGCAAATGAGAAAATGTAATGACTTAAAAAAAAAACAGAAATAAGAGCAAAAGAGGGGCGAATCTTCTAGCTTCATGAAATTACTAGCATGAAATCCTCCACATGTAAGCCCCATTGTTACATTGTTACATTGATACATTGTTACATTGTTACATTACTAGGCCCTTCTGCTTTTCCAGTTTCCCAGAGATGTGAGCAAATCCTTCAATAATGATTTCAACAATTGCCTGGGTTAGGTCACTGTACAGCTTCTAATAGGAAGAGACCCAGGGTCATACTATTTCACAATAGATCTGATATATTTCTTTCCCTCTTGTTAAAAAAATGGAAATACTTACTAATAATTAATTAATCAGTGTTCCTTTTTCTAGACCAGTTGAGTAAAACTGTGTTTTGGTAAGTGGTTCCATTTTAGAGAAGGTGTGAAGTGACTGAGTGAGGAAGCCAAAGGCTGCTGGGGCTGCTGGACAATTATCAGAGACCTCGTCCAGTTCCTTGCTCCAAGTGGCATCCTTGCTACCACATGTCAGATCCTTATCCCACACTGAGGCTAAGAAACTAAGGGCTAGGGAGATGGCTCAATGGATAAAGCCCTTGCCATGTAACAGACATTGTGGTTCACATGTAATCCCAAAGTGTAGGAGACAGAAGCAGAGAGTCACTAGAGCAAGCTGGTTAGTCAGGTTGGTGCAAACCACAAGGTACCAGTTCAGGAAGAAACACTGCCTCAATACATAAGGACGTAAGGTAGAGAACAATGGAAGAAGACACCAAAGACAACTTTAGGCACACACACACACACACACACACACACACACACACACGTGCCCATATATGCAAAGATACTCACAAATACATATCTGTATATATATATTTGATATGATGCATATATATGATGCATACACATATATGATCCATATATATCTTATATGTGAGTAGAATAAAAGGAAAGCCTAGTCTTTCCCCTTAAGGACTTGATCTAAAAGTCCTTGGTGTTACTTCCTCCATTACTTCCTTCCCATTGCCCAAAGATAGTCTGGGAAATGTAGTCTTTGAAGAGGTTTTATTTGTATAAAATTCTAATCACAGAGATTAAAAGAAAACTAGGGACCTCCGTGATATTTTGATTCTCCCCTTTAATCTGTTCTTGTGGCATGTAAACAGGCACTGCTTTTAAGACAGACCGGCCAGCCCTACAGAGTTAAAGGAGCGCAGAGAGGCAAGAACAAATACAGTGTAAGCTCTTGGCTTTTATTTTCCTATAAAGGCTGAGTTTCTGCCTCCACTTCCTAAATGCTGAAATTCCAGGCAAGCCTGCCCACTCTTGGCTTCCCCTCAGACCCAGTGTTGCAAACAGTAACCCTATTTCAATTCCACTGACAGCAGTAGTTGGGGCCAAAGGATTCAGGCCTAAGGATCGAATAATCGCACCGTGTTAACATTACCTTTCTGAGATGAATGATCAAAATGTACTTGTGCAATAGGGTGTCCTTGGTTTCAAGAAATACATCTGACAGAAGAATTTACAGGGACAGAGTCATTGTGTCTGCAGAGTTTTCTCAAGCAGTCAAACAGAAAGAGAGAACAAAAGCAGTAAAATGTTAGCATTTGGAGCCTCTAGACAAAACGGACAGGAAGACTTTGTGCCGTTCTTGCAGCTTAGCTGTAACTCTGAAATTCTGTCAAAACAAAAAGTTAAAAACAGTACTATCTTAGTTCTGACTAGAATTAACTTATTGGGTTTTTTTAAATGTGGTTCATTTGGAGTTTAGTCATTATATAATACCTTAGTTGAACTCAGAGTGCGGACAATATAGTAGCCCTTGTTTCTCTGTTTAGTTGAAGGTGCTGGTGACTGGACCCATGGTTTCAGGAATGCTTAGCAAACACAGTTCCTCTGAGCCATCTTTCTGGTCTCTGTATTTGGTTTAATTTGAGTCCTTTCTCCCTTTACCCCCACATATTGGAATCATTGGAGTTAAAATCATGATATTATTTGCAGCATTGGATATGACCAGAAGCCAAGGATGACCAGGCTTAAAATTTCAGCATTTGGGAAGTAGATACAGAAAGCAGCCCAGTTGAAGACCGGCCTGGACTACATAATGAAATCTTGTCTCACTGAAACAAGCAGACAAGGCCACATATACACAGCATTAAGCACACCACCCCCAGAGGTGCTGCAAGAATTCCAAGACCAAGTACAGATGGTCTCCACCCACCCAGGTTCTCAGTCCAGGTTGCTCAGATTTAACAGTCCCGTGACACTAGCAATTCTATGAGTTTTCTTTCTGAGACTCTCAGGTCCTCTCGGACCTTACACTAAACTCAGCACCAAAAATAATTTTGTTCTTATCAGAACAAAGCTTTTCTTGTGACCAGGTGTTCCAGAACATCTGCAACTCCAGTATGCAGGAGTACAGGGTATGTGTCTTTCTGTACAGATGCTAGCCACAGAGGAAGAAGATGGAGCAGAGGCAGTCTATCCCATCAGCCTATGCCCTTGAACTGTCTTACAGACTCTTCTTTGCCTCTAATGATGCCACCCACCTTTAGCATGAAGTGGGCAACTTCATCAAAACAAACACACACATCTAACCTTGGAGTCCAAACAGTCATCACCACTAATGATACAGGGTCATATATATTCCTATTGACTTTAAGCACATTTAATTGTCATTTGAATGTTTAGATTGTCACATTCCCTTCCAAGTTTCCATATTCTGTCCAGTGGTCAAAGAGCTCTATCAAGAATAGTAGCTCTCACCCTGTAAGTTATGACCCTTTTGTGGGGGTCAAACAGCCCTTTCACAGAGGTCACCTAAGACAATAAGAAAAAAATATATTTTCATTGTAATTTATAACAGTAACAAAAATATAGTTGTCTCAGTCAGGGTTTCTATTCCTGCACAAAACATCAAAACCAAGAAGCAAGTTAGGGAGGAAAGGGTTTATCAGCTTAGATTTGCACACTGCTGTTCATCACCAAAGGAAGTCAGGACTGGAACTCAAGCAGGTCAGAAGGCAGGAGCTGATGCAGAAGCCATGGAGGGATGTTATTTACTGGCTTGCTTCCCCTGACTTTCTCAACTTGCTTTCTTATAAAACCCAAGACTACCAGCCTAGGGATGGTACCACCCACAATGGGCTGGGCCCTCCCACCTTGATCACTAGTTGAGAAAATGCCTTACAGCTGGATCTCATGGAGGCATTTCCTCAACTGAGACTCCTTTCTCTGTGATAACCCCAACCTGTGTCAAGTTGACACAAAACCAACCAGTACAGTTGTGAAGTATCAACAAAAATAATTTTATGGTTTGGGGGTCACCACAACATGAGGAACTATACTAAAGGGTTGCAGCATTAGAAAAGTTGGGAGCCAGTGATCTAGAACTTCCTCCAGGGAAACATTTAAGGCCAGAGATAGAGGCTATGCATGAATGGTGTCATTCAACTATCAGATCTGCTGACCTTAAAGTAAGAAGCAAACTCCCTTCCAGTCACCCATAAGCTTGGTGTGGAGTTAGACCAATGCTAATGTCACTCATAAACAGGACCTGAGGAGAAAGCCCACTAGAAATACAGAGGTGGGCCTTTCCCTTCTTATGGACAGCTATTATCATGGTTTGAATATGTTTGGCCAAGGGAGTGGCACTATTTAGAGGTGTAGCCTTGCTAGAATAGGTGTGTCACTGTAGGTATGGGCTTAAGACACCATCCTACTGCCTGGAAGTCAGTCGTCCACCAGCAGCCTTCAGATGAAGATGTAGAACTCTCAGCTCCTCCTGCACCATGCCTACCTAGATGCTGCCATGCTCCCATCTTGATGATAATGGACTGAACCTCTGAACCTGTAAGCCAGCTCCAAATATATGTTGTCCTTTAGAAGAGTTGCCTTGGTCATGGTATCTGCTCACAGCAGTAAAACCCTAACTAAAACAGCTGTGAATTTTTAAGTACCTGAATACAGCCAGCAAATAATAATTCTGTTAAGTTGCCAGATAAACGCACATACTGCCTTTGAATTTGAAAAACATGTATTTCCAAACACATACTCCCACAAATTGATTTTTAAAATACTAATAGAGATGTTCAGAGTCCTTAAATGTTGGTTTGTGGAGTTGTTGCCTGCTTGGTTGCTTCTCATGGAGAAATGCTTCACTGGAAAGTATGGTCGCTTCCCCCTCAGCTGTCTCCTAAGATGGACACGAAGCTAGGTGGATCGAAACAGCACTTACAGAATCATGGGCTATAATCTAGGAGGTGCTAAACCATCCCAAAAGAATAAAGGAAATGTTCCTTTTCTTTGTCCCAACCCTTAAGATGGGTTTGATTTCTCTTTTTCAAAACTATTGTTATAGTCTAGTTGGATTCAAGCCCCCTGCACTACCTTGTAACAGCCACACAGAAGCAAATGTTTTAACTGAGCACACACACACAACACACACACACAATGCAAACACACAGACAATGCACACACACACACACACACACAACACACACAACATAAACACACAGACAATGCACACACACACACACACAACACAAGCACACAGACAATGCACACACATGCACACACACACACACACACACACACACACACACACACACACAATGCAAACACACAGACAATGCACACACATGCACACACACACACACACACACACACAACACAAGCACACAGACAATGCACACACATGCACACACACACACACACACACACACACATGCTTCTATGATCTGAGGGTGAATTTCAAAGCTGGGGTTCCTTCTTCACCAAGCATGCCTGGGTCCTGGAGGTGGCCCTCTTCCCTGCATGACCACTGAACTGATGAGAAAAAACTGCCTAGGCCAAAGCTGCTGCCCCACTTCTTAACCACATCCACTCAGAACTCTGGAGGACTCAGATGGAGCCAGCAACAAACAAATCTCTTCCCTCTTACAATAATGAAACTATTCCAAAGGACGGGTCTTGTGGGAACATTAGAACATTCTAGAAAGTGAAGTCAATCAATAAAGACAAAGTTACTCTTGGTTCTGATCTTTCTTTCACACTGAGCTAGCCTGGTTTCTCTTACCCCCTCTGCCTTTGAAAAGGAGCCATCCCCTGCATTCCCAGATAACAGGGGTGAAGAAGGGATTGCAAAGGCTACTCTCATACTCTTGAGCAGACATCTGCTGAGACAGACATTTTCTAGGTCACATGAAGAGGTGCTTGATGGGGCTGTGGCTTGCCTGGTCTCCACTAAGCAGCGGCCACCATCTTGTAGGAAGTCACACTTCAGTGGTCTAGAAGATCTCCTGCGAACAGAAAACACATCAGCAGGACTCTAAGCATTCAAGGGATCAAGCATTCATTCTTAGTCAGCACCATTCAGTATTTATTCATCATTTGTCTGCACAGCAAGATGAGGAATCCCATGTATTTTGGTTAGAATCTCAACTCTGCCATTTATTGCAATATGATGCTGATATTTCCTTTCTTTTATTCTTGTTTAAAGCCTCTCTCTCTCTCTTTCTCTCTCTCTCTCTCTCTCTCTCTCTCTCTCTCTCTCTCTGTGTGTGTGTGTGTGTGTGTGTGTGTGAGAGAGAGAGAGAGAGAGAGAGAGTATGTGAGCATATGTGTGTGTGCTCTAGGAATACTTATAAAATTATTACAAATATGAAACCATATTATTTGTGGCATTTTCTTGTTCTAGTTTTATTTCTGTTGCTGTGATAAAACATTCTAACAAAAGCAACTAGGGGAAGATTTACTTTAGCTCACAAGGCCAGTTTAGAGCCTATTATAGCAGGGAAGACAAGGAAGCAGAAATTTAAAAGAGCTACTCACGTCATAGCTACAGTCAAAAGCCGAAAAAAATGAAAGCATGCATACTTTGCTAGTGCTTAGTTTACTCTCATTAAATACACTCTAGGACCTAAACCTAGGGAATGGCGCCACTCATAGTAGACTAACTCTTCCCATATCAGTCAATGTAACCAAGTCAATTCCCCACAGGTACACTTGCAAGTCAAACTGATACAGAAAATACTTGACTGAGATTCCTTTTTTTTTCTTACCAAAGGTTGTGTCAAGTTGACAATGAAAGCTAGTGATCCCGCCATGTGAGGCAGCTTAGAAAGGCATCTTAGATCACTCTTAGAAAGAGAAGAACAGATCAAGAATTTAAAATGTATGCGTTCACCAAATTCAAGCACTATAGGTGATCCCAAGAAGTACTTACTGGCAGGAACCAGACAGAGATGCCCCCTCAGGGACTGTGCTAGAGTCATATAGATACAGCTGAGCGTGCTTGCAGCTAACCATCGGTCTGAACTCAGGGACCTCAATGAGGTTGCTAAAGAAAGGACCTAAGGAGCTGAAAGGGGTTGCAACCTCATGGGAAGAACAACATTATCAACCAACCAAACCCTCCAAATCTCCCATGGACTAAAACACCAACCTTTATGCACACTTTGAGAGACATATTGATCCAGTTGCATATGTAGCTGAAGATAGCAGTGTCTGGCATCAATATAAGAGGCTTTTGTTCCAGGGAGGGCATGTTTTCCCAATATAGGAGAATCCCAAGGCAATGGGGTGGAGAGGGTGATTAAGAGAGAGTGCACCTTTGCGGAAGCAAATGGAAGGGGAGAGGGAATGGGAGCAGGAAGGGGTTAAGGGATAACATCTTAAATGTAAATACAGAGTATCTAATAAAAAAATTTTTAAAGAGTTTAAAAGGAAGTCCCAAGTTGAATTTATAGCTCCATATTAACTACCCATCTCTTCTGCAGCTTTGTCAAATAACTTCACCTTCCTGGTCCTGTCTCATCATCACCTATGAAATTAAAGAGTTGAAGCAGATCAGCTCTTGGTCCACACCCACAACAGAGTCTAAACTAAACACACACACACACACACACACACACACACACACACACACACACAACAAACCTCATCACTTGATTGATCATCATAGATACAAGAGCTCATGGGTGCTTAATGTATTTGAAGCAATACCTCCACAAACATTCATTTCTGTTGTCTTTAACACCTCATTCATAAATTACTTAATAACACGAGCTCTTCAATGACCAGGAAAGGAAGGTGGGTCATCTAACCCGAGCACAACTCGTGTTCTGGGATGATGACTGCTAGTCCTTGACAGCCAAATTGGTCATAAGGTCCAATACTTTGCCCACTGGTGTTCTTTCAAAATGGAATATTTGACTGGCAGTTCTGTTTCCCTTAGAGGATGCATAAGGCCTTGCCATAGTCCCTTTGCATTAAAACCTTTATTATAGCCTTCTGTCATGGTATACACCATCAGTAAGGCAAAAGAAGAAGCGTGTGGATCACAAGTTCAAGGCCAGCCAGGGCTATAGGGTGAGCTCCTGTCTCCAAGAACAATATGTCTTATACCATATGTGTTGCTTGAGGTGGATAACTATTGAATTTCATATCCATGAATGATATTCTCTAACTCCTGTATACCAGCCATTTGCTCACAAATCTGTTTAAATTTCTTTTTAATTAAGCTGCAGACATAAATCCCACCTTCAGCTTGTTATTTTAATAATAATTGTAACAATTAACCCATAAGTGTTTTATCACTAACAATTATTAAATAATAACTTGTATGTTCATTAACATAATAGGTCTTGTTAATGGCATGCTGTCTCACAATGAGATTAACCTATGATCAGACAGAAAGCATAGGATAAAGCAGAATCAGAGAATAGCTTTGGAACTGGCTGGGCAATTTTTCAGAAAGTTTGGTTTCACAAAGCATAGGGATTGGACTTGGGGAAGTGAGGGAAACACCATGTCAAATCACAGTGTAACAATATCAATTAGAGCAAGAAATGCACCATAACTGTTAGCTTCACTTTGAAAAATAATATATTAGGTATGGTGGTTTGAATGAGAATGACCCCTTGGGGCTCTTCTGAATGCTCTGTCCATGGTTTAGGAACTGTTTGGGAAGGACTGGGAGGTGTGACCTTGTATGCCACTGGGGACAGGCTTTGAGGTTTCAAAAGCCCATACCATTTCCAGATTCTCTCTCTCTCTCTCTCTCTCTCTCTCTCTCTCTCTCTCTCTCTCTCTCTCTCTCTCTCTCTCGTAGATCACATGTAAGCTCTCAGCCAAGGCTCCAAAGCCAAGCTTCTATGATACCTGGCATGGAGCTTCCACTATTTTCTGAAGAGTTTGGTGTTTCTTCAGGCATCCTGAATAAGTCCCAAGCTCCTTGGCCTACCTTCCAGAGCTCACTATAGTTTATCCCCAAACTATTTTAGAGCCACTTACACCACTCCTAGAAGGTTGACTTGACATTATATTATTTAAATAGCTTTCCTCCTTGTTCTTGTCCAAGTCAGTTGGCCATTCTGTATAGCCTCTTCTTCCTTCCTTGTACTTTAGGTTTATTCTTCCATCACTGTGAACCACACACTCTATCCAGTAGTTCCTCTGGCTGTAGTTCTTGTGGTTCCATGTCTGTGTTCATTGTTGCCTCAGCTCTCACTGGTCTTACGTCCTCAGACGCCTTGTTATCCATGGGCAAGTTCACCACCTCCATTACAACACTGCATGCGGGAGTTATTGGAGTTATTTCTTGGTCACCCTTTCAGTATACATGGAGTTATCCAGGCATCCTGGGGTTGAAGAGAGGCACTCAACCCAGCTCCCTACTGGTCCTGAGTTTGTCTCTTGCCCCCACCGCCCACCGCCACCAGCCATCACTGACATCAGATCAGCTCCTTCAGAATGGTCTTGGCCCTCTGGGTTGTTCTCTCTGTTTTCATCATGCCCGGTGTCCCTGACAGTTACCTTTCCTTTCTCGCCAGTCTAGTTGACACCAAAGAGATTTTGTTTTTATTTTGTGCACCATTTCTAGCTGCTTTGGAGTAGGATTTCAAGGTGTCAAATTCATCCTAGTGTGTAAAACAGAAGACCCGTGTGGACAGTGTCAGCAGTGTCTCTTACTCTGAGAGCCATGCTATGACTATAGTGATTGTTTTTACAGAGGCGTGCAGCAAGGTATTTGGGGATTGAACTTCTGAGCACCCTTGGCCCAAGGACTCAGGTTCCCACTGCGGTGCTCCAGAGCAGGAAAGTCTTTTTTTTTTTTTTTTCCTTTTACTTAAAATTCCAAAGAGTAAACATCTGAGGTCTCCTTAGGCTATCCAGTCTTCATCACAACTACTCTGACATAGGAAAAACATCCAATTAGCTTATGTAAACATGTGAGCATAAGTGTGGGCCAATAATATTTTACTCTTACATGGCTGAAATTTAAATTTTACACAATCTTCACACCATGCAGTATTCTTCATTATGGTTTTTTTTTTTTTTTTTTGAGATTTATTTTTAGGTGTGGGGTGTTTCACCTGCATGCATGACTGTGTCTGTGCACTCTAGTGTGGAGTACCTGCAGAGGCGGGGAGAGAACATTGGGTTCCCCTAGAACCGCAGTCACTACTCTTAACTATCGAGTCCTCTTTCTATCCCTGGAGAAATTTTTTCAACCATTTTACATTCAAAATGTAAAGGTTGGGGGCTCTGGAACTGATTCAGCAGATAAAGAGCCTGCTGTGTAAGTAGAATTTGGATCCCCTGCACAGGTGTGGAAAATGGGAATAGTGGAGATTGCTTACAGTTCAAGTGTTGGGAAAGCAGACAGGAAGACCACTGGAGTTCACCTACCAGAACTAATCAGCGAACTTCAAGTTCAATGAGGAACTCAGTCTTTAAAAACAGAGCAGAGAGCTTTTTGAGTATAAACAACATTGATTTTTCTCCTCCATCCATGCATATATATAGTGTGCAGGTACATATGCATAGAAACATACAAACAGATACAAACATACACACTCATATAACATGTATGTTCAAAGTGAAAAATAAGTGTAAAAGTCATTCTTGCCCCATGAGCTACACAAAACCAGGCAGCAGCCTGGGACTTGGCATATTCGATAGTTGGACTCTGATCAAGGCCATTAGCAATTAGGGGTTTTCGATCAGGACCATCTGTGAAACATCTTTAAAGCAAAGATCCTCTGACCCATGTCAGACCTACCATTTGAAAAGTGCTACCAAAGGAACCGAAGATTGTACTTACAGAAAGTAAGTTTACGTTCCACTGGTTACTCTGACAAGCCTCCTCTACTGATCTACTTTTCATGGCAACAACAAAAATACCAGAGGCTGGGTACTTTATAAAGAAAAAAAAAAGGGTGTGCGTATAGTTCAACTTGGAGGCTGATGAAAAGCCTGAGCAGCACGGAGACAGCTCTGGAGCAAGCACGCCACAGCAGGTATCACCATGGTACCATGGCAGGAGTGCGTGCCAGCAGAAGAGGTCACATAGCAAGACAGGAAAGCAGAAGTACAACTTCTTACAAAACTAACCAGGGTCCCATGAGACTTATCTTAGTCCCTTCCATGACCTAATGAGCTCTGGCTAGACCCCACCCATTAAAGGCCCCATCACCTCTTAACAGGACTATACTGGAAGAACAGGATCCCCCTCAACCCATGAATCTATAAGCCACATTTTAGGATATCATAATTCATTTTTATAGATTACGTTTCTACTCAGTCTTCAGAGAAATCTCCAGCCAACACAGTGAATTTCCATCACCACCTCATTTCTCGGACTCTAAACAAAGTCACCGATTCCCTAGTCAGAAACCTATCACCGGGCAAAAATAAACACATGAACAGAAAGGGCCGTGAGATAGCTCAGACCAGTGAAAACACGCACAATATTAATGTTTGATGAAGAAGACATCACAAATCAAAAGGGAGAGGAATTCATCAGGGGAAAAAAAAACAGTTTGGGAATGTGGAAACAAAAACATTGTATATCCCTATCTCTCGAGGCTGGCAGAAATACATACCAGATGCACTAAAGGGTAGGATGTGGAAGAATTAAGCCCGGGGAAGAAACTGAACGACAATTGGAGCAAATGCTTGTCAAATCTCCTGAGTGAAAAGGAATTTCTGAGCTTAAAGGCTTAGAACAAGCCACAAAGTAAAGCTACCTAGCCTTAGCTGAATAAAAATGGTAAACCTGTAAATAAAGAGATAAAGGAACCGATGTTAAGGGGTAAAAGGAAAAGCACATTTGCATGGCAGAGAGGGACAAACTGGTTGGCAAAACACAGGAAACAGAGAAGCTGTGTAGTAATCAAAAAAATCCAAGTTAATCCATGATCACGTAGCTCATCTGTCCATTCAGAAATGAGTCTTCTACCTGACAGGGATCCCTGCTGAACAGCAATGACTGAAACACACATGTCCAAATGTTGATGTTTGTAGTGTGGGATGGACAGTAGAAAAGAAGGAGATGAGGTGTCAGTCACACCATCTGTCTCTGACTGTGGGGCATTTCCAAAGGACTGGGTCTGAGAGTATGGAAGCTGCAGCTGGGTCAAAGGTTGCAAGACATTTGCATATTACAAATTCTCACAAATACCAGAAAGTAACATGGACACATGCTGTGTTACACAGAAAGGTGAGAGAGAAAGCTGTACAAATTCTAAATCGAGATTACATGAAACCCAATTACAGGAAACTTTAATCAGCCCCTTCAGAAGCGGGGAGGGTAAAAAGAAACACTCAGCATTGGCTGTGTTTGCACTTGCACATACATGTAGGCTTGTTTCGGATTGTGCGGTAAGATTTATTGTACAGGTCTGGAGAGGTGGCTCAGTGGTAACAGCACTTATGGCCCCTGCAAAGGACTCAGGCTTGGTTTACAGCACCCACAGGGCAGCTTAAAACTATCTGTGATTCCTGTTCCCAGAGATCCAAAGCCTGCTGCTCCTGGCCTTCATGAGTATACACACACATGTATACATACACACATGTACATACACACACACATGCACATAAAAATAAAAACTGATTGAATAAATATCATCGCATTATACTTATATTATTTTTTTTCTTAAAGATAGGTTTTTAGAAAGAAAAGAATCCTCATTTGAAAATTGGAATGAAGGGCTGACAAGACGGCTTAGTGGGGAGAAGGGCTTGCTGGCGACCTAAGTTCAATTCCCAGGACCCATATGATAGAAAAGAACCAGCCAAGTTCTACAAGTTCTCCTCTGACCTCTACACACACAGCATGGCAAACATGAGCCTACACACACACACACACACACATGCTAAATAAATAAAACGTCATAGGAAATTGAAGTGTGGCAAGCCAGCAGACAAGAAATTGTAACATTTCAAAATCTATATTTTGAAAAACCGATTTTGGAACTCCCAGAGCAGAAAGTGAGAATTAAGGATCACCGCTTTCCTGTGTTTTCTTTGTACTTGTTACATTATTGAGATGATAATGTAAACAGCTACTGCCATCACTGATAACTTAGTGAAACCTAATGGTGTGGCTTTTGTCTCAATTAAAATAGCGAGAAAATATGGGAGGCTTTCCGACGCTCTCCCAGATAAATGAATGCACAGTCTTCGACTGAAAACTGTTTAATGGTGCCTTAGCTTTCTGAAAATCTCTGCACACAGATCTCAAACCTCTCAGACATTTAAATGTACCCCCTTTGTCAAAGCTCCATGAGATTCCCCATGTTTGTTAAGGGACAATTGGATTTTAAGACTGTGCAGTTGTTTAAATGACAACGGTGTGCATTTCCTGACCTGAGTCAGCCACTAGCCCTTTGTCTTCTACTAAGTTCCTAAGAACGAGCTCCAGTTTACCGAGATATCCCCTAAAACATAAAGTGCACCCACATCCCCCCTTTCTTACCTAATTAATGTACCAAGTGTCTTTCCTCACCTGACCAGTGTCTGCCAGAATGTAAGAAGCACAGCTGCTTCTCCATGAAAAGTTGGTCTGCTCACACACAACTCAGACTGGTTCATCAGGCCCATGATCGTCCCCGCCCAGCGTCCCTGGTGCTGGCGTTACGGATGTGTACATTTGGCTTTTTACACCATTGTCAGGGATCCAAACTCGTGTCCTTATGTCATGTCCCCTGGCCCCAGTGGCAGCGTTATGATAGGATTCTGCACTTGTCTAGACTTTGGCTTCCTTTGTCGGTGTCACGCGGACCCTCCCAGTGCTGGCTTCTTGGAGGGGGATGCGTTTCTCCAGGTGGCCAAGATGAAAATGGCCCTGCATGCAGATTGATAAACACTATGCCACAGCTCGGTCTTCCTGGAGACCCTGCTTTAGGGCTTTGCAAAGTGTAAGACTGTCCATCACAGCTGGGGCACTTAGGCCTTCAAAATGTTCATTTCTTCTTATGAGACAATAAAATACTCCGTGCAGTAGCAGCAGGTGAGAGCCGAATGTGTCTTAAATATCTGACCTGAAGTGCCAAAGATGCTTAATAATCTTTAAAGTTACCAACAATATTGTTTCTCCCCGTTACCAGGATGTTGTAAAATGTCCTAATTAGTCTTTATGTTAATGCCGACACCTCCACAGCACATAAAAAGCACTTTTAATTTTTAAAAGGACAGCTCTGGTTGGTTTGATTTTTATCTCTAATTGGCCTATAATGTCTAGCCCTCTGGCACTCCAGACAGGCAAACATTAATTTAACAAGGAACTCGTACACCATGGGAGACCAGAGAATCAAGGGAGGAAAGAAAGGCTCCTGGATTCTGGACATGTAATTGGCTCCATTTGCTTTTACCTCCTGGAAGGTGCTAAACAAGCTTGTCCCACTGCTCAGACAGGGGACCTTTGAAAACAACTGCTTCCTGGGGATCTTCTGAGGACATTTGACCAAGACCCTGTTGTAACATGAACAGAATTCATCAAACTCTTCAGAGCCACTTCAACAGATGCTCCAGGAGAAGCTTCATGGGAGACCCAGAATTTGTGGTGGTGTGATATACTTTACCAAGAAACCGAGAAAGAGGAAACCAGAGAGCTAAACCAAGGGGGTTTGTGTTCTTATGTTGGTCACCCATCCTTCCTAGGCTTTCTCGGTTTGGAAGAAAATAATAAAGCCTCTCTAACCTCAGATGCCTTATGGATGTACACCAAGATTTACTAGTGGGCACAGCTCTGCCAACATCATGGATGAAGACTCTCAACCCCCACCCTGCCTGGGAAAGCAGAGGCTGGCTCAGAACCATCCACCCTTCAGGATCATCCAATCTGATACTAAACATGTTGTCACAGCCCAGCTTCTTGCCTCCACCAGGCTATCCCAGACATTTCAGAGCAGCTTAGAGCCAAGTGGCCCAGCAAAGATGGCTAAGAATGCAGGTTTACCTAGTCTCTGCCATATATACATATACATACACATATGTACACATATACATTACATCTACCTCTACATATGCATCACATATACATGGCATATATACAAACATACCACACACACACACACACACACACACACACAGGATTTCAGGAGATATGGCTCAATTGTGTCAATTGTCTAACTATAACAGTCAAAAAAGCATCACATTTGCATAGGAAACACAAACTGAGAACTGGTTCTTCCTGTCATTCATGTCCTGAGGGTCAGTACATACTCACAGCAAGCCTCAAGGATTCCTGCTACAATGACGGCATGACAAGATGAACCTTACACACTGCCCACAGATGATTCCAGTTGTTGAATACTGATCCACTTCCACCATGCCCCCTTTCCAACCCCAGTCTCCTCTCCTCAATGAGCTGTTGGCAAAGAAACCTGGAGCTGAATGGAATAACATGGCTGCTGGAAAGAGGGTTTTTTTTTTTAACCTTCTCAAAGCAAGAACACTATAACAATCTTTTATTCATATTTCCAGTGCTTAAGTTGGAGAAGCAAGGGTAATGGTGTTGCCATATCCCTGAACACCCTCTGCCATAATGGCGCCCCTGCCAGGCATCACACACAGCTCATCAACAAATCCAAAGGGGCCGGAACCGGGCCACAGAAGTCGTCGTCTTGCACATTGGCGACTCTAAGGAAACATGCTCCCAGAGCTTGATGTACTGTCATTGAGAGAACAGTTCTCTGGCCGGTTTCACTGAGAATCTGCTAAATCAATCATGCTGTTAAATGCATTAAACGCGTGCACACAAACACACACACACACACACACACACACACACACACATACACGCATACATATAGATATTTTTTTAACTCCAGTATTCTGAGGTCTGAAATGAAACACAAAGACAATGAAGAAACTGTAAGTCAAATTTTCACTTAAGTCTCAACCAGGGCTCCACTCAACTTGCATCTGTTCTACAACTCTGGTAGTTCCCCCATGCCCCGCCTTTATTCTCTTAGCCAAGACTAACTACAGAGCAAGAGAGAGAGGAATATGCATTGGAGCAGCTGTCAAGACTAAACATTTTCTTTGTACACCTTGGATGACACTCTAGCTTTTCCTGATGAAAGCCACTACCTTTTGGTTCCTTTCTCTGCCATCTGGTAAACATTAATCGTACCTTGAACTCTAATTCCTTTTGTCCTGTGCAGGGTTCTCTCTAATCGATACTTAGAACAGAAGGTAGAATATGTTGATTGGAAATTCTCTCAGCCATCATACTTAGAGAGAAATATTTCTTATATTAAAAATAATGTGGAATCCTTTACAATAGCACAGTCATTACTGTCTCCAATAACCAGAAGAAAATGTGGGAGCTCTCTATGGAGTTACATGGGAATCCTTAAATTATAGGGGCCAATTTGCACAGCCATCACCCACTTATCTTTAAGTCACCACAAAGGGAGCCTTCAAAGAGGGTAACACTAAACTGAGTGGCTTGGGCTTTAGAGAATCACAAGTCAGGGCTCATGTCCCACCTTGTCATTTACTGTCACATCAGTTTGTTAAGCCTTGAGGTTGTTTGTTTATATATAGAGAGAGAGAGCAATCATAGGCTAATTGGAGAGCTTTGTAAGGGTTGAAAAGATGTAACTGGAAATATATTGAAAACAAAAACTTCTTACAAAATAAAAGAAAATCAATGAGCGACATTATTGTTGAAATACAAGTATTATAATTCATTCATTCATTCATTTTAAAATGCTAAAGCATAAAGAACTGGTAGAGAAATGGCAGAACACAGGGAAGAGAAGGGTTGTGGTATAAATGACCTCCTTTAGGAATTTCTTTTGCTCATTGTTCTCAAGCCAAAGGCTATCTCTGGTATCATCCCAACAGAAATCTCACTGAGACACAGGGAACCAATCCAACCTCCAAGTCCCTTTAGTACCATGAGGAGACAAGAGGTAGAATCTGCAGCCTTGATTCTCAAGGAGGTATAAATGGCTCCAGAGGTGGTTTTCTCTGTACATGGTATGGCTCTGATGGCATCAGAAGTCATGCCTGCATTCTCCCAGTCTTTTCTTGAGTACTTTTCTAAAAGTTATTTATCATCTATACTCCCTTAGAATGGTACCATTATCTGGCTAATCCAAGCTCAGCCATGGACCCCAGACTGGTACATTGAGTTCTGATTTTCTCCATTGTACTTTTTGCTTTTAACCTGTACCCTACCAAGGGTCTTCATTTCAGTCAAAAGTTTGTTATAAATGGACTCGGTGACTATCTTAGGGTTTCTATTGCTCTAATAAAATACCAAAAATAACTTGAGAAAGAGGGGTTTTGTTTCATCTTACAGTTGGGAAGAAGGTGGGGCGGAAACTCAAGACAAGAATCTGGAAGCAGGAGTTGATGTGGAAGGCTTGAAGGAATGCTAGTTACTGGCTTGCTCTCTGTGGATTGCTCAGCCTACTTTCCTGTAGCACCACACCCAGGACCACCTACCCAGAGGTGGCTCTGCCTGTGGTGAAACTGGACTCTCCCACATCAACCATCAATCAAGAAAATATCTGACAGCCCTGACTACAGGCTAATCTTACAGCATTTTCTCAATTAAGATTCCTTGTATTCAGCTGACTCTGGCCAGCACAGTGACTTAACACCAAAGCACTGGGACCCCATTGAGAGGCTGCTAGCATTAATCCTCAGTTATGCCTGCTGAATTCCAATTTAGGAATCGGAAAAGTGAAATGACTCTGTGGGTAAAAGCAATCTGTACTCAAGCCTGATCCTCTGAGCCAAACCCCTAGAAACTACACAAAAGTGGAAAGAGAACCAACTCTACAAACTTGTCTTCTCACCATCACACATATGCCGTGGCACACACATACATGTCATGCATACACACAATGAGGATGATAAATATTGTGTGTATGTATGAGACAAAAATAATAAAGGAAGAAGAGGCCAGAAGTTTGAGATCAAGTAGGGGAAATAGGAGGAATTAGAGTTCAGAAGGACACATGGGAGTTAGGTAGCTCTAATGTTCATGTATGAAGTTCTCCAAAAATAAATTTTTTTAAAAAAAGAACAAGAAATACACATCAATGAGAAAATAATGATAATTTTTTAAAATCCATGAATCACTTGAGACAATTGGAGCACAAAGGTTTTTCAAATCCAATGACTTCTAACATCAAAATGGTGACCTCCTCTGTCAACCATAGCTAGATCTAACTGTCCCCACTGTGTTCCTGAGAAGTGTCATCTACAGAACCCTGGTAAGACTATGACAAAATCAGTTCACCAGCAACAGTTCTTGGGGAACTCTCCTTTACAGACAGAAATGACCTTGTTGGGAAAGTCATATGGGAGGCTGAATTATTCTAGGGATTACTAAAAACTTACAGAGTGTATACTGAAGGGAACAGAAGATGGTTGGTCTTCACTGAGGGTGGCGTATCTATCAATAACCAGACATCATAGGGACAGTGTTTATGGAGAAGTAACCATAGGAAATAGAAACACAGCATCCAGGCAGCATAGACTTTGCTCATCCTAAACAGAGTTAGGAATGCATACAGCAGCCAAGAAAGCCTGCAACACCACCATCCTGGAATGCCTGCTTCTCTCCCTATTTGCAGAATTTCAATGACAGCATCAGGCAGATGGGTGGCTTCCCTCTTGGATGCCAGTAAAACTGAGACTCTCCCACCAAACTAAAGAGCATAGCATTAGTGCTCCACCCAAACAATAGTAACCAGCAAAGTCAATGATTTTTATAGAACAAGATTTCACATAAAGCACATTTAAGCACATACAAAGAGTAAATAATGCCTATCAACTGTAGCTTGTTAGGTTTTCTTTTTCAAGTTAGCTCTATTCCTAAGATTTTCTTAGAATGCTTTCCAAATCATTCAGCATCATAATTACTTTAGAGTCCAAGCCTCCTAGGGATTGCTCTGCATTTTAAGCCAACTTAGAACCAAAATCCTATATTGCTCGTCCCAACTGCCAGCTGGAATTGTTTCATCTAGGAATCATGATTTTCCTCTTTTATAGCTTCATTCTGAAATAACTTCCCACAGCTTTCCACCACGATCTTTCAGAGGACAGCTTTCCTTTCTATGATTTAAGTAGAAAAGAAACAAGAAAATGGTATCAGAGGTTTCCACTGGGCCTTGGGGATTCATCCTTCTTCCTCCTTCTGAAGGAAGCCACTAGCATCTCTGGAAAGAAATTGAAAGATACTTCCTCCCTCGTGTTGCTTTTATCCCTCATTTGTCCTGGATTGCTTTGACTTCTCAATCTTGGCTCTTATTTAAAGAATTATATTAATACTTCTCTCCATCATGAATGGCCACCTTTGATATTTTAGTTGTACAGTAAAAGTCTGTTTGGAAGGAATTCTGTGGATATGTGGATCTGTTCAGCTTTCGACCCAATTCATTTCTCCCCTGCTTTTTCCATCCTATCTGAACTCAAATTTCTTCAGGTGCTCACACTGGTTGTTTTGTTTTGTCAAGTTGTTTGAATGGTGCAAAGAAAGGCAGCTCTTCCCATAGCATTAAAGGTCCATTTTCTCTACTGAAGACAAAGTAATTTGTCTTTGCCAGAGGTTGATTAGTTTATGGATGCTCCTGTGAATTTAACTCCAGTCAATGAGACATGGAAGAAAATCTACCTAAGGTGTCAAATAAAAGTTGGTTTTCTCCATTCTGAGAAGGAGGTGCAGAGAGAGGGTGGGCTGTCTTCTTCCTTGAGAGAATGTCTACATCCTGTCCTTGATAACCAGAAATGCAATGGGCCTCTTAATAACAAGGAGTAGGGTGTGGGATGAAAAGGAGGTAGGTTGACGTCTAGACTGTGATGAACTCATTCCAGAGCCTGAATAACTTTTATGGTCTTGAATAAAATATTACATTTCCTTATTGTTCTTTCACGATGAAAGGGGTTTGCTTTGATACTGGAAACCCAAGTATCCTACTCAGTATTAGCTCCCTAAAGCAAATGGAGGCATTTTGTGGAGACTTTAGAACTTGGACTTGATTGTATGCCATTTTCCTTGTACTTATTTGGATGGTTGCTGGTCCTATACTAGGATAAGAGTGTACAGGCAGAGTGTTTACTCTGTAGCAGACTCTTACATCTGCAGGTCTACTGAATGTTAGCTAACAGTGTTTTGTGAAAATAGTCTACTGTAGAATGTTGAGTGTGTTTTTAAGCAAAGGTAACATAGTTGAAATCCCAATGACTTAAATGCTCCTAAGAGATAAATCCAGAAGTTATAGTAATGACTTCCAAAGAAATAGACACTATAGCAGAAGTATTTTTTTGGTGGAATGAATGGCATTTTGTTGGGATATAGGATTCAAGAGGAAAATGCTCAGTGACAGCCATGTGGCCTAGAGCTTTAAACATTCCTTGTTCATGATTCAAACCCATTACACCCAGAAAGCTCTTTATTAAAATATCTTAAACATCAGAACTTGGATCTAACTTTTACTAAGATGATGCTAGAACCTTCTTAAATCCTAGTACTGCTCCAAATATATTTACAGCTCCAGTCATTAACATTTGTGTAGATTTTATAATTTCCAAACTGCTTTCACATTTATTACTTCGTTTAATTCTCCCATCTCTCTAACAAGGTGAAAAAAATCACTGGTACTTTACCAATGGACTGAAGGCAGAGAAACACGTTGACCAAGATGGTGCTAACACATGAAAACAATGGAAACCAAGGCCTTCCGACTGAGTTCAAAATTTCCCCTTTACTTGGGCCCTCCCCTTCTCCCCATCCCCGGAGGCTGTGACAAATTTGAAGTAATGCTACTGATCAGGCAGCAATTGGTTTTGAAATAAGAAATCTTTGTATTCAAATATAAACATGAATATTTGAAAATTGCTAATTTGGGCCAAATGTTGGGCTTAAGATGATTGCCAGCCTCTTTTGTGAGCACAAAGTCCCTTAAACCATTTGTTCTCATGTAACATTTAGCTTAAGATGTAATACACAATACACATATAGTGTTTCCCATGTACAATGTTTTCCAGCTTCTAATTCACTTTAGGCCATCAAAAGAGAACATAAAATAACTCCAGAGCTCTAGACTTCTGCAATTACCTTGCGGAGAGGGAAAGGGAAGACTGGGAAGAGTTTTTACAACTGAGAAAATCCAGATTTCTTATTAGTCATGGTCTAAAACTGACAACCCCCTGCCTATGTAGCAGGCCCCTCTCTACCCGCCCCTTACCCACAAACTGCAGCTGGCAAAGCCTGCTGTAGAACACAGTTTTTTTTCTGCCTGGCAATCCATCTACAGACCTGAGAGGAGAACCCATTTTTACACAAGCTGGACGGCTCCTCATGGCCTCGGGGGCAAAGTACCACCCAAGAGGGCAAGAATGAAGCACATGAAGTTTAGCCAGCTGCAGCTCAAGCCTCTGGCCCTGGCAGCTAGCCAGTCATGGCCCACCAAGAAGTGGAGTCAACACCCAGGTCTTTCTGCACATATGAGCTTCCTTCCCCTAGCAAGAACTCATGGGTGAGCTTAATAAGTTTGCTTTGAACTATCCCACATTTACCACGCCCAGTAGCCTCTGTTTATCCAAGCTGACCACAGTCAGGAAATTCTGGGGAATTAGATGGCCAAGGCTCTTCAACCACCAGAACTAGAAGAACATGGATGAATCATAACTTATAGCTCCAGGGGAAAGGAGCATGTAGCTTTTGAAATGTCAGAATTGGCCCCCAGCCTCAGGTGTACTTTTCCAACAACTGTTCATCTAACTGAACTTAATAAGGTGAAACTATTTGTTATAGGAGAAAACCTAAAGGTGGTCCCTGTTATCTTTGACAGAATGCTCTTCTCTCTCCCCATCATTTCTTCCCTTGACAAAGCACAACCTAAATTCTCTCAGCACCCCCCCCCACATACACACACTTTTACCTACCCTATTCCCCAAACCGAGGAGTTTCCCCCTAGGCATATAATAATGATTGCTCACAAATTTAAACCCCCAACAAAGGTCTGGGCTCCAGATGCAAATGCTCAGAGCAACATGGTTAAAACCTTTTTATACCCTTTTCCCAGGAGAATAGAAACATTCCATCCAATCAAGGTTCTAGGCCTTGGCTTCATGCACAAGCATGGAAGAACTGGTTTGAGTTTATGTTTCTACTTGTGCAGTGTCTTAAATCAGCATCCTTGGAAACAGATTCTGAGATGGAAAGCTGCCCATCAAAGGTTTGCTTAAGGATGCCGTCAGGATATCAGGAAGAAAGAGAGCCAGAGTTAGATGAAGGGAGTAACTACACCACAATGTGGCTATAGTGGAGACTTCAGAAAGTCCTGTGATGGTCTCTGAGAGTGTAGTAAGAGTTATTCCAAATTGATATGAGTCCTCGTACACTTCTGTTAGTTGGCCATTGACCGTAGATTGTCTCCTAGAATAAGGTACATACCTTGTGCATAGCCATACTCAGGGGCAAGAAGTAATTCCTTCTGAGGTACAGAGCAGTGAACCAATAGCCACCCCTGTTGCAGGAAATAAGGATGATGCATTGTTTGTGAGCAGGAATTGTTTGTGAGAAGAAAAACAGTACCCATCACATTCCTCCTCTTATGAACCTAGATATGTACCTGCCTTATCTAAGAAACTTTTCCAGGAATAAAGTTGATTCTGTTTCTTCTGTATGAAGAAATGAACTATTAAAAGGAAATGCTGCTTCAATTTATTTCAAGATTAAAAGGGAAATCTATCATTCCCCTTCTTCAACATTTTTATTGGAAATTCCCTTCACTGACATTAGGTCTTTCCCCTTGACTATTCTGGCTTCCACTGCCCACTGTGGTCACATCAGTCTTTTTAGGTGAGCCAGCAGGCCACTAGCCTTTCAGAATCTTGTTCTATGAGATTCCCTATCTCCCATCCCTTTGGGATTCTAGGAGCCAGTCCCTGTTACTGTTCTTATTCAAGTTGCTGCCCCTCTTGGCTTTCCTATGGAAGTCAGTCAAATGTGGGGACATATAGTCTTATAGACTACATACAGTCATACCTCATCCCTTACTCTGGGTCTTTTATTCTTTGCCATCTGTCAGATCGTCACCTTCAGTTAGAATGTCTACATACACTTTCACTTTCTCCAAAGCTCCAAAGAGCCATTTGACCACATATTATCATCTCCTGCAATCATTGATAGTATATAAAATTTCATACCACTGAAGTCCACACACCCCCATCCAAGTTAATGTTCCACCCATCCTTTGGGATCCAGTCTCCTGCATTCTCTCTAAACTCCCACATATATACATTGACTAAATTCTAGAGTTCCTGTGGCATATAGGTTTCTCCTCCCCTAAAATTGTTAGTTCTTTCCAATCTGCTAATAACAGAACTCAATCCTAATTATTGGTCCAATTGGTATGTAGTGGTTTGGATATGATTAGATCAGGGAACAGCATGGTCTTGTTGGAGTAGGTGTGGCCTTGTTGGAGGAAGTGTGGCACTGTGGGGGTGGGCATTAAGACCCTCCTCCTAGCCATATCGGAGTCAGTCTTCTGCTAGTAGCCTTTAGATAAAGATTTAGAGCTATCAGCTCCACTTGTACCATGCCTGCCTAGATACTGCCAAGCTCCCCGTCTTGATGATAATAGACTGAACCTCTGAATCTGCAAGCCAGCCACATTTAAATATTGTCCTTGGTCATAATGTCTGTTCATAGCAGTAAAATCCTAACTGGGACAGAAGTTGGTACCAGGGACTAAGATATTGCTGTGATAGGTCTGACCATGTTTTTGTTTATAAAAATATGAATTTGGGGACTTTTGATTTGAAAAGCTATGGACTACTTTAAGTGGGGCTTAATGGCCTATCCTAGTAGAAATATGGAAAACAGTGGTGCTGAGGGTGATTTGATCTGTGAAGGCCTACTGGCTCAAGAGGTTTCAAAGAAGAAGAATGTTAGTATGTGGTCTTGAGACTGTTTTTGTGATATTTTATTGAAGAACAAGACTGCCTTTTGCCATTATCGAGAGTCTGCCTGAGGCGAAGGTGAAGAGATTTAGATTAATTGCTTTGACAAAGGAAGTCTCAAAACAGCCTGGTATAAATTCTGTTGTGTGGTTACTAAAGTTCAGTCTCATGAAGAGTGTTTTAATGAAAAGGAACAAGCTGAAAAAGGAAAAATATAAACTATATGGTTTTGTAATAAAGAGCCACTAGGAAGTAAAATGAAGCTGAACCTTGTTTTGAAGGAGATAAACAGACTAAGGGAGTGGTGACTTTGAGGCAAATCCCACCCAACTAAGCTCAGGTCCAAGCATGGTGGTACACATGTTTAATCCCAGGAGACAGAGGCAAGCAGATTTATGTGTTCAAGGCCAGCCTGGTATAGAGCAAGTTCCAAGTAGAGAAAAGCGAAAGTCTAGGAGTGGTGGTACACACCTTTGATCCCAGCATTCAGAAGACTGAGCCATGCAGATCATTGAATTCAAGGTTAATCTACAGAGCAATTTCCAGGTCAGCCGAGCTTAAGCAGTGGAGGAGCTGGGAAAAAAAGAAAGCTGTTAATAGAATAAGGGGGACAGTGGTCCAGCCCCAGCATGCAGAACTTGGCAGTGGCTTTGCCATATGGCTCTGGCTTTAGAGTCAAAAATAGAAAGAACTACTGGGACAATTGATACTGGCTAGCTAGAGCTAAGAAATTAGCAGCGATTAAGAAAACAGCTCACTGAAGTGAAATCTTCTGAAAAGTATTTTCTGAGAGCACAAAGAAGCAAGGTTTCAGAGATAGCAAAGGTTGTACCTCATATTGCGCTGTACTTGGTAATGTGGAAGAGTTACCCTGGTTTTGAAGGTATAAAGGGGTCATGTAGGCTAAGGCTTGGCACTGAGAGAGGCCAAAGAAGGTCATTGGTGAAAGTGCTTCAGTTGCAGTTGATGGCCCAGGACTAAGGGGTCATGCAAAGGATTTGAGACTTGGTACCATGAAAAGAGCCTATGAGAAGCTATTGGTAAAGCCTAGTTGCAGCAAAAGATCCCAGTGTACTGGAGATACCAGTACCATGGGATGATCACCAAGAATAGTGGAGTGAATCAACCTGAGCTTAGAGTGCTACAGAGGGCAGAGCTGTGACCCAAGCCCATTGGAGGAGCCCAAAAGATCAAGTGTGAATCACAGACATTGGAACAAGAAGCTGTAATGTTGAAGTTGCCTTGGAGACTCAAAAATGTTCAAGATGCCAAAGTCATGGGCTATCTGCTAAGGAAAGCTACTAACGGGGAGTAGAATCATCCCAGGAGAAAGAAGTCTGTTTCAGTCAACAAAGATGAAAAAGGAGTTGGAGATCTGAAGATCACTTTGACATCAGACATGGAGATGCTGAGTTTGAAGTTTGCCAAGCTGGTTTCCTGTCTTGCTTTGGGTATTACAGTTAAGTGATTGGATCAATCTCAGAAGAGACTTTGAAATTTGGACTTTTAACATTATTGAAGCTGCTATAGACTACAGGGACTTTGGAAGTTGAACTAATTGTATTTTTTTATTATGCTATGGCTAGTTGTGCCCCACAGACTCATGTATTTTAACAAACCTATGGGAGGCAGGAGTTGGAATGTGGTGGTTGGAATATGCTTGGCTCAGAGAATGGCACTATTAGGAGATATGGTCTTGTTGGAGTAGGTGTGACCTTATTGGAGGAAGTAAGTCACTGCAGGAGTGGGCAATGAGACCTTCCACCTAACCATGTGGGAGCTAGTCTTCTGCTAGTAGCCTTCAGATGAAGATGTAGAACTCTCCACTCCTCCTGCGCCATGCCTGCCTAGATGTTGCCATGCTCCTATCTTGATAATAGACTGAATCTCTGAACCTGTAAGCCAGCCCCAATGAAATATTGTCCTTATAAGAGTTGTCTTGGGTTATGGTGTCTATTCACAGCAGTAAAACCCTAATTGAGACATGGTGGGAAAAGCAAAAAAGAAAGGAAGGGAGGGAGGAAGGAGGAAGGAAGAAAAGAAGGAAGGAAGGAAGGAAGGAAGGAAGGAAGGAAGGAAGGAATAGAAGTATAATGAGACATTGTCATATAACTTTCCTGCCCAATGTGAACTCTTTTTTTATTTATTTTATTTATTTATTTTTTGCATGACCATCAAGCAAGGGAAGTAAAACAATTATTTCTTCCAAGATAGAACTCTTCTATGGGCCTAACAAGTCTGAAAGAATGTTGAATTCAAACCTTTAACTGCATCTACCTCATCTCAAATGATAGAGCCCTTTCTTGTACATGAGTCCTTAATCTTGGCAGA
This sequence comes from Micromys minutus, assembly GCF_963924665.1. Lineage (NCBI taxonomy): Eukaryota > Metazoa > Chordata > Mammalia > Rodentia > Muridae > Micromys > Micromys minutus. Next base: position 26,026,478 of record NC_137954.1, on the reverse strand, counting down.
GGAGACCCTCCAGGATCTGAAAGCAGTCTTCTCTGAAGTTTTACCTCCCACACAGTAGTTCTCTACTCTGCTTTCCAATTGGAAGAAATTAAAGCTTCTTTAAGTACTCCTAGTGACCCCTCTGGCTTTCATGTGAACCCTGAAAGGGTAGATTGTTACCCTCAAGTTATAATTCTCCCTCTTCAAGGAACTAATGGCCCTCAGCCATAGTCCCTGAACTCTGCAGGGTTCACTGTGCTTCTCACACTTAGTCAGTAGCCAAAGATGCTATTATAGTTCCTTTCCCTTGCATTTCCTTCTGGTTAACCACTATGGAAGGTTTGACAGTTGCATTGCTAGAGACAACCCCATGGAAATGGATATGGCCAGCCATCAATGAATGGTGCTTCATGTTCTACTTTACAGTCTTCTTCCTGAGGTCATATTCTCTGCTCATTAGATTTGACTGAACTGCCTGCAATTCCTAAAAGAAGGAGGTTTTTCTGTTTTGGTTTTTGGTTGGTTGGTTTGTTTTAGATTTGTTTGTTTATTTGGTTGGTTGGTCGGTTGGTTTGGGGGGTTGTTTTTTTTTTTTTTTTTGGTGAGAGTTTATAAGGTTGTAATTATAAGAAAAATCTTTAGTAATTTAAGAGCAGTTAGGTATAGTGGCTCACAAGTAATCTCAGTATTTAGGAGGCAGGAGGATTGCTCTGAGTTAAAGGTCAACTTGGGTCACATAACAAGTTCTAGGCCAGTCTGAAATATGAGCAAGATACTGTCCCCACACACACACAGAAGAATTTATAATTAGATATAGCCAGTCTGCAAGGGACAAGAATGGTCTTGGAGAGTTAATTGTCCACAACTGAGTTAAGCACCCAAATATTTGTATCCTCATGTCAGCCAGATTTGGCCTGCTCTCATAAGACACAAAACCTTTGATGGTTCCCTTCTGTGGGGAAGCATTCTCAGTAATGTTTACCTGAATAGTCAAATTGCCTTTGTGGGGCCACAGCACTAACGGGGAGGGAGTGTGGACTGAGCACTAAGTCTAAGTACTCACCGCACAAAGACACTGCATCTAAGCCACAGTATCGAAATGTATGGCGTTTTCTAAAGTAATCTCAAGTCTCTCCCTACTTTGTCCAACAGCCCCTCAGCCATACTGACTTTGTATGGGCTCTTAGCGCCCACCTGCTGCTGGCTTGACCATACGTCCCACTTTCTCTGAGTTAAGTATGTCTGGCCATTACTCATGGGCCAGAACTCAGAGCCTTCCCTGACTAACACACACATGTCAGCTTTGTCTCACACCTGCAGTAATCCTTCATCATAACACTTCATATATTTCCTACCTAACTCTCACCATAATCTGTGAACATTTTTGTTCGTTCACTTTATATGGGGTCTATTTCTCCCTCTAGAATATAAGCTCTGTTGGTCCATGAAACACATTTAGCTATCTGTTTTGCTAGTCTCTGTTCCTGGATTGTAACTAAATGGGAGCAAGACAAAATTTTGCTGAATGAATGAACTGGAGCAGAGAAATGACAAGATTGATAAAGACAAATGAGTCACAGATAATAAACAACAAGGTTATATAAATCGATTGCTGGGTTTACAAAACCTTTCTGAAAATATGCAGGTCCATATAAAGGAGACTGACTATCAATCACAGGCTGATTCTAGAACTTCCATCCTTCTGCTGTGAAGGCAGAAGACCCCCAAGACTGTCAGCTAGAAGTCATTTGCTTTTATCTATGCCATTGGCAATTCAGATTCAAAATGACACGATCCTAATGTTACTATGATCATATCTGTACCCTCTGACTAGTGACGTTTATGGAAATCTAGAGTATGTTACACAAATCTGGACCAATACTTCTCCTATTAGTATTTTTATCTTCAGCCCAATGTTCAGCTATGAAATGAAAGAAATGTCCTCATTAAAGCAAGACGTAGTAGGTGTGGTAAGCTGTAGAAGTAGTCACCCATAGATCACACGGTGTTTACTGACAGCCACCAATACCCACCGTTGAAGGTATCATTCCTCCATCAGGACACATACACAGAGATCTATAGTCAGATCTTAACCATAAGATGGCATCAGGAAGCTGATGATCTTCACTAGCCATTGAGTAGCCATGGATAGGGCAACCTCTCCAGGTTTCAGATTCCTTACATGAAAGGTCAGAGTTGGCACAGATAGTGTAAAAAGTCACAAGCTTGGGTTGAGCATGAACTTAGCTGTGACATGTCTTTGTGGTCTTCCACAGGAACATCATCATCCTAGATTTCAACATAGGGTCTGTTGGCCAAGAACAAGCTATCATGTCTTCCCAAGTTCCCCCAGTTTAAATGATCAATATTCTTTCTGTGTAGGTCCCCAAGGCTGATGAACAGAAACCCAAGCCTTCTAAAAGTGAAGTACATTCTTATTTCAGCAACTTTTTTCCCCCTTGGGAAGTTTCAGGTATAAAGAAAAGAAGGCTTGGGAAACAAATGACTGAGCACTGTTTAAAATAAAGTTCTGTCAAAGTCATGGCTGTCAAGGCATTTCCTGGAGTTATGAGTTTCAAATGCAGCATTAAAATTCTTAATGGACTTGGAAACTCATTTGAAGATTTCCTATTTATTAATATCCCCACTGATTCTATTTTCCACTCCAAATTCAATAAGAATGCTATTTTTATCAGCACATTTATTACTCGTTCAGTGGTATAGAGGCATCTCGTATAGATACACAGAGATGCTTTGAAGTTACTTTGAAAATTACTATTTATATTCTCCGGAGTTAATTGAGCCTGCCACTATACATCTAATTTATGGAAATCACAAAGACAGCAAGTTGTGAAACAAAAGTGTATTTGGTGCATAATATTGGGTTTTATGTTCTCTAATGCAATGCAATACAGGCTATCAAAATTATCTTTCTCTCTAACTGTTATGGCTGATTCTTATTTATGACTGGATATTATATACAGCTGGATCTATGCAATCTGATAATACAGTCTGATGCGGCTATTTTCTGCAGTAAAACTAGGAGATAAAGTTACTTAAGTCAATATTTTGGTCATTTAAACACTGATAACCACCCCATGTACGTATTAATGATGATCCATTTCACAACACATCATTATCCGGATCAATTTATCTATTCCCTCTTTATATAGATTTAACTGGCTCAGCTTCTATTCACAGATGTAAAGTGCCGTCAGTGCACATTACCTCTTAGTTCTTATTGCCTCAAATATTGATTTTTAATCTTTTTTGTCAAACAAAATGTGTGCTCTCATTTTGTGCTATGATAATACACACACACACACACACACACACACACACACACACACACACTGGGTGGGAACGATGACATTGTAGAAATTTTTCTCTAAAATGAAGGGGCTCTTTTCTTGAACATTATAAGTCAGAATTTATGCTTGTTTCAAGAAATAGAAGCTGACAGTGGCTTCACCAAATGAGGAGAGGTGGGGACATATGCATGGGAGAGATGCCAGGTTATTACCCTGAACACAGAAAAAAATGAAATAAGAACTCGAAAAGCAAAGGAACTAGGGGACTTCCGAAGACATCCAAACATTGAGTCTTTACTGTGTGCCCAGCACTGTCTATACGACTTTAAGGTGTTCTATCATTCATCTCTCATAACAGTTTCATGAGATGAGTTCTATCATCTCTACTGTAAAGAAGAAAGAAACCAGGGAAGGAAATTAAGTAATATCCCAGTCTTAGTTACCATCCTGTTGCTAGGAAAAGACACCATGATCAAGGCAACTCTTTATAAAAGAAAGCATTACGCTGGGAGCTTGCTTACAGTTTTAGAGGGTTAGTCCATTATCATCAACCAGAAAGCAAGACAGGCATGGCACTAAAGCAGTTGCTGAGAGCTTTACTTTCTGATTCACAGACAAAGAGAAAGACTGGACCTGGCATGGGCTTTTGGACTCTCAAAGGCCACCCCTGTAACAGTGAAAGAGGGTTTTTCAAGCCTTGTACTGAAAACACACACACTTGCTCCTTAATTAGCTTGCCTCCTGATGCTTTGCTGAACATTTTTAGCTGTCTAAATGGTCTTCTAATGGTGTCTTTAGTGTTTGTCTGGTATTGAGATGACATTATCTGCTGAGAGTAGTACTTCAATTCTTTCTTTTCCTATTTCTATCCATTTTATTTCTTTATCTTGCCTTATTGCTCTAGTTATAAATTCAAGTCCTTCATTAAATAGGAATAGAAAAATCCAACATCACTGTAATGACACAAACTTAAATAGAGCTCACAGCCAAGGGCCTAGGCTGGCCCAGCTTAGCTTGAGGTGGCTTACATACAGAAGAATAACAAATGGTATAAGAGTATTGCTTATACCAATGAGGGTTTACGGCTGCTTGCTTTACAAGAATATGCTTGCAATGATGAGATCTAGTAAAAAAAATTTAACTCATTAATTTAATTATGTATACATGCCTTAAGATACATAAATTAATATATTAATACAATTCCTGATTAATTTGCTTCTTGAAACGGTTATCTTAAAATGTACACAAATAAACTGGATAGAAATTATAGAGCTTCCTAGAACAATTAATAAATTTGCTCTAGAAATTTTACTCCAACTCACAAGTACCCAAGTCTCAGCCCTATGGCTGTAGAGCAAAATTTTCAAGATATCTATCACTAGCTGACTTATTGTGGCATTCAATGACCATGAGGCTATAGCCTCTTGCTTAATTAAATTAATACACAATATTAAAAATTTGCCTCTTTTTAAAACTCTTCTCTACATGCCAATGATGTATTCCTTCTCTCAAATTATTTGATGAGATTGTCACAAAGCCAAAGTGAGCGTTCCTGGCAATGTTCACATGGTCAACTACATTTTTAAGACATGCAAAAACAGATGTCAACTTTGATACATTTAGAACAGTAAGTCCTCTGCTCTTGTTCTCTGTCAAGTTTTCCCTGGGTATCAGGTGTTGGAGTGGCCATAAGATGGCATTTTGCAGACCTACCTAAACAGTTCAACTAGGGTGCACTTTATGTGAATCTGGCGTAGAGTTTCTTCTGTGCATAGTGAAGCCAGTGTTAGCCATCCTGGTATAGCAACAGCTCTTAGAAACACTCACTGGGCCAACTTGTCTGGCCCAAGGACAAGAAGCAGATGTCATGTCAAAAATATCCACAGGATGTATGGCACCCAGCATGAAGTATGTGGGCACTGTAGAAGAAACATAATTTGAAATGTATGGAACCAGAAGCTAGTTTGTGGAAAATTCTTGCAATCATCAGAAATGTAAAATTGTTAAGTAGAAGATTTGGTTCTTATTAATGTTTAATAAGAACAGAAGTTCACTCTTATTGAGGAAATACACTCAATAATGCAGCATATACAATTATAAATGCGCCATTTATTTTTTTCTTTTTGATGGGAAACATATGAAATAAATTTATCAGAATTCCTGGATCTACTGGGGGAAACCCTGAGTAGTACGACAAGCTGCCATAACAGCTCAATTACAAATGAAACTTGCCAGCGGTTTGCTCAAGTCTGACAGCCAACCTGACAGTAAATGACATTACCAAGAACAAATTATTAAATTCAAAGGGACTTTTCTGAACCATTTCTACTTTAAAAAAAAAAAAAAAAAAAAAAAAAAAAAAAAAACTCAAACAAAATGAATTATATTCATTATACTTATATTCTCAAGTGGAAGACAATATTATAAAACCAATCTGTTATAAAGAGTATTTTCTGGAGTTTGTAGAACTTAGATTGTTTATCGGCTTTTAAAAGTAATCCCCCCCCCACGCCTTATTCAAAATTACCACTCATGGGCGGGCAAGTTGGCTCAGTGAATAAAAGTATTTGCTGCTCAAGCCTGACAATATGAGTTTGATCCCCAAGACTCATGGTAGACTCTCACTCCCTAAACCTGTCCTCTGACCTCCACACATGTGCTGTGGCACTCACACATGCCCTCACACACATATACCAAAGACACCGACACACCCTAAAAATAGAATAAATTACATTTTCAGCAAACAAAATGCTCTTTCACCCATGAGATTTTACACTCTATCTTAAAATGGGACCCTGAAAATTGATTGCTAAAAGGTTTGTTTACATCCAAGTGATCATGACAATGGAGCTGGAGGTGAATCTGTGTTTGTGTTCTGAGCGACTGAAACGACAGTCACGATCCCCCAACCAGCCCTTCTCTCCTGGTTCTTCATTGGCATCAAAGGAGGAGTGGAAGACAGCTGTAGACTCTACTGCCAAAAACCAAACACTAGCTCAGTTCGTAGCTGCATATGAATACGGCTACTGTGCCTCTCTCAAGAAGGTGTCGTAGGAACTAAGAGGAGGCTCAGTGGTTAGAGCACCTCCTGATCTCCCATCACTCTGGCTGAGTGACTCACAACTGCCTATAACTCCAGCTCCAGGAAACCAATTCCCGCCTCTATGGATACATACAAAACACACAGGCACACATGCATACACACACAAACTTACATACACAGACATGCATACATATATACACAAACTAAAACTAACTAAATAAGTACATTTCTAAATAATCTGTTGTATTAAAGAATTCATCTGTGAAAGTATATTTAATATCAAGTTTGCACATGTTGACAAATGCTCCCATGGGGCTAGCTTCTGTTAGAGATAGTTGTCCTGACCGCCAGGCCGCCCTCCCCCCTTTCAGTGCTGATATCTGCCCCTATTTCCACACTGTGGAATACAAGGTCTGCTTCACAGACCACTCAGCAGCTTATCTAGTCGTGAGCAGAGATGAAGTAAAGCTTCATCCCCATCCAGCTCTGACCCCACTGGTCCTCTTTCCAGTTCACTGAGGCCTCAACAACTGATTTTGTTTCCACTTCCCACCCGTGGAAACATAGATGACGGCATCACACACTAAAAGGACATCAATTAACATGAATGGGATAAACTGATGGTTGGCTTGCTTGTTTTAAATAAGCAGAAAAGCAAAAGCTATTAGGCGGAACCTTAAGTCTTTGCTCTCGTTATTACTTCATAACCATTGCGACTATTAAAGTCATTTGATTTAGGGACATAAAAGCGTATATTACGTGGATTGCTTTCTTGAAATTAGTGCGCTACGTTAAATTAAAAGGCATTTTTGTTCAGGTAATTCTGATGAATTTTCTTATCACATGACTTGTGCACTGCTGAAAGTCACAGATCATTTCTTTTTTTTTTCCTTCTTTCGATTTATATGGAGGCAAGGCTTTGTGAACAGTAGAGCACAAATATACTGTAAAAAAACAAAGCACTATTGTGCTATCTGCAGTTGGTTTCACTACCGTAGAGGGGAGAGAGAAAAAGCACTGGTTTCCAGAGAAAGAATTCAGGGGAAGAAAGGACAAGCCCTCCCTCCTTCCTCCAGACTCCCAGAGGCTTGAACACAATGTCTGCCATGCCGAATATAATGCCCTTCTAAGTATCTAGCAATTTATAGGCTTTTGTGAATTTTAAAAGAATCATATCACCTCCGCAAAATTTAGAAATCTTTCCTAGTTCTTCAAACCCTCAATAATAAATACCTTTTCCACAGTAACAAAGCAACATCAGCCTGTAGCCTGAAGAAGAGGTTGAACACGGGAGCCTATCCCAGCATGCTTGCCCCGGAAGTTTCTTTAGGCCCACAGAGTAAGCTAAAAATTTCTCCAATGTACTGCCAATTAAAAATCTAGAAGATTTCACATTAAAGTCTGAAGTTCTGGGTTTTCCTTAGAAACAGAACATGGAACCATTCCTTCTGCATAACAAGGATCACTACATGGCGGCTGGCTAACTGCTCCCCCACCGCCGCTGGACAGAGCACACATTCTGAACACTGCCCAGGTCTCACTGCCTCTTCATCATTGCCCAAGAGTGAAGCACAGCTTTAGCGGACACTCCTTCATATTCTGCGACTCCTGGGCCTCTAGTGAAAAAGAACAATCCTATGTGGGGCAGGAGGGATGGCTTAGCAACTAAGAGTTGTTCTTGCAGAGGACCCAGGTTTAGTATTCAGTATCAGCACCTCAGTATCCAGTGCTCAGTGTACACAGCTGTCTGGAACTCCAGTTCCAGAACATCTGACACTCCCTCTGGCCTCTGTGGACATCTGTATATATATATATATATATATATATATATATATATATATATATATATATATATATATATATATATATATATACACACACACACACACACATATATATATATATATATATATATATATATACAGTTCACACATATACACTCAAACCAACATACTTATATATAAATACATCTTTTCAGATCTTTTTTGCATTTTTATTGGATATTTTATGAATTTATATTTAAAATATGATCTCCTTTCCTGGTTCCCCCCTCTCCTATCCCACCTTCCCCTGCTTCGATGAGCATGCTCCCACTCCCACCCACCCACTCTTATCCGTGCATGTGCATGTGACTGTGTGTCTGTGCATACAACTGTATGTGTATACATAAAATGGCACACATGTGGGAGATAAAGAACAACCTGGAATCAAGTCTCACCTTCTACCTCACTTGAATCAGGGAGGGTCTCTGGCTAAGTAGACCAGGCCAGTGGCCTTAGGGCAGCCAAGATTCTGGTGGTTCCATCTCCCACCTCACCTTAAGAGTACTAGAGTTACAGACAGATGTTACCATATCCAGCTGTGTGGGGCTTGAAGATCCAAATTCAGTCTCCTGGTTACCTGGCAAGTGCTTTTTCCACTGAGCCCTTTCCCCAGCCCTGAGTTTCTTTAAGTAGCAGGCCTTAAACCCTGAGACTCTTTCATGCTCTTACAATGTATTAAGCGCACAAAGCACTCCCTCGTATGTTTTCTAAAACTGACAGCACTTGATGTATTAAAACTTTAACCCAAGGAAATGTTAAAATACAAATAGACTTTATGTAAATAGCAATAACCAGTTTTAGAGGAAAATACTATCTTCTCAAACAAACAGCAACAACAACAACAACAACAAGATCGTGGGAAGACTTGCATTGTTTTATATTTTTCAAAGAATTTTTTCATGTTCTTAAATCTATTTCTGTATCTTTGTGATATATTAGCTTGAATAAAGCATGTATGTAAAACTTAAATCATACAACAGTGTGAATAATGAGGATGCAGAAGTCCTTGAGTAGCCTCTTCAGATGGCTGATCTATTCTTTGACACTACACAAAATCCAGCAAGTGACCAAGCCTAATGATGAGCCACAATATGAAAACAAAAAGCATAAAAAGAAATTTTTCCCACGCCATTACATTAAAACCAATGATCTATCCCTGACACTTGATATGTCTTTTACCCAGCAAGACTGTCTAATACCATGTATTCGTCATTTGGAAAATATCAGTTCACTGAGTTGCAGATCGCCCAAATGTTGACACATTTCCTTGTATAATATTTTTAAATAATCACGTTCATTTTCACTGTGATCTCATCAGGAAAAACAATTTTAAGTACTAGCATGCTGTTGAGCTCACAGCAGTAGATGTGAGGTTTCCTAAATTTTAATAATGTTTGCAAGCCACAACTCCATCATTGCCAACACGTTATGACTGTTGTTTTCTTGGAAGTGGAAGGCTAACTTTATTCCCTTTTGAAAAAATATCTCCCTAGTACATATGTTGGAATAACCACATTTGACTGTTAATCACCCTTTCAGATAAAGATGTTTTTAAGAGGGAAAATGGAAATAAAGAAAAAAATCCTCCAGCAATTACACCCAACTTCTCTACCACCAGCACACAGAAGGGCTTTCTGAACATTAGACTTAGGACTACAACTCACCAGATACACTAAAAACACATATATAGCATTTTCAATGGAAATAGTAAATTGCTTAATGTAGGAATGAATGTAACAGCAAAATACAGGGGCTACTTGAACAAATTAGAGCCATTGCCTTGGTTTTTGATGAGAAGATATGAGTTTTACCCACACTAGAGAAAATACCACGACTATGGAACAGTAACTTACCTTCGTGTTGTTACAAGTGCAAGCCCAAGCTCTGACTCTCTGTATCTCTGCCTTCATGTTTTGAGCCACGTTTTTCTTCCACATGTATTTCTACCATTGCCATCATCATGCTATAATGTAGCCAAGAGGGACCTCAAAAGAGTATATAACATGCTCTTTAGACTTTCAGCCTCCTAAATTCAGAAGGATGACCAAACCCCTTTCTTTGTAAATTAGCCTGCCTCAAGTATTGCATTGAAAAACACACTAAAAAAAATGTGGTATTGTGTGATAGTTTTGACCTTGTGGGCTTCTTGAACGGGTCTCAATCACCATGCAAGTGTCTACAAACCACATTTGAAAATAATTACAGTAAAGAAAGACTTTCCTGTACCTATGTCAGTCTCAGCAAGAAAATAAGAGTCTCTCAGAGGATGTTTCTTGGAGGACACCAGACGGAACAAGGCGGGAGGAGTCGGTCTATAAGGTGCTTGTTGATGAATGTCTGAACTAGTTTGACTACAAAAGCTGGGTATGGGAATGCATGCTGTTAATGCCATACCTTGGGACTTGGAGACAGGAAAATCTCTGAAACTTCCCAGCTAGCCAGCCTAGGCAAATCAGTGGGCTTCACATGCAATGCTCACCAATTCAGTCTTACAAATTAAGGCATACAGCTCCTGAGGAATGATATCCAAAGTTGACCTCTTGCATAGATACCCATATACATGCAAGCACACACACACACACACACACACACACATATACACACACACAGGGAGCAGATATTTACAAAAAAGAGAAACACATAACCTGTGTCACCTCTTTAAGTTTCCTAACCAGCCTCAGCAGCCCCTCCCTATGACTTGGACATAGTTTGACTATGTCTTCAGAGATGTCTTGTGATAAACTTGGCCCCAAGTATGATAATATGAGAAATGATGGAAAATTTAGAGGTGGGAGGTTTTATGTGGCGTTCTTAGGCTATCAGGATAGCTACCTGTGGGAGAGATTAAGATAGCTCTTATGGGGTTCCTGATCTCTATAGGAGTGAGTTATTATAAGAGAAAGCCCAAACTCTGAATCAATACTTCTTTGGCTTCATGTTTCAAGATATGTGTGTCTTCCTTCCACACATATCACCATCCCTCCCATTACTACTATGTAGTTTAGTCAAGAGGTACTCACAGCAAAACACTGTGCCATGTTCCTTGTAAGTAAACCTTTTTTCTTTATAAAGTTGGCTTGCCTCTAGCACTGCATTATATTGTGAAAAAGGATTAAGGTATTATTTAAGATAGCAACAATGATCTACACACATGTTCCAATAACCACTGCTACTGTGCAACTTCCCACTCAGAATGACCACACTTCAGATTATAAGCATCTCTCATTCCTGAACAATATGGATTATATTCTGATGGCCCGACAGACATACAGTTTGGAAAATGAGAAACAGTTTCTTCTGGGAGCTCCAAATACATACTTAGCCTAATTTCTCTATTGTCCAGAAGAAAATGAAACAAGGCCTGTCTACAAATATTACTAGTGTTATGAAGAAACCACTGGGAGAGACATAGGGTCATTCAACATATATAAATTGAAAAAGATAATATAACATATACACATACTAAAATATAAAAGAAATACATGACCATATTATTAGATGTGGGAAAGACCTTTGACAAAATCCAACATCTTTTCATGATAAAAGTTGTGGCGAGATTAAGGATACACAAAAAATATCTTAACATAATAAAGTTCACAGCAAGCCTTTAAACAATATCAAGTTAAATGAAGAGAAACTAAAAGCAATTCCACTTAAATCAGGAACAAAACATGGTTGTTCACTCTCTCCATACCTATCCAGGATAGTATATTAAGTCTTAACTAGAGCAATAAAACAACTGAAAGAGACCAGCAAGATACAAATTGGAAAGGAAGAAATCAAAGTATCTTTGTTTGCAGAGGACATAACAGTGTATATAAGTGACCCTAAAATTTCAACTGAGAAGCATTCACAGCTAATAAACACTCTCAACAAAGTACTAGATAACAAATTAACTCACAGATATATTGGTGTGTGTGTGTGTGTGTGTGTGTGTGTGTGTGTGTGTGTGCGTGTGTACATATACCACAGACTGAAAAATGTCAGAGAACATCTTTCACAATAGCCTCACATAATATAAAATATCTTGGGGTTACTCAATTCAAACAAGTAAAAGACTTGAAAGATAAAAGCTTCAAGTCTCTGAGAAAGAAACTGAGGAAGATATCAGAAGATGGAAAAATCTCCCATGCTCACAAATTGGTAGGGTTAACATAGCCAAGAATGGGCTACATTTAATTGAGTTGTTGACTAAAGGAATTCCATGGGAATCCCTTGACATGGTTTAAATATGCTTGGTCCAAGGAGTGGCACTATTTGTAAGTGTGGCCTTGTTTGGAGTATTTGTTTTACTGTATGTATGTAGGGCTTAAAACTTTCACCCTATCTGCCTGGGAGCCAGTCTTCCACTAGTAGCCTTCAGATGAAGATGTAAAACTTTCAGCTCCTCCTGCCTGGATGCTGCCATGTTTTTGCCTTGATGATAATGGACTGAACCTGTGAACCTGGAAGCCAGCCCCAACTAAATGTTGTCCTTTATAAAAATTGAATTGGTCCTAGTGTCTGTTTATAGCAGTAAAGCCCTAAAACACCCCTAAACTTGTTGCCAAGACTATCAGTTAAGTCACCATAAACTGATGTCAAGGTCCTATTGCTGAAGATGCCTACATAATTCATTGAACATGGAAAAGTTGAGCTGGTTCCTACATAGAGCCTTCACCTCTGTGTGTAAGAAACTTTGGTAGAGAAAGGTACTCTGCATGCTACCAAAGGAGAAATGTGAATACCAACCCTTTGATCTACAGGTGCTTTACCTGCAAGATATGCTACTACAACAAAAGCAGAAAGCTTGTGGGAGTAACCAACCAATATCTGATTTAAGACCCCCCTACTTTATACTGCTTGGGTGACCAAGAACCTGAGACTAGATATAGCCCAGGAACTATTAGTAAATCCAAATACTACCAGTCTATTAAAAGAATGTAGCAATAAAATGACTCCTGTTATACTCATAGATCAGTGCCTTGCTCACCTATCATCAGAGAAATTTTCTCCTGCCAGACAATATTCAGCGAGTGGGGCCTTGGAACACTCAGCCCCAAACTACATGTCCATCTCTTTTCTCAGAACTCGGGGCACCCTGCAAAAGAGAGGTGGAAAGAGTGTAGGTGACGAAGGATGCCAAGGAATCAAGGGCCTCTAAGGAAACAGGATCAACACACACATGAACTCAGAGACTGAAGCAGTATGCACAGGGCCTGTGCGGGCCCTTTGGGTATATGTTATGGTTTTCAGTTTAGTATTTTTATGAATTCCTGAGTGTGCAAACAAGTGGGTGTCTGCATCTGTATCTGTTTCTTGTGCTCTGTCTCGGTCCTTTTCCTGCTGTTTGTTTTGTCCCATCCCAGTACATTAGTTTTTGCTTTTTCTTCTTATATTTTATTCCATTAGTATCTCCTAGAGGCCTGTTTTGTGTTTTTTTTTTTTTAATTTTTATTTTAGTGTTAGACAGAAGGGTAGTAGATCCAGATGGGAGAGGAGGTAGGGGAAGAGCTAGGAGACATAGGGGGAGGGAAAACCATAACCAGTATATACTATGTGAGAAAAATGTATTTTCAATAAAATAGGGGGGGAGACTACTGGGTACTTAACTCTCCCCAGATTCCATGAAGGGTAATTTTTATTAACCCCACATCTTCTTGCACACTACTGCCCAGGAAATGGAAGAGGCATTTGAGTTTAAACTCAAAGCTGACTTCCAAGTCTCTTAACTTTGGCCATTCTGAAAACGCTTAAGTTTGCAACTGGGATTTGAAGCAGCAAGGCATAAAAATTCTGCAGGACTTGTTTCCAACAATGGTGGCCGTGTGCAGAGAGATGATAGGGAACAATCCATGGTGCTAGCATCAGAGATGAGTATCTGTTTCCACATCTCCCATGAGAAAAAATGATGGAGATGATGATGACTGCCTTCTACTCACCCAGCATTTATGCATGAGCTACGGCTGCATCTTTGAGGACAGTGAAATGAGAAAAAACATGGATTCCCGTGGACCAGCCCCTTGTAAAAACTCTCGTCCTTTTTCTAATTAGCATGCAAAATGATGGGTTTCATTAGACATCTTCACACGCATAGACCATCATACTTCGCTCATATTCCTGCGCCTTCATTACGCTTCTTTGATTCCCTCACCTTCTACTAATCCCCCCAAGAGTCTGCCCTTCTGCTTTCATGTCATACATATGTGGATTTTATGTGAAAGTGAATAAATATATATTGGACCCCAGGTCCTCTTGACCCTTTGTTGACATGTTTTATATACAGCCTACTCCAACACCACTAGGAGGGAGGTATTATAACTAATTTATAACATGAGGTTATTTTTGCTCCAAGTCATATTATTTTCTGTAACAGGAGTAAGAATTCTATCTCAAGGCTGCCTGCCTCCAAAACTCTAGTTTCTGCACTCTGTGCCCATGCAATGCCCCCATGCAATGCCCCCCTCCGCCACAGATCATACCAGAGTGATACTGGAACCCCCCTCCCAGGCATGAAGCAAATCTGACTCCATGATTTGCAACTTAGAAGGTTCATTTCCTTAATTGGTAAAACAGAAAGCATAAGTGAAGGTAACTCATTGAAGTAAGAAGAGTAACTTCCCTAGGAATAGAAACTTCTTGCTGAAGTGCTAGCTAAGCTAGCAGACTAACAGTGTTAGCTCTTTAGTTTCCTGAGTATCAGCACTGGCAATCCGGATCTAATGGCTGCACTGATATAAAATGTAAACTACCCTGATTTAGGCAATAGAAATGGGCGCCTTGGACCGCAGCACTGGCTCCTCAATGGGCAGAGCAAGAAGGAAAGCTCCAACAGTACCAGACACCATGACTCTTGTCTGGCCTTCTCAACACACTCAGTGGGGCTTGTTTCACCAGCCCTTCTACACATGAGGACTCTGTAGATGAGAGAGAATAACTCTAGAGAATTCTAGAAATGACAAATCCTGTTCCTGGAAATCTGGGATCAACAACTATGAATCCATGGGCTAAATACATCCAGCCTACAACCCTACTCTTGTAAATAAAGTTTTACTGGAGTGGAGCCATAGCCACGCTTGTTTATATGAGTGACTGATATCACGATACAAGAACCTAGAGGTGTCAATAGAGATCATGTGGTCTGCACAGCCAAATATGTTCTCTACACCTCTGCAGAAAGGTTTAGTGGGCCTTCTTGGAAGTTTTGCTTTCAGTGTGAACTTATATTCTTATAGTGGCTACTTTCTGTTTAAGTGTGTGCTTTGTTCTAATCTTGTGTTTTGGTAGCACTCCCCCCCCCCAGGAGCCACTATTTATGTGAATCATGAGTGAGGGTGAATGGATTTACAATTAGAAAGAATAGAAGGGGAGGGGGAAGATAGGGAGGGAAAAGGGGGGCAGGGAGAACCAGCATGCAGCTATGCCTTCATTAAGCTCTGTGGAACAGCCAGTTCTCTCTACATTTGCCTTGCAAGTAGCCAAGTCTGAGCTTAATCCCCAGGACACAGGTTTAAAAATTCTGGCCATGTTCGTAGCCCCAGAGCTGGAGAAGTGGAGACAGGCAGGTCCCTAGGGCTAGCTGGCCAGAGAGCTTTAGCCTACATGGCACATTCCAGGCCAGAGACAGTGTCTCAAAAAACAAACAAAGCAATACAGACAGGTAAATGGTGGAACAGCCCCAGAGGAATAGCATCAAGGTTGTTCACTGACCTCCACACACATACACACATGTGTACGCATAACCAGTGGACGTTATCTCTCAAGGTTACCTGAAGCACCATGATTGGCCGATTTAAAGATGGCATCCTCACAGAGGGATAAATCTTTAACAACTACAGCACTGTTTGCTTTCCTGTGCTTGGCATCTGGAGCATGCTTGGAGTTTTAGAGCTGATAGAAAGACAGTAGCACTATTTCAACAATCACACAAGGGGAACACTCTTCTTAGGCCAAAGGTGACAAGTTATGCCAGGCCTAAAGTACCAAATAACTTTGTCAGGCCTCAGAAGCTCCTCAAATGAATATGTAACATTGCTTCCTCAACTCACATCCATCAGGGTCCTCGGTGGACAGATTTCAAAAAGCTGAATATCACTAGCATGGTATTTATAAATTCAAATTTGTAAACACAGACTTATGGGAAATTTAAGCACTAACGTTATTGGATGATAGGTTTGAGTGACACATTTTAAAGTGGGAAGGAGGGGCTTAAATGCAGCCTACCCAGCATCAGTGTGCAGCATATTCTTCTATGTGCCTTTGTTGCAGAAAGCTTAAGGGAGAATGCTAGGGAGCCAGGAGCACTGGCTTTCTAAGTAAAAGCTTTGTCAGTTTCACCATCTCTACCCTTAGCCATAAAATTCACTCATGCAGATGGTGGGCAAGCAATAAGTATTTATTGGACAGATGAACTGAAAGATGACTGTGGGGTGATCTAGTTGGGTTTTCACTGGATAATATAGTCTGAATTCAATAAGCATCACACTTGCTCACCATGTGTCTGGCACCAGCTGGGCCCTGGGCATACAGTGTAAATCAGACCCATCCTCTGAGACTTCAGTAACCTAGTAGACATGCCAGGAGCTTGCCTGAGTCTAACTGAGCAGGTACAATCATCTGTTTTGTTTTTTTTTTTTTTTTTTTTTTTTTTTTTACAACTTTCAGAACAAGATAGCAGCAAGAAGAGAGGAGGGGAGCTAAGGAGATGCCTAATGGATAAAAGTGCTTGCTGTAAAATCTAGATGGATAGGATATTTTGCCTGGGAGCCCTGCATTTCTATGGGGAGACAGGAGGTAAAGATAGGTGCAGCCCCTGGGCCAGCCAGCCATCTGTGTGCAGTGGTGAACTACAAGAGAGGAAAACATATGAATGGAAAGAAAGAGAGAAGATCCAAGTCAAAGGGGCAAAGACACATGCTTTTTATTCAGGAAAAACAATTTCTCTGCTCAGAAATGGAAAGAATAACTTTATATAGCACATTCCTCTATATTAGTCTTGTGCATTATCTTTATTCAATCTTCCTAACAGCCATTGGAAGCACCGTTAGTGGTTTCATTTTATAAATACAACTGAGACACAAATCATTAACAAATCAGGGACCAGCATTTGATGCATACTGACCAGTATTCTAGACTCTTCCTTCTTCATGCATATGCAATTAGTACAATCTGCTGAGAGATAACTCAGACCAGCCAAGCTACTTAGAACAGGCAGAGCCCAGCCCATTTGCCTAGAATAAGAAGAGGCCAGATGAGCTGCCTAGAAAAAGCTCAGACCAACTGAGCCACCTGGAAATAACTCTCCAGCCTGCTGCAGGCTGTGTGGTGTGCTCCAGGGTCCGCAGCTTTTGAGAGCTGTCACCCATCCTGGGATGGGCTTTTGGTTTTGAAGCTGTCTTTGAGTCATTTCTACTCCTGAAAGTAATCCCTCACCCATATTCCTGTAACCCAATAAAAATTACTGGTTCATCAAAGTTAGCTTTATCAGCCCTTACTTAGGTACATCATTAGTTCATTGTTTGGAGTGGACAGACATAATGCCCCAGGATGTGTCACACCACAGTGTTACATGCTGCTTTAAAAATTTATCTTATTTGTAACTCTCTCTTTTATTTTTCTGATGCAAACGCAAGATGTTTATTTTCTGGCACATTAGGGTCGACCCTCAATCAGCCTCTTGTGGTAAGTGACTGGAAGGCAACCCTGAATGGCTATAACAAGCAGTTTTTATACATTTTAGGGGTACAGGTTACATCAGCAAGATTACAATTTAAACTTCTTGGCTAAGAATATTGGCCTTTGAGCCTATTGGCTAGCAGGTATATGACATGTATTTGAACTCTATCTGGGACTAAACCGTCAAGTGACTATCAGTCAGTACATTTTGTGGGTTTTTTTAAAACAATGTTCCTGCTCCTCCCGAGAACTGTGGGTGGAGAATGGAACTTGGCCTAGCCTTGACCTGGGGCAGTGGGTGTAAAGCAGGCAAAAGCCCCTAGGGTTCTTCTTTCCCCCTTTTTTCTTGTACAAGCTCCAATCTTGGAGCTACGCTCAGGGGTCTCTGGTGATGAACTCATAATCTTCAGGTCCTGTCCTATTGTTGGCGCAGGACCATCAGCTGTACTGCACCTATTCTCTTTTTTTATGAGGGCTATAAACTTGCTCAATATGCAGGGTCCAAAGGTCAACAATAGCAGAACAATTAGGGGTCCTAACTAGGTGGATATGAGGGTGGTTAACCAAGGAGATGAGTTAAACCAAAACTCGAACCAGCCCCGACTCTCTCTGTCTCTCTGTCTCTCTCTGTGTCCCTCTCTCTCCCCCCCCTCAATCTCGCATTTGGCTAGCCCTTCTCTCAGTTTGCCCATCATCATACCCCAATTTGTACAACATGAGTTCCCAAGATTTTCCCTTTAGCCATCCCATTGCCTCTTTGCCTTTCTGAGTGAATCTGATTAGTATTGGGTTATAGGTGGTGTTTGCACAGGGGCTGTCCCAATACCCTCAGTTCCACTGATAGGACCCCTCAGTAGTGTAACTTCTTTTTACTTAGATCAAGTCCCAAGAGAAGGAGGGGTCCCAGTAGGTGTCTCCTATAGTCTCACAACCTCAGGTGCACAATAAAACTGGTCTGGACCAGTGAACTTCTGTCTGGCTTCTTCCATCTCGAGGGCAAATATAAATGGGGGTCTCCCACAGGTGATACCTCTCTGCAGGGAATGCACATCCTACCACCACCCCCCAAACCAGAGCCCTCTTTCTCCCATATGGGCAGTTTGCTTCCATCAGAGCTCTCGCCTTGGTTGGGGATGTCCCACGAGTCAAGTCCTGCCACCAGCTGGCACAAGTAAAAGGTAAGGTTGGGCCACCAGGTATTAAAGGTTGTCAGGGAGGTGACCTCATCTCCAGTTCCAGTAGAAACCACAGTCCAGGTTTGACAGATGGGCATACAGGGCCAGCTGGGGTCCCCAAGAAGCAGGGCATCTGCAAGTTTCACAAGGAAAGAGTGAAACCCGGGATGCAATACTGTCCACCTTGAGGGCTGTGGGAGTGGTTAACAGCACCAGGAAGGGTCCCTTCCACTGGGGTTCCAGCGACTGTGCCCAATGCCTCTGGATATAGACACAGTCACCATTTGTCACCCTCTTATAAACTAGTGTGACAGATCTAGGAACTGATAAACATTGCCTATAAAGGACCAGATGGTAAATATTTTTACTTTGCAAACTATATAGTCCCTGTTCTAACAACTTGACCCTGACATTTGCAGTACAAAAGCAGCCACAGGCAATACATGAACAGTCGTAACTATGTTCTAATAAACTTTTATTTACAAAAAAAAAAAAAAGTTAATAGCCTAGAGTTGATTCCAAAGATAGAGGTTACATCCTGGTTATAGATTCAGCTGTAAAGGGTGTGTGTCTCTTGTTTTGGATATCTGTTGCTGCATACCACCCCACCCCAAATAAGTGCCTTGAAACTATTTTCTTTTCCCTCTGATTCTGCACATTAATTAGGGGTGGCAGGTGATTCTCTGTTCTGTGTGAGATTGCAGGCATTTGGGTACCAATGAAGCTTGGATGTTCAGGGTGGCTTGCTCACCCATCCAGCCCCTTGGCAGGATTGACTCAGATACTCAAACAGCTGTGTTCCAGCTGTTAGGCCTCTCTTTTTACCCTGTCCTTCTAAAGCCAAGGGCCAGACCTGTCATTTCTGCAGTATTTCTGTAACAAAGCATCTTATGCTCATACATCATCTGTGGCCCCCAGCATTTGTGCCTCATCCTTAACCATCATCTATACCCCCCAGAATCCATTCCTCATGTTGGCCTATGTCGGAATTCTACTCCTAAATCATTGTCTGAAGTAAAATTATTTTCACACTCCTTGCTGGAAAATGATTTCTTATGCTATAAGATAACAGCAAAAATGCCCTACACAAGGAGCTGGAGAGATGGCTCGGTGGTTAGAGGCACCTGCTGACCTTGCAGAGAACCCAAGTTCAGTCCAAGTACCACAGAGGGCTCACAGTCTGATGTAACTCCAGTTCCAGGGATTCTGACACACACACCTCCTTGGGCAAGAGCATGTACATCCTTCACATAAATATATGCAGGCAAGACACTCATACACACAAAATAAATATCAAAAACCCTATCCTGTTCTAAAGGTTCATCAGTGACCTTCCCCCCCACAAAGTGTTCTGGTCTAGCCACAGATAAAATTAGTCAGGTCAATTTAGTGCAAAAGTAAGAGAGGGAGGAAGAATGAGGACTTAGTCCTAATCCTAATAGGAATTAAACATTAAGAAAACAACACTCAGCTCTACCCAACACCTCTGGTTCCATGAAGCCACAGGGAAAGAATAACGCATCATGTCTGGATGTGGCAAAGGGCACAAGGTGTCTGCAGAAGCTCCATGTGTTCCTGTACAATCCAATACAGTCCTCACTAACATAACACCCCCTAGGAACAGAAAGGCTGCAGGGACACCATCACTCTCATAGCTGAACTCCTCAAGCACTGCCATTGTAGATTTTAAACTGGTCCCTGCCACCATCCGAAGGCCATGGTGCATCACTAATGATCAGGGGATTCGTGTATCTGAGGTACAAACATCTCCCACACTGGACCCATCTGCCTTCATTGAACTAGCCAATCTCTTGTTCTCTGTTGTCGTCGTATGAACCTGCCCCAGAGTCACAAGAACTTTCCAGACCATGTTGAAGTCACCTTGCCCATGACCATTCACCTCCCCACACCTTCTCCCTGGTCTCCTCCAGACCTCCTCCCTGAAGCTTCCAGCCAAGAAAGGAAGCTGAAGGGCTCATTAAAGAAACAGTGGGTTATTACAAATAAATTTTCCAGGTCCAATCATGCAATGCAGTTGACCAAGAAGGATGACAAAAAACAATCTTATCTTGTGTAATATATAGACACATGTCAGGAAGTGCCTCTATTCTTGACCTTGAAATAGGGACATAGGAAATAGGAATACCCCCCTTCAATGCATGCAGCGTAGAAGGTCTGAGGGGTGTTGTGTGGTATGAAGATCCCTCAGTATCCTAAACTTCTAATCCAATGGCCATATACCTACACTGCATCCTATATATTGCAAACCTACCATACCATGTTATCTGAGCTGTCTACACCCCAGCAAATGTCACATCAGACATCCTGTACCCCATTCTCCCTAACCCCTTCCTAATCTACCCTTTGTCTGGTCACTGTCTCTTGGTTCTATCTCCCACTTTTAGTCCTGTTGGCTGGACAGCTGGGTTTGATGGTCTGCCCTCTCAGGCCCCCATCCATGGCACTAGCTTGGTAGCTTGGTCTTGTTTACTTCCAGTGTTCAAGGGCCCCCAAATCCTTCATCGGCTTCAGTCACATCTACTAAAGACTTTGAGATGAAAATAGTGAATCCGAGATGCTTGGGCCATCCTGCTCTGAGTGGCCCAAATAAGGCCCTCCTGAGTGACACAGACAGACAGGCCTTGACCTCCTAAGCAATTGTCCTAGCAAACAGAGACAACTGGCCCACAATGAGCTATTTCTGAACAAGTCTGCAGAAAGTTCTGATGAAAGGTGATACCCAGAGGAAGACTAGCCAGACTGAACTACTTAAGGAAACAAAGCATCTTTGAGAAATGAAATTAATTAACTGCTTCCAAAGGGGGCAGAAAGTAGGAGACTGGAGGGGGGGTGGGAAATTTTTGGTATAAATTTCCAAAGAGCAAGGGACTTGAAAGCACACTGTGGGAATTTCAAGCTGGAAATTAAAAAATGTCTTCCCAACGTTATGGCTTAGCGGTGTGTGCTAGGCACTCAAAACTGGGTTTGGGCTATATACAAAGGAAGGCTCTGACAGAGAAAAACAATAAATTAGATGCATAAATCGAGGGGATTTGGGCTTTTTAAAAGTTACAGCACAATATTCTCTGAGGGTGATTTTAGACCAGACCTTGACAGGGTGCGATCGTGAATATAAAAGTGAGCCTTTGTCAGTCAGGAGGCGCTTCTGTGGAAGTAAGGTTCTCGGGAGTAACCAAAGGGGATTTCCAAGATCTAGTTTACATTCTCTGTGTCTTCGAGCCCATTTCCTTGGGATTTAAGAAACCATATGGATTTTGAGGTCTTGAAATAGATATATAAAATGCTGCTTCGTATGAGACTCACACCTACGGTGCCTCAGTCACGGACATTCTGATTCCTTTTCCTGTACCAAATTCTTTTGCTCAACCCTACCCTACCAAGCCTCTCAAGATTTTCCAGCTTCCAGGAGTAGAGGGGACAGTAGCTGCACCTTGTCTGTCTACTACTGGTCTCAGGAACAGAAAAGACAAATGGGGACAGGCCACTGGGTGAGGAGGTCTGAGGACCAATAGTCAACTACCCAAGAAAGGAAAAAATATATATATTTATTAGGTCATATGATGGTGATTTTTTTTTTCCAGCCAGAATCTGAGCTAAAAGAAGATTCTCTTAAAATAAATAACTTGCCTTTATCAAGTCTGTATGAGAAGCTGTGGTGTGCATGTGTGTGTGTGTGTGTGTGTGCATATGTGGTCAACCTCAGTCCTACCATTTTGACCCTGTAAATAATTGAGCTCCATTGCTTGACCCTAATAGCATTTTTATGTTACTGTAACCAAAGTTTAGTCATCAGTATACCAGAATGACTGTTGTTTCCTTGTCATGGCACACATGGGCATGTGTATTTTCTTTATTCCTGATTCTCCCTTTCTCTTTTCTCACACGTGTTGTTTCTTTGTGTGTCTTTCTCCCTTGCTCCTGTGGGCCTCCCTCTGGAAAGCCCTCTGCGGTTTTTCTCTGGTTTTCTCTGAGCCTTTGTATTCACGTTTGCCCATTTGTTTCTTGGTGTTTCTCTGCTTCCTTCTTCATTCTTTCAGTCTCCTTCTCCTTCTCCTTTTCTGAGCTTCCCTCTCTCTGGACCTAATCAAAATAAAATCATTTCACAAACAACATAAAGCAAATTAAAAGGATTTATTGTGCTCACCAAGATATTAATCAAGAACTTTAAGTGAATTATTGGGATTGCTTAAGAAATACACATTTTGGGGGCTGGAGGGATGGCTCAGTGGTTAAGAGCACTGACTGCTCATCCAGAGGTCCTGAGTTCAATTCCCAGCAACCACATAGTGGGTCATAACCATCTGTAATGTAATCTAATGCCCTCTTCTGGTGTGTCTGAAGACAGCTACAGTGTACTCATACATAAAATAACTAACTAAACAAATATTTTTTTAAAAAATACACATTTTCAAAAATAATTAATATTGCTAAGATTCCACTAAAATTCTTATATTTGCAATTCCCTTAGAACAAACGGACAAGGTCCAACTCTTCTGCACTTTAAAGCATGAGGTCATCAGCGGCTGCAGCCTGTGTGACCTTTTCCTGCAGCACTAGACTGTGGCCTGCTTCGGAGCTGCTGAACAGGCACTTCTTGAGTGACAATGGTCACTGAGGCAGACTCAGTCTCAGAAGTCATCCTACTATGTTCCTGTGCAATGGGCCTCAGGGAACTGAAAGCTCCAAAATTCTATCTCTACAAAACCCAAAACACCAGATGCCCAGGCAGCACAGCACCCCAAGACATACTTGGACCCTTCCTATCCTCCTTTCTTAAATTGAAAGAGAATAGGAAAAGAGACTCTGTCCCCAGGACACCTGAATCGCAGACATTTTTATAATACCTGCCACCTCTCTTTCTTTGTTCAGATTCTTTCTCCCAGAACATAGTGACTCACCCATGTACATATACATGTACCCTTGCATACATACGATATGTTCATTCATATGCATGTATATATTCATGAATATACACATATGCCCATGCATGCATTCACATATATATATTCATTTATGTGTTTATGCATACATACATACATACACATATACATAGATTCACACAGATACACATTCATTCATGTACTCATGCTTATAAATACACATTTATAAATAAATATATATATTTATACATATGCATATATACATTTATGAATCCATGCATATACATATATTCAGGTACATACACATTTATTCATATATACATTCATATAATATATACATACACACAAAATCCATTAACATGCACAGGTATTTAAAAATACATGCATAAATTCATATATACCTATATATACATATTCATCATACACTTATGTATACATATATGCATTCCTAGATATATACATGTGTGCAAAACATGTATAGTCATAAATATATACATACACTTACACATATATTCATTCATGCACTCATGTATAAATACATGCATTCATAAATACACACATGCATTCATGAACACACACATTTATTTGTGCACACATACACACATAGATGTATTTGTTCTGAAGAGTAAAAGGTTGTCAAAGGACACTGATTCCTTGCCCTAGGGATTTCCTCTGCCGCTCCCTGGGAGCGGCAGAGGAAATCCCACTTTCTTGAGATTTGAGTTCCCAAAATACCACAGAAGGTCCGGATGACCTCTGTGGAATGTCCCAACGCCCTAGGTGTGCCTGGGGGTGTACTGATAAAAAAAATGTATGATTCTTCCCCTTTGAATTTCCTCATTCCGCCTGTCCTCCCCCTCCTTTGTAATTTTTGCCTTTATAAGCCTGTTACAAGTTCAGGCCAGGGTCGAACTCCTCTACCCCTGCGTGGTGTATGAGTCTCGACCCCAGCATGCTGGCCTGAGATCTCACTCTTTCACTTTCAATAAACTTCCTCATGCGATTGCAGCAAGTCTGGTCTTGGTGCCTCGCTGGGTGCGCGCCTCTCCTGAGATTTGAGTGAGGGTCTCCCTTCGGAGGTCTTTCAGTTCAAACACTTATTAGTACATTCATGCACATATATGTGCATTCATAGATACATACATGTATCCATGAACATATACACACATGTATCCATACTCTCTCATGCACAGCTAGGTTTGTTCCTGGATTTCTGTCCTTCTAATGGTCACAATTGTTGGTTCTTAGTAAAGGCTGCTGTTTGAATGTCTGTGTCCCCCTAGCATACATATGTAAAACCTAATTTTTGATATGAAAGCAGTAACAAGTAAGGCCTTTGGGGTTTGGGTAGGTCCCCGGGCCTCCTCCTCACTGAAGATGCCATAGAGAGCTGACTTTCACCATTCAGGGATGCCATGCATGAGGAGAAGTCTTTGCCAGAAGCAAATCTGCCTGCACACTAATTGGAGCATCCTAGTCCCCAGAATTATAAATAGTGATTCTGCTGTTTACAGATTATCCACTCTTAATGCCTTGTTATAGTAACTCAAATGCACTAAGTCCAGAGCTAACTCCAGGCCTCCTGTGGTCGGAAGCAGCTGACACTCAGCTCTCATACAACACATCTGATGAAGGTACTACCCGATGTGTTTGTGCTCTAGGCAAGGAAACTGAGGCACAGACACTGTAAGCAACCTGTCAACATCCATGCAGCCAGCAAGGAAAAAAGCTACCCCCCCACACACACACACACACATGCACACACTCTAAAGGCTAGGCATAAACCACCTCCCCACATCACCCACACCAGCCTGTCCGTGATTAGCAGGCATATGTGGGGTGTCCCCTGTCCTCTGCTCCCTAAGGAGTGCTCACAGGAGCCCAGCTAGAGCAAACTTCCTTTAAGATCTAGCAGCTTCAGCGCACCGAGGAGCCATAGGTCTGAGGTCATTTTGAAGGCTTGCCAGCTTCTCTAAGTGCTTGAAGGCAAAAAGAATCGCATTCCCTTTGACTTTTTTATTTAGAGAATAATCAAGAACCCTTCCCTCCCTCTCTCTCACTGAATACAATTTATCTTTATCAAACCAGAGAAGAATGTGAGTCTGGCTACAAGTTTCTCACAAAGCCTGCCGAGATGAAAGGTGCCATAATAGATTCACAAAGCAGTGTTTTTTTTATCTATGGAGAACTGGCTTCATATGATCCTTTCATACGAGTGAAAAATAAGACATTGTGTTTATGTGGCGCATACATTTGTCTGCATCACAGAATAAGGGGGGGGGGGGGTGACCAGACACCAGACACCTAGATCCTTCAATCTTTGCCTTTGGTTCTGTCCAGGTGTTTCATAATAGTGGAAAACCTGTTTTTTAAACACCTGTGGCCAATCCAGACTCAAAGCAACTGCATTTGGTATCTGCCCTAAACAGGAGCTCACCCCATACTTTTTACTCAGCCGAAGAAAGGGAACCGAAAATTTTAGTAAGCAGGACAGTTGACCGTACCTGGCTTCATATCAAGCAAAAGCTAGCCTCCACACTGGAAAGTCCTGACCTTGAAAAGCTGGTTAAGTGAATGATTCTCGGGCTGCTGGCTGCAGAGCCAGCCAGGAAGTAGGTCGGCAGAGCTACAGGCTGGCTTCTGTCACTCACAGTCTGAGATATGCACAATTCCGCATAGAGGAAAATGTTCTCAGATGAGAAAAGTGACTGTGTGCGCTTCTGACAAACCATCTCCACCGGATGAAATCACCCAGGAAGGCGGTCCACGGGCAGGAGGCTACGTTCTGCTTCTTTAATCAAGTAAGGTGGTTTTCTTTTTCCAGGGGTCTTACATTTGTAATTATTGGTATTTCTATGTGTGTGGTGCCTCAAGAGGGTTTGGGATCCCCAAGATAGCTTGAATTGCAAGCAGGTATGAGCTATCCAGCATGGGTTCTGGGAAAGGAACTCAGGTTTCCTGGAAGACCAGTAAGAACTCCTAACCACTGAACTCTCCCTCCAGCCCCATAGATTGTTTAGTTTATTTGGTGGCTGCTGCTGCTTTAAGCTTCCCAGCAGAGAAACAAATGTTACTGTCTGATTTCTCTGGACCTTGCCACATTGTCACCTCTTCTTATAGGCTGCCTGCCGGGTACTTCGTGGCCCTGGTCTGAGTGATAGACAAAATAGCCTAAAAAAATTAGGTGGTTTTCAGAGACTTATGATAGGAGCAGCAATCTCTCAGTGATGAAAGTGCCTGGCTCAGAAGCATCTATCCACCTATCCAAGTCATGTCATGGGCTATCCAAGAGTAACAGTTCTGGAGTTCCCAGGGCTCACCTACTGTGCACCATGTCTCCCTTTCCTAATCTCTACACTGGGGCAGTATATGCACTTACTCTGTGGGGCTCTGCTGTGCATGTAACAAGTCGAAACTGATGAGGTATCCCAGGGGTTCAACCAAAGCAAACAAACAAGCAAAGCCACTGACAAAGAAACCTGAACCATGCAGCCAAAGCACAGGGGAAGAAGGAAAAGTACAGTGCCCCAGAGGCTGGCAACAGTGGGTACTATTGTCATGCCTGAGCCTACAGAGACACTGGGGTAAGCGTGTCAATGTTCACGATGTTACCTATGACCCACCACAGAGAGAAGCAGCCTGTGATACTAACCCTGCAGTAATGAACCCAAAGGAATAAATGCATTGACTCCACCCTCCTTCCTACCCCTACCACTCCATGTACCCCCCAGAAGAATGCACAGAACAAGGGGGAATCTTCCATATATCCCACATGGGACATATCCTGGGTACCAAAGATTAGAGAAGGGAGGGGTAAAACTGGGAGGCATGAAGCATCAGCAATTTGATGAAAAAGAATACATGCTTAGCACAGTGTCTAGGACATACATCCAGTATATGTTGAGAATTCTGCATGGTTAACCATCAATGGCGCTGTATCAAGCAGGTATCTTAGAAAGAACCGAGGCATAATTTAATCATTTAGAGAGACCTACCACCAATTCTAGTGCAAAGGCAAGTATCCCCCCCCACACACACCTCTCCAAGCTGGAGTTTTGTTTCCAATTGCATCCGGGGATGACGAGCTGAGATGCATGCAGGGCTTTTTTCAGTTTAAAATGCTGTGCTTCAAGGCTCGTGGTCAACATCTGAAGTAATGTCAACTGGTCCCTATTGGTTCCAATTTTGTTGTGTTTATCTTGATCCCAAGATGAACGGCTGGATTTGGGCAGCACCCCAGGGATGCCAGGTGCCTGATTCAGACATAGTGCCTTTCCAACCCTGTTCCTAGGGTTCACCCAAGACTAACATTACCTACTTTGGCATACCTACTTTGTTCAGAGGAAGCAAGGTAACAAAGTAAAAAGTTAGTGCCCTGAAATCCTCCAATATTCTACCCACCCTTTTCTCTGGAGAGAGACCTCATCCATTCTTGACATCTTCTAAGCTTCACAGAAAAAAAAAAAAGTTTGCCCAAAAGATGCTTTTAGAAATATTTTACATAGAGAATAGCAAGGGTCGGGTGGGTGGATCTCAATGGAGCTCAGATAAGCCTAGCTACAGCAACCTCTACAGAAGCTGAGGCCCTTCCGGGAAAGCCAAGGGCTCTGAAGAAAACTATAAAGGGTTCCAACACACAGAATCCCCTAGATATTTCTCCAGAAGGGCTGTGTCCCTCTGCAGAGTCTCTCTTCCCTCCTGAGGGCTGAACCAGAGGTCCTTCCCTAAGAGTCTTTGGAGATTATACAATAATAATAATAGACCTGTGACACTGTTGGGTACTCAACTTATTGTAAGCCCTTTCGTACATATCATTTCTTTACAACCCAGTGGCTCCCCCAGTTCACACCAATGTGAGCAGCCCAGTCAGGCCTGAAGTTTTCTTTATCTTTACCCAAAGTCCATATTGCCCTCACTAACAGCTGTACGGTGAATACTGGCTACAGACCAGTAGGTCTGGTTGTGTTATCTTGATTTTTTTTAATTACTATATATATTAATGGCCACCATCTCTGTTTCTTCTTACCACTGTCTGAGATTGTTCCCATTTACTCAAACATTATCTACCTGCTCCCCTAGCATGCCACAGCAGCTGCCCAAAAGGCAGCAGTACACAGGGCTCACTGTACCTGTCACATTTGTGGCAATGTCCCCAGTGCTTGGTCTACTGTCTGACATTCAAAACGCACACAGCACACATCTGCCAAGTGAAATTCCGAATCTTCCCATTCCTTGAGGTCACTTTTCCTAACTAGGTTTCAAGGCACCTGAAGCTAAAAATAACCATGTTTTGACTCAGCAACTGGCAAATGTCCAGGTTACTTTTAGCTTTAGAGGTTAAGGAAGAAAAGTGGGCCAGATGAACGTGGAGCAAACTCCCTGACAGTGCATCCCTGTGCAGAGAACGTTAAGGGGCCGTGTGCAACCATTACTGACAAATGGTTCCGCTTACTTTCACGGTAGTCCTGGCTTTAACAGCTAGCATTTCTAGAAATCCATGATTCTCTCCCACAAGACAGGGAGCTCTCAAGAAACAAGGGCTTCACCTGACTCATCTTTGTTTCTTTAGGAGTGAAAAATGAGCCTGGATAAGCCAAGCCGTGATAAACACTGAGGTGAGTGAAAGGGGTTGGTGACTGTTAGCAGCCAGAGCAACTGAGTATGAATGGCATCGTAAAACATTAAAACGTAAAGACATCCCCACAAGCAATCTGCTTTTGGTTTTTGTGTGGCTTGTCTGCCAAAGGTCCTTGAACCAGAAGCAGAACTTTCAAGAGACAGAGCCTCATGAGAGTAGATTCTACCACTCAGGTACCACCCTTGGAATAGATTAATGCCCATGCTATCAAGGTAGCTTAGGTCTAACCAGCCTGGATGGGTTAGAGCAAAGGCAGTTAATTGCAAAGGCAGATCATCCTGTTAGCTACTTAGCTACTGCTCTTGTTTCTGCTCTCATGTGATCCTTCTGTATATAGCATGTACCCATCAGATTGTGTGACACATAGCCAGGGGTTTACACCAGCTGCCAGGGCCACGTTCTTTGAACTGTCCAAATATTAGAAGCATACACTAAAGAAATCTCTATTTTTTAAAATACCCAGCCTCAGGTATTTTACTATAGCAACACACCAAACATAATTTGACAAATGTTAGCCGTTGTCTGTCTGCAGCCGTATAAATCAAAATCAAATGGAATTAAATAAGATTAAAATGATATTTTTTATTCACACTAGACACTTTTCCAGCACTCATTGCTACCTTATTTCAAGGTACTGATAGAGTGGCTTCTTGGATTAAGATCACCCTTGTTCCCTAGCCTTCCCTTCTCTTGATGCTAGTTTCTGCCTCTCAAGAAGGATCTAGAATCTATCATTTGGGCCCAACTACCAAGTCTGGGACATCCAACTCTGGGACTACATGAAGTGACTAAGTGGCCACTAACTGGTGAGTCCTTTGGATGACTGTGAGAAGGACCTCATCTTATACGGAACGAAAAGAATCTCAGGAAAAGAGAACCAGAGTCTCCTGGTTACTGTCTAGTGTGTTTTAATCATTGTATTTCACTCAAAACCTGAGAGCACCTCACTTCTAAGAAGGCAAAGCATCCTCTTCTTTCAAGTCAGTGTGGTTTGGAGAGCTTGTAAGAAATCCTAGATGCACTTAGAGAATAAATGGAAGGCCCATCAAGCAAAAGATGAGAAAACCTAACTTCCCACAGAAAGCTGGAGGCCAAGAGATCTGAGGCATGCCCAAATGTGGGTTGCTTTTTTTTTTTTTTTTTTCCAAAATTGTTTTCATTTCAATGTTGGGAGGTTAATACCCAAGATGGACACTCTTTTTGAAGAGTCGCTTTTGATTTTAATTTCTTAAAGTCCTCATTTGAACTCCCTTTTTGTTTATATTATACCCATCCCCAATTTTCCTTTCTTTCCAGGTAACTTGATCCCCGAAAATGTGCAGAATCCATCCATGCCCACTGCTTTTAATTAAACATCAACTCGTCCTTTCAACTGGGTCTTTGAGGATTTTTGCGTTGTCTTCTCTAGACGTATTTGTCTTTTCCTGAAATTACATCGAATCAGGTTCTCAAAAATGCACTTCTTAATCTTTAAATAGCTTGGAATGAATCTTGGCAGCATCTTAAGAAAACCTATAAAAAGGGAAGAAGCCGCCCCTACCCATTTCCCTCCCAAGTAGAAGCCGGGCATGTGCAGTGTGTTGGGGCTTGCATGCGCAGATCTCGCAGCATCAGACTGAACCCTGCAAACCCTGGGCTCCCAATTCCATACCTAAAAGAAGTCTGCATACATTGTCCCAGAATACTGTATTTGCACTGACACTTTGACTAAAGCAACTCTGTGGGAAGAGGTGTCAGGGAAGCAGCATCTGCCACAGACCCCTGGGGTTCCATTAGAAGCATTAGCCACTCTGAAGCCACCCCTATGCACACTGGTAACTGGGCTCCAGGAGTCGGGTGGTCAGCAGCTGGTCTGGGTGCTGATGGGGAGGTCTGCATGGGAGGTTCTCCATCTCCCAGATAGACCAATGAGATGGCAGCTATCTTTGGAATCTGCAGAGGAGAACCTCCTGAGGGGGAAATGGAGAAGGGGGTCGTTTAGGAAAATTCCACTGATGTGCAGGACTTTTTTCTGGTATGTCTCCTAGGGTTTCTGAAGAATCTATTACCCTCCTAAGCGAAAGTCTTAAGATGACAGCAAGAAGGTGCTTATTGAAACCTAGAGTTCTCTGTCCCTCTGTAGGCTTTGATTTAAAACATTCAAAAAAAAGCATCCAGCAGCCTCTTCTTCCCCAAAGACAGGGGCTTTAATGTTTTAAAAAAGAGAGAAAGAAAGAAAGAAAAAAGCAGGCCTCCTAACACTAGCCAGCTCTCTCCTCTTAAAGAAAAAAAAAAAAATGTTGCCTAAAAAAAAAAAAAAAAAAAAAATGATGTTATACTGTGGTAACAACTTTTAAATTTTAAAGTCCTATTCTTTGTTCCTAATGAACAAAGAAATGTGAGTCCCATAACCCGGAGCTATGCGAGAGCGGGACTTCCAAGTAAGGACCAGTGTTGTGACCCAGCCCTGCTTCTTTCTAACTGCCAGTGTGGAAACTGAGTCCAGAGAAGTTAAAGAATTTCACAGCCAGCAGGTGGTTAAGCCTGAACTTGGGCCAGGTGTCTAGACTCCACAGCTTTTTGAACAAAGAAGAGGAGGAAAATCATTCTAGCACTTTGAGTAAGGAGAGTAAGGTTTAAAGGTGGGAAATGAACACAGGCTCCACGCATTCCCTACCTGGGCTGTGCGTACAACTAATGTCACACAGGCCAATTGGAAAAGCAAAGCAAGTTAACACACTAGAGAATGTCCTTCATGCTGCTTGGCCAGCAAGAACGGAAGTCCTGTATACCTCACAGGGTACGAAAGGTCCTGGAACCATGTAGTGTTCATAATCCGGTGGGTCTTGCATCTTAAGGGCCCAGCATCTCCTGGGGTTATCACTATAATGGTGGCATCTATATGTAGCGTACCTGATCCTTCAGCCCTTCCCCATTCTTTATAGTAATGAATCTAACTAACATGAAGAACTCAAGGGCCCTTCACTTCTTGCCCCATTCCCACTTCTGCAGCTCTCCAGAGTAGGGAAGGTTTAAGGACCACTATGAAGCCCGATTGGTTTTGTCTTTTGAAATTGCCTTAAATAGGGAATTGTGTTCATGTTTCGTGTCTCCATAGGTAGGTCCCAGCTTGAGTGCACCTTTGGTTTTTATGCCCACATCTGAGACTCTTCTTTTCAAAACAGTCCTGGAGTTGGTGGGCCATACTAGCTCCATACACAGCCCATCAGAGGGGCCTGAGGATTCACCTCTCCCTGAGTCTTCAGTGAGTCTGAGTCTCTTCCTCTCCACCCCACCCCGTGTGTGTGTGTGTGTCTGTGTGTGTGTGTGTATGTGTGTGTGTGTCTGTCTGTGTGTGTGTGTGTGTGTGTGCATGCCTGTGCATGTGTGTATGTTTGAGGGGTGTACACTTGCACCAGGATCTTACATTGCCCATTCTTTGCACTCCTACCCTCTGAGTGACATCACCCCCAGGGTCCTTTTGCCTGAGATTTCATACTTAGCTCACCTCTGTCCCTTTCTTGACTAGAGAGTGATTCAAACAAATACTCCTTTTTTCCCCCATTGGCTTCTAGGAAACATGGTCTAGGGCTTTGTATCTCTTGTGCATTTGGCATCTGGTATAGGCCTACAGTCATGCTTTGGGAAGAGGTCCTACCCTGGCACGACTTGAGATAACAGGGCAGGGTGGGAAGATGGTTTAGTCAGTAAAGCATTTGCTGCTCAAGCAAGCAGACTTGAGTTCAGATTCTCAGCACTTGCATAGAAAGCCAGAAACAGTGGAACCTATAACCTGGTGCTGGGGACACAGAGACAGGGAGATCACTGGGACTTGGTGGCTGCTCTGCCTGGCCAAACCAATGATTTCTAGGATTCAGTGAGAGAGAACCAGCAAAAAAATAATTAATGATGATGATGAAGAGGAGGAGAATGAAGAGAAAGAAGAAGAGGAGGAGAAGAGTGGTTGAAGAAGAAACCCAGTGTCAGGGGTCTGACCTCCATGCAAACCTGTATCTGTCTATATGCATACAAACACATGTACACATGATAGAGATGACTTGGAACAGAGCAGCTCTCCTGCAGGGCCCAACTGCATATCTCATCTGCATGTACTGACCCAGAGTACTACTGCATTTACTCCTATCAGGAAAGTGCTATTAATTATCAATGCCTATCATAGAATAAGAGAGAGTCAGGGACCACAGTTAGCCCACTTGGAGTTTAGCCACCCCTATCCTAAAGGAGAGGATGCAAGAAGGCCTGTTTCTGTCCTAAGTTTCCAAAGAATCCTCTTAGTCCAAAGAAGTCCAGATAGTTCTACACCAGTGTTTCTGAACTGTCCTAATGCCGTGATTCTTTAATACAGTTCCTTACGTTGTGGTGACTCCTAACCATAAAATTATTTTCCTTGCTACATCATAAGCATAATTTACTACTGTTATGTATCATAATGTAAACATCTGTATTCTCCAATGATCTTAGGCAACCCCTATGAAAGGGACATTCTATCCAAAAGCGGTTGTGACCCACAGGTTGAGAACCTCTGTTCTATGCACTCGCCAGGTGCCCCTCAAAATTATGTGGCAGCACTGGAGAGTTGGGGTGGGGGACAGTAAGGACACACCATCTTCTCACAGGTTTGACATACTGGGTTGAAGGCCACAGACCAAACTCTGTCAGCTTCAGCTTAGTGTGAAGCTAGGCACACCTGAAGGTATGAACATATTATTCAAATAGCAGAGGCAGGAGATAGGCTTGGGACATGTTGAAACATTAAACTGACAGGCAACTAGTACAGTTGATGTCTGGGTACTGAACAGTCGCATTCACACCGAAAGGTGGTGTTAGGGTGTTGAAAACAAAGACTAATTCCTGGAAGCCCGAGGTAGATCACAGTACTAAGAGGCTCCGGCAGATTTCCTCTCCTAAGTCCCCCTGGTTCTCCTTTGAATTTATGTAGATCTGACAGATACACTGTAAGTGTCCAAACTTTAGAAGACTAGCTGAACCTTTACAATATCGATAGGGCATTCCTGTCTCCCCAGCAAGCTCCTGCATGTCCCTTCCTGGCCCATTCTCCTCCATGGGGGTAAACACAGTCTGGTTTGTATCACTACAGACTAGCTTGTCTGTTCTTGCTCCTCACATGCATAGAGCCCTACAGTTGAGTTTCTCTTGTGTCTGTTTCTTCTTGCCACATTTGTCTCTGTTCTTCAATGCATGATACAGTCTTTCTTTTTTATTGTCCAGTGCGAGAGTACATCCAATTTACACGCACATTTGAATAGTTTGTTTATCCACTTCAGCAGTTTCCAATATTTTTACTACTCTGAAGTAATATTCTGGGACAATTCATCTTGCTGAACAAATACACTGACTTCCCTTGGAGAAAGACATCAGAGTATAAAAACTTGAGCATAGTTTGGGGGTGGTGTGTGCATTTACCTCTAAACATTCCTGTACAGTGATCCTCTATGGTAACCATGCCAACCCATGCTCCTACCAACTCTATATGAGAAGTTTATATGACCCACATCCTTGTCAACTCTTAGTATTGTCAGATTTTTATCATTTTAGCCAACCTACTAATAGGTAAGTAGCCATGTCTTATTGTGGTTTGGATTAGTATTTGTTATCTAGCACTGTTCCATGTCAAATACTGGCGTCGGTGTCTGACAGGTGCCACAGCGCTTCTCCAATCCCACGGGTTACATCCCCTGGCAATTGTAACCGGTCAGCCCTGCAGACAAGCAATAGACTTTGACTAAAATGAACGGACTCTTACAATGGAGACTTAACAGAAATTGCAGTGCTGGGGACTTGAGCACAGCCCTGACCTTCTGAGGAGGGAACGAGCTAGAAAAGACCACAGAGCAGCTCTGTGCAGATGTATGTAAATCACATCTAAAAGCCAGAAGGTAGAGCCTCAAGCAATGATGCTAAGTGGCTGACCTGCCTCCCTGTCTCCACTCCAGAGAATACTGGAACATCCAAGAGGAAACAGGCAGAGTTCAACAAGGGTGTGGTTTTGCTCTTGCCTTTAATCTGGAGCCATGGAGACACTAGGCCCTCACCCTTGGGATGACCATAAAATATAAAACTCAGGGTTTCTTCGTTTGGCTCTTTCTTAATTGATTACCCATTTGTGTTTTGGGGGAAAAAATGAGGCTTCTTCTCGATAGTGCTTAACTTAGAGTCAGACAGTGGGAAGGCATTACCATCTATGGCACCTGTCACAGGCATAGGAAGGGCACCGTGGTATCCTGAAAATGCGCCTGATAAAAGCTAATATATGACCCAGAATCAGTAATCAGAAAGGAGGCTTCAAATCTCACTTATCTTAAGATTTGAGGCAAGTAACTTCTCTGTGAACTGATTTTTTTTTCCATCTATATCAACTGGAGTAGAATTACCTCGAGAGAGGTCCCTGTTAAAGTCTAGTTCACCTGACCTGTGACTTTCCTTCAACCTAAATATCAACTTTAGTGCCTGGCTTTGCTAAGATGCAAAAGCATCTACTGGGGTAGAGCAATTAGACCTGGGCCAGTTCCTGCCACACATCCAAGATGATAGAAAGCCCGGCCCAGATTCTGCACTGGATAATTGAGCATTAAGACACAACAAGGACTCCATTGCGGCATAATAATGCATGCCTGGCTGATTTATGAAGCATCTAACTTAGAAGCGCATTGTTCTGCAAGGCACTGTAGCTTAGGCAGCGCTCCATGGAAAACACTTGCGGCGAGGCTGCTGTAGTCTTCAGATCCTGTTACATCCCATAACTTCCAACTTCCCAGTCCCTAGGCTGCAGCCTTCAGCTCCCTTCCTGCCCTGTTCAGAAGAAGCCTGGGTCTGGATCTCATTTCTTTGCAGAGCTGTGGCGCCCCCTTTCGGCGCTGGGTTTTTCTTAGATTCTAACTATGCAGCAGAGCCATTGATGGCTTCTGGGACTCAGATAAAGCCAAGCAGAAGGCAAATGCAGAGAAAGAACCCCACAACCTGTCCCCTTGCCCAGCCTAATTTTACCCAGAGCACTGCTCTCCCACGTTTATGTTTATTTAAGCTCCACTCGCGTACAATGATAACAAAGCCTTTGTTTTGTTCTCTATTGGAATTTCGGCTCCCTGCCTGGTATGAAAAAGACACTTGGTAATATTTTCCCCGGAAAGAACCATTTATTCATTCCGTAAGTGCTGATGTCAGGTGGTGGCAACAATCTCCAAGCAGAAGAAAGCAGGGTAGAGAGGACAGGATGCCAAAAGTAAGTTTCGCTATTTCAGATGAAGTGATTAGAGGGGGCGGGGAAGCTCTTGGTAAAGATCCGCAAAGGGAAACAAAGAAAATGTGTCACTCAAAGTTGCAGGGGAAGAGTGTTCTAGATTGAACACAGCCAGTTTCAAGGCCCAAGCGAAAGCATGACGAATTTGCAGGGGCCCATGGGGCTGAAGTATAGCACAGCAGCAGAAGGTAAAAAAGGGTCAAGAGGTCTCTGAGGCCAAATCTCTAAAAGGGACAGGAGCTTGCCAAGCATGGACCAGATCCAACCCTGCATGCTTTGTGGTAATATGCTGGGATATAGCCACGCTGTGCCTTACCTTATCCTCCAACGGCTGTGCTCATGCTACAGCAGATGTGCACACAGACACCATGCCAGCAGAGCCCCAAATAGTCGCTGTCCAACCCCTACCCTCAGTCACTAGAGGCCACTGTCAAGACTTTGGCTCTTCTCAGAAGAACAATGAAAAGCCGCCAAAGGCCCAGACATTGAGCAGACAGTTGACACACTCAGACTCACGACTTAAAGGGATCAGAGTAGTTGCTGAGGGGGGAAATTTGTAGGGGTGGGAGCAGAACAATCAGTTAAGAAGTGAGAAATGGAGGTGGTTTGGGCTCAAATAAGAATGGGGATGAACCTGCCTTAACCCTTTGTAATGGGTATGCAAAAGCAACTCTGCATTCAGAGGATTCCATGGGCCCATTTGAGGTCAATATATACTGAGGTCAAAGAGACAGAACTTAGATTATCCATGTTGTAAAGTGCTAAACAGCACATAGCCTATTTCTGTGTATTCTTTTCCAAAGCACTACATCTCTGAGCTGGGGTGAGAATATGGAAAAATACACACAGCATCTTCAGCAACAGAAAGAACAACTACATTCAATGAACACATACGACATGGATACTGTCATGGTACACACCCCCTCGTGGTTATCTCATTCAATGTTCAACACATCCGTTTCTGCTGCTCCTTAGACTCCTCTCCATTCAATATTCGGTTCTTAGCTCCCACCAGAGCTAAGATGCATTCCCCCAGTCTAGAGAGGTGGGTGGGATTGTACAAAGTGACAATGCATGGATTTCAAGCTTAAGAAGCACCCCCAGATTGTCACTCACCCATCTGGAAGCTTCAGTGTCCCACCATGAGAATAGACTAGTATCCACCACCTTCCAGCCTGGGTCCAAAGGAGCCCACACTAATCACACTCACAACCTAGGCCCAGAGCTTGCCCTTCTGCAAGCTGCACATGCAAACTCTTGACTGGCCAGCAACCCTAAGAGTGAAATATAAATACAAAGGCACAATAGCGTGTGGATACTGTGATTGTTCATCATACAGCAACAGTGGGCATTACTGATAATTAATTCTGCAAATGGGGACAACAAGGCCCAGAGAAGCTACGTAACATACTAATTCTTACAAATGACAGAATTAAAGCAGAACCAGGGCTTCTAGACCCTAGAGATGAAGTTCTGAAGAATCACAACACTGCCCTTCCCTGTACCTGTGTGTTGGGCTATATTGGTGGTTCTCCACTTGTGGGTCACAACCCCTTTGGGAGTTGAGTGATCTTTTCACAGAGACCCAATAGCAGATCTTCTGCATGTTACTTATTTACATTACGATCCATAACAGTAGCAAAATTACAGTTATGAAGTAGCAGTGAAATAATGTTATAGTTGGGAGTCACCACTGTACTAAACTGTCACAGCATTTGGAAGGTTGAGAGACACTGAAGGAGCTGAAGGGGTTGGCAACGCCATAGGAAGAACAACAATATCAACCAACCAGACCCCCAGAGCTCCCAGAGACTAAACTATCCACCAAAGAGTACACATGGGGGGACCCATGGCTCCAGCCACATGTGTAGCAGAGGATGGCCTTGTCTGGCATCAATGGGAGGAGAAGTTCTTGGTCCTGTGAAGGCTTCTTCCCCTAGTGTAGTAGAATGCCAGGGTGGGGAGGTGGAAGTAAGTGGATGGGAGTGGGAGCATCTTCATGGAAGCAGGATGGGGAAAGGGGGATAACATTTGAAATGTAAATTTATAAAATACCCAAATTAACAGTTGTTTCCAGA
Organism: Micromys minutus; assembly: GCF_963924665.1. NCBI lineage: Eukaryota > Metazoa > Chordata > Mammalia > Rodentia > Muridae > Micromys > Micromys minutus. The sequence continues at coordinate 25,987,618 of NC_137954.1, read as the reverse complement.
TCTGATGAAAGCCAAGCTAGGAGAAGTGCTGGGTCATTATTCCTATAAGTGGATTTCCTCCACTCTGTGAGCACCACTCACTCCAGGACTAAAGCCCTGACAGGTTGTCCTGGAGTGCTGCCCCCTGAGTACAGTGTGGCCATTGACCTCTTGAACGAGAGTCAATGTCAATGAACGAGAGCAGCTGTCAATCACCCACAGGAGGTTTGCACAGGATTGGGCCCATTGTCATTCCATCACAGAGCAAGAAGGACTCACAAGGTCCACACTTTAGGATTTATAGATAGTTAGCAGTTCCTAGAGAGAAATAGCTCATGAGCCCATTGCTTCTCCCCAAGGACATATAGGCAGCTAAAGAATGTTGGGACAGTCACTGAAAGCTGGCCATGTTCCTTAATGTAAGTAACCCTTAATGGACTCATTTGCTCTGTTATTGATGTCCTACCTAATATGGTTTTTCATTTGTTCATTTACCCATGAAGCTCACACAACAAGAGTTAAAGAGAGAGGACACACACACACACACACACACACACACACACACACCCTAAAGAAGTCACAGTACCATCATGGAGTTCTCCATCACACGGGAGTCAGTATCCACTCAGACACTAAAACAGACAGGGCCCATCTGAAGCATTTCATGAGTCCCTGTGTACACTCAACTTTTAGACCCAGTGGTTCTCAACCTGTGGGTCGTGACCCCTTTGGAGTTTATATATCATATATTTACATTAAGATTCATAGCAACAGCAAAATTACAGCTATGAAGAAGCAACAAAAATAATGTTATGGTTGGGGTCACCACAACCCGAGGAGCTATGTTAAAGACTCCCAGAGTTAGGAAGTTTGAGACACTTCTCTATATCTAGTACCTTACTAATTTTCTGACACCTTTTCTCATACCACTTCTGTAGACTGTGGTAGCAAATGGTTCCTCAAACATTTAAACCCTTTAAAGAGCATGTGGAGAAAAGGGATGAGGCCAACCAGCAATATTTCTGGTTTTCCTGTGTAGGTCCTTAGTCAGAATGGCGTGTACAAAAGTGACATTGTGTCAATTCCCAAAAATGTCAAACTTCCCAATTCACTTAGAGACACATAATTTTCCCCCAAGGACCACTAAGGTATCCTTGTCTGTGTTTCCTTTTCCCTTCAGACAATGGAAAATTAGTGAGGAGAGAACATAGAAGTTATTCGTTAAGAGCAAAGCCAGCAAGACAAACCCACGTGACTCGGATAGAGAAAAAGAGGAGGTACTGTTGTTGGTTTCTGAAAGAACTTGACATATGAGGCCCTTCAGGGGAGAGGAGGCTCAACAGAAGAAAGGACCTCAAGACCATGATCAGGTCTTTGTGGTGGAAGAGAGTTTTTAAAACATTCAATATGTTAAAAAAAAAAAAAAAAAAAAAAACAGTCTAACAGGTCCTTATAGAGAAGAGCCTTCCCTTTCAGACCTGGTGAAGAACTTCATTAAAAGTGACAGGTCACGAGACTCTCATGAATGGAAGTCAGGAACCCAGAAAAGAAACCATGGGCAGTCACCCAAGGGAAAACATCTGCTTTTATAAATTTGGGGGGTCTGGCAACATGTTTTATACAACATGATTTGGTCTGGGATGGCCGAGGTGACAAAAGCTTATAAAGGACCTGGGTACCAGGACTACAAAGGACATCCTGCAAAACCCAAACACAGCGTGGAGACTTTCAACTCTCTGTCACAGAGAAAGCAACAGAGGGGACATGGCCTGATTTCTTTGGGCAGTGAGTTCTGGCCCCTTATGTGGATGCAGAACACCAACCAAATCCTCAGCCAGAGGGTGAGGTGAGAATCGGACAGAGGGATGGTAATGTATGAGCACATGAGAGCCCTGCCCATCCTGACCTCTGACTCATGGTCTTTCCATAGCCACAGATCACGAAGTTGGGGGCACGGTGGATGGATTCCTGGAACCCCCAAGGCAGCAGTGGAGTCCAGCTGAATGCAGCAGAAAATCTTATGCAAGTGTTACGGATAGAATGGGCATTGTGCTTCTTCATGGAGGAAGTCTGGAATAAAGAAATAAAAGGCCGATGAGCCAAGGTTCCTAGTGTTAGTTAAACAACTACCTGAACTAGCACAGTGTCTCTCCAATTCCCTTAGCTGTCACTACAAGTCACATGATGGTTGTTCCACCTTCAGACATTTCATAGATACTCCAGGAAGAAAAAAAAAAAAAAAGAATGGAGTCAAGAAGAAACATGCCTATATTAAAAAGAAAAGAATTCCCCCAAATCTCCAGCCAACTGCTAATTACACATCACTAACCATAACTAGGTCACATGATCAGCTGCCTACAAAGAGGCTAGGAAATGAAGCCTAGCAGAAGAGCACATATGTGGCCACCAACAGACTAGCACGTGAGGCAGATGTGCTGAGCAGGTCTCCAGAGGCAGCTGGGAGTCACTGGCAAGGGCGGGGACGTCAGTGCTGGCCTTAGACCAGCTTGGTGGATGGTTTCCAATTCACCTCTTGGCCTCCTTGGCCTAACAGGCTTTCACTTTCCCAGCAAGAAGCACAGATAGGTGTGACAGTTTGCCACTTGCTCTGCTGCTGGTTCAGAGCTCAGAAGGAGCAGAAGCCTTGGGATTTTCCTTTCGAGATGACAGCACTTGATTTTAATAGTAAATGACGATCGTGTCTGATATAAGCCACTAATAGAATTAAACACAGGAGAACAACAATACCAAGGTATAAGAAAAACGACCCTGGCATCTGTCAGAAAAGGGAATCAGAAAAACCAGGGTCCCCAGAGTGGTGGGTTTTGCTGAATTATTTGGAGAAGGCTTTCAGAAGCTAAGCAGATCCTCTGGATGCAACTTCCTTAAGGTCCATTAACACTCGATGCTGAGGATGAAGACCTCCACATGCAAATGACTGTAAATGGATCACAAGAGGCAGCCAAGGGGAAGAGGAAGAACTGCTCAAGCAGAAGGTGGTAATTCACAGAGCTCAGTGTCATTTCCTGCAGAGAAGGAGGACCAGCATTCAGATCGCCATACAACTGGGGGGTAGTGGGGTGGGAGTGGGGGCGGGGTGCAGGGAGGGTGTCACCTCTGGGTATATCTGTTCCCATTCCAAGAAATGATTTCACTGGGACAGAAAGGATGAAATTCGTGGATGGTAAATTCTTTGGTGGATGTTAACTGCACAAGGACTGAATCTGTACATTTTTTATGAACCCTGGAAGAGATCCTGACTGAAAGACTCGCCCTCCTACTACACAAGACAGAGTGGCCCAGAGGGAATGTGTGGCGAGATCACTTCCTTTGCTGATGGAGAGAAACCCCAGGCCCACCAGGCACTTCAATCATCTGCACATGCTGAGCTGGGGAGCTGTGGGGGGCAATGGAGGAAGGGAATGTGGGGGCCTGCCAGGGGAAAGGGGAACATGCAGGCACTTCCTATCTGGTAACTTATTTCCAGGAAAGAAATGGGGTTAGATTGTGCCTCTGAATCCCCCCCAACCCCTCTCCCACTGTCTATTGATTGATTTCTGCTAGTTTCCCAGTCTGGTCACAATAACGTCTTCACTGGTCACTTAAAACAACACATAGCCCTGAAGGTTAAAGTTCACCATCAAGACAGAGCCAGATTTTTTTCCAAGAGCTCTAAAACGAATGCCTTCTTGCCTCTTCCTGGTCCCTAGTCATGGCCAGCTGGTGCTGCTATCCCCTGTGTGGTGGCAGAGATCCACACTCACCTCTGCCTGCCCTGTATGTATGTCTGTATCCAAATCTCTCTCCCTATGATGGCACACTGGATTTGCACTCACCGTAATCCATGTTAGCTCATCTTAGCATGATGGTATCTGTGGTGATCCTGGTCTCGGTACGGTCACATTTAACAGGTACAGGCAGGTAAGTCTTTGGCATATCTTTGGGGAAAGAGGCACAATTTAGTTCACAACACAAGAGAATCCAAACTGGTTTAAGAAGTTTTTTTTTTTTTTTTTTTTTTTCAACTCTATGGGCTACCTTTATTTCTGCTCCCTCCATGAGAGGATAACATAAGATGACATACGAACTCCCTAAGACCCTACTCATCACTTTAATGTGATTAAACTCGCCAATCCTGAAGGCAGTGAAGTGCTGGAGAAATAAACTCATTACACGCAAAGGGTCCTCGGTCTAGGAGAATCTTTGTCATGAGCTACATATGAAATCTGAGCAATATCGCTTCACCTCTCTGAGCCTTCAGGTGTGAAGTCCAAAGGCAGGGCTGGCAATAGATCAGAGTTTCCTGAAGTATGAGATATGGGTCACTGGTGAGGTGGTCGGGCTCAGCACCTACAGTATACATACTGTTGATTAAAAGAGTCTGTGTGATGAACGACATGGCAGAGAACTAAGTTTAAGGGGTGTGTGTATGTGTGTACACATGCACGCACATGCCCATGGATGTCATAAGACAACCTCCGGTATTGTTGTTCCTAATGTGTTATCTACCTTTTTTGAGACAGGATCTCTCACTGGCTTAGAGCTCCCCAAACAAGTTAATCTGGCTGACCAGCCAGTGCCAGACACTCACCTGTCTTCACTTCCCCAGCACTGAAATTCTAAGTGTGAGTTCCAACACCAACCTTTCTGCATGGGATTGAATTTTAGGTCCTGGTGTTTAGAAGTAAGCACTTTCCCAACCAAGTTCTCTTTCCAGCCCGTGTTTTAAGTCCCGTGTTGACTTTTACTGAATAACAAAGCATCATGAAATGTTTTTAGGACCACAATAATCACTTACTAGTTTTGTTATGTCTATAGATTGAAGGTTTCTGTTGACCTGAGCCCTCTGATCTTTGCTATGCTCACTAATACAGCTAGCCAGCTAACACAGTGACTAGAGACAGTGGATCATATGTCTAGTCATTGGTTGGCTGTTGGCTGCAGTAGTGGAGTGCCTAGATCTTGTACCTCCCAACATCATCCAGAAGACTTTGCTCACACACTGGCCCAAGCAGCAACAAGGGAACAAAACCTCCCAGTATGCAACCACTTTACAAACTACTGCCACCATAATGTTTGCCATTGGCCATTGGCCAAAGTGAGTTACACAGCCAAGAGCACACTCAATGTGGAAGGAAACAAAGGCATAGATACAGATAGATATAGACCAGTTCTTTGTCAGCAGTCAACCACAGAAGTAGTTTGTCACTAATGTCTCCAGAGCTCTCCATAATCTCCTTCCTTACTAAGCTAGCTAAAGGTAGATCTCAGTTCAGAGAAGCATCCTCTAGTTTAACAATGTTTTATTTTAAGTCTACTTATTTCATGACTGTCTTGTGTTCTTGTCAAGCTGTTTTCATTTCCCATAACACAAGGTCTCCTTCTTAAATAAACTTGGGGTTTGATTTTTTTTTCAGGCAAACAGTTTTCAAAGAAGTAAGTAAATATCACAGTTGATCAGGACGAGATCATAGCTGGGAAGCACTAGACCCGGCACAGGTCCCCACACCAGCTCTGTAATCATAAAAATGGAAAATGGCTTGTGTATCCAGAAACAGCAGAGTCTTGAGGCAAATGTATCACCCATCCTTAATCCTGCCTTGGGCAAACAAGTGTCTGGCAGTTGCTTAGGCAATGGCCTTTCATATTCTTTTACAAACGATTTAAGAAAATCAGCTTTGTTACTTTGTATATCTTTGATATTTTGTGGGGGCTTTGTTTGGTTTTCTTCTGTTTGTTGTTGTTTTATTCTACCTAGTTGATAATTCACTGATCAACTGATTCTAGATTACGTTTTTAGCAATTAAAAAAAGAATGTTCTGAGAAATCTCAGATTTTGAGTCTACTCCTGTGAAAGGAAGAACTGGGAAACGCAAGGGGAAATAACTCCCAAGGGGCTCATTTGAGTGGAAATTATTCAGTTGTACAATTTCTACCCATTTGTATGCAAAAACAAAAACAAAAAACCTAGCTCGCTGCCATGTCTGCTGGAACACACTTGTCTAATCAGATCTGCAGATGTGCCCTGAGTACATCCTCACTCACAGCTCAATCACATCTGGCCTGTTTTACTTCTTAGATGTCCTAGTAAATGAGATATGCCAGAAGGGTGGCTCAGCAAGTCAGGGCACTTCCTGCCAAGCCTGACAATCTGAGTTCAATCCCTGGGACCCATAAGAGAAGCAGTAGAGAACCAATTTCCACGAGTCATCCTCCAACCTCTGTGCACACACATATAAGTAGATAAATTAAAGAAAAAGAAAGGGATGAGAATTGTGACCCTAATTAGGGAGGACAAAAGAGAAACCAATCCCAGCACTGAGAGTCTAAGACTCAGAACACAAAGCAGTGCCACTCCTGTGGTCCAGGTGGCAAACATACAACACAAAATCTTTTTTAACCTGCTGTCCAAGAATATATGACCTATCGGTATCCAATTCATGAATCTCACACACAGGCACACTCCTATGTCCTTTCTCTCTGTCCATAAGCTTCTCCAGTTTTCTCTCCCATGTATAATCAAGAGCCGCATTTGTAAAACATAACATCAATCTAATAGAACCAATTCTTTTCCCTCCCTACACATGACAGACAATGACATGAACAGAAAAACTGAAGGCAAAACCAGCTGACATAGCTACGCTGTAAAAACAAAATAGCAACCATGAGTACAGCACGCAATCCTACAGAAATACAGATGGGGAAATGGTGCTCAACAAAGCATCCAGACAACCAAAAATCTACAGATCTAGACCCAGAACAGCCAACTGAGAATGAGGGTCAGGCCAGGGACCTGCTTTTTCCCTGTACAAGTTGTTAGGTCTCAAACCCAAACAGAGACGCCTAGCCAGCATATCAAAGGAGAACTGGCTGCCTGGTTCTCCCAGCATCCTCAGCTTCTACATGATATAGGGTATGGCTGGCATACCCTGCCCCCTACTCTAAAATTCTCTAGCCCAGAGGCTGGGATTCCACTGGTGAGACTCCTGGGTCACGGACAAAGTTTCTTTTCTCAGCACAGCAAAAAAGTTCGAGCATAGATTTGTGCTCATCTCATCCTCAAGGCCCTCGGGAGCAGTGTTATAGGCCCAGATGAGGCTGTGCACACAGTGGACTTGCAGCCTTGATGAGGGACAGTCAATATAAAGAACATGCTAATCTGTGGCAAGCAGTAGGCACTCCAGTTTGGTACCCCAGAAAGAACAATTACCATATTCCCCCAAGGTTGCTCAGAATAAACTCAGTCCTATAGCATGACTGAGCCAAATACTCAGGACCTAGACAGTACACCTCTCCCAGTCCTCAACTAAGCATACTGGCTATTCCCAGTAAGGTCAAGCCTGTGGCAGAGTATGCCACATACCTACCTTTTCACAAAATCTGAACCCAATAATGCACATACATGCTTGTGCGTGCAAGCACATGTGTATGTGTGTGTGTGTATGTGTGTGTGTGTGTGTGTGTGTGTGTGTGTTTGTGTGTGTGTGTGTGTTTTCTACCTTTCCCTGTACCTCTTCGAATCCATGGGTAAATAATGTTTGCTAGCCAAAGTCATAGCTTGAATTCTAGAAGAAGTCCTTGAAGTGAACCCATTATATGGAAGAATTCATCCACTTACCCATGTGTCCTGTCCACTTGATGCATTATACATCCTGGCTTTCTGTACAGCAATCTCTACCCACAGTGGGGCAGTCCCGTGGGTAGGTAGTGTGGCACATTATAAAAAAGCAGATCTTTCTATAGTAGTCGATTTGACTTATAAACACTCAGTTCTCAAACCGTTCCCATCCCAACTTCAAAACTACATCTATTTTCTTCTCTAAAAATTTCCCACAACTATATTTATATGCAGAAACTTCCCAGTCCAACTAGATAAGTCTGCTTTGAGGGGGTGATATAATCTGTTGGAATGCAAAGCCAAAATATTAAAACAATCTCTCTGCACATAATCCTCTAATGCTCCACCTGGGCACGGGGAGCATGGGTATCGTTAAAAACCCCCAGAATTTCTAGTTCTTTCCACCCTCTGTTCTATGTATTCTTTGCAGACTTCCTTCCCTGGGGCCTCTGGGCACTTCCCTAAGACTCTGTTGCTCCCTTAGTGATAAGAATGTGGAAATCCCATCACTGTTGTTCAGAGCGATGTGGCAGACACGCAGGACTTTCCAGGATGAAAAATGTCTGCTTTTCCCTTTACTAAGATTACTTTTCAGAAAGGTATGAGCCGTAGTCAGCAACAGTACAGTCAGGTCAAAGTGACATAAAATATCATTTCCCTGACATACCAAAAAACAAAACCACTAATAAAAAGCAAAAGAACTCAAAGCCCCATGCCTGTGGTTCTTAATGGCCCTCAAGGAAATCTGTAGGACAGAGCTAAGAATACAGGAAGTACAAAATAAATTTTGTGGAAAATAAGAATACACTCTGCTCAATATAACCTAATGCTGAGTCTTATACTGGGGTAATGTTTTCTGACTTATACAATATGCGCCTATGCATGTTTTTACAAGTGCTCACTGCCAGCCTATAAGGAGTAGTAGGCAAAATATTTGGGTCAAAAACAAACAAAAAGTTGATTTTCATTCATAGCACATAAAACAACCCTTTAAAATCATCTATTATTTTTTCGTGACTTGGCTCCATACTTGAGTACCAGATTGTCCCACCACCACCTGTATACGGAGAAGGGACTAAAAGAATCAGCATATAGTTCTCTGCCTTCTCCACAGCAAACACATGGGTAGCTGACACTGGAGGAGAAACCAGGAGAGAGTCATGCCTTGTTTACAAGACTCAAGTCAACATGCATCTGCTTCTTGGGTAACTGCCTCGCCCAGCAGGGATTCAGAACCCTATGGCTTTGCTTTATGGCTTGAATAGGCATAGCTTCCCAGCAGCTTCCTTTGCTGTTTTTCATAACACTTTGATTTTCCTTTCGACTCTACTTAACACAAACTATTTTCTCCCCAAACCTGTGGCTGTGACTTAGGCATTACAACCATAGGCCTACATTTGATGTGAGTGACGTCTTCAAATGACCTCTAGTAATTGCACCTGAATTCACCCGCTTTATCACCTTTCCCTCCTTGACTCTGCTTCCTCATGATCAAAAGGGGGGGGGGAGCATATTTTAATGGTACTGTGGTTATGTGTCAGAAAACAAGTTAGAGATTAGTAAGAAAAGGCAATGCAGACGCAGTACATGACATCCAAGAGCTTTTTGAAATAACCCAAGAGAAGGCTCAGTTTGGGGCTGAATAAACAAAGAAGGAATGTGACTGGCCATTTTTTTTCTTTTTGGTATGGCGCGCTGCTCCACACGTGAGAGGAGCAGCGGTGGACAGCCTGCCCATAAACGCACATGGCAGGGTTCCAACACAGCTCAATGAAAGAAGGCTCAGTTTTGAATTCCATGTGGTTATCGTGCGTCACAAAATATTATTCTTCTTTTCATCCTTTGCAACCCTCCAAAATTGTAAAAGGTGATCTTAGTTTCTGGGCTTTACAGAGGTAGGTGGCAGTCTGGATTAGACCCACGGGCCATAGTTTGTGGACTGGTGCAGTGTAGCAAGTTGACCACATGCCCGCTCTCCTAAGATTATCCTCAAAAAGCCCCTGTCTTGTTTCCTAATAACTCTCTGTTGCCTCTGTGAACAAATCATCCCAAACCTAAACAATAGACACCATGAGTTTATTCTCTCAAGGCTCTGGCAGGAAGATGTCACATGTGAGTCTCACAAGGCTACAATTGAAGTGTCAACAGCTGAGAATTTTTATAGCGGCTCCAGTGAACATCTACATCCTTCCAACATCCAGAGGCTACTGTCATCTGCAGGCAAACTACTCCAACTACTTCTCTTGTTGCATTTATTTCCAGGCAGCCCTGTCTCCCTGCTCTATTTATAAAGATCTTTGTGATTACACTGGTCCCAGTGGATAATCCAAACTAATCTCTGCATCTCAAAACCTACAGCTTATCCCATTAGCAAAGTCCTCTTCACCATGTACAATACCATATTCACAGCTTCCTGGGATTAGCATGGCTTGAACACCTGGCAGGGGACTGTAATTTGGGCAACCACACACCCACTGAGACTCTAACACCATCACAATAAACAAAAGAAGGTACCTCTAGTCTTAATGTCCATGATGAATGGATGTCACACTTCTCTATTGCCTCCCAGGAGAGTCATCTACCCCACCCCACAAAGAAGAAAAAAAAAAAGCTAAGGTCAATATAATCCCAATTTCACCCTTTAACCTCATCCTATGACTCAGGACTGCTAAATTGGATACTTTTTCCAGTAAGTGTTACAAAGTAAGTAAACCCTCTAACTTAGTAAGCCCTCTTGCTCCTGGCCCTGTTTTCTTCTGGGTTATTTTTAAAGTAACATCTATTCTTCTCAAAGGCACACCAGAAATTTTCTAGTAGCTTCTTATCTATGCACAGCACAGACAATTGCATTATACCTAAGAGAATTAATGTGATTTAATTATATCATATTTGGGGGTAGTTTAATATCAAACTTCTTTTGTATAAAAAATTATTTCTTGGTGAAGTGAAACTCAGTTATTATGCTCATTCTTTATTCATTAAACTCATTAAGATCGGTGGGAATTGCTTATAAATAACTATATTGTTGATTCAAATATAGCAGATAAATGAGGATATTCTAAGATACAAAAAACGTGATACTTCTAAGTGATTTTCTTGGGAATTCCCACGTTGGAAATATATGCACAGCCTGGTTTTGCAGTAATATATAGACACCATGTGAAAGCCTCCTCTCCACTTGCAAAGGGAAGACCGACAGCAAGAACCCGCTTTACAAAAGCAAAATCCGCAGACATTCTATCTGCTTGTATAGTTTATTCACCACTCAGGGGCATCCCTTAAAGAAGTGGGGGCTGATACCTGATCTATGTTCTGCCTGAAAACCTTGCACGTTAGCATATTCTTGGAGCATCTCTTATGCAGAACACAATGTGTTTTGATCAAGTGCACCCATAGACCCTCTCCTCCCACTCCTCCTAGACCTCCCCCATCACATCTCCCTCCCAACTTCATGTATTCTTTTGCTTTCTTAACCAGCGTGCAGTTGGTGCTCCCACTATGCGCACAACTGTGGAGTCACCCACGGGAGCAAGGGTAGCCAACCTGGGACAACATCTTTAAAGAAATCTGACACTTCCCCCTCTAGCAGCCATTAGCTACCAATAGCTTCTCAGCTAGGGGTAGAATTTTGTGGACTCCCCCCGCCCCCGCCTATGATAGTATTTTTGATTGGCTGGATCTTATATGGATCTTGTGCATTCAGTCGCAGCAGCTATGAGTTCATATGTGGGATAGGCTGGCCTCTCATGTCTGAGAGTTTTTCTCATTTCCCATTAAGTCAAAATTTTCCCATGAGCCATCATGGCCCCAATAGAAGGGATGTCTTCTTCTGATTTACAGAAATACCTTGGGGACCGACAGAGGTTGTAGCTGAAATCTGTTTGGGCTGGAGCAAGAACAAAGAAATTACTGCAAGGATGGGAGGAACGGCTGATGTTAGATGAGGAGTGAGCAAAATAATAGAAGACAGTCATCCGAGAGAGGTGACAACCAAGCGAGTCAGCATTTACTGGCACTTGAGGTCCTTGCAGATTTGTTAGATCGAAGTAATTCATCTCGGTTTAATTGTGCAGTACCTGAAATGTTAAGAGACTTACCAAAAGTTCCTCAAGTTAAGTTCAGATCTAGGCGCATCTGTCTGTAACATCTTCTGCTGCCCACATTTGTATACAGCCTCTCTCACCCTGTCCATATGGGTACTCTTTATCTTCACCTGTTTATCCCACTATAACACAATGTCTAACAGTAAGCAACTTAAGAGACAAATTTATTTTCATGGTCCTGGGCATTGGGAAGTCCAAGATGGAGATATTGACAGATTTGGGTGACTGGTGAGGGTTTCGCCTCCTCCACTTATAAGATAGCACCAAATTGCCATATCTTCCAAGAGGGAGGATGTTGGGTCTGCATGTAGAGGAAGAATGGAAGAGAAGTTCCTAAACAAGTTCCTTCCAGCTTTCACAAAAACAGAGCCTTCATGATGTAACTACTCCCTCAAAGTTTCCACCTCTTAATGATACATTAGGGGCTGGTTTTCCATACAGGAATTTGGGAAAACACATTCAGACCCCAATGAGGTTTTACAGCTACTCTGATTGTTTCCTATTGTTGTCCCCTGAACATGGAAGAGGAGCACACTTTTCCTTGTAGTTAAGAAGATAAATTTGCTGTGGCCCACTAAATCCAGGAAGTACTACATACCACATCTAATCTGAACCAAATAAACATGTGATTTTTTTTCCCTTCTCTTTCCCCACCAGAGTGGTTGGTGGCTTTGCTGGCCTGCATCATAGACAGGGGACAATATGGAACAGAATCCTGAACTAATGAATTTACAGCTCAGGTGAAAAGTAAGCTGTACTACTCAAGTCACTAATGTTTGGGTTTATTTGTTACTGCAGCTCAACCTATTCCATTTTAGCCATCAGGGCTCGGAGAGCTTTCCCTTACTTCTCTGAGTTGGTAAATTGCTTTATCCAGTGAATCAAATGAGTTCTTCCCAATTTTCCTCAAATCTTGCCCATCTCTAATGGACCAGCAAATATCTCACCTGCAAAAAGGAAGTCTTTCTTGAACATTTCCAGTTGTGTTCATCCTTACTCTTTGCATTTGAGACCATCTGCACCATTTACATCACCTAAGTTAGAACTCTGCTACACTGTATGCAGTACAGATCTCATTACATGCTACCTTTGCTTACTCCTTGAATATTCTCTTAACTGTCTAATTAAATGACCAGTCTATTGTGGGCAGAGGTTTTATTATACATAGGCTCCAGGAGAGTGGCCAGGATTTGACAAGATGAATGTAGAGACCCAAAAAGCAAGATAACTAGCTGTTCCCAAAGAAGAGGGAAGAGAAAACAAAGGAAGTGAACAGACACCTTGACAGTGGAGAGAGGAAAGAGTTAAAATTCCTTAGACTATATCCTGAGACAGCTCCCAGGGTTGGAGGCTATATTTCTCACTAATATAAAAGAGTTAATTATATATCTTAGAAATTCTATTCATGCCAAATCTTCTTTTAGGGTTAAGTCATGCATGATCCATTGCTATTCAGGCATCAGCCCTGACAGGGTCTCTCCTTCTGTAGGGCTGTCTGTTCTCCTGCCCTGAAGACCCACAGGGACTTCGGGAGGCTGTGCGCACACTGGAACATTTTGCTGAGAAGATGACCTACACAGCAAAAGACTTTATATAACCAAAGGCAGGGCATAAATATTTTATAGCACAGAGTCCATGAAAACACATCTTTCTTTCTGTAATGTGCAATCTCAGGACATATCACTGGGGCAGAAGACTTGCCTGCAAGATTCAACAGTTCCAATTTGCTATTGCTCATTAGGGTACTGGGGAGAATAGGACAGCTCCAGATCCCTGCTGCCTGTGGGCTAGTTAGTATGGACTAACCACATGAAAGCAAATCTTTCCACCTCCCCAAACAGCTGCCTGTGTTCCAAAGCACACTAACAAGGGGCCGGGCAACATGAGCCAGAGGGAGCCTCTGAGATGACACCCTTCTCTTGCGTTTGAGGAAGGTTGGCTCGTGGACTGGAGCTGGACTCACAGTCCTTCCTGTTGCTGCTATAACCACACAGTAAAGACTCGTGGGTAAAGAAAGCACAAGGCGGGAACTCGCTCAGTGACCATACTTACATTCCCAATTCAGAAATAAAGAACCATGTCACAACTGGGCTGTGATATTTATCTGCATAAATATGTGTTAATAATGTCACACTTCTCCATAATATTATTTTTAAATTTTTAAAAAGTATGTGTGTGTGTGTGTGAGAGAGAGAGAGAGAGAGAGAGAGAACATTTGTATGTAAGGAGTATGCACAAGAGTCCAGATAGAAACCAAATATCAGTCCTCAGCAAGAGCAGTATCCACTCTCAACCACTGAGCCACCTCTCCAGTTCCAATAATATTTTCATAAGAGGCAAGCCTCACTAGAACCTCTGCCTTGGCTCACAAGTAGGACATCTCCACTAATGACTTCATAAGCAAAGCATCTCCCAGTCAGTGTTCTGAGATGCTTTAGGCCACAGCATAAATCCGGTGTCTTTTAACCATTTCTCCCTTTGCTCAAAATTGGTTTCATCCACCCAGATCTCAGGAGTCAATATGTTACTATACTGCATAATCAACTCCTAAAATGAAACAGCAAATCCTCCACCTAACACGGGACTTTCTGACTTAAGGGAGTTCTTCAAACTCCTGCCATGACCACAGAAAGCCCTTCTTCTGCATGCCAGAGGCAATGACAATGGCTTTGTTGTTACACCATCAACCAGAGAGCACAAGAAAACAGTTCACTTGCTTTTTTATTCTCTATCTGAGGTTTCTTTTCTGCTTCCTCACCAAAAACAAACAGACAAAAAAAGAAGGGAAGTTTAAGTAAAAGATTCCATAATCCTGTTTTTCAATGGTGCCTTAAAATGTGATTTGAATCAATCAGAAGGGAAAGAAGAGGAGGGCTCCTTCAGGAGTAGCCTGTAGTAGAAACAGGACCACTGCTCCAACATCTGGGAGCACCTTAGCTGTCAGGGAAACCCTGCTGCTAAGATCAAAGTGTGACATTATCAGAAAGCCCTATTGCCAGTGGGGTTTCCTCTTCTCTCACTGGGGGATCCCAGTCCCCACATCACCTACCTGAGGAACTTGCATGTACCACTGCACGTGAGATTCCTGGAATGCCTCCCCATGATAATGAAAAGGTATCTCAGTACTTCAGCCAATGACCTTTGTCCACCCTGGATATTCTTACCTCCTTCCCCAAGGCTATGTAACTCTTCACCCTGAATAAAGTGAATGCACACAAGCTGTTTCACTGAATGCCATCTGACAGAGCTGTTTCATTATCCAAAAGAGCTGTAACATTAAAGATTCTTAATACTGACGAGGAAACTCTCCTTCCCCTGCCCACGCCGGACAGGGGTCACCCATCCATTCTGAACTTTCCTTCATCCTTTTCCTCCTGATGTGTACTGGAGTCGGAACATACCGAGGGAAGACTTGAACCATGGAATTTGGTTCTGCTCCATCCTTACCTAGTCGGTGTGCAGAGACACCTGGACACAGGGAAGAAGCAGGAAAACTGAACCACACTTAGCGAATACTGATGTTTTCAGGAGGGTTGTTTAAGCAGTTGCCAGAGAAACTCTAATTTAGAGCAAATAAGTCAAGGGTTACTCCTGGGCTCTGGATCTGTATGCCAAGCACTCTCTGTGCTATGGTTTAGTTGTGGTTGAGTTTCTCAGAGTGCAAAGCCTGTCCTCCACCCATAATGGTGGCATGGTGACGGTCACATGGAGCTCCACCTTCAGGAGTGAGGTAATGCTGACACCTGGGAGTGAGCAGGCCTAGTAGACTAGTGCCCTTTAGAGTAGACTGTGATAAGAAGAAACCCCTCCCAGTCTTCCTGTGCACACACTCCTTCAGCACACTGGCCAGCTCCCTTTCTAGTTTTTTAATCACATCGTGACAGATCGAGTGTCCTGCTTTTTGAACCCTCCAGACCTCCAGAACTGTGAGCCTGAAAAACCCATTTACTTTATAACCATACCCAGCCTTCGTTATTTTGTCATAGCAATGCAAATAGACTTCTATACTCTCTTAATGCCTAACTGAAGTCAGAACTAACAACAGCAAACATGACAATCAGTTAACCCTAGAATGCATCTTTTTTTGCATTAAACTAAGACTGCCCCAAGTATCACTTCGTACTGTAAGCAGGATGCCCCTCTATGAAACAGACAGCTTCAGAGGCTGAAAGGAGGGACAGTGGGACAGTCCTTCCTATCTTACTCCACTGAGAACTCAGGGCTCTGTGCAGCCCAGAAGTCTGTGTCAGTACAGTTCCTCCACTGTCTGGCCGTCGTATCCCCTTCACAGAAACTTCTCATGATGCCTTCAGAAAAACAGACTTTGTGCACGCCTTTTTAAAAGCCACAGGTTTCACCCATGACGCATGCATTCTGGGAAATCTAATATCTGCAGCAATGTAGCACTTTTGGAGGCAGGGAGAGCAGAGACAAGAGGAGTCTGGAATATTTTAGGGGGTGTGGCGTGTTTGCATGGGTGTAGTTTAAAGGTATCAGCAGGCTGGGTGGTGAACTCACTATGCCTGAGGCTGAGCTGCCAGCTAGATTTGGGGATCTCCATTCACACAGTCATGTGTTAGAGCAAGACTTCATGTCAGAAATAAGACCATTTACTTTCAGCCAGATGGAGACATAAGTCTTAATGGGCAGGCCAGCTAACTCTCCTGACGAGATCACGGCCAGCTCGAACCCCTATAATTACAGAGATCTTGCCTCATGCAAAGAAAAGACAAAAAGAAAAGAAAATACTCTAATGCTGATAGGGAAATACAGCCAGAAGAAAGACAGGGAGTGAAAGGCAACAAACAGAGGCGCTTCTGAAATATTTTATCTAGGATTACAGAAGACAGAAGAGCTTAATAAAAAGAGGATATAAGACAATGCTCTTATTAAAAATACAAGATACACAGAAGGTGCCAGAAGAGTGGAAAGGAGAAAGACAGGTGAGTAAAGGAAGACAGCTGAGAAGCAAACATAGCGATGGATACACTGTGACAGGGACAGAGATAATGAGAGGAGGTAAGAAAATAAGACACATCAGCCAGCAGCAGGATTAGCATCTCAATGCTGACTCAATTTGCAGGGGCAGAGACCAAAACAATTGGAGGTAACAGGAAGAAAAATACAGACTAGGTCGGAAACACAATAAAAAATGTAACTAAAGAAAATACAGGGAGTTAAAAAAAAAAAAGCAACAACAAAAGAGAACTCAAGGCATCATGGTTGCATCTGAAGATATACTCCTTTCTGTTTTGAAGGATTCATCCTGAACCTGTAAAGGGGGGGGGGGGGTCAATGAAAGAGAACATTTCACCTAGATTAAATTTTATAATTTTTGAAAAGCATGAGAAAAGCCTTCAAATTTTCAAATGAGAAACAATACATTATTGAAGAATGAGAAGGGGAAATGGGTCAGCCCAGGCTTGTCTTCTACAGTGCCAACTGCCAGAACCTAAGAGGGAGCTAGTTTCAAAAGCAAAAGTCCCATTTTCTCTGCATAAATACAACATAAAATGCTTCTCAGACACATAAGGGCTAAATTATATACCACTAACCTCTTCCCCCACTGTTACCCCCCCCCAAAAAAAGTGCAGTGAAAGGCTATCAGTCAAGAGATTAAACAAAACTAAGTAGGTTGTTTTTAAATGTTCTTATTTTTATTAATTTTTTGAGGGGAAGCGGGGAGAGATTCCACAGTGTGCATGTGTGTAAAGCCCTGGGAACCGTGGAGCTGTGTGGGAAGCAGGCTTGAAGCAACGTGGGGTCCAGACAGGTCCAAACCTGGGAAATCTTGTCCTAAGATCAGCAGGAATAGGATGGCTCTTCCCCTCCCTCAGGTCTGTACGTTCAAAGCACAGAGCACTGTGCCCCCACTGTTGCCCAACCAGAGGTCATGAGCATAGCCAGTACCCATAACCCCGGCCCAGACCAATGACGTATGCTCACCCAGATAGCCCCTACTCACTGGGCAAGAGTTTAAATAGCTTTCCTTATGCCCATTAAAATGAGCCATTTCATGGAAGCCCGTCTCCTGAAGTCTGTTCTGCCTTGCTCACTCTACAACTGGGGTCTCATCCTCCACCAGTTCCGGCCCTCCTCCCCTACTCAGGATCCACCGCTATGCTACAGAGAAGAAGCAGAGCCTGAACAATACACATAGAGGCCAGAGGACAACCTGCAGAATCATTTCTTCTTCCCCTGTGCAGGCCCAGGGGTTGAAACTCAGACTGCCAAGCTTGGTGACAAGCACCTCTACCCAATAAGTTATCTATCTCAGTAGCCCAAAAGTAAGGTTTTTAAGATTTTTTTTTAAGTAGGGACTAGAGAATTGGCTCAATGGGTAAAAGTTCTTGTTTTGCAAGCCTATGGACCTGAGTTCAAATACCCACTTAAAAGAGCTGGGCATTAATGAACGTCTGTAGCCCCAGCATTGGGAGTCTAGAGACAGAGGAATCCCTAAGCTTACTTGCCAATGAGAGCTCCTATCTGAAAGAAATAGAGCAGAAAACAGTTCCCTGGGCCCTCTATTTACTACCTCACATATTCATATGCATAAACACATACACACCAACACACACACTCACATGCATGCTTGTATACTCTCGCATACTCACACACTTACACTTGTAAACACATTCACATATATTCACACACACTCACACATGCATAGACACATACACTTGTACACTCGCATACAGACACACACACACATCTGTACACACCATTGAAAAGGTAAGATATAAAAGGACTAGTATTGAACACTATGATAATCAAAGAGCCAGAAGACAGTGTCAGAATCCGAGAAACTGAAGTTTTGGGTGGTTGTGAGCCACCATATGGGTACTGGGAACCAAACACTGATTCTCTCTGTAAGAACAACAATTGCCCTTAACCACCAAGCCTGGTATTTTACACTGCACCGACATTTTGTAAGCATCCATATCTAGATAAAAATAGTATTTGTCCCTCTGTGTCTGACTTATTTCAGTTATATGACAGAAAGTACAGAAGGATACAGACCTGGGAAAGAAAAAAGAACGAAAGGAGGGTATATTACGTAACAATTACAAATAATCTAGATATAAATCATAAGAAGCTGATAAAATTCATTACCGTGGAACCACTTCAAGATATAAACTATATCAGTCAAAATATCACATCATAAATATTTTATCTTTAAAATATCGACAAAATATGGAGTAGAAGTGAAATTTTCTATGTATTTTAGAGTATCAAAAAGTACAAACACAGAAAGTAGGAAAAGCCATATGACTTGCTCCAGCAGGTTTACAGAGAGGAGCACTGGCTTGAAAATTAAGATTTATATTTTCTTTCATTTGTCTTTTTTAGTATACAAGAAGTGTTTGTGCCAAACAATGCTTAAATATAAACACCGTAAATATAAAACAGGCTTGTAATATATGGTAAGGGCCAGCAAGAGGTTTTCCCCATAGAAGACCAAATGTAGTAATAAATATTTTATCTGTGGAGTCATGTGATATTTGCTTAACGGTTCATCTCTGCCACTGTACTGTAAAGGCAGCCAGATAATATGTAACCAAACAAGTTGATCTTGTCTCAGTGAAAGTTTATAGATGCAGCTTCAGGGTAATTCAACACAACATACACAAAGCCTTTGGCTTGATCTCCAGGACAACAGAAACCCACCTGTGGTGGCATGCTCCTTCCATCTCAAAACTGGAGAGGTAGAGCAAGAAGATTAAGATCAGAAATTAAGGTCGTCCTCATCTACGTAGCAAATTCAAGGCCAGCCTGGGCTATGTGAGACCCTGACTTCAAAAACAAATTCTATTTACAAAAAGGCTCCCTTGAGGACCATAACTAGCAAAACCTTATAAATCAATGATACTAAAGAGTTATGCTTAGTAATTGTTTAAATGTATCATGCTTGTTTTCTGTGATTATCTTGAACAAGTGGTGTGTGTGTGTGTGTGTGTGTGTGTGTGTGTGTGTGTATAATACACTGAAATTTTTCTGTTCTGAAAAACACTATCTCTATGCTGCCTTGGACAACAGCCACTAAGCTAGCATAGAACTGAGGCCTTCAATGAAACTAACTACATGTAAATCGCTTTACAACAAAATGTCCCACCACTGAGCTACAACCTCCAACAGTGTAAACCATTTTGAACATTACGGGTTTAGATCACAGGCTTTGTCCACACGTGGCATCCTCCACATCTCGGAGACATCTCTTCACCGCTTCATTTCAGACTCATTTCTTCTCAGTTATTATCCAAAACTCCCTTATTAATAAGGACCACCCTGGGGGCTGGGGAGATGGCTTAGTTCACTATGTGCTCCCTGTACCAGCATGAACAGCTGAGTTCAGATCCCTGGCACCCCTGCAAAAGCCAAGTGAGATGGTGTGTGATGGCTGAGAGATGGTACCCAGTGCTGAGAGCTGGAAGCAGAAGTACCTCTGTGGCCTTCTACAATCAGCCAAAACAACTCGAGAAAAACACTCAATGCTGATTCCAGCCATCACAGATAGATAAGCAAGTGTACTCATATGTACACATATCACACACACACACACACACACACACACACACACACTCACAACATCATGAAGATTCTCTGAAGGACATTTATTTATCCACATCTGTCCAGCAATGTTCACTTAAGCTCCTACCACTTGCAAGGGTCTCTCTGCCAAGTTCTAGGGACAGTGCTGAATAGACTCCCTAGGTCTCCACCCTCACATTTTATTCTACAATAAGTTAAAGATGATTTTTTTTCCCTTTTGGTCTGTTGCTATAATAACATACATGGCACATGGTTAATTACAAAGAATAAAAACTCAAGAGCATGCTGGAGGTTTTGTTGTATCATGATACTTTGCTGCAAGGTATCCACGGCAAGACAGGGCAAGCATGCCCGCCCTGGTCTCTCCCTTCTTTCAAATTCACTAGTGCCATCTCCATCTTAAGAGAAAAGCCCCACCTGCAAACACTACTAGCATGTAGATTGGGGGAAGGGGATGCTGCTAATACCTGAATTTGGGGAGACACATTCAAATCATAGCAATTACTCAACGTTAACAGGGCAAGTTGATAAAATAATAAGTCAAAATATATACCTCTCATGGGAGGAACAAATGCAATGGTTGTGAGAGAATAGTATCCAATGATAAAAAGGTAACACAGAAAGGAGTCTGTGGACACTCCGAGGATGAACCGGGAAAGGCAGGTGGCATTCAAATGTATTTCTATACCACTTGGGGAGCCGCTAAACCCATCTGCAGGCAAAATCCAGCCCAGCCACATGCTAAGTAGCCAGTCAACTCTTACCTTATTTAAACCCAGAAATGCCATTTCTATCCTCAAAGGCTGGGTTTCAAATGACTGACAGTTTCATATTCTTATCTTATGGAAACTGTGAGTCTTTCCTTAAATAAAAAACTACATTATACTTTAAATTAAGTATAAAGTAAGCACTGAGATTTAGAGTGTCACAGACAAGTTTCACAGATTAGATATGCTCAGGTGATTGCCACTCCAGCTGAGATTTCGGACAGGAGTTGGCAAACTACAGTTGGCATTGTGTCTATTTCTATATGACCAGCAAGCAAAGAATGGCTTTCACATTTTTATATGGCTGGAAAAAATGTAAATAGCATTTTATTGCATGTGAAGTAGATGTAAAAGGCAAATTCCAGTTTCCACGAATAAAATGCTGTTGGGCTGTAGCCACACTCCTTCATTTGCATATTGGGTGTGGTTGTTTGTGTGCAACGGTTGTATGGCTACGCAAATGCAGCTTGGCTCTTAATCTGGGAAAACCCTGAAATCATTTACTTTCCATCGCTGAATCAGTTACTTTCCTGTAGCCACAATAAAATACCACAACCAAAGGTGACTTAAGGAAGAGAGGGTTTATATCCTGGCTTCCGGTTCCAGTCGGACGAGTGGATTTGACGCAGTGTGGAGGCAAAGCAACAAGTGGTGGGCACGGTGGCAGGAAGCCAAGAGCTGATGTCATCAGCAGCAATCAGGAAGTGGAGAGCAAAATGATGTGGGGCAGATGTCTATTGTTGGTTGTCAGTTTGAATCAACCTGGAATCACTTAAAACCCGAGCCACTGAACACGTGGTTAAGGGTCTGCTGGCTAGTTTTATGTCAGTTGTGGGTGTTGCCAATCCCTTGGCTGGTGGCATGAATGATAAAAGAAACAGGCTGAGCAAGCCTGTAAGCAGCACGCCTCCATGGCCTCTGCTCCACTTCCTGCCTCTGCTTTCCCGCCTTGCTTTAGTGGTCCTAACTTCCTTTGATGATAGATGCACTGTGATAAGCTATAAGCTGAAATTAAGCCCTTTCCTTCACACGTTGCTTTCATAGAAATAGAAACTCTATCTAAGACAGAAGGATTTTCTTGACTAGATCATTTGTGCTGGGAAGCCATACCCTAAATCGGCCCACATGTACAAAAGCACATGGAAGGGTGCTTTTGCCTTTTGCCTCATTCTCACTGGCAAGTTTATCTGTTCTACTGCTGGGGCACTCCCTCACTGGCATCAGAACTTACTTGTTCAGGATTCCAAGGTAAAGTGAAGCACAGAGGCTCTGTAGGAATGCTCCAGAACTGCAGCACCAGATTAGGACTGTTCGGACATCCAGTCTTGTGGCATGAACAACTCCCAGATTCTTCGTCTTTCTGTCAGAGAAAGAAATTAGAACTTAGGCTACTTAGAACACCTCCTGTAAGCCACTCTAATAAACCCCTCTTTAATAGATAGTTTATCAATGTATAGGTAGATAGGTAATAGATCATTTATGCTTTCTTGGAGAACCATGACTAACATGTGAATCAAGGCTTTCAACTTTCAAAACCTATTCCCAGTGATGAACTTCTTATTGCCTACCCAAACAGTACCAGCGACTTGGGCCACAGTATCCAAATACCTGAGCCTATGGGGAACCTTTCTTATACAAATAACCATGGTTCTTTACAGAAAACACTCCCTGACCTCTTACTTAGAACATTACTATTGTACTAGAAAATTCTCTTGTGCCCTGTCTCAAGACTTCATATAAATGAGTCGTATATCTTTTTTTTGTCTAGCTTTTATCCCTCAAATGTCTGTGAAATATGCCCATGTTATTGCATGCGTCAGCAACTGTTCACTGTTGCCGTTAAGTGGTATTCTACTATTTAAATAAAGCGAGGTTGTTTCCCAGTCCACATGTTGACAGCTCAGTTGTTTCGGCTCTTAGCTATCAAGAGTAAAGACGCTGCTTCTACTCATGTACAACTCATGAATAAGTCTCCAAACTAAAAACTGAGAAGGAATTCCAGGTCGTAAGTATGTCTGATTATTTAGTTTCATAGGAAAAGCTTCCAGACCAATTAATATACGCAGATGGTCAGACTGCAGAAGAGGAGTAACTGTGGAGCACTCAGACCTACATGTGACACCCGCATCACACTCTGTTCCCCACATGGGGCAGGGTATGTTATGGATGTAGGGAGAGAAAGAATGTGAGAGCCAAGTGTCTAGGGGAACAGCCTTAAAATAGCTGGGCACATTGGGGTCATGAACTTTACAGTGGCTATAGTTGCCTACACAAGACCTACACAAGAACAAGCCATAAAAATTCCAGCATAAATGGGAGAGGGGCTCACAAAGCCCTACCCATAGCTGAGGAGCTTTGGTAGTTAAAGGCTACTGGGGTTAGGAGTTTCTTTTCTTCAGAGAAGTGGCCCCTGTTAGGATTCCTGCATTCCAGTGGATGGCTATGCCCTTACACTTAAGGACAGCACTGACTGGAATTAGTAGGCTGGATAAAGAAGACATGAAGTAGGAGGGGAGTGAAGTAGGGGAGGGGGAGTCTTGGAGAAGTTGGGAGGAGTGGGGATAATACAACAACCTAACACATTGTGCCTATGTGCAAAATTATAAAAGAATAACTAACAATACCTTTCTGAACTTTTTTAAAGGATGTCAAACTTCATGATGGTTTTGTGTACTTGATTAGATTGAGAGACAACGTTAGATTAACAAAGCATCCTCTGGATGTGTTCATAAAGGTGGCTCCAGTGTGAGCAGCTATGCAGGACAGTGACTGTGGGGGGTGACACTCGTGAATGGGGACAGCAACACCCAACAAATACCTTAGACCTGAATGGACCTAAGCAAGAGGAGGACACCCCAGTACAGTCAGTTCTCTCGGCCTCTGGCTGCTGTGAGGTCAGCAGCTTCCTTCGCCACTCCTTCCTGCCACCACGACACTCTGTCTCCCCTCAGGCCCAAAGCAATAGATCCAAACCTCCATGGACTGAAACCTCTGGAGACAAGAGCCAAGACAAGCCTCTCCTTCTCCATGATGGTCTCTGGGGCGTTCTGTAATTTTTTTTTTTTTAGGAGTACATCACGTGACAAGATGAACTAATTGGCTGGACTCTTCTATACCAAGGCTCTGGGAATCCAAAGACTGTGTCCCTGTTCCTCAGGTACTCACTACAAGGGAATCCAGTCATCCCAAGTCAAAACAACCGGTAGAGCATCGGAGGGCTGCCTGCAGAGGTAAGGGATACAGGGGGCCTGTGAGCACGGACTAGTCAATGAATCACTGCTGGCTAGAGAGTAGTGAGCCCAGGAGTGAGAGGTTATTTCTCTGCTGATGCTGAACTGAGCCTTTTAAGCCAGATTAGATGATCTCAGAGGCGGGTTTATTGGGAGGGAGAGAGAGAAGAGGAGAGGAAAAGGAGAAACCAGGATGTCTGGATTCTCAGGGGAGAGGACAGCCCGGCCTCTGGGGTTGGGAGAAAGGTGTGCCAGGTAGGAACTGAGGGCTAAGAACCTAGAGGCCAGGTCTGCTTTGGTGCGTATGTGCTCAGTCCTGGGACCCCAGAGCAAACTCTGAGGGAGCCGGGGAAGTGGGTATCTGAATCTTGCAGTACGGGAATGTCTGGCAAGAAGCATGGGATGGCCGTCGGGAACACAGAGACTCTATTAGTACAACTTCAGCGCAAAGTGTGGGCTATCGGAGGAGATAGGGGCAGGATGCCTGTCTCACTTAGCTTTCTGTTACTGTGATAAAACAAACAGCAAATACACAAACCACCATGACAAAAGGCAACTTAGGCCAGACAGGGCTTTACTTCTGGACCATAGTCCGTCACCATAGGAAGTCAGGGCAGGAACTCAAGGCAGGAACCTGGAAGCAGGAGAAGCATAAGCCACGGAGGAGTGCTGCTTACTGGCTTGTCCTACCTTGCTTTCTTATATAGCTCCCCAAAGTCCCCTGGCTCAACCCATAATGGACTCGGCCCCTTCACACAGTTACTAATAAGAAAATACAATACAGGTTTACCCACGGGTCAAGACGATGGTATCATTTTCTCAGTCAAAATTCCCTCTCCCCACATGATTCCAGCTTGTGTCCTGTTAAATAAGTCTAGCCAGTACATTGTGTGAGCTCCAACACCCCAGTGAAAGTCACACAGCCAGGTCAAGGGATAGGTAGATGGTATTCCCCTGTTCTGATTGAACTGCCAAATCACGTTGTAAAGAACGTGGCCACAGGAAGGGTGAAGGATTGAGGTCATCCGTGCAATCTACCATGACAGCTTCTACCAGGGGGATGTTATAGGAAGAAACAAACAAACAAACAAGCACATCTGGAAAGAGAGCAGATAGACTGAACTTCTGAGCAAGGTGTAGGCATACACACTGTCCTGGAATGAGATGCCATGCCATCCGGACATAGCCGAGAAATACAAGGCTCCTCAGACCATTACAGCCTTCCTCCACTCTCTGAGCAACTGCACAGATACTGCCAACCACGGAGGGCAGCTAAGTGAACAAAACCACATCTAACCACCCGAAACCGACCTGACAATGGTGTGGCTCTCACACTGCTTTTCACACACGGTCTTTATATTTAGAAATTCAGCCTCAGCATTCCATGTCAGTAGTTACTCCACCAGCCAATTATCATTAGGCATGCGATTACAGCCATCGGGTAATTAAACTGGAATTGAGATTCCAATGCAATCGCGCTGGTAAAATATTCCTAAGCAGGGAGCTCAGCCCAGAACTAGTTAACCGGTATGCTAATGTCGCCGCACATGTGACTAATAATGGGATGACTTATAACTGTGTTTGGATCACATTACATTGCTTCAAGTGTATCATAATATTTTATAGCTTAATGGAGAATCTGGCTTATAGCAATACAGGAAAAATAAATCTCGGCCAATCGTCGTCTGCTTTTTTATGTAAAGAAAATCTACATTTAGCAGCCGACAAGGCTTCTGCCATCAATAACAATTACTCTGGAACCTTTCTGACACAATAGGTAGATGTTTAACATCAATAACATAAAACACACCCTCACTAATGGAGATATATTAAGATATTGATTAGTTATGCAAAAAAGTTTATGCTTATTCCATCCCCGCTCATCATTATAAGCACACTATTGACTACTCCTTGAACTACATCTACATTTACCTTTTGCTCCCCCAGAGTACACTTGGCTGGCAGATAATCAGAGCAAACAGGCATTTTTAGAAAATGTGAACCATATGTGCAAGCAGAACTGCCAACACTTTCTGAATGCCTACTAGGTGCACATCAAGGGTTGGGGGACGGCATTGCCCAAAACACACAGACCCTTTGCTGAAGATGCTTGGAGTCTAGTCGGGAGCCAGCCAGGACTGAAGAACATAAAACAGGGAAAGAGGGATGGGAGATGGTTTGAGAAAGAGTGAAGGCAGCCTTGTGGGGAATTGGACGGAACTTTAATGATTGTACCAGAAGGTGGGGGGAGGGGCTGTGGGGCTGGAAGGAAGCTCTGGAGCTGGAGCACAGCCTGCAAGCTTGGAAGCCCTCGGCATTTGTCTTAGGTTAGTAGGTGAAGAGGACAGTCTGTCCCTAGGATTCTAAGGGGGAGGGGATGTTAAAGGAAACCCGGTGAGAGCAAGACTTAGAGGTGTGAACAAAGACAGTGGGAGTCCTAAGGAAGGGCCATAACAAAAAGAATCCTAGGTTTTAGAAGGAGAAAGTGTTTAAGATTAAGGGTGGGAAGAAACAGTCAGCCGGAATTCTGAAGAAACTCCAGGAAAGCAACAAAATAACAGAAGCATCCTGTGTTTATTGAGGGAGCTAACTAGCTGCAGCATCCCTGGGCTTGGTGTTTCTACCCCTGTGGACATTAAATCTCTCCCTTTCACACCCTCCATGCCTCTCCCTGTCTGTCTCTGTGTCTGTGTGTCTCTATAGCTGTCTTTGTGTCTATATGTCTCTGTCTCCCCCACTTCTACAGGGTTTCTTGTCCCCACTGGTGAGCACCTTGGTCAGTATTCTCTAAGGGGATTTCAGGTTTAGCCAGGGAGCCAGAATCAGTATTTCTAGTCCCTGGGCATCTGCCCTGAACTCAATATCTCATCATAACTCTCTTGGCAGCAGAAAAACAAATGTTAAAGGTGCCTCTCCACTCCCCTAGGCCTTCCCTGGACTGAAGCTCATTTGCAATGCAAAGCAGCAAGAAAGAGAACATTCTTTAAGCACTGAAGATGTGTGCCAATTCCCCCAGACAATAGGAAATGGCGAATGATGGTTTTTTGTCTTGTTTTGTTTTTTTAAGATTCTCATGAACAGTACAGAAGTAAAAGGTATGAGGTAAAGAAGCCCCCTTTAAAAGCATGATCTCCTTTCTTGTGTGCAAGCTGCTGGGAATGCCAACACCCTCGGGCTACAGGAGAAACCAGAAGAGTTTTGCTCTAAATTAAAAGACAAGGAACTCAAGGTGATTTCTGCCTTGAAACTCTTCCCCAAACACTGTGTTTTACAATTACAATGAGATTAACAAAAGTAGGATTTTCTGTGAGCCAGGGTAACCTGGAGTTAAAAGGAAACACAGGGAAACACACATCTCACTGGTCAGGTTGCTGGGAAAAAAAAAAAAAAAAAACAAAACAGAAAGCAAGACTCCAAATGGTCTAGGATTTTCAACAGGAAGTTTACATGTAGCGGTGATGTGAAACGTTATTTCCTGTCCTGATGCTCAGAGTGATTTTCTGCCACACTACAAAAGTCCCAAAAGTTTTTCTGGAATAGACAGGGTTGAGCCTCCCCACCCCCAACACCTCCCCCTCCGACCCACTGCACCCCACACACATACCCCATAGTTCATGGAAACCCTTTCTAACTGCTTCTGCCTTAAATTGTTGTGACTTGGGGGAAATGCTAATGCACCTTAGTACTGTGGGTCTCCATGTTCTCCACCAACAATTTACCAAGTCCTTCTGACACCCAGCCAAAGGCTGTGGGACTTCTGTCTTCTTCAACTGGCTGGTCGGCAACCAAGAGCTGGGTGACTCCCGTTCCAGTTCTCAGATTTTACCACAGATCTTGGGTATGACGAGGCAGTTAATATGTGCTGATTAAAGCAACATTAGGAGTCCGACATCCCATAAGTTTCTCACTTCTCCAAGGTTCCAACTACTTAGTAACAGAATCAACCTGTCTGCATGCTCCTAGCTCCATGTTTTTCTTCTCAGTGTCTAGAAATGTATAAAAATGAATTGCTTCCATTTGTTGAACAGCCATTATGTGCCCTGTTCCTCCCCAGGTATTTTATATGTGTGTGTGTGTGTGTGTGTGAGTGTGTGTGTGTCTGTGTATATACACATACAGACACAAGACACACACACACACACACACACACACACATATATATATACTGTTCATTTAGTGTCAGGTATCGTTGGGTTCAGGGTAGAAGCTGAGAAAACTCACTTTAGATACAGGAGCTTTAAAACAAAAGCTTTATTTTCTGAGTCCTCAGGGAGAAGGCCAGTTCCTCATCCCCAAAGGGAGATTGTACAACATTTTAAATGGATAGGAACACAAAGCAAAGGAAGATCTGGGAGGAGCTGCAATGTTATCCAACTGTATTTTGACATCATGGGTTAAGCAAGGAAGTACCCATTAGAGAATGAACCAGGGCCCCTGGCTTCAGGGTCCTCTATTCATTCTCCTAGACTTTAGGTCTGGAGCTCAGAGCAGTAAGAGGGTTTCAGCTGCATGTAGTTAATTAGGGTATAATAAACTATTGGTTATATATTTTTACAACTTATGCACCTTGGTTTAGATAACAGCAATGTCTATATTCTTTACTGGTTCATAGACAATTAAGAAAACATTTGGAGAAATGAGATAGGTGTTTGTTCCTACACCTGGGAACGTGACCTGGTTTGACCCTGCCAGCAAGAT
The DNA here is from genome assembly GCF_963924665.1 of Micromys minutus. Taxonomy (NCBI): domain Eukaryota; kingdom Metazoa; phylum Chordata; class Mammalia; order Rodentia; family Muridae; genus Micromys; species Micromys minutus. The sequence continues at coordinate 25,958,673 of NC_137954.1, read as the reverse complement.
AGAGAAATTGTCCTTGAGAAGGCTGGACTCAGACATCTGTCTCCTTACAAGGTGTCCCTGAGATGTCTGGACTCAGACAACTGTTTAAAACAGAAATTGTTCAGCATTAGGGAAGTCCCCAGCTCCCTTAGGGCCTGGGACCTTGAATTTACTTTCTCTCTATGATTGAATGGAGTCTGAAAATAAACCGGTAATATTTAGAATAAGTTCCTTTTGTTTGTTCCCAACAGTTAGGTGTCTAGTTTATGAATACTGAACCGATTCCCCATCGTCCAAAGTCAAAGGACAAATAAATGGGGGACAAAGCTGGGAGGCAAATGTAAGACCTACCTACTTGGACCCACATCGCCTGCCCTCCATTCTAGAATTGAAATGACCTGTGCACAGTAGGATGCTCCCTCCCAGACACTGGATCAGACATAACCCACACCCAAACACCTATTTTCACAGAGAGACCCTTTATTGAGTGGGAAAGAAGGGTAAAGTGGCTGATCTCTGACTCAGACAGAAAGCAGCAGCAAATGACCTCACAGGTGAGATTTTTTTTAAGACAAAAAAAAAAAATGGAGACGTCTGTGTCAGAATGGGCTAGGATCTAGGATGTGGTGGTGGTTTGATTGGGCATGTTAATTAGGGTAGCCAAAAGAAAGACGGCTTTTGCTTTCTGGACTTCAATACTTGGTCAGCTCTGAACCTTGGTGGTGAGTCTTTAAAATGAGTCTAGCATAAGAAAGTGACCAAATAAGGAAATAGACCTGAGTGGCTAGTTTGGGGAATGTAATATATGGTTTACAAAGGAGAAGGAAGGGAAAATGGCAAAGCCTATCGGTGCTATGTTTGCCATGCCTGGGAGAGTCCTTCAAAATCACCTGTTCCTAAGCATCAAACACCATACATGTTTGTCACCATGAATCATGCAGTCTTGACATGATTGCAAAATGGCTGCCATATATTTTTGAGGTATGAAAATTTTCTTTTGATAAGAACCTTATTTTTTTTAAATCAGGGTCTACTTAAAAATAGAAAGGGAGGTTTTATGTTGATTTAAAAAATAGCAAATAGAAAGGTTCATACGGTATTCCACTGGGTATAAAAATATGGAGATGCAAATTGATGGTCAGTTAGGAAGCTGCCAAGAGCTTCCAGGAGTAGCCATCTGCATTCGCCTTGGTCCTGTGGGATTAGTAATTTAAAGGGCTCATAAAACAAGCAAACAAACTTTGAAAGGCTAGACCCATGTCTTCCTTTAAAAAGCCAACAAAAAGCTCCTGCTCAGAGACTGTCACAAACAGGCAGGGAGAATCATGTTACCACCACAGCAGCCTTCTACCTACAGTTTAGAAACGTGATCTGTTCTGTTCAAATGTGGTTGAAATTTGTTGGGACTGGAAAATAGATTATTCTTTCCTTAAAAAGGCATACCGACCGTTCTGTGGCTAGTGCAAACAGTTTTGATCTCTGCTGATTGAGACTCTGCTGTGTCAGATTGGACCCAAACAATATGCCTGGTCTGATTCCCCTCCCGTAACTTATCTTATCTGGACAGTGGGGGCTTTCAGTGGTTTGAGTGCCAGGATGTCAAACACGAATCCTGAGGTTCAAGCTACACACACACACATATACACACGTGCGCACACTAAGAACCACAATCATAATTGAACTTGTTAGGTGCAAAAATATACAATACTAAGGGGACACAAAGTTGTGTGGGTAGAGAAGCGCAGTGGAAGTAGGAGAGGGATGAATATAATCAAAATACATTGTACAAAATTCTCAAAACCTACTAAAAAATGTTAAAGAATTACAGTCAAATTGTAATCAGACTGGCTCCGACACTGTGGACTACTTGAATATATACAACCAAGGATGATGGGCTCCAAACTTTCATTTCACAGGCAAGAAGACAGAGACATCAAGAAAAGTAATCTGGATTTATGAATCATTCAACCAGAGAAATTTGCATTCCACAGAGTCTTGCAATCACAAGGCTAATCCCACGGAAATGCTATGCTGTCAGCTGTTGTTGCTTTACGTTTGGGTTTGTAGCAGACATTTAAAAACCAGGGTCAGCACAGTCACTTGTAAACAGAGAGCCACCACGTGCTCAGGCAATTCTATATCTAGATGCTTCCAAAGGAACGGAAAGCATTTCACCTGAACCTATAGTTATGTGTCGCTCATAATAGCCGATATGGGGAGCTATCTATTTATTGCCAGTCGCAGACATAAGTAAAAGACGGTCTGTGCACACAGAAAAACACTACTCATCTACTCATCCTTAAAAAGGAAGAGAATTCGCACAGTTTCCACAGCACAGATAAGGGCTAAAAGACATTGGCGAATGGAGCCAATGGTAAAATAAAAATATATGATTGCACGTTTGTTAGCTACCTAGAGTAATCAGATTCACAGGAAGCAGAGAGAGGAAGCTGGAAGCTACAGGGGAGCAAGAATGGAAAAATTATTATTTAATGGATGCAGAGTTTCAGTCAAGGAAGATGAAAAAGTCTGGAGACAGATGGTGAAGATGGTTGTATGGATAACACCGATATACTTAGAAATGGTTAAAATGGTGAATTCGTGTTACATATGTTTTAGTAAAATGAAAGTTTTTAGAAGTTTCCACATGAACATCCAAACTTCCTATGCCTTTTGAAAAGCTAGCAGAGCCTTTGGCACTAAGCCCATGTTCCCACAGGAGTCTGCACAGTACCTGGCCCCCTAAGCAGATGTTCTCATGTTTTACATGGACAACCCCTCACCCCCCTCAGCAAGCTCCCTCACCAGCTGGGTCCCTAAGATCAACTTCTTCCCATAAATCCAGAGTCCAAATTGCACAAAGAGGTACCATACTCAGCCTCCACCCCAGATAATCCAAGCAGAATCTCTTAAGGATGAGGTTCAGACACAATGAAGTTAAAGGACTTCCTACAAGATTTGGAATGTATACAGAACTGAGGAACTCTAGAACTCTGCTTTATTTCTTGGATATAGCTACAAGCTGATATCACGGAGGCTTTAAAAACTACTGATGTCTCTTCTTCAGGTTCTGAAATAATTGGCATAAGGCATGGCTAAAGATAGAATGACACACTGTGAGAAATTACATATTTAAGACATATGTGAAGCTAATATATGTGAATAGATACATATGCATTTATATGTATATATGTGTATTACATTATATATAGTGGATATATATACATATATAATCTATCGATAGATAGATAGATAGACAGACAGACAGACAGACAGATAGATAGATAGATAGACATAGATATATAAAATTTAGCAGGCTGGAGAGATGGCTCAGTGGCTGCTCATTCAGAGGTCCAGAGTTCAATTCCCAGCAACTACATGGTGGCTCACAACCATCTGTAATAAGATCTGATGCCCTCTTCTGGTGTGTCTGAAGACAGCAACAGTAAATACATACATAAAATAAAAATAAATCTTAAAAATATAAGATTGAGCAATCTTTTAATTGTTGCTATAACAGAACACATGAGACTGGGTAATTTATAAAGAAAAGAAATCAGTTTGGTCTCATAGTTCCACAGACTAGAAAATCCAAAGGTATGCCACTAATGATGGTGTTAGTGTTCTATTGCTCCAACCCACAGAAGGCAGAAGGGAAAGCAGACAGATGCAGAAGAGAAAGAACATGAAAGATGGCCTTGGTTTTCTTACAACAACTTGCCTTTGGGTACCTGATCTAATTATGGGTGAATAAAGAACTCACTGGAGAGAGGTAGTGATGAAGGCTTTGGCCATGTGATCCAAATAGCATTAAGTGCCACCTTTCAACACTTCCAGCCCCACTGAGGAATTAAGAAGTAAGCCTCATATGAATCTGTGTATGGAGAAACAATATACAAACTATAGCCATGTTACACACACACACACACACACACACTTCTTCAACCACTTTAGTGTGTATGGTTCAATGTTTATCGCACAGACCAAAGATGAATCCTTGAGACACAGAGTTCAGGTTTCAAGTGAATGTTCTATGATTTGGGTGACAGAAGCCTGCTTGGAATTGAAGACAAAGGCTATGGACACTCACTTCATGCTTGCTCTTTTCTTACTTATCTCCTTCAAGCCCCCAGCAACAGTCTCAGGACACGCTGTCATCCTCATTTTGAGTGAGGTAAGTGTGAAAACCCACGCACTGGTTAAGTTAAAGGGAACACCACCCCTTTGAATTTATAAGTTCTGAACTATTTCTTTGAATCAGCCATAATCTTTTACAATCCTATCTTGTAGGTTTCCAAAATGTTCTGTTAAATAGGATTTTTGTAATGTGATTCTCATTTTAAAGTCACTAGGGGAATTTGGTATTTTAAGGAACACTTCAGAGAAGCTTATATGAAACAAATAACTTCTCAGTACTACGAATACTAAACCATTAATGTAAATGTTTTGTGAGGTAGGTGTTTGGCAGAACTGGCTTTCTTACAGTATAGTGAATCTCTTCCCAAGGCATATGCATCCTGAAGATAGAGAAGTAAAGAAGAGACCATTGAAGATGGTGGAGCTTGAGAGATGGCTTAGGAATCAAAAGCACTTGCTGCTTTTTCAAAGGACCTAGATTTGGTTCCTAGCACTTGCATGGCGGCTCACAACCATCTAATAAGTCCAGTTTGAGGGGATCTGACATGTTCTTCTGGTCTCTGCAGGCACCAGGTATGCATGTTATACACAGATGTGTACACAGGTAAAGCTCCCATATACAGAAGGTCAATGTGCTGTTGTTGTTGTATTAAAAATTAAATGAGAAGATTGAAGACATGTTCTGGGATTGGTACTAAGCTTACAAAGTCTACTTTCAAAAAAGATAGTGAATACCTGGTGATTGAGGTGGTGATGCAGATGGTGTTTGGATGGTAATGATGATGGTGGTTGTGGTGGTTTAAATAGGCGTGGCCCCCATAGACTCATGAGTTTTAATGCTTGGCCATAGGGAATGGGCACTATTAGGAGGCATGGTCTCACTGAAGTAGGTGTGGTCTTGTTAGAGGGAATGTGTCACTGTGGGGATGGGCTTTAAGAACTTATATATGCTCAAGCTATGCCCAGTGTGGCACACAGTCTCCATCTGCTGCAACTGTCAGCGTCTTCTCTAGCACTCTATCTGCCTGTGTGCCGCTATCCTCCCTGTGATGGTGATCATGGACCAGACCTCTGAGACTGTAAGCTAGCTCCAATTAAGTGTTGGGTTTTGTTTTGTTTGTTTTAATAGGCCATGGTCATGAGTCTCTTCACAGTAATAGAACTCAAAATAAGACAGTGGTGATTGGATGATGGGGGGAGGGGCTGTAGTGATAAAGATGATAATGATAAAATGTTATTGTTTTTCTTCCAAAGTGGGAGTTAGGGTGGGAAGGGCTACAAGAAGGAAGGGCTACAGAGGTAGGGGACATGGGAAGAAGGAAAATTCAAATTGGTCATATTGGTATCTAGCACAATCTATTCTGACTTAGAGTATATATACACATCAAAGTAAAAAACAAACTGAACCCAAAATGTTCATTACATGAAGGGAGACTATACTAATGTGAACTAGTGTGCTTGACTTACGTTGAAATGCAACTAAAAAAAAAAAAAAAGGATGAGTATATACGGGCAGGAAAATGGAAATTTTAAAATAAAGGTAGTAATTTGTCCCTAAAGATACTCACATCACAACCTTGAGAAAATATAAATATGTTACCTTCAGTGATTAAAAAAGGCTTTGCAAATGCAAATAAGAGGCTTGCAATAGAATCATTATCCTGGAGATTATCATGATTTGTCCAACAAATCACAGGCCCTTAAAGACAGAGCCAAGGACAGAGGTGGAAAAGACAACGTGAGGGACAAAGCAGAGATTTCTCTGCATGGCCGTGACCCACGTGTGTGGGCGACCCTTAAGGAAAAGTCAAGCCACAGACTATCCCTGGGACCTCATGAGAACACAGCACAATCATACTTTTACTTTAGTCTGATACAACTTACTTTGACTCCTAACTGTCATAACTATAAAATAATATGTCCACTAAATTTGTGCCAAATTATAGAAACAACAGAAAAGTCTTATTTTAATACATGACTCTTTGATGCACAATTCTTTCAATGTTGGCCAAGTGTAGAATTAGGTGAAAGGTAAGCTAACTGTCCATTTCAGACAGACAACTCCATCTTTCAAAGCCTATTTTGAAATTTTAAGTATAACCCCTACTAGAGATTAGAATTAATAATTGTCCTAATTGGAGGTTCCAGCCTGGCTTTGAAGCTTTCTTGAATCAGAGTTCCTAAAATGCTACAATTTTCATTTTTCCCCCTCTACTTCTGAACTTGTGAGTTTTCCAAAATACTCCAGATTTGTCATCATCAATCCCGTCTTCCCTTTGGAAGAATCCAGGAGTAGAATGAAGAATGTCAAAACTGGGGTCAATGAGATGGCTCAAACAGATGATGGCCCAGTGACCCTATCACCCAAGCCCAGTGACCTGAATTTGACACTTGGAACACAGGGTAGAAGAAAAGAACCAACTTAGTGTTGACCTTTGATCTCCACATGTGAAGTGGGATGTGTATGCATGAATACACAAGTACATTCACACACACACACTCAAGAATAAGTAATTTTTAAATTACATTCTGTATATATGTGTCCATATGTCTCAATACCCATGTATTGTCAGGAGACAACATGAAGGAGTTGGTTCTTTCTTTACCATGTGGGACCCACAAACTGATTTCAGGTCATCGGACTTGGTAGCAAGTGCCTTTATCCCCTAAGCCATCTTTGCCAGGCCCTTTTTTAAAAAATGTATTTATTTATCCTGTATGTGAAATAATTTATTTTACAAGTTGAGAAAGTAGAAGAGAGATAAGACTAGGCAGCAAGTATCTGAATGAAGGATCAATACTAGGATAGACAGGCAGACAGACAGACAGACAGACAGGCAGGCATAAAAATGGAGCCCCTTTTTCCCCTTCTGCTTTTTTTAAAAATCATCCAAACCTACCAAGTAGTCTTCATTACATCATTCTGAAAGTGCGAACTGTCTTTAAAAAGAACAGTAAAAATTCACACTGAAGAGAAAGCAAGCAAGCAGGCAAACTTTTCAGTTGGTTTTAAAAATCAAAGCTCCAAAATGGCAAACAAAAACTCGAAGACTTTCAAGTTTATGGCCCAAACCCGGCTAAGAATAGGTACTGTAGTCATGCGTGGAGGAATTCATATGCATTCTCTCTAGAGCTGTGCTCCGGGGAAAGAGGAGATCTGAGTTCTGAAAATCTGTTTCTCAAGCAGGATGAATAAAATATCTTAAATATTTTATTGCAAGTGCCAAACATGGCAGATGGCATTTGCATGGGGATTATATAACCATGCTGAAAGCCAGCCATTAAAGCTCAGAGAATATGTTCAGAAGGAGAGTGCCTCTACCTCACCTCTCTCTAATGAGGGGCTCTGCTCTCTCACATGGAGGGACATAGTCTGATGGCTCAGATAGACCCAGCGTTGAAATTCTGACCCAAAGATAACATTGAAATTGCAGGACAGTCACTTGCTGGTGTCTACCTGTGCTCGCAGACACCCTACAGTCAACAGAGCAGGCGAATTGCAGAAGGATCTACTTTGGAATTCTTACACGTTATTTCTGTGAAACACCCAAATGTTCAACCCAATTAAATTATTTAGAGACCAAATGATAGTGAGTGATCACGTCAGTGGCTAAGTCATTGTTTCAATGGGTATTTTATATAAAGAAAACCTAGGTCAGTGAATTTCTATTTTAGATACGGTGTTGCTCTCTGTTGAGACATGAGGAGATGCTGTTTTCCTTCTAGAAGGTTCCATGTCAGTCACTTCCCATCACTCTAACCTTCCATAACAGCCTACAAGGAGGAAGTGCTTACTTACCTTCATGGTTTCCAAGGCTCACATCCATAGACAGCTTCTGGTGGAAGGGGTGTAGCTAAGCGAAGCTGTCCCCTCATACTGCCCAGAAACAATGTGAAAGAGAAAGGGTCCTGAGTCCCAGGAGCCCCTCAAAGGTACCCTTCACCCCAATAACCCAGCTCCAATTCACTAGCTCTAGTCTCTTTTTTTTTATTTATTTTTTTCATGGTTCTGTGTGTCGAGTGTAGGACCTTGTGTGTGCTAGGCTCTACCACTGAGCCCCTGTTTTTGTACAGTAGGGTCTCACTGTGTAGCTTATGCTGGCCTTCAGTTTGCTACGTAGCTTAAGCAGACCTCAGTCTCTACATTCTCCTGCCTCTTCCTCCCTGGATCTGGAATTGCAGTTATGAACCCGACTCCTGACTAGGACACACCCCTTAAGGCTCTACCCGTCAGTAGTGTTAATACAGTAAGTTATAGAACCTTCAATTTACTTAAGATATTATGAGGTGTGTGTGTGTGTATGTGTATGTGTGTGTGTGTGTGTGTTTCTTGAGTGTGAACACTATAGATGATTTCATGCTGTAATGTTAAACCATTAAACATACCTGCTTTAACACATGGGATTTCTGAGAACTGAGTCTGGTTGGTTTCATTAACATGAAGCACATGTGAGAGGTATTCAGGCTGTTTCTTGAATCAACAGTTCTTATCCATGAGTAATGTTCAATTGTATGGATACACACCGTAGCTGGTAGGCGTTGGGTAGGTTTTGGTTGTGAGAAGTGGGAGTGAACTACTTCCGGGCATGCAAGCACAAGTCTGACCAGGCAAAGGTTTCATGTTTCCTTGGGCAAATTCTAGGAAGGAGATTCTCAGGTCATACAGTAAGTGCAGATCTGAATTTGTAATAAATCGCCCTGCCTTGTTCCCAGTGGGATATATATCTATATCTATATATAAAATTTTCACCAGCAGTGGAGGATTGTGGTTGGTTCACACACATCAATATTTGGTTCGGTCAGTCTTTTTAATTTGCACTGCTCTGGTGATCATACAGTGGTATGTCATTCTGCAGTTTTAATTTGTATTTCCCTAATGACTCATTCCAACAAGCACCAGTCTGTGTGCTTAACATATTAATTCTGGTCACCGGGTTTTATACGCTATATTATTAAGCATTAGAAGGGTCAAGTATTCCCTCCATTAAGCATGCCCTTAAATTCAGAGCTATGCACATCCAGGATGGCTCTCTTGGAATAAGGCTGTCCTAAAGAAGCTCCACATTTGATGCAAACACTTCAGAAGCAAAGGTGACCAGTTTAAAACAAACAAAAAACAGATTAATCTTCTGTCTTTTCTTCCTTATGGGAAGGAAAGAGGACAGGGTGGGGTGGGGGAGAAAAAAAATAAAACCTTTCAGCTCACAAATAAAAAGATCTGGGTTGAAATGGTTGTTTCTTCTCTGACAATCTTAACAAGACACCCCCACATAACCTATCCCGAGTTATCCAATGGCCATATGAAATCTGAAGGCTTCAGAACATTAAATTTAACTCTCAAAAGAACCAAATGTTAAGCTAAACCACACATGTTCTTAGAGTATTTGGAGTATTTAGGCTTTTTTCTTTAGCTTAGTATTTTTAGGTGGGATTCAAAACACCCACCGGGGACTTTTTTTGTGAGGGAAAACATTTTTGTTTTGGTAGAAAAATGTGTTCGCCTCCTAATCATTTGTTAAGTTTTGCTCATTTGAGTTGAGACGAAGCCTTCAATCTCTACAAAGTACAATAAGTTACTCATATTTGTGACATCCCAAAACTGTCAGCTCTCTGCTTAGCCAAAGATAAACTCAGTTTACACAATCATCCTCTGCCCCAGAAGCGATGCTAAAAGCCATCCTAGGGACCACATCTCTGTGATCTTTCCAGTACACCACTGTGAACTGGCAGAGACCCTGAGAGTCTCTCCTCCCAGGTTCCTGTCATCACTCTGGGACTGTATATACAGATATATCCCTGTATATACATATATGCTCTCCAGCATTTAAATCAGAATCTGAGTAAAGAGAATACTTTTGTAAAGCAGAACATTTCTTCAGAAGCAACTCATATAACATCTCTCTCTCTCTCTCTCTCTCTCTCTCTCTCTCTCTCTCTCTCTCTCTCTCTCTCTCTCATCAATAAGAATAATCAAGAAGAGAAAAAAGGCATAAGGCAAAACCTCAGTCACAGACAAGACTTCCTTGTTTTAGCCTCAACCTGTCAAACATTTTGATCCTGCAGGTACAGTTGTAACCCTGTGATTGAAATCCGTGAGTCTTTCTAGGGCCCTGCATACCTTCTTCCTTATTTAGGAACTATGGGTAACAGTAAGAACATGTGTACCAATCCAGATTCCAGTTCTGATCTTTGAGATGAGGGGAATATTCCATTTTCATGCTTGACATTTCTCTGACACACAGATTTTTCCATTGTGAGGTGTACCACTTCAAATATAGACAGAAATGTAAATTGCAGAGTTTAGACAAAGACATAGCTGCTGGATATTGCATGAGAACATATGTTCCTCTCACATGTTAATCACCCCAACTAGGACTGAACCCTCAAAGACCTTTGCTTGACATTCATCAATCAATCTCTTCTTAAAAATCTAACCTGTCTAATCAGTTGCAAACCTCAGAAAGGCTAATAAACACGATTATAGGCTGCTCTTCTTACTTATTCTTTCAGGGAGTCCTTTGTCACAGTCTATGTCAATTTCCTTGCCCAAGATCTTTAAACTTCCACATGACTGCTCCCACATTCAATTCCAATACACCCCAGCTTTCCTATTGCTATGCCAACCCCCAGTCCCTTCATCTCTGCCATCAGAGAGAGAGAGAGAGAGAGAGAGAGAGAGAGAGAGAGAGAGAGAGAGAGAGAGAGAGAGATCAAATCCATTTTCGTAGGTGTGCACCCTGTTGTGGGAAAGCAATGATCTTCTCAAGGTCAACTGCAAAATGCAGGAAGTAAGAAGGAGTGGGGGCATCTGGAAGCAGCATTCCCACAACCTCTTAATCAGCAGAGCTACTGACTTTGCCTTTGCTAAAAATATCACCACACACAAGCTATGCATTAGTAATGGAGTGTGTACAATACACATGCATGTGTGTATGTACCTGTATGGGGGGTGTGTTCTCATGGCTATTCACACACATGCACACACATATACACATGTGTGCTTGCACATACATGTAAACACACACACACACCTCATAGTTAGTCCCCTTAACAATAAGATACCTGGGGTACAGGATGGAGGAAAGAACCTCCCTTTTATCTCTTCTGCACACATTAAGGCTCATGCCACCACAGGTGAAGATGCTGGCCTTAAGAACACAGTTCAGGTCACTAAGGGAGTGGGTTGGCAGATTAGAATTAGGAAGTAGAAACTATACAAATCTTCTACACAGCTCTGTCCCCCACCAGTAGAGAGCAGGGATGTGACCGCACGTGGTCAAGGCTCACGTTGAGATGCCCATCAATATTTCTTCATCATGTCTTGCCTCCAGAACAAGTTTGTCTCGTTTCCATAGGAACCCTAGGCATCTCACACTCCTGGTGCAACTGACTGGCCCAGAGCCTGGCCACGTTCACGTGGCAACCAACAGCCAGTGTCCTAAGACTTCCCTTCTGTCAACCTAGTCTGCTCCAAGATGCACTTTGATACCTAATGGTCGGAACACTTGGAAAAAGTTCTCCAGATCAGTAATCTTTACTCACTGAGAGCACAAAGGTGGTCAGACTCAAAATTGTCCTAGAAGCTAGAGTAGAGAGAATGGATGGACCTCAGCTGGAATTGTAGATCTTGTATTTCCCATTTTATGTACCTTAGGTAAGTTTGTGTGTATGTGTGTGCGAGTGCATGGATGCACATGCATATGTGTGTCTGTGTGTTTGTCTATGTGTCTACACATGTTTGTGTCTGTGTGTCTGCATCTGTGTGTACTTTTCTGCGTCTCTGTGTGTATGTGTGCATATATGTTGTATATGTGTGCGTATATGTTGTATATGTGTATGGAAACCAGAGACCGGTAATGAGCATCTTCTTCAGTCTTAGCAAGTTCTTTACATCATCTACAGGAGAAAGAGAACAATAGCAACTACCTCTTGAAATAAGAGTAAGATTAAATGAGATAAAGTCAGGATGGGTGGATGGGTGTCATGTGTTAGAACAAGTTAATTGGCATTTCTTATAGAGGCTTTGTGTATGTGTGTGTGCATGTATGCATTTGTGAAAGCATGTGCAGGTGTGTGCATAATTTAAGATTGTGGACCAGAGTACAACCTTAGATGTCCTGTCATTCCTTAAGCACCATCCACATATTTCTCAGAATCTCTCACTGGCCTGGAACTTCCCAAGTAGGCTAAACCAGCTTGACAGCAAACCAGGAATCCACCTGTCTCTACCTCCCCAGTACTGGGATTACAGACACACACCACACTCCACTCCACTGTTTGTTCCTTGTTTACATAAGTGCTGGGACTTGAACTCAGGTGCATGCTAACAATTTTACCAACTGAGCTATTGCCCTAGCCTATATTACAAAACATTTTTGTTGTAATAATTCCATATCGTTTCAATCAAAAGAAAACTTTCCTCATTTTTATCCCAACAAAGAAAAGAAAGGACCAGGTAAGGGTAAACCTCAGAACACGCTAATGCTGATGTACCCCAAGTCTAAGAAAACCTAGGGAATGACTCCGTTCTGGTCAAAAAACAAAAACAAAAACAAAAATAAACATAGCCAAGTCCACCTGCTTTTTAGTGCTTCTTTAAATATGTATTTATGGTCCATGTTTAGGTGTTTGTGCTGTTTATATAATTAGCTGTTTTCTCCAGCATATCCAGTAATTATTTTATCAAATGCACATCTGTTTTAATTAGGCATGCATACACTTTACCATTCTGTGAAATGTCAAACACACTATAAAATAGCTCCAAACCCATTAACACATAAAAACAAAACTTCACTTGACATATCATAAACAGCTGCAAGAGGCTCGGAGACCCAACCAGCTGCTACTCAACAACTCCCAGGCAAGGGCTCTTCTGTCGACGTTCCGAGAGTCCTCCCAAGCTAGAACTCCGTGCTCTGTTTCCAGTTCTTACGCCTAAACAGATTATCAGGCGGGTGGGATGCACAGGTGACTTGCTTGGCCCTGTGCATGCCACTCCATCTTCAGTTTGCCAAGTCGGAGGCTCTCGCTGCAGGCATCAGTAACCATCCCGAACCCAGGGTGGCTTTAGCCACAGGCTGGTACAACCCCCTCTTGAGTAAATCAGAATCATGCCAGGACAGTCACCTAATGGTCGATTCTATGCTGCCTCTATACCAAGCTATTTATCAGAGTCTTGATTAGTGTGCATAGAAAATGAAGATCCCTAGGGTCCAACCCAGGGGACCCAAGGAAGGGCTGTAGGATGTGCATTTTAACAAAGGTTGCCTGCAGTCTCAGGATGGCTAGTCCAAAGATGCATGTTGAAGAAGCCAGGTCTCCATCTCAACACTGCTTCCAGAAGGTTCTTTACATGTTCCGTTGCTGAGTGTCTTCCCATAGCTAACTGGCAGGTGCTGACAAGGCTCCACTGGTGTACTCTTGACTTTCTGGGGGATTGCCCCTAAACACGATTTCATGGCAGATTGCCACTGTTGTTCACACTTGACACCAGACTGTGTTGCAGAAGTACATGAAACCCACCCCCAGCACTGCTATGACCTGTTATCTCTCTGAAAGGTTTTCAGAGGTAACAGCAACTTTCAAATAGACGAACTTTATCATTAAAGGAAGGTGACTTAGTTGCTCACCCTCAGGAACCAAATACCTGACAAGAAGCAATTCCTAGAAAGAGGGGTTTATTTTGGCTTGTGCTTTGAGGGGATACAGTACAGTGTAGAAAGCATGCTAGTGGACAGTTCCAGTGTGAGAGGGTACACAGTGGCTTTCTCATATCTCAGTGGACCAAAAAGGAGAGAGGAGAGAACAAATGATCTGGAAGAGAGGTCTGGCTATAACCCCTGTGATCTGCCTCCCAGTGACCCACTTCTTCCAGAGAGACTCCACCTGCTAAAGGTCCTGCTGCCTCCCAAAACAGGCCAGCAGACATGCTGAAAAGGTCAAAAAATGATCTAGGGGGCTAAACCTATAGTCAAAAATTCCCAGAAAGTCCTGAAGCCAATTTAGAGGGGGGGTGGGGGGGCACTTCCAAACTCAAGTGACAAGGTCAGAATTGCCTTGCATCAAAGACAGGGAGACACTGTAAAAATAAAATTACAGGTCAATCTCTCTCTGAAGATAGAGGAAAATATCATATAACATATAAAAACATAAAAAAACAAACTAAACACACTGAAGGTAGCACACTGAAAATGTCATGCATAAAGTCATGACAGTATAAAGTCAGTGAGTGTCTACAGCTTATTAGCAGAATGAAGAATAAAAATTATATGATCACAGGAGCTGGAGAGATGTCTTAGCAGTTAGAAGCACTGACTGCTCTTTCAGAGGTCCTGAGTTCAAATCCCAGCAACCACATGGTGACTCACAACCATCTGTAATGGGATCCAATGCCCTCTTCTGGTGTGTCTGAAGACAGCTACAGTGTACTCATATATGTAAAATAAACAAATCTTTTTTTTTTAAGTATATGGTCTCAATAAGCACAAGAAATAAAAATTCAAAATCCTCTTATAACAACTATCCACAAACTATGTATGTGAAAAATTTACAGTAAAGGGAGGGAGGGGTGAGGCTAGCATCATACTTAGTGATGCAGTGTTTAAAGTTTTTCCCTTAAGGTTAAGAGTGAGGCGTGAATTCACTTACCCCTTTTATTACAACACTGAAAATCATAGCAAGGACATGCAGGCAAGAAAAAGAACCTTTTTTTTTTCCTGGAATGGCTATTCCTGGTTGTCAGCTTGACTATCTGTGGAATGAACTAAAATCCAGCTGGGTGTGCATGTGAGAGATTCTCTTTTCCCCTTACTGAAATCATTTAAAGTGGAAAGACCCACTTTTAATCCAGATCTTTTGAGGTTTGGATTTAATGTGAGCCACACCTTCTGCTGGCAGCCTATATAAAGACCTGGAAGAAGGAAGCTCTCTTGGCCTGGCTGCTCTTCCTCTCTTCAGCAAGTTCACTCCTTTACTGGCATTAGGATTCTGGAGTATACTAAAGACTACCTGAGACACCCAGCCTCATCAACTGGACAACTTTCTATTTTTCACACAAATAGTGAAACCGTGTCTCGAAATAAAAACAAATCCCATACTATATTCATTCATATTCTTTGCAGCATCACAAAATAATATATAATGATATATGAACCACACATATTGTTACACAATATATAACCACATATGAATCATATATTCACACAATGGAATCATATTCAACAATAGAAAAAAAACAGTGATGCACGAAAAAATGAACTTATCTCATTGACATAGTGGGGCAAAGTTGAACCCCAAGATTAAAGCACTTAAGGATGCCACAGAATAGTGAAAACAACCTGTGAGTAAAGAACTCGGGATGATTGCCTAGAAAAGGTGTCCAGACTGACTAAGAATGTCCCTTTCAGATAACAGAAATGCCCATGTACAGCAGCACAGCTGTTTGCTCTGGATTAGACATGGCGGTCACCATATTGAGGCAAAGCAGCTATAGTGACATCACCACCACCACCCCAAGAATCTCACAGATCAGACCTATTAGCATTGCCTTGGAAGGGAGCTCTGGAGAGACACAGGCTTCACAAGGCATATAAGGCTCACAGGACCCCTCACAAGCTCACTCCCCTACAAGATTATGTAAGAGGTAGCCAGTTGCCCCCTGGTTGTGGGTTTGTAATGGTGTAGTAGTTGTAGCTCTCTCGCTCTCTCTCTTAGAAGTAGCTCAGTGAACTCATTAGTTCACTGAGTGGGACTTGGATGAATCCTTCATTTTAGCCTGTTAGTGTCTAGTAAAGAGCATCTTCTTTATACCTCATTAGAAAAAGTCATGCAACAATACAGGTATAAATCCAGAGATGCTTACACTAATGAAAATCCATTGAGGAGGGCCGGGAGTGCTACCTCACGCCTGTAATTTCAACATTCATGAGACAGAGGCCAGTAGAATCATGAGTTCTAGGCTAGCCTGGGCTATTTATCAACATACCACCTCAGGGAGATAAAAAGCCATGAGAGATGAAGATATTACCCAATGGCCAGTTACTTATCTAGTATACACAGGTCATGGGTTCCAGCTTCAGCCCCCCACCCTGCCCACCCCTCCAGACACTACAGGACTGAGGCACATATGATCTCACAAAGGCTGTAGCAGCATACACAGGGCTGCACAGGTTCAAGCCAGATGGGATCCCAGCACTGAGATGGAGAAGTGGTCATGGGTTCCTACTTCTAAGCAAGAATCTATTTGCAATGCGTACTTACTCACAAAGGAAAAATTAGTCTTTTCCAGTGGAGTCTCACTGGGTATATTG
Organism: Micromys minutus; assembly: GCF_963924665.1. Taxonomy (NCBI): domain Eukaryota; kingdom Metazoa; phylum Chordata; class Mammalia; order Rodentia; family Muridae; genus Micromys; species Micromys minutus. Next base: position 25,942,249 of record NC_137954.1, on the reverse strand, counting down.
ACCAACTTAAGGGGGGGCTCCATGGCCAGCAGTAAATGGCCAACATAAACTCAATGGAGTCTTTGTAGACTTTTTGTTTCATCTAGCTTTGTTTGGGCATTTTTAAATTATTTCTTTTGCTTGTGTATTGTATATTAGTTTTCTGTGTGTAAGTGTGTGTGAGAGTGTGTGTGTGTGTGTGTGTGTGTGTGAGAGAGAGAGGGGGGGGCAAGCAGACAGAAACAGGGACAGGGAGAGAGAAGTTAGTTTCTTAGTTTTGTTTTGTTTCGTTTTTCTGTTTGTGTTGTTTGTTTAGGAGAGAAAAGAAAAGGGCAAAAAGTTGGTATGGAGGTAGGAAAAGTCTGAGGAGAGTTGGAAAATGGTTAAAATATTATCAAAATACATTATATTAAATCAAATGTTTTCAATAAAAAAATAAAACATCAATCTTATATAAGAACGGTCTTGAGGCAGAAATGTAAAAATGGAGCATCAGTTAAATCTATGTGTGTACATGCATAAAAACAATCATATACATATGTACACATATATGTATATACACACAACATAAAGCAAAAGCTATATACATTGGTATAATGTATAACCACAAATATTTTATGCTTTTGCAAAAGGAACTAATATAATAATGTTTCCTGCTTCAAAAACTAAGAAAAAATGACTAAAATATAACTCAAGCAAAAAAGATAATGAAGATAAATAAATACAAAAATAAATTTAAGCTACAAAGACAAATTTGATAAATGGTACCAAGGGTTGGTCCTTTGAAAATTCAATAAAACAGGCAAATCTCTGGAAGAGCTAATCAATAAGTATAGAAAGAAAATCATAAGTAACATTATTTAGGAATGAACAGTGACAGAGACTTTTAATTATAAATTTAAAAAAATCACCAGGTACACAGATATACTAATGAATTTCAGTAGATACGAAACCTTTGCAGGGTCAAGTTCAGACATTACAGGTGTGTATAATCATACCAGTTTAACTCAGTTGTGCTTAGAAATCTTAAAAGAACAGAAGATTCTTATTCTGTTGTGTAAGAAAATCCTATTAAAAACTGTACATTTATCTTTGTTTGTTAAAATAAAGTTGTTCAATTAAAAATATTTTAAAAAAGAAAAAAAGAAAATCCTAGTATTTAATTTACTATATTAAGTTATTATAGCTGTGATGCCTCACACTGACACACACACAATCATGCTTACATACGTGTACGACAAGGGTGAACACCGCAGGTCACACTGCTAAACTTCAAAAAAACCCTTTACAAATCTGGCCCCTGGCGAGCATCTGGGATCTTGGCATTGGAGTACATTCCTACCCCTCTGATTGAAGAGCAGATCACTGAGCCCAAACTGTTTATGAAAACAGTATGTTTGATACTAACAGCAATTTTCTTTCCATTGGTCTGAGATTTCTTTCTCCTCCTCCTCCTCCTCCTCCTCCTTGAATATGCCTAGCTTGTCATATGACTGGCTTCCAATAAAACCTTGGATGTTTAGTCAGTGAGCCTCCCTGTAGGATATCCTCTCTCCTGTGTTATCATGCATGTTACTGGAAAATAAGAAGCATATCTCATGACCCACTGAATGAAGACTGTCCAAAGTGTGTACCTCTTGTCTTTTGGATTCTGTTGCATGCACTGTCCTTATACTATTTCATTCTGTCTCCTGGCTCAAAAGTCATAGCCTGTGCATGAATGCTGAAACACCGGAGTCCCACCCAAACGTTCTGCCAAAAATGAGCCAACTGAAGACGGTCGACACAATCATCAAAGCTCTTATGCACAGATGCTGAAAAGTCAATGTAAAACCAGAGCCAAGCTCTAGATTTTAAAATGTAAGTATTAAAAATCCAACAAAGGTAGAGTGGAATGCCACATTCCTGTAACCCCAGCACCCAGGAGACTGAGGTAGAAGGATTATAAATTTGAAACTCTCTTGAGCTGTATAGTGACACCTCATTTCAAAATAAATCAACACACAAAAAAGAATATTGAGTTATAGAGTCATTTAGATAATTAATTATTTTATAATATAATGATTTTATCAAAGGAATATAAAAATTCCATATTTAATATTAGTACTAAGAAGGAGCTGAGAAGATAGATGGCTTAGTGAGAGACATGTTGTCAAGGAACTATGAGGACCCATAAAACACAAAAAGCCGGATGTGGCGATACACATCTGTAATCCCAGAATGCCTGTGACAGGATAGGAGGTACAGTTGAGAGAATCTCTGAAAATGTCATGGTCCAGCCAGTCTGTCACATACAGCTACAAACATCAAGAGACTGTGCCTCAAGCAAGTTAGGTGTAGGTTGACGTTAAGGCAATACGTGATTGGACAGTGGAGAGGTAGGCGGAGAAATAGTCTGGAGAAGCAGAAGAGAAACAGAGAAGACATAGAAGCAGACTTGAATGTTTCTCTCAGTGCATCTCTTTATAAATAAGGTTGTCACGAATATTTTAAAGGGTTTCTATGCCCATCTATATTTATCTCATATAGATGGGCAGTTTATATCTCTGTTCACTGGTCATGAACTTATTGTGTAGAGGGTTTGTAGATTGAGAATTTAACATATAAACCTGTTTGATAAATTAATGATTGTGAAGTCATATTTCTACCGGCGGTGGAGTAGAGTGAGTGAAAACGATATACAGCGGTGGTGAACTGTGGCTGAGTTCTTGGAGGCAGCATGAACCCTCCAAGTTAGAGATCTCCGAAGTGCCATATGCCCCCACCCCAGGTGCTGGCACTAGTGCAGGATAAAAGGTTTACACATTTTGACATTTATTGAAATAGGTAGGAGGCAAGAACAACCGCAGTTATCTTCTTACCTCCAGATGTGTACCATGGCACACATATCATACACACACACAAACAACATAGGCACATACACACAGAACACAGGCAGATACTTCTTTAAATACTAAGGAAGTTTAAAAATAAAAATAAAAAGAATCTGACATTTAGAAAATTCTGATTCATGTTCAATCCCATAGTAAGCTACCTTTCTAGAGTCATCCCCATGAAAATTTAAACCAAAATTAACAATTTCTACCATAAGCCACTGCAAGTAAAATTGCTGAGATTTCTTTTTTTTTTTTTTTTTTTTTTTTTTAGTTTTTAAGGATTTCATAAATGAGCACTATATTTACATCATTCTCTCCACTGGGAAATTATACAAAATACAGTAAACTGCATCAGAGAAGAGGAGGATGAGGAAGAAGAGGAGGATATATCTATATGTCTAAAAAATTCAGGAATTGGGAAAATTATCTGAATATCAGAAAAATATTTTAAAATAATTGGCTTTATATCACATGGCAATGATTAAGAACCACAGAATAACTTTGTCATGGCTGTTTATGTCTGTAATCCTACCACTTTGGAGGCTGAAGCAGGAAGGTCACTGTGAATTCAAGGGCTTGGAATACACAGTGACTTGACTTAGAGGCCAGCCAAGGCTGCAGAGATTCTGTCTTTTAAAAACTAATGAAAAGACAGAACAGTAAGGTAGTTCCTATACAAAAGCAAAAAACAACCCATCCTACATGATGTCTAGAAATAACCTTTTAAAGCAGCATAAAGGATCCATAAAAAGAAAGCTCAGAACTCAATTGAATATACAAATAAATCAAAAGTTATTTCGCAGATGACAATGCTTAATAGTGTTAGGATACTACCTCAAGATAGTTTATAGTTTTAATAAAACGGGAAACTGAATATACAATGACAAGATCCTGTATAAAAATAGAACTCAGGCTGGAGGGATGGCTCAGCTGTCAAGAGTGCTTGCTGCTCTTGCAGACAGCTGGAGTTCATTCAGTTCCCAGCACCCACAACAGGCAGCACACAACTGCCTGTAACTCCAGTTCCAGGGAATTTGATGACACCTTCTTCTGGCCTTCACAGGCACCTGCATATACGTATAAATGAAAATAAAATCAATCCTTAAAAAATCAGAGGCACATCTTCCTGGGAAACCAGCCCTTCAGGTATACCTGTGATAAGCAGCCCAGTATGGCAGCCTGCTACAGATCAAACCTGCAGAAGTCATGTTACCATGTCTACTAACAACCAAGAAAGTAACATCTAACTTCAACAACTGATTCCCAACTCACCAAGACTTGGTTATTATATGATCACATCTCTAGTTTTGGTCCTGCTTCTGAGAACTAACAGGGAAAAGTCAAATGCACAACCCCAGCTGATAAGTATTTCTAGGAAGTCTAGAGCTTCCCCAGATATGGAATTCAATTAGACATGCCTGAGCCCTTTGGGCCATACCTTCATCTCTCCTGTTTGCCTGGGAATCACTTTATCACCAAAACACAGGTGATGAGGCCTTTGCTTGCTCACATGAGGATAGTCTTTGTTTCCACAGTAGTGCAGTCGAAAATTCCACTTAGGGTTCCTTTTAACCCTAGCTAAATAATTTAACAAAATAATTTTTACACCTTAGAGAGTAAACATCTGAATACAATCAAGGACACAAAAAACAAAAGTAATGAACAGAGACTAGCACTGCCATGTTTTAAACCAGTTAGTGGGACAATAGACATTCAATCTCTAGACTATTAGTATGTGAATTGACAAGGTAACTCAATAAGACACAATATCCAGCCTAGGGCTGACACTAATATATGTAAATGTTCAATAGACAGAAAGTCAGTCGACACAGGTAGAAAAAAATGAAAAGTGTACTGCCAATAAAGTTTCGACAGCTTAGAGAAGAACGTTCATTTAAGCTTCATCTCGGGAATCTTCCAAAGTGTACCACAAGGACACTTGCATAGCAGCTTTGTTTGTAATAGCCAGAAACTGGAAACAACCTAGATGGCCCTCAATGGATAAAGAAAATGTGGTACATCTACGAAATGGATTACTCAGCTATTAAAAATGACATCATGAAATTTGCAGGCAAATAGATGGGACTAAAAAAGATCATCCCAAGTGAGATAACCTAGACCCAGAAAGTCAAACATGGTATGTACTCACTTATAAGTGGTTATTAGCCACAAAGTACAGGATAACCATACTACCATTCACAGATCCAAAGTTGCTAAGTAACAGGTAGGGACTAATAAACAAGGCTTGGAGGCGAAATAAATAGACATGGGGGTGGTTGGAAGAAAGGATCTGAGTGGGAAGGGGGTAGAGAGGGGAACAGGAGAGATCATGTGTGGGGAGGACAGAGGGACAGAGAACTGGGAGAGAGATCCTGAATCAGTAGGAGGGTATCTCTGGCATAAGCTAGACACCTAGGATAATAGAAAATCCCAGGAATCTATAAGGGGAACCATAGCTAAGACTCCTAACAATAAAGTCATATGGAACCAACATGGCCATCTCCTGGAACCAGGCAAGACTTCCAATGGAAGGATGAAGACACCAATCTAGACAAAAAACCTTAGATCCACAATTTGTTCGGCCCACAAGGTGTGTAGGGATAAAGATGGAAAAGAGCATTTGCTGCTCTACAGAGGACCTAAGTCTATTTCTGAGCACCCAGGGTGAAAGCTCACAGCCACCTGTAACTCCAGCTCCAGGAGAGATTGGACAGGATCTTCTGGCCTTAAGAGGAGCCGTCACTCGTGTGTGTGTGTGTGTGTGTGTGTGTGTGTGTGTGTGTGTGTGTGTGTGTGTATGAGCATGCACACACAAACATAAAAATAAATCTTTAAGAAGCACACATACATGAACAGCAAGTTAATAAGGACAAATAAAAAAATCAAGTGTAACTTTTTACCTCTAAAATGAGTCATTTACTAACACAGGGCTGGGAAGGGTTTGACAGTACATATGAAGAACTCAAGATCAATCAAGCCAGTGCACCTAAAACTGGGAAAGAATCACCCATAAAAATGCTAACTGCAGTACTCGACACAATAACAAAGGAACAGGAAAGAACTGGGATTCTCCAGAAAGAGAGATCTGGGAGACAAATCAAGGCCTTGGAGAGAACAGTATGTACCTGCTTTACATGTTTATAAATCCTTTTCAGTGATATGAAGAAGTGTTTATGTTAAATGTTGAGTTTAAAAAAGCAAAAGACACAAATATTCATTTATTCAACACCATATGATTTCAATTATAGAAACAACTTAAAACATATATGTGCATCATATACATCTATAAATACATTTGTATATGTACCAAAATATATATGTATTGTGTGTATATATATATATATATGTACATACATAGATACACATACACACACATATATACACACAGACTATTATACATAGGGGGTATCTGAAAAACTGTGCCTGGAATGCTAAGATCAGAATACACATTTTGATTCTTTCTACCTTTTAATCACTTTCAATTTTCTACTATAAGCTGGAGAGGGAAAAACTTAGCTTTTCAAAAAAAAAAAAAAAAAAAAAAAGACTTTTCTAGGTTTCTTATACCAGTGAGCCAATCGAAGAGATTTTTCTTCAAAGAAAATGGGCTTTTCTTTGAGAGAGCTCGATGTATATTGGTGCCTCGGGTAAAGGGCAACCTGATTAGACACTGTCAAAGAGGAAAGGTTCAGTAGGTAGCTGTGCCCTGTGTTCAGGCCAAGGTGACATAATTATCTTGGAAGAGTCCCCAGAACCTTCCAGAAACAGCTTGTTTCTTGCCCTGTGCTGGAAAAGGTAGACTTGAAATCTGTAACAGTGGGAAGCAATTTTTAAGTAGCCTTTTTTTTTTTCTGACTCTTTGAAAGCAGTTGGATGGAGTCCCACTAACATTTGTGGGTACAAAGGCCTTTTACCTCCTAATGTCACCCATGTGCTGTGGAATCTAGCAGGAAAGAAAAAGAAAGGAAAGCAGTATTTTTTCAAGTAGTTTCACCAGGGAGAAAACCCAGGCAACGTCACTAAAGCAGAGTAATGGAGACTTGCAATCAATAACTTTGACATCTTCCTAAGTCTTTTCCTGGTTGCCTTCATCATGCCTTGGTTCTCCCTCCTTAGGGAGGCATGCTGCATGGCTAATAATGATACAACTGCTCCCCAAACTGCTCCATAGATGTAAAGCACAAATTCCATTGCCTTTTGTTTTTCCAATCAGCCAAATCATCACACAGCGTATTGGCATGGAGTCTGAGGGCTCCCTGTGAGACTTTCTCCAGCCCTCTGCTACTTCAGTCTGGCTAAGAAGCCTTCTCCAGGATGGCAATTTCTGAGAGAGTGATCACCCTTCACTCTAGAAGTGTCACCCATTCCCTTGGTGCCTAGTTCCTTTGTGTTGGGCCCTGAGATCCAGTCTTCATGCTTTATTCACTGATGGTGCCATATCTAGCTGAAGCATGGGTCTAGGGCTCTTGCTGAAGGTAGGTTCAGGATCTAGCAACGAGGGCCCAGGAGAGGCCCAGAAACCCCTTTCTTCCTCTTACAATTCATAACCAAGACTTTAATTATTACACTCCCAAATACAAAGACCCTTACTAGAAGACCCTTCCCTCGGGCAATATATTAACCTTTCCAAAGCAACCTCCAGGAACTTCACCTTAACTCTCTGAGGACTTATGATGATTCCAGGTAGCCATTACCTGCTCTTCTAAGCTAAGGATCTCCTTCATGGGTTGGGAACACAAGGAAGATCATGACATACAAGTGTGGCTGTGCTCCCATACAAAGCATTCCATTTCCATAATAGTGACAGCTCCATCCTGTTCCCATTAACAGACTTAAAACCCAAAGACTTGTCTTAGGGTCAGTGGGTAAAGCTACATTCCCTTTCATAACTACTCTTCTCTAAGCCCTGATGTGTATCTTCTGTCTTCTGGTCATCTTTCTCTTCTCAATCTTTATACTCAACAACAACAGCAAGAGAACAAGAACTAACAGGCTATACAAGGAGTCAGAAGATTTATTTGCTGGCCATTTGTTTTGTGTTTATTTGTTTGTTTGATTGTTTTTCCCAACTAGGACACAAACAATACCTGGTGCCATTAACATATCCATGTTCTGTGTGTAGCTCTTTGCTCAGAAACAGTTTGGTAACAATGGCCAAGACATACAGGGCCTTGATTACATCATCCTAAAGATGATTAAGGGAGTCTAAGTACTAATCAAGGAAGAAAACCAAGCCACATGTCTTATTGGAAAACACAGAGATGGGTAAGTTTCTCATACCATGAGCTGCCCATAGGGAGACCCAGGAACTGCTAAGAAGAAATCTTGTGTCTAGGCAATGTCTGTAGGCAAGAGAGTATAGATTCTCAATTCTGAAGGCTCTGTCTTTCTATGGTTAGAAGATGCTAGGTGATTCTCAAAAAATATACAAGGCAAGCAAACCCATTTTAAATAGGTAAATATTTGATTGTTGTGACTATTTTTAAACCCACTGAATGTATGGAATTTGCATTTGGTACCAACTGCCTTCAGAACCAATGAGTCTTAGTCTGTATCGAAGGAGTTATCAATGCAGGGGAGATGCACAGAAGCCACCTTAGCCCATTTAGGTAACAAATCCTCATCTACTCAGTAAGGTGGTGCAACTAGGAAGAGATATAGGTCACTTATTCTTGGAGATGGCCTCTTTGTGCCCTATTCTCCAGCCTCTAGCGTTTTATCTATCTGACAGTCACTGGGTGATGCTGGGGACAAAAAGTAAACCTTAGTAGAGAGAAGATCTTTGTATGAATCCCAGATCTGAGAGCTGGTAACAGCAACAGACCAGTCTGCTACCTCCATGGAATCACTATGCGCTCTTGTTGGGAGGACAGGAGCCTCTCCCCTCAGTGAACATAGGATCTGCTGCTCACAGATCAAATAGTGGCAGCCCTTTTAGGTATCTTTCCAAACAGGAAATGGATTTTTCCTCCTCTGTTTAAACACAGGCATACTATTCTCACATAGCAAGTAAGCACATACTAGATACCATAACTTTACATATACACACACCCCCCCCACACACACACAGTGATGATCTGAATAAGATTGAACCCCCTAGTCTCCTATATTTTAACACTTAGCCCCTAATTGGTAGAACTGTTTGAAAAGGATTAGGAAGTGTTGTGATTGTTATGCAAGGGAGGGCAGGCACAAGATAAAGAAAGGCATATGATTGGACAGTGAATATGATAGGCAAGGACAGAGTTTTTGAAAGGCACAGGAAGCCAGGTGTAAGGAGAAGCCAAGATGGAGGAGGACAAAGATGACCCATCACCATGTGGCTCTAAATAGTTATTAGTATTTTATAAGGGATGGATTATTATAGGATGATTTGCCTTGTCTAGATGGTCAGACTGTATCATATCAATTGGCTCTGAGTTTATTGTGTGGATGTTTTGTAGAATTTACTGAGATAAATCTGATTGTTAAATTGCAAGTTTCTAGAGTTTTGATTCCTGTTGGGCTGATGGGAGTTGTGATGGTGACCACAGGGGGCAGTTACTGGGAGTGTGGACAGAGTTCATGGAGGGCAGTCACAGGAGGACAGCACTACTGAGATGAAAATATACTGCTAATGCCACATGGCTCTACAATGCCTGTGTAATCGAGGGCTGGTTCATCTTTTAATATTTACCACAACAATGTGTGGCCTTGTTAAATGAGGTATGTCACTCACTGTGAGCTTTAAGACTTGCCTCCTGCCAATCAAAGTGTTTTTTCTCTCTGCCTTGTGGTTATAGATCAATATATAATCTCTCATTCATTCCTTCTTTCCACATTCACAGACTTTAACCTGCTGAAATCACAAGGTAAATTAAGCAAGCATTTGTTTATTTCTTTGTTCATTAATTTGTTTGTTTTTATAAGTTGCCTTGGTGTTTTATCACAGCAATAGAAAAGAAATTAAGATATACACCAACTACATAGCAGATAGCACACACATACCAAGTGCATACCACACTACACACACACACACACACACATATAAGCACACAAACACAGACTTACCTATATAGACTTTTTAAACTATAGGCATAGCTAAGCATCAGAAAGCAGACATTTAATTGTGGCATTTTCCTCATCTTATTCAAGGTCAAATGTAAAAAGAAAAAAAAAAGTAAAAACTTTTAAGCCTTTCTTTTAAAACAGAGCCTTTGTACCAAATATCATTAGATATTAATTTGTAAGAAAAAATTATCCAGAGAACACTTAGTGAAATGCTTAATAGTCATAATTCCTAAGCAAATATTTCTTTTAACCTAGTCAGGTACAAGGAAATTTGAAACTTAAGAAATATAAGGTCATACCATAGCCCTGGTGAGAAATTATGCCTCTAATGTATTTCCTCCGGGGGCAAACATCTAATGGATTCTCTGTGCCATTCCTTGGAAGACAACAGCAAGATTTCTCAGAAGATACTTTAAAAGGAGAAGCCAGGTAACAGTACAAAAGGAGCCAACTCCAGAGAAAGGCTCCCTCCACCTCCCAGGTTGGAAATCAGCTTCCCACCTAAAGTAAACTAAATTGAGGTAACTCTCAGTAATTTCATCTGCCTTCCCTCTCTTCTTTTGTCTCAAAAAACACTTCTAAGAGTCCAGTCAGGATGTAAACAAGTATTGTGTTGGTTTGTCATTGTGCTTAATTAATCATCCAGGTGCATCTATTGCCTGCCGGTGTATCCAGGGACAGGTAAAGGATCAAGTAGTAGCCGTCCATCTTTACTGTGTTCATGGGCAAAATATTCTGCAGCCCTGTATCTAGGCAATGTGACAATTTTTTGTCAGTTTTCTTTTCCCAGTGGGTGAAATTTAACCAATACTTTGTTAGCAGAGGTCTAGTCATCCCCTGGGGGAAAATTACAGGAGTAAAGATTTGACCTCTGTCATGCCACATACTTGCTTAAAAGACTAGAGTCCCAGGTCTCGACTCTATTTTAAAATTAGGCTTTAAGAGGAATAGTCTCGCAACCGTGGATTTAAGGGTTACAAGAGCCTACATTCACTTATGCTTCTCAAAATTACAGTGAGCAGGAATATTTCCATCCTATTACAGCCTGAAAGTGTGTGTGTCGGGGGGGGGGGGGGATTCTCCTGATATACAAATGCAAAGCCATGATAGGGAATATGCTGTCAGCATTAACTTTGCATTACTGAGATTCACATGCTCATCTTTTTATAAAAACACCCCTCACCCCACCCTCCCAGATTAAAACAGAAATAACTGGTAACAGGAAATCAATAACATAGGGCAGCAGCTAGGCTGTCACTGCCATATTTGTCTCTACAGTCATTTCCCCTGAAGGCTTTCTCTTTTCTGGGATAGTACAAGCCACTTTGAAATCTGCCCGCCCCTTCATTTCTCCCTTTAAAGGAGAAGTCTGCTAAAGAAATGGGGTCCATTTGGATTAAACAACTTCATCCATCTCTGCCTGCCTCATGTGGCCTAGGGAATCCTAATTAATCAATAAACATTTATTGAGTGTCCTAATATACATAAGAGTCCTGAGTCAGGTGCTCTGGGGCCTTCACAGACCTCATTAGAAAACGAAGCACATTTTCCTAGAGAAGAAAAGCTTCTAAATAGGATGAATTAGAACTCGAGGAGAAAGAAGTCACATCTAAGAAGGCCCTGAGCCACACGCCAGAGTTTTGGTCTGTGCTAGTCTACTTCAGTGGCCAAAAGAAAGAACCACAAACCAGATGGCCTTGGCAACACAAAGATGTGACAACACAACCCACCCCTGAGTTATAGAATCCAAGTTTTTATTCTGAGGCCTCTCTCCTGTTGCAGGATATTTGATCATACTGTGAGCCCCAAGACCGTGTTATTTACTGTGGGGGGAAATCTGTTTTGTGATAGGCTCAGCCTTAGCACATACCTTTCTGCTTGAATATTGTAAACAGGATTAAATAAAGTCAACCATAGGTCAAGAGGTGAAGCAAGCAACCAGCTGACATGAAGGGAATATAGAATTATTAAGGAAAAACCACAAAGAGGGAGTCAGGAAGACAGAGAGATGCGCAGGAATTACAAGGGAGGGGAGAGAAGATCTTTCTTGTTGTGAGATGGATACTCCTTCTGAGATTTTGTCTGAGGAAGAAGGTCAGCTGGGTGTGCTCTGTGTCTCTCTGTGCTAAGAGGCTTTCACCCCAGCATCTGGCTCCTGAGTCCTCATTGGTAAAATCTATCCATTGACATTTTGTTTAAAAAAAAAAAAAAAAAAACACTCTCCTCAGATGGAAGAGAGCTGTTTGGTTTGAATATGAAACCTCACTTAATAGGCCTGTGTGTCTGAATGCTTAGCCTCTAGCCAGTGTGGCCACTTTGGGAAAGTTTTAGAACATTTGTGAAAGGGAGCCTCCTTAGAAAAAGTGGGTCACTGTGTGCATGCAGGCTGAAGTTTTCCAGTCTAGCCTTATTTCCTATTTGCATTCTGTTTCTTGGTTATGGTTACAATGTGACCAGATGCTTCATGCTCTTGACTCCACACTTTCCCCAAAATATTGAACTACATGGAACTGTAAGTCAAAATAAACCCTACCGGCAGGTGAGTTGGCTCATCAGGTAAAGGTACCTGTTGCCAAACCCGATGCTAGAACAACACAGTATGGATAGAATGGGCTGCCTTTGAACTCTGCACACACACCATGTGTCTCCTTCTCTCACACACACCATAATAATAAACCAAATAAGGAAGAAACCCTCCTCCCTTAAATTGCACTCTGCCAGGCATTTGGCCCCAACAATGAGTCAAATAGAAGGTCCACCCATCTCTTCTTCCCTTTCCTCTATCAGCAAATATAGAACATCTATATTGAGACTAGCTTAATATAATTACTTGATCTCCAAGTAAGGGCACCTGCAGGTTATGACGTCCATATACAGACATAGAAATGGCATAATTGGGTCCATATTATAATCCTACTATGGGGTCAGGAAAATGCCAGACAGGGTTCTCACACTGAAAGGCAAACAGACAAAGCCAGTGTGGTGACTCCAATACTTGGTGACTGGAATTTCAGCAAGGGAAACTGAGGCACCAGGACACCAAGTTCAATACCAACCTGGGCTTTAGAGTGACTATAAAGTCAACCTAAGAAACATCCTATGAACTTATGCCAAAATTAAAAGTTAAGAGATGGCTGAGGGTATAAACCTATTCCATAGGTTCAACCTCAGTACCAAAAGAGGAAAAAATAACTCAAACTGTGAGTTAGAATTAGGTTTACCTATGAACAACAATAACCAAAAAAGTCAAAGTGACTAAATGCAATAGAATATTTGTCTATTACTCCTCATCTTTAAATGGCAATAAATAGTCCCAAATTGAAATACTATGCCATGGTATCCCACATTTTCTGTTTCCCTTTATAAAGTCACCTACCTTCTTGTCAAAGATGGCTGCCATTAAGTCTACATTTTACTGTGTTGATTCAATTATCAGAAAATCTATTCCCTCACAGCTTTAAGATAGTCGATGCATGCTTAAGCCTTTTCCTCCCTACACCTTAAATCCAGTAAAAAACAGCAAAAGAGTTTCTCCTTGCAGAGCAAGGAGAGGAGCATAGCAAAGTTTTATTTGCATTCCTTGATCCTGATTAGATACCATGGCAACTGCTTTGACCAGTAAGATGTGATGCCCTGATAGGCTTGGGTTGGCCATCTTCCTACTGCTGCTCCCGAAGTGTGGCTGGGATGGACTCCACAGGGAAACTGTGGTTTTAAAATACAAACCACAGATGTGCACTGAGTGCTAACCATGTATTTTGAAACTCAGAGAATCTGGTCCTTGTCCAGCTGATTACTGAAATTCAAACTCTGGCTTCAACAGCAAGCATGGTTAGCTTAAAAAAGATGGGATATCACTATAGAATGGAGCAAAGCAGAAAACTTCCTAGGAGAGGTGGCTTAATGGGGGATATGTAAGACTAAGTACACCCCCAAGCTGGGAACCTGGCCACATTAAGAACATGACAGACAGGACAGCCTGAGTGGTGTTACCCGAGCAAGAAATCAGACAATTCTCAGGCACTGCCACTACCTTCTTGCTTGATTCTCAGATTCCTAATACCCCTGGGAAAAGACGGAGCATTTCACAGTCAAATGACTTTGGGAAAACCATCATGAGCCCTTTGGGGAGTCACAGTAGATAGCAAAAACTAATGCCTCTAGAAAGTCCTGGGAAAAGCCATGATAATATAGTGTAAGCAGTGTCCTCCACACCCCCCAAAAATTCTTTGATTGTTCCTTGGAATTTCTGTTTATTGGTTTATTCATCCTGGATATTTATTGACATCATTAACCTTTTGAGAAATCAGTGTAATATTCTTTTTAACGTACCATGGGACATAGGATCTACTGACTGAATTTCAGGTTTTATTTCCACATTGAAAAAAAATGCAAAGAGATTAACAGACATGAGCACTATTCTCTAGCAGGAAGATGGGAGCGCTGCGATGAGAGTCTGGTAACCTCGTGATACTCGTTTGGTGTCAACACATTTGTAACAGGCAGCCTAGAAATGGTCCTTTCCAGAATACCCTTGTATTAAACCGTATTACAATGAGCATGCCCAAATGGAATACCTTCTCATTTACCATTTCTGTTGTCACTGGGTAGCTCAGGTAGGCCCATCTAAGCAGATAATTAGTTCCTGGTTTATGTGGGCATACATGCATGCATGTGTACATGTATATGTTTCTTTTTGCAGATTTTCACACTTATCCATACTAAAGGTAATCAACCAATGAATGTACTGGCTGACTTTGAGTCAACTTGACACAAGCTGGAGTTATCACAGAGAAAGGAGCCTCAGTTGAGAAAATGCCTCCTTGAGATCCAGCTGTAAGGCATTTTCTCAACTAGTGGTCAAGGGCGCAGCCAATCTCTGGGCTGGTAGACCTGGGTTCTATAAAAAAAGCAAGTTGAGCAAGCCAAGGGAAGCAAGCCAGTAAGTAACATCCCTCCATGGCCTCTGCATCAGCTCCTGCTTCCTGACTTGCTTGAGTTCCAGTCCTGACATCCTTTGGTGATGAACAGCAGTATGGAAGTGTGAGCTGAATAAACCCTTTCCTCCCCAACTTGCTTCTTAGTCAGGATGTTTTGTGCAGGAATAGAAACCCTGACTAAGAAATGAGTTAAGACATAAACATCCAATCAAAACAGGGCTGAGGAACCTTTCTGTGCTCTCTTACTTTCTTTCTATGGACCAGAAATACTAATCAATCGATCGTGGAAAGTTTGTTGAGTGCTTATTATGCTCTTGGTGTTGTTCTAGACCCGTGAGTCTCAACCTATGGGTTGCAACCTTCAGGGATGAACAACCTTTGCACAGGGGTCACCTAAGACCATCAGAAAACAGATATTTACATTATAAGTCATGTTGTAGTAACAGCTCCAACTCAAATAAGACGTGTAAAGAAAACACAACTCAATTAGTATGAATACAAGCAATGTGCCTAGACTGGGCAGATCTACCACTACACTACTCTGTTCCCCTGCTATGAGATCCCTTAGAACTTGTGGTTTCTCCAGGCCACCTCCTCTTCTTCCATTGACCCCTTCTCCCTCATGCATCCCCCCCCCAGCAACTCTTCAGCTCCCCCTTCCTTTCCTCTGTCCAATCACAGCCTCTTGCCCTTATTTTACAAGTTAAAATGGGGAGAAAGTTCTGATGAAGTCACCTGATTAGCAATTCACTCCTTGTCCTAGGCAGTTCCTCTTGGGGGAATTGGTGTAATTAGCATCAAATACAAACAGCATCAGGACACTTATGGTGTCACAACACTAGCAAAACTAGTTATGAAATAGACAACAAAAAGTTTCAGGGTGGGGTCGGGGTCACCACAACATGTATTAAAGGGTTTGCAGCTTCAGAAAGGTTGAGAACCACTGCTTTAGACCATGTGGGGGTCCCAAAAGCAACTGAACATCAATCCAGTATGCTAAAGATTTACTGTGCAGGAAGTATTATGGGAGGTACAAAGTTAAATCCGCTGTAGTTCCTTCTTCAAGAAATCTGCTGCCTGCTGAATAATACCAACCCCCAAATAAGTGACAGACAAAACTGGGATCAAAGAGAGGTAGTCCTCTGTCCTCTGGTTAATGGGGGAGAGAGGTGTTTTTCGAGTGAGAAATGCACAACTCTGAGAAGCTGCTGAGCTCCTAGGTCTTGCAGCTAGACACAGGAACACCTCCAGCAGAGTCTTAAGAGGGCTGCAAATAGAATCACCTGGGGATGCTTGACAACGCAGGTGTTTGCTGGGGGGGGGGTGTTAAGGGTGGTGGGGGGGGGCATCCTGTCCAGCTGGACCAGATTCTTGGGGCTTGGGGCTTTGGGGCTGCATTCCTCCTTTTCAAACTTCCCTGGGGAGACTCAAGCATGGTCAGGTTAAGAACTGCTGGCCTGTGGCTCTTGTAATGGGCCAAACAGGAATGGAAGACCAATCAAGTGGAGGTAAATAGAAACGGAGAAATTGTTGGTCTTGGGGCGGGGGAAGGCATAGTGGAGGAAGATCCTGATGAGAGGCTAGACCAAAACAAAGGAATCATTGAAGGGACCTGTAGAAGATCATCAGAGAGGTATTCTTTGAATGTTTTCTGCAGCTAGGACAAAAATATTTGAACCTAGGTGGTGTTTAAAGAGCAAAGATTCATTTGGCTTGTAATTGTAGAGGCTGAGGAGTCCAAGACTGGCATCTGGATCAGGAAAGAACACCTTCGGGCTGTGTCATGCCATGGTAGAAGGCAAAAAGAGAGGGGGCACCTGTGTGGGAGAAGGCCAACCTCACTCTCTTGCCACAACTATGCCACTCCCTCAGTAACATTAACCCCGATGGCAGAGTCCCGTATGGCAGAGCCCTAATCACCTCTTATTGAGTCCTGACATCTCAATACCATTACATCGGGGAATCAGGATTTCACCCTTGAACTTCAGGGACCACATTCAAACTGTGCTAGTCAATATCGGCCATTTCAGGGACTATGCTGGCAAGAAGGAAAGACTTGAATGAAGGTTTTAGGGGCCAGTGTTTCACCTCAGTGCCGGAGGGTTTGCCCAGCATACAAAAGGCCCAGGGCTCAGTGAAAAATGCTACCATGCTTAAAGCAAGGGTCAGCAGCCCAGTTAACTTTAAACAATGTGGGTGAGGTTTTTCTGCTCTGTTTTGTGAAGTAGCTCAGTCTAAGCTTTACCTATAAAGTACCTTAAGGGCTCAAGCTGTGTGGGGAACAGAGGTGGGGGTAGGGGGTGGGAGAGGGGAGGTGCACTTCCACTCCTCCACCTGGTCAAGCTGATCAGGAGTGTAAGAAAATCTGCATAATGCTCTTTACCAAAACCTATGGCCATCATTTCGAATCTGTTCTTCCAAGGATCCTGCCGACCTATCACAGGGATCATCTTGTTTGGGTGAGCAAAGTGTGAACATAGAAATCCATGGCCTTGCCAGGGCTCCATATCTTAGAAGTGTGTTGCAGGGTAGTGGGGTGTAGGTGGGACAGGGAAGTGACTGGATGAAACCAGCACCTGGATCTGTTTCTTCTTCTTCCAAGAAAACATCTGTGTGTGGCTAGTTCTCCAGCCTGGGTGTTGACTGAATACGGATGACTGCATTTGGGCTGATTTTCTAGAGACAGAAACTAGATTGAGTAACAATCCAAGATGCAGTCAGAGGATGACTGGGAGCTGATGTGATATTAATGAGCATCCCTGGGGGGGGGGTGGTTCTGGACAGAGAGGTGGGTATCATTCCACATAATGATGCTTGAAAGTTGAGAGAAGTCCAGAAATGTTGACATCTTTACCCTGTCGCAAAACAAAAGCCAACCAAACAAACAAAGAAAACAGCAAAGGTATTGGCATTTGAACACAGGTCTATCCAAGTCTAAAAACATGTTTCTATCATAACCCAGGCTGTCTTTGATGTGTTGAGGTATAACCTAGCACCCTAGCCTGATGTACCACTGTTCACAAACCTCATTTGATTCTCTTTAGCCAGTGACAATTACCCCCTCCTGCCTCGGACCCCAGCTTTCTACTCTCTCACCTGTCACACTTCTAAGTGGCTTAGGGTAACAATTAGGACAAAGGGCCAGAAGGCTCCCCAGTCTGTGGATAATGTGGTTGGAACAATAGCCTGAGAGAATTCTTTAGTAGCCACTTGGAGCCCAGGAAATGCTTCCCTGCAGGGCAAAGGGATTAAAATTCTGCATGCTCACACACAAGGTGTGTGACTAACTAGTATTTGGAGGGGAGGGGGATCTCATTCTGCTCCATCTTTCCCTGGGGTAAGCTGCATCCAGACACCAGGCCAGTCAAGGAGGATCCAGTCTGTCATTGACTGCTTTCTCCAGCCACCTGACTGCCAAAAGAAGGGTGTGGTAACAGCTATTTCCGTAGGGAAATAACCACCTAAACCCACCAGATGCAAAGTCAGGCTGTGAGCTAAGGCCAGTGTGAGACCCCTCTGCTGGGATTACAGTGGGTAGTGTGCCCTGTCAGGAGACAGGTCAGTGGATAAAGCCTCCATCACACAGATGGACAAGTGCGGGGATTCCTTGTTATCCCATTACTCAGAAGGCAGAGAAGCTGGCTAGCTTCAGGTTGATGGCAGTGGACACCTTTCATCACAGCACTACACACTACAGAGCGAGTTCCAGGGTGGCCAGTGCTACACAGAGAAAGCCTGTCTCCAAAACAAAAACAGAGGAAGTGAAGAACACTTGAGGATGATGCCCCGTGTGTGCCTCTGGCTTCCACACACTTGTGAACATACATCTGCATACATGTACACCCACCACACATAAGAACACTGGCAAGATAGCTCATAGATTTCAGTGCCGGGCAACGTCAGCAAAATCATCGAGCTCTTTGCAGTTCATCAATAGGATGCTTAGTTGTGGCATTTAATTTTATGTGTCAACTGAACTATCAGTTGAACTAGGCTACTGGGTACTCTGATATTCTGATCACTTCTAAGAACATTTTTTAAGTGATTTTTTTTTTACAGGATTAAAGATCTCTTTTAGATTTTCATGTTTTGCCAGTTTGTTTGTTTTTCTTTGAGACAGGGTGTCATGTAACTCAGGTTGGCCTTAAATTAATGGTGAAGCCAAGAATGACTTTGACTTACTGATTTTCCTGTTTTCAACTCCCAGGCTGGGCATCTAGGCATATATCACTACATTTGAGGCTTTGGATCAGTGGTTCTCAACCTTCCTAACGCTGTGACCTTTCAATACAGCTCATGCTGTGGTGACCCCCGCCATTAAAACTATTTTTGTTGCTACTTTATAACTGTAATTTTGCTACTGTTATGAATCATAATGGACATGATTTTTGGAGATAGAGGTTTACCAAGGGAATTTCAACCTACAGGTTGAGAATTGCTACTTTGGATTGAACCCGAGGCCTCCTTCATGCTAAACAATTGCTACACCAACTGAGCTAAATCCCTGGTCCTGAAATTAACCTTATGTAGATTTTAAGAAAAACTGTTTCCTTCTGAACTATGAATAGGTCACATCCCGTCAGCTGAAGACCTAAATGGAGCAGTAGGCTGATTTATGCAGAGAGGAGGGGAATTCTGCAACAGTTGACTTTGGATTTAAATGGAAACATTGTTTCTTTCCTGGGTCTCCACACTCCTCCTCAAGTGAGAAAACCTATGCCTTATGGAAATCACTTTCTCCTGCATCCTATTGAGTAGGGTCTCTCTGGAGACCCTTGACCAGTAAGCTAGTCCAGTATCAATCAGCATCTCAAGAAAGCTCTTAAGAATGCAGACTTGGGTCTGGCAAGATGGCTCAGTGGGTAAAAGTCTTTGTCAACAGTTGTGACAATCCTGAGTTTGACCCCTGGGACCCATGTGGTAGACAGAGAAAACAAAACTCACACAAGTAAACTAATCTCACACAAGTTGTATCTGACATCCTCACATACGTCATGACTTACGGGCCATGAAAATAAATAGCTACATGTGAAAGAAGAATATTTAAAACATCAGAATTACAGAACAATTCTGGGCAAAAAAAAAAAAAAAAAAAAAACAAGAACATTTAAAACATCAGAATTGCAGCCCTTAACTTTGAACTCTCTAACACCAGAACCTTAGGGACAGCAGACACCACCTCCCACAACACCACCCTTCCCGGCTTCCCCAACCCTGCCAATCTGGTCCCTTTCTCACCTGGAACTGATGTACAGATTAACATTCCAGCAGCACTGATCTGTGATCTGAGGCCTGCTTCACAGATGAGGAAACAGCCCTAAGGAAATCAAGAAACTCTGGCCAGTTTCCACGGCCACATGACAGCCGGCTTCTGATGTATTATAACTCAAGTATACCGCATTTCCTCGTGTTTAGCCATTCCTCCCAGCATTTGCATGGAATAGACATGTCGGAAATGTTACCCTAATTTTACTTAAGAAGAAACAGAAGCACAGAGATATTAATTGAGTTGCCCAGAGACTCATAGGAGCTAGCAGACCTACACTCAAGATGAGGATTCTACCTCTTTTTGATCAATGTCCTGAGGCAGGGGTCTGCGGACTCTGTAAAAGAGCAGATGGCAAATGATGCATATACTCTCAGACCGTCCAGTCTCAATTGAGCTCCAACACTACCTCTATAAAAGCAGTACAGACATAATTGTGTTCCAGTAAAGCTTTATTTGTACAAAGGGACAAGGGACTGGGTTTGTCCCCCAAGGCAACTCTTTATTATGCTGTATGACTCATGAGAAGACAATCTCTATGCCAGTTCTTCTGGACTGTTGAGAGGCTGAAAGAAGGGAGGGAGGAGTTTCTGAGAGAAAGAAGGCCTCGCTCGGATTCACACACCTGGGAAAAGGAGAGGCTTTTATCCAGCAGGGATGCAGAGTTTGAGTGTAGGGTCTGTGGGCTCCAGTGAGACCCTAACATCTTCCTCCCCATTGCTCACCAGGTGAGACTCACAGGAGGCACTAGCTGGAGAGAAGCATGCCCTCTGCTAATTGCTCCGCACAGAGAGGCTTTCCTTCTACTCTGCATGAAGGAGCTTCGAGCTAGCAGCAACCCGCAGGAACTCCCAGCCCCATGCAGGGCTGAGCTCTCCTTCCTGCAGTGGAGACTTGCTATAGCTGCTTTAGTGTGGTGTGCCAGGGTGCAAGGAGACAAAAGGGAAAAAGCTCCCGCCACGGATGTCCCCGACTCAGGAAACAAAGCTGGGCACCATCCTTTATCGTTTGCCTTCATTAATGTTCCCGTCAATTTTAAACACTGGGGTAGAATTTCCAGACTTTGCAGATCATTTAAAAGCTTAAGGGATTATCAAACCAGTCATTTAAAATGACATTTTCACTGCACAAATATTATTCTATTAAAGAGCATGCATGGCACAGGCCAGGATCAGCTTTGGCAGGGTTACAGGGCCTTCCTCCATTGCAAACCCCACTGTTTCCTCATAAAGCTGTCAAGCCCCTGCTTAATGAAACATACATAAATGTGATGATGTTAGCCATGTCGCAGAGAGCTAATTCATCCTGGCCTTTTCCCACTGCACTACCCTGTGAAGACTTTTATCATTGTACCCCTCTTAGGATCACCCCCAGAGAGTCTGCCATCAGCCTGAGGAGATGAAATCTAAGAAAGTGTTTAATTTCCAAACAGGCTGAGCATCTTACATAAATAAATAACCAACAGGCCTGGCTTTCGTAGTGGGGTGACATGCTTAAGACAGAACACTGGGGTTTTTATTGGGAAAGAGATGCTAGGAGATGAATAAACAACCCCGATCCCTTCCTGGGGTCCTCTGACCTGATACAGCTGCTAACTGCAGTTCTTGGGAGGTCGGTTTCCGTCTTTAATTACCGAAAGAGAATCTACTGGCAAGATCAGGGCTCCAAAAAACCCCTTCTAAGCTCCATTTCTAAAGGGTCTTCCAAAAAAGCATGTCTGGAAGGGATTTCAGGTTCCACCCTTCCCAGAATCCTCTGTGTACACTCATGAAGCCTGGGAAGAATAATGAAGGGCCCTGGGTTATTGTGGATATAACTTTTGTTTTTGTTTTGTTGTTGTTTTTCCTCTTAGCAGTCCAATAAGATAAAACAATTTAGATAGAAATGTGGGACCTTCACAGACTCAGAAAATCCACAGTTCAAGCCCTCTTAGGGACCAAGAGAAGAAGGATAAAATGGTAGACTCTTGAGAACTGGCCCCCAGGGAGGAGTCCTTGTGGATTATTTGAGGTGTTGGGTCCAAAGGTTCTGAAAACAGCTATCTTTTTTTAAGGGGAAAATAAGGAGACATAGCTTCCTAGGAAAACGGTTCTTTCCAGAGACTTTCTGGCCCCCAGAACTAGTTTCCTGCATGTATGTACCCAAAGAAAACCCACAAATTGGCTCAAATGACTAATCATCACTGTTTTTGGCTGCAGAAAGCTCTTCTGTAAATACCAAAGTGCTTGGAAATGTCTTTGAATAGTCCCTTCTAGGATTGGGCTTTGGCATCCAAAGCCCGGGATGAGCATGTTCTCTGGGGAATTCCTGAGCCTGGGTCTTCCTGAGTGTGATATGTAGAGGGACCTACATTCTACTACCATCACTCCAGCCACCTTCTGGCCCCGACTCAGCTTACCCCAGTGTCCTGTGCTGCCAAAGAATGAACAGGTCACCTGACTTCAGCATCCTCTGCAGGGAGAACCTAGCATCTAGGCAGGACATCCAGGGACCATAGCCTTCAAGGAAATACCTGCTTGGAAACTCAGCTCAACCTACTTCATACCCTAGGGTCCCTCTTGCCTTTGAGAGGGAGGAATTTCCCAGGACGCAGCTGGGCAGCTAAGAAAGAGTGAGAGAATATGTGAACTTTTGTCTTTTATTTCAGAGAAAAATCTATATAACTTTGGCAAATTCAAAAGGAACTTGCATAGTGAAGGTTTTCAATGTTCCTAATGCTGCAACTCTTTAATGCAGTTCCTTATGTTGTGGTGACCCCCCGACCATCAAATTATTTCGTTGCTACTTCACAGATGAAATTCTGCTACTGTTATGGATCATAATTTAAATATCTGATATGCAGATCACAGTCCAAAGGTTGACAACCACTGTTCTACAAAGTCTTAGGGTAGAGATACCCCCACACTTTTGTTAAACCCAGCATTTGATGATCTTTGGCTACTGAAGCCATTCTCAAGTTAACAGACTCAGAAGCTCTGATGGGACAAATTCCCAGGAAGAAAGATGCCCAAAGGACACTAAGTTTCACACCAGTGTGGAAACGTCTAGGGATGGGGGACAACATCTGATTTTATGATATTCTGGATTTTTTAAACACCACAATCTACCCTCTTCCTGCTGGACTGTTAACTAAAGCAAATACCACATGGTGTATGCAGCTGTGTACAAAGGACACAGAGGCACATGTGTGACCTCTCAGGCCATCAAGGGGAGAGGGGAATTTGTTGCTGGGAGGAAACCTAACTACAGACTGCCAACACCAATAGCCTTCCTTCCACAACAGACTTGGTTCCTGTGCCAAAAATCACTCAAGGTCCCTTTTTAATTCTGCCGTCCTTTATCCACTAAGACTGGGGGAAGATTATTTTGATTGGAATTAGACAGCCACCTGCAGCTAGACCTTCAGCTGTTATTAGTGTTCATAAGCCCTTTCACAACGCCCTCATTGAAAAAGACAGTGGACTTTTGAAGTTGCCCAGTACTATCTCTGGTGATTTTCTCAAGTTAACAACCTCCATACCAGTCAATGGTGCTGGCTGGGGGAGGTGATAATCTCCTTCTCAGGGTTGTGGTCAGGAATTAAAGGGTCTGGGATAAATTACAGAAGCAATCTCTTGCCAAGAAATCTCATCTCCTTGATCTCACCCCACATCTCCATAATAGGTTCTTACTTTGGCCCAAAGTTCAGGTGTTTTTCTGTCATCCTAGATACCATGCTCCCTACCTCTGTGTCTCTCCTACGAGTCACAACCATTCCAGGTTGGACCACTTCTCCACTCTGGGTAGTATCTCTAGACAGTCTCAGTTAAAATAGTTTCTACTCGGTTTCCTACTGTCTTGCCGGAGAACAAGAGCTGCCCCCTTCTGTTTCTGAATCCCTAACACACCAACCTCCAAGCTCCTCAGCTCTAATAATCAGCTTCCATGCTTGCTTGCCCGTTCAGAGCCTCCAAAAGCCTGCACACAACAGATTCCCCACTGGCTTTCAAACAGCCTGGTGGCCACAATTTGGGGGCAAGCTCGACGTGCACTGATTATCCAACTGATTGACCAGGGAGCCAAAGTTGTTTCCAATTTTCTGGATCAGTAGCTGAAAGAATTCAACCAAGTGTGTGTTAGTCTCCATGACAAATGACAGAGAAGGCTGAGTGACAGGGAGGGAGCTACAGCTTCCTTCCCTGGCCCAAGGCAGAGATTACAAAACATGGGCCCAAGACTCAGAGGGCCCCTTAATCCCTCTTCACGCTTAGGATAAAACAGTGAGTGGTCTTAAGGAAGACTTTTTCTTTCTTCCAACTTAGTTCCCTCTTCTTCCAATCTCAAAACCCACCTACAAACACTCAAGTATCCTACATTGCTATTTCTTCATTGGATGGGTTGTACTTTCCTAACTGGTGAATACCATCTTCTCCACTGATAACACTTCTTTCCACAAATGAAAGTAGAATTTTCTATAAAGGAGCTAAAGCAAAAGACAAGCTCAAAAAAAGATTCCCCGAGAAGTAGATAGGCCTCTGTTCAAAGGCTGGTCGTCACTTCTCTGGGCCTTGATTTCCTTGTCTGTAAAATGAGGATAATCATAGGACATCCTGCAAGGGGTCATCATGAAGACCAAAGGAGTGACCAAAATGCTTCTAACTCCTAACAAACCTTGCAGTTTTGGGAGTAATTTTTCATTACTACCTGTTCTTTTTTTTTTTTTTTTTTAATTACTAGAACGATCATAATATTTGAGTGCTCTAAGTGCACTGAGCATCCGCTAAACCTTGAGGAATGGTGACAGCTGTCCTGTAGTCCTCTTGTCATGAAAATGCTCCCCACTTCCCTTAGATAAGCTCCAGTTAGTAGAAAACTCACCAAAAAAATGAAAACTATTTTCTGAAAAACAGTGGCAACCTGTTGCTATGTTTAAAAGAGCCAAGACGGAAACCTAACCCAGACTTGACTTTTGGAAATACTTGTGTGTGTGTGTGTGTGTGTGTGTGTGTGTGTGTGTGTGTGTGTGTGTGTGTCTGTGTGTATGAGGGTGCAGGTTGGCACGCAGGCAAGAGGTCAACATTAGGCCCCTTCCTCTATCTTTTATTTCTTAGGTAAGTTCTCTCAGTAATCGCTGGCCTCATTGACTAGGTAGGCTGGCTGGAAGGACCTAAGAATCCTCCCGCCCCTGCTTCCCCAATAGGTGCATACCAAAATGCTGCTTTTTTTTACATGTGTTTTAGGGGCGCTGGACTCAATTCCTCAAGCTTGTCAGTGAGCATCTTACCAAACAGGCATCTCCGAGCCCTTCTTTCAATTTATATTCTATTTTATCGTGTGTTATTTTTGCTAACCCCGAATGAGTCCATTTGCTCCATCTGAGGAAACAGAATATACCTTCATCAAACCAATCTGTAGGTGGCTGAGAGTATATTGCTGTAAAATGGTGAGCAGAGTCTCCCCAAAAGAGTTCTGAGGATGCTCAGAGGCCAGGGCCTAAAAGTCAAACTCTGTCCTCTGAACTCACTGTGTTATCCCGTGCCTGGCTCCTGCAGCTATTAGTCTATTAGCCAAAATATGAACAGTTCAGATAGAAGTGGAGCCATCTGTGAGCCACACTATATGCTCCTGAGAAGCTGCAAACTCAGGCTCTGGAAGTTCAGAACGGTGAGGGGGTACTCAGTCTCAGGATCCACGTCCTCCACGTACTTGAAATAAATGGTCCAAACAATACCTGCTTTTATTAGTCAAGTTCACAGAGTAAACTCCTAAGCAGAGAAAGGGTTTCCCAGGACTAGAACAGCAACCTAGGTCTGATGCCTTTAACACTCTGTGAGACTTAATTTTACAATGGTGCCTCAAGGCATGAAAATCACCCCAATAAACAAGCTTGCCCTGAGCAGCCAACAAGATATGTGAACAACCACCCATAGACTTATTCTTGAGAAGAAGCCTGCCTGCCCAGGCCCATATGGAATTGGAGCAACTTCAGGTATCCACTCTCTGCCCAAAGGCATAATATAGAACAGGGATGCTCTTTCCTCTGGGTCCTGAATCACTCTTTACAGTGTCCCTTTATCTGTGAGAAGGCAAAGAACTCGTTCCAAAAGGTCAAGCTAATCTCAATGAAGGACAGCAGTGGGCAGTTCACAAGCTTGTAGAACAGGCTTAATTCTCCTGCTTATGTCTGCTGAAACCCGGGGAGATAAACAAGAACCTTCCACTGCGGGAGG
Organism: Micromys minutus; assembly: GCF_963924665.1. Classification (NCBI taxonomy): domain Eukaryota; kingdom Metazoa; phylum Chordata; class Mammalia; order Rodentia; family Muridae; genus Micromys; species Micromys minutus. The sequence continues at coordinate 25,915,929 of NC_137954.1, read as the reverse complement.
GGGGGGGGGCCTTAAGGCATTTGGATGCTCACAAATTCTCTTAAGGAATTTGGAACTTTGCAAGCAATACTTTGAAAGAATGTATTGCCCAAATAGGTAGCACAAGTGCCTTGCTCACACCAAAAAAACCCTCTGAATCAAGAGGATGGCCTACCTTGGGGAGAGGTCATAAGCAAGGGGCTTATGTCAAAGTTCGAGATGCAGTTTGGAAAATTTTCAAAGGTACATTTTAACCTCTTCAGCTCTGCTCCTCTTCCCAGAACCACGTAACTGGATCTGTTTGTGATGCTTTCTGCCATAGTATCTTCCTAGGTCTCAGCTAAGACATGGCTTGGCTAGGACCAAGACAGGCCAATTCCATAAGGCCAGACAATGCCTGGCAGCCTCTTTGGTCTCAGCCTGCTGTGGATTTATAGACCAGGTGCCTGCTACAACCACACAAACTGGGTCTTGCCACACAAAAGCTGGGCACGGCTCAACTCCTGTTTCGAATTAGCATAAGACTTTCTCAAGACCCACCTTGTACAAAATTGAAAAAACAGAATTAGAGAAAAAAACCCAACTTGATAGCCAATAAAACGTGAGGTACCCTCCTCCACAGGCAGCCCGTTTCTGCTCCCAGGTTTATTCTCTAAGGCTTATTTGGGGCAGGCAAAAGGGAGTCAGCGTCTTCCCCCACTAAGTAACTAAGAATAGTAAGTGCAGAAAGAATTAAGTGTCACCCCTTTGGAGCACAGCGACCTCATTTGGAACACTGCTGTTCTCTAGTGGCGGGAATGCAAGCTGGGTTTCTGGCTTTAAAAAAAAAAAAAAAAAAAAAAACTAAGCCCCTCTCCTATGAATGGCTCAGGCCTGAGCAGCCCATTCTCTTTATTCACCTGGCAGAGATACAGGATGCTGAGCCCTTGGGTGTTACTGAAAAGTCTCCTCCACCACGGTTTTCAAGATGATCATAAAGTGAAAGCTGCCCCTAAGGGGCTGAAGGTCACAGTACAGAAGATGAGATTTATAGGGTGTTTCCAACAGCTCCATTGGCTCCAGTACAGGAAAGAAAGGCTGTATCCCAGTGGCAATGTCTAGATGGATGAGATGGGACACAAACTCCAGACACAGGGCCAGCATTGGCGAGAGTGAAGAATTCCTGCTTCTGTTGCTTACACTTCTTATACGTTAACTGTTCATCACCCTAACGTTTATTCTCACACACATAACACTCCAACTCTAGCAGTTCAGTTGGGTAGAGAATTAGATCTTAGAAAACCATCTAAATATCCTTAAGGCTTCCATGTGTACCAGGATTTGATTTTCTTGCTAGTCCAGGAGTCCTGTGTGTGAGCTGATCTTAGTGTGTTGAGAACCTTGGGTTTAAACCTAGAACATATTAGGTTTAAATAGTTGCTGTGAACAAAGCTGCCTCGTTCTACACTCCATACCCCCAGGCTGTACGACAGCAAGGATGGCTTGTAAATCTGCTGTTTTCAACCTGGATCCCAAAGCAAGAAGGACCAGAGTAGTGCTGGGTATTGCCTGGACCAACTAGACACTGAGGATTTCTCTATATCTGGAGCCTGAACAGACAAGTGTCATAAAGAAAAAAAATTAAAGTAAAAATAAACAAGACTAGAGAATCCAGCATATCATTTTGTGTGTTTGTAACTGAAGGGGCCTAAATTAAAAGCAATGGAAATGATGGGACAAGCCAGAGGCTTGCCTTTCTCCGCTGCATCATTGCCCAACTGGCTGGTTTCCATACAGATTACATGGAAACCTTAGAAGAAATGGTGACCAGGTAAACCATGTCCTCCACTTGGAAAGGATAGCTAGAGTCTAAGATCCATGCAAAGCAAAGCCTATTTAAAGGGACTCTGGTATGTCTTATATTTAAGGCTCTTCACTTCCTTGTTGGGAAAGACTTCACATTTCAGGAGGAGGCCGTAGCAACTCACACATCCTCTTTCGTCAAAACTCTGTGAGGTTGGAGATGTGCAACCATGCACTTAGTGTCTAAACTCTATCTGATCCTGAAGAGATGCCATCTTCTGAAGTGCCATTGCATGTCAAAGAGCTTTGTAAACTTATAATGCTCACCTAATAGATGCTAGCTTAGGAGTGATTTTGTAGTCCCTGTGATTTAAATTATAGTGGCTGACTCAGTTTCCAAGCTTCCACCTTACTGCTGCCTCTGACTACTTAACTTTAAGTATTGTTGACAGGAGGTACAGACTTAACAGTACCTTTCATAGCAGTTGTGTGTTTACAAGTGTGCATAGAAAATCTTGGCCCAAGAACCAATGCGGAAGTTTGACCTCATGGCAGGTGTGGCTCGGTGAATGAGGTTCATCCTCCCAGATTCTGCTCTTTGTCCTCCCGTTATGTCGAAAACCTCATATTGGACTAGCATGGAGAACTCTTTCAATTGCAAAAATTATCTCCAAGTTAGCCATGTAGCTCTAGGACCTAGCAGAGTACTTACAACATAATGAGTTCTTCATACAGGCTTATTGAAAGAGTGGATGTATGTATGTATGAATGGATGAATGGATGGATGGATGGATGGATGGATGGATGGATGGATGGAAGGATGGATGGATGGATGGATGGAGGGAAGGATGGATGGATGGATGAATTGATGAATGGATGGATGGATGACTAAATGAGTAAACAGGAAGTGTGGTTATAAAGGAGACATTATTGGTAGATCAAAAACACTGAACTAAAAGTGTAGAGTACTCAGTTCAAGTCCAACCTTGCCATTAACCATCTTAGAACTATGGGAAACCAGGGACCCATCTCACAAAGAGCTCACATCTTCCTCTATCAAAATGAGATAAAATGTTGCTCTACCCACCTCTCAGAGATGCTAAGGCAAATGGAAGAGTATTTTCAGGCAGGTCTAGTTTAATGCTATTCAAACATAAGTTGTACCACTTTGTTATATAGTCAAGGGACTACAGCATGTCTCGGGCAGAGCTATTGCTTTCCACAGATGGGAAAACTGCTGTCCAAAGAGAAGCACTGTCCAATCTTGCTGATGACATATTCATTAAATTTACAGCTGTCCTCGCCTTAATGTGCAAAGCTTCTTCAGCCTAGACTTATTCGAGCACCCATCATACTGGGTGGCCTGTAAGGGGCGTCAAAATGTGTTGATACACACTCAAGAGCATATTTGAGCTTTGGGCCTTTTCTACATAACTTTGCCTTCCAAAAGCAGTTGAGACTGTTGAACAGACTTTTTCAGAATAGGAGAAACCCAGTCTAAACCCAGTCATTCAGTTTCCTGGGATGCTGGCTGACTCCTCAGTCTGGTCCTAACTAATCTAGTCTTAGTCTCCATCACTCCCCGGGAGAGCCCTCTGTCCCCAGCAGATTGTCGGCCTCCCCATCCTCTGATGTGCCCCACATATGCTAAATTCTGTGACTCCAGCCATATAATTTTTCCCGTCCAGCCATCTTGGAATCTAGCCCACCGCTTCTACATCAAACACCATCCATCCAGGAGAAAGAGCTCAAGTCTTGTCATCACCAAGATGTTGGGTCTGATTGCTCCAGCCCATAGGGTCCTCCTCTGTTTTTTCCAACTTGCCCATACACATAGATTATCTCTCCTAAAGGATATGCCAGAGTGCTGATCCACTAATCCCTTTGAATGTGACCTTACTGTGAATAGGGGTTTCTTTCTATAATAATATAATGAAGTCATACTGGGTTGAAGCTGGTCTAAAATCAAAGATAATTAAACATATATAAAAAGGGACATATAAGGATACATAGGAGAGTGGCATACACTAAGGTGTACCAAAGTCTGTTGGCATCTTCCAATGACTAGATAAGGGGATTGGATCTTCTAGAGTTTTAAACAGAGCATAGATCTACCTACATCTTCATCTGGGACTTCTAGTCTCCAAAACTATTTTCTGTTGTCTCAAAGCATCTAGACTATGGTACTTTGTTATGTGAGCTCAAGGAAACCAGTCTCAACTTATAGGATAGACTTAGTGAAATCTTTTCCTTAAACTCTATTGCCACCAAATGCTATGAGCGGTAGTCCAAACACATGTCCTTGGCTCTCTGTTGGGCTGAACTACTATATCCTTTTTCCTCACTACCACTACCATCACCCATAAACATACACCTTCACACACCCTAGGGTCAAGCCAGACTCGTCTCTGTTGTAATCTCTCTCATACAACAACATAGCCCCTTATAACCAAGTGCTAAACAGTACTGTTCACTTTGCCAGGTTTCCTACTTGGTGGTTTGAAAAGAGACGCCCTTTACTACTTGTAACCTGAGTGAGTCTCTATGGTCAGTGTCTCCACACACGGAGTGTGGAGAGGGTTTATGGGTAGGTGTGTGCCTTTCATACAGCATGACTCTAGCACTTTACTTGGCACTGGATCCAAGAAGCAATAACAAGAGAAAATTTGATTATAGGTGGTTCTCAGTTATAACTGCTTAAAATGTGGCTTCCAGGTATTTTGTCCCTTCTCCTCGGATCCCATGCATTCTCCCCTCCACAGGGATCATCGCTGATCTACCGGTTTGCTTTTCGAATAGAAGCCCACTATAACCTACAATGTCCAGTTCAAATCGTGGCATTCCCCAATAAACTTCCTTCTGTTCCCCAAGAATTCACTCCAGTCTCTTAGTTGCCATTAAAACCTGTCCTTTGGCACGTGATTATAATGATCTTATTTCATGGGTGTCTGGCTGTGCCTTTTATCTATTGCTTACTCCTAGACTGGATGGCTCTTGAGAGAAGAGATCTTGTCTTCTAACTTTTCCTTCCAGGTTTAGGAAATGAGATGAGAAAATGTAACCACAGGACCCACACAGTGCCTGGCAAGTAGTATGTGCTCAATAAATGTCAGATTCTCTCCCCCCTTACACATCACTGCAACCCCAAGAGCACTTTGCGAAATCTCTTGAATCTCGGAGCTGTCCAATAAATGTTGAACACATGAATCAGTGCATATGAGCAGAGTGTCCGGGCTGCTTTCCTAAGGTCACTGAGGGCATTCCAGTCCTTTTCATTTTCCTGCCTCCATTTCCGGGTTTCTGGGTCCATAAATATATTCCTGTCTCCTATCTCTGAAGCTGAAGCAAGGCCAGGGTGTTGGGGGGGGAGGGGCACTACTGTCATTCAGTCATCAATCCAGAAATGGCAGCTCCTGCCTTGAGGAACAAGCTAGACAAAACCATCGAAACAGTCAGACCCACCCTGAAGCCAGTTAAATAATTTCATCTTTGTAAAGAAGTAATTAAAAGAAATTTTTAAATGATTAAAATAAACAAGAAGCAATTAATCCTGATTTCTGGATGCAGCTCACCTTCTTTAATAGATTTTTTTTTAAATTCTCACACTTGTACTTGCACGTATGTGTATGTATGGCCCTGTACATTACCTGTACAGCACACTTATTTAGCTGTACAGCACACTTGTACTTGCACATATGTATACATATGGCCCTGTACATTACCAGTATAGCACACTTGTACTTGCACGTATGTGTACGCATGGCCCTGTACATAGACACATTTCTGGGTTAACTTAAATCCTCAGTTTGAACTGAATAAACACAAAATGATCTCATAGAGTTGAAGCTGTGAGTTCTTAGGAGTTGGATACATTCTAAATATTTCTAAGAGGAAAAGGCAGAAGAGACATGTGTGAAGAAAACAGACGTGCGTAATTTCAGTAAGTTTGAAAGGTCCTCATGTCCAGAATGTCTATAAGATGTGTTGGTGTTGGATTATATATGTGTTTGGGTGCACACCTCTCTCTCTCTCTCTCTCTCTCTCTCTCTCTCTCTCTCTCTTTCTCTCTCTCTCTCTCTCTGTGTGTGTGTGTGTGTGTGTGTGTGCATGTGTGTGTATAAATAACCTGTGATGTACTAGTATGTGAAATTAGCCTCCTTCCCACCCCTGCCACCCTTTGGTCTTTGCATCGAGTAGGAAGCCCCCTAAAGTGCCACAAACCAGCTGGTCACTCCAGAATTCTCGAGCTGTGTTTTTGAAAGGAGACAGCCTAGCCCTGAGCATTGAGTTACCTTTGTTTATGTTACCAGAAAGAAAAGACAGCCCGTAGCCCAGGACCCCCCTGGCAGAAGGCTGATTTCACACACATTTTCCCCAGATTCCTATTGGCTTGGCTGGAAACCACATATTAAAACCCACCAATCTTTCCACTTGATCCTGATGAAAGCCTCAACAGAAACAGCTGCACTTCACATGTGGTTCAAGTTAATATCTTATCCCGACGGTTTAACTCTAGCTGGCTGGGCTGCTTTTTTAATATTCACAATCTTCTTTTGTTTCACATTAAGAATATGTCTTTCATTACTCGCCAGAGCAGAGGAACATAGCAAAGTTGGTAGCACTTCATTTTTGAGATGTCTGAAATAATTGTTTGTATTGTGCATTATTCAAGACCCACTGTGCATGAGCAGGCGCAGAAGCAGGGGAAAGTGTTAAACAACCCTAACCTTGATACACTGACACACAATGTTTCCCTATTAAAAAAAGCAAAACCACACACTAATGGCTCAGCCTTAGTGTCTAAATTTCAGAGCTCATTGAGTCACGTAACATGATAACTCATTGTTTTCTTTCCTCCAATGGCTCTCTCAAAACCATCGTGCCTTTTTACATGTAAGAAAGTTTAATCAGCATGTGGCTAATTTCACATGCTGGCCCATCACAGGCTACACACACACACAGAGATATATATGTGCATCCAAACACATATACAAACCAACACACTTTATAGACATTCTGGGCATGAGGACTTTTCAAGCTTATTGAAATTACGCACGTCTGTTTCCTCTGGCAAAAGGCACATCAAATTCCAGAGGGTTTGCCTCAGCAGTAGCTCTTTGAGCATCTCTACTAAACGATGCCATTGGTTATACAATGATGACTTTGAGGTTCTGGGAATATTGAGCAGGTTTTTCTTTGTCCTGACCCATCTCTTTAAAAACCTAAGACTGAAAAGACTTCAACAAGCTGCTGGGTACTCATGAGTTATTAATGGTATAGCTATGGGTTTTGGGTTTTGTTCTTTTGTTTTTGTTTTTTTTTTTTTTTTTTTTTTTATTGTTCTAGTGTTTTATTTCTGTGTTTCAGCCCTGAAGAAAAGGAGAGTTATTGCCAGTGTTTTGTGAGCTTTTAATATTTGCTGGGTATGCATATGATCTAACTTAAGCCTCACAACAAAGTCATCCATGAGTTAAGTTATTGTTGCTATTTGTAGGAAAAGTTGAAGTTAACGGAAATTAAATAGCTTAACATGATGACATTGCTAGAAAGTTATTGGGGGCAGAGACCACCGGTGACCTCAATATCTTGTGTTTGATTCTTCTCTACTCAAAGGACTGGAGAAATCAGAATTGTATTGTCTGCTATTGATCAAGTATGCAGCCATACAATGAAGACTATATATAGTAGGCAGAATTCTAAGATCGTCCCCAGGACTCCTATCATCTGATATTCATGTCCTATAGATTCCCTTCCCTTGAACATAGGTGAAATTTATGAATAAAATTAGATGCTTTCTCCCTTGATTTAGTTACATTATATGACACCATAAAAGGTGATTTTTATAGATGCGATTGGAATCTCAAATCAGTTGACTTTGAGCCAATCAAGAGAGAGATTACTTTGGGTGGACTTGGCCTAAATTTTGTGATGTGAGCTCTTTGAAAGGACTGGGCCACTGAGGAAAGAAGAGTCAATGCTATAGAGGTGTGGCTACTGAACTTGAAAAGGAAGTGCCAAGTGGCAGCATTAGCTTCGGCCTCTAGAAGCTGAGAGTGGGTTTAGCTGGCAGCCTGAAAAAGAGGAACTTCAGTCCTATCACACAGAACTGATCCTGCCTCCAACCAGAGAGCTTCAGACGAGAAGATCGAAATTACCAACACTTGGCTTGGAGACACTCTGAGCTAAGGACTCAGCAAACCCTGCCAGTACTTTTGACTTCCAGAAACTACGACATAATAGAAGTCTTTACTGATTTATTACACAGAAATAGGAAATTAATACAAATAACACTTTCCAAGTTCCTTCGTAACTGTTTGTACAGCATATGGCTAGTGTCATGGAACTAAGTAGAATTTAGCTGGAAATGTGAGCGCCGCCCCCACGCTTACCTCCACACACTTCTTCCTTCTCCCTTCCTTCTGGTTAAGTGTGGGTACCATGTCAAGCCATCATGAAACATAGAGATAAGAAGAGGAACCTGAAGGAGATGGAGGTTTGATCCCTCAATTACAAGGTTGTCTTGTTGCTCTTGAACTACTGTTATCCACACTGCTATGTGAATGAAAAATGAACTCTGGCCTTCCTTGTTAAAGGCTTCGTTGCTTGCTATGTGTTATAGAAACGGAACGTTTGTGCTCTACCTCATTGGCAGAGTTCACATGAATCTAGCAACTGACTCTGGAGTCTATTTCCACAGAATGCCCATCACCCTGCCTGACCTGGTACCACAGTGCATCATGACAAAATGTGAGAGAAATGCTATTAAAGCTAGATATACTGTGACTGCTCAGCCAACGTTGACAAGTGGGCAGAAAAGGGCATTCAAATCACCCTGAGTGATGAGGACTCACTGCAAGGATCCATGGGGAAAGTGGGTCTCACAGAAAGTTTCCTCAAGTTCATTTCTCAATCTGAGGCAAAGTACTGTGAAGAGGTGTTCATCTTTAACACCTACTGAGAAGTGCTTAGGGGATCAGTAAAGTACACACTCTGGGGTGTCTGTAAAGATGTTTCTGGAAATAATTACATCCAGATGATTGTTCTGACCTCATGGGAGGTCACTGACCCCTTAATCCCTTGAGACAGGGAGGAAGGTCAGTGAGGCTATGTCCTTGGGGGATACACCTTGCTTTGGCTCTTTTTCTATATTCCCCCTTCTCCTGGTTTCCTGGCCACCATGTGAACTGCTTGGCTCCTACCACTTTCTCCCAACCACAGTAAGCTGGAGCTTCTGAAACCAGGAGCCCAAATACATCCTGCCGTAGGTGGTTTTTGCCAGGTGTTTGGTCACAGCAGTGATAGGAATAAGTGACACATTTGGTGGCAAGCTCATGGAGACCAAGGCTCGGCCTGTATCATTTTTCAGTAGTGCAGAATTCAGGTAAGTGCCCACGTTTCTTGGCATTAAATTGGAAGAGCAGATGATTTGATTTGATTGGTTTTCTGTCAATCAAATGGACCCAAGCCAATTCCATCAAGCATCTCAGAATCCTCTGATGTCCCCAGTGGAAAGACCCACATCCTTCTTCCCAGCACCTCTGCACAATCCACTCAAATGTATCTGAATACTAGGGTTTGTTTCTGCATTGTTTATGTTGCTTGTTAGTATAACCGAATACCTGTCAATCAGCAATTTAAGACAGGAAGGGTTCATGTTGGCTTATAGTTTGGGGGTACCATCTATCATGACATGGAAAGAAAAGGGGCAGAAGCATGAGGCAGCTGGTCATGTCTGATTCTAGACAGGAAACAGAAAGCAAACAGGAAGTGGATCTGGGCTCAGACACCTCAAGGTCTGCCCAGTGATGTACTTCCCCTGAAAGTTTCTACTTCTTCCAAGTTCCACAACCTTCCCAAAGAATGCCACCAACTGGGGAGGGCTTAAGTGTTCAAACACAGAAACTTGTAAGGCATGTTTCACATTAAACAAGAACATTCTCCATCCATCATGATAAGATACGTGTAACAAGTGGTCTGGGCTGTTTTATAAGGAAAGGTGAGCTCGTGGCTGCCATTCCTATCTTAGGACACAACAGGCCCTTTCTTTTAGGGAGAGACCCAGCAGAAGGCTGTTCCGCCAATGCTGACATACAGCAGTCAGCTCCTTTTCAGCTGAACAGGACTGAGAGTTCTCTATATCTTGCTTTTTTCCTTCTAGAAATTATCCCTTATGTCACCTGAATTTCAGCCCCATGGGATCCCTGGCTCAGCTTCTTTGTGATAACAGGTTCCAAATTCTTGTCACTTTCTGCAGAGCACTATTGCGAAAGGCAATGCCACATCATCATACAGAACAAAGTGAAGAGACGGAGCAAGGGTTGAGCAGGCCTGTGACCTCAGCACTGGAAAGAGGCAAAGCGGGAGGATTGCCACATGTTTGAGGCTAGCCTGAGCTACATAGCCAGACCCTGTCTCAAGAAACAAACAAGAACTGTTGAGAGAGAGAGAGAGAGAGAGAGAGAGAGAGAGAAGGAAAATAAGTTGTTGAAGCCTTTACAACCATATTTTTAATATCTAAGTAACTCTCCGAGAGTCTGTCTTACATGTGTGGTTTCCATGTAAACTTGATCCTAGTGTATTTGTTTTCCAATAACATCCAACATCCTAAGTAACCGAGCAGAGAATCCCCTCCGGTGTTTCACAGGCTTGGTAATAAAGCTCCTTATTGGGTCTCACCTAAACCTTTCTGGAAATAGCTGGGTCTCCTTATGCTGTCTCTGGGAATGAGGGAGCCAGTGCTTAGGGGTGGATTACAAGGAAGCAGACTCTCGGATCTGGATATTAGCGCTCCCTGTTTCTTCACACTGCCCAGGTGACTGCCTCTTGAAAGCACACATGGCTTGTACCACTATTCATGTCATTTAGGTGAAAAATTAAATAAAAGCATAAAGGGGAACCAGCAGTATTTTAAGAGATTTTGTTTCTTCTTAAAGCTTGTATTCATTTGCTGGGACCCAGGAGAAGGTATTGTATTATTCAGAGGCCACTGGAAACACTTAAGATTCAGAAAGACTCATGACCCCCAGTCCAAGGTTCTCTACAGAACACAGAAGCTGAAAAGCAAACAAAATACCCACCTTGCTTCCTTCCACATCCCACTAAGGTAAGTGGCTTGGTCTCTCAAGATCATGCCTATAATAGACTCTGTGTAGGAGAGCCTGGCCAACCCCTCTGCCTTCTGACTGAGACTGACCAATGGGCAGTAGGATGGTTAATTTAATATGTCCACTTGGCTGACCACGGTGCTCCTCCACTTGGTCAAAGAATATTCTAGGTATTTCCCTGAAGATGCTTAATGGATAAGGAATATATTGAAGCAGTAGTCTTTGGTCAAAGATCAGCCTTCATGCAAGTAATTGCAAGCTGTGATGAAGCAAAGGCTGGTCCTTCTCTCTCTGTCCATAGAAAGAAGGGCCTTTGTCCTTAAACCTCAGTCCTCTTGAGTTTCAACTTATCCAAGCAGACTCTTAATTCAACACACCTCCATAATCCCATTCTCCAATTCTTTAAAATAAATAAAAAACTAAAAATCTCTACCAATTCCATTTGTGCATATGAACATGTGCACACATGCCTGTGTGTGTACAGGCACACACACAAATGGTCAGATACACACAGACGCATGCATGCATGAGTGTGCCAAGGCAAGGGAGCCAGGTTCCACCCATTTTTTCTTCCTTGAGATAAGGTCTCTAACTGGCCTGGAGTTCACCAAGGAGGGTTGGCCATGTGACCAGTGATGCCAACCCACCTACCTCTGCCTCAGCAGCTGAGGATCACACTATACCCTCTTTCTTGCAAAGCAACCATTTTACTGATTGAGCTGCTTCCCAGACTTTTAAACCTTCTCTTTACACACACACACACACACACACACACACACACACACACACACACAGTTTCTATTTCTCTGGAAATCCTTCTAGGGTATTCAGTTTAGTTTATTGCACTGGGATTATTCGTGAATTGGAGAATTATACAGGTAAAATGCTAAGAGCTGGTGCAGCTAAAAGTGCAGAGGAAGGCAGGTGATGGCCTCGTCTGTTTGATGATGTCATAGAAGATTGCCAGGGCTGTGGGATCGTAACAAACGTGGAGAGTCATTCATAGCCTTTCTTTATATATCCCAAGTGCAATGTCCAGGGTCATTTTCGACATGTCCATTTTCTCCCAAAAGACCCATGAAGTCGTGTCAGTGGAACACTCAACTTTTCCTACATGTGGATCTGTGCTGATGTGTGTAGGTGATCATGTGTGGAGAATCCAGAGCCTCTAGTGTTGTTCCACAAGAGCATTGTTTACCTTGAATTTCATTTTAACCTGGGGGTGAGGGAGAGAAAATTCACAGTAGCATAGTGTGTTTGTGTAAGTCAAAGGACAACCTAGAGTGTTAGTCCTCACCTTTCCACCATGTTATCAACTGGCTATTGTGTACCCCAGACTAGCTGATCTAAGATCTTCTGGAGATTCAACTCTCTGCCACCCCCAGTTCCTGAAGATACACAGCCATTACGAACACTTGCAGTATTGTATCTGTCTCTTAGGTATGTTCCAATGTCAGGTTGCCAGATTGGCATAGCAGACATATTTTTATTCCCGGATCCATTGGCCCAGCTTCCATTTGGTTTTTGAAGCACAGTCTCTCATTGGCCTAGAGTTCACCAAGTCGGCTAAGGTGGCTGGCCATCAAGTCATAGGGACCTTCCTGTTTCTACCTCCCCAGTGTTAGGATTATAACACATCAGGGGCTTGTTTGTCTGTCTGTGTGGGTTCTGGAGATGAAGATCAGGTTCTAACTTTCATGTCAAAGTCGTCTCTCTAGTACCCTACCCAAACTCTTTCCCTGTACATCAGCATCCTATGCTACCCACTTCCCTCCCTACACATCAGTATCCTATGCTACCTTTTCTCCCTACACATCAGCATCCTATGCTACCACTTCCCTCCCTACACATCAGCATCCTATGCTACCCCCTTCCCTCCCTACACATCAGCATCCTATGCTACCTTTTCTCCCTACACATCAGCATCCTATGCTACCCACTTCCCTCCCCACCCATCAGCATCCTATGCTACCTACTTCCCTCCCTATACATCAGCATCCTAGGCTACCCACTTCCCTCCCTACACATCAGCATCCTATGCTACCCACTTCCCTCCCTACACATCAGCATCCTATGCTACCCACTTCCCTCCCTATACATCAGCATCCTATGCTACTCACTTCCCTCCCTACATGTCAGCATCCTATGCTACCCCCTTCCCTCCCTACCCATCAGCATCCTATGCTACCCACTTCCCTCCCTATACATCAGCATCCTATGCTACCCACTTCCCTCCCTACCTGTCAGCATCCTATGCTACCCACTTCCCTCCCTATACATCAGCATCCTATGCTACCCACTTCACTCCCTACCCATCAGCATCCTATGCTACCTTTTCTCCATAAACATCAGCATCCCATGCTACCCTTCCATGGTCCCTCCCAACAACAAAGGAGCAACTTAAACACAAGGAACAACTGGGCACCACTCCCAGTACTAGCTCTGCCCTGTTTTTAGTGTTTCACTACACCCTAGTTCCCAGCATCTTCCCTTCTCTTACAGCTCGCCAGCCAATCAAACCGTTTCAGTGTGTTTATTATTGTTGCTTAATTCAAGTCTCCTGAGGACCATCTGCCCTGTACAGTCATGTTTGCAGCCAAGCCATCCTGGCAGTGAACAAGGTATAGGAATCTGCCAGGGCAGGTAGTTGCTTTTGCTTCTGTTTTTCTGTCATGTGCTTAAGAATCACAGGTAGGCTTTGTTTTCCTATGTTTTGTTTTTAGAGAATTGTTTTTAAAGATTCCCCCAAGGACTTTGGTTTTTAAAATAAATGAGTGCCACAGGGGGAAATGAAGATGGGATGGATCTCAGTGAAACGTATGCTTACATCTTCTTCCCTTCTGGATTTTGCTAGGTTATATTAAAAAGAGTAACATGTGTTTTGGGTTTTTTTGTTCAGCTGAAAAGCAAGAGGGGACAAATGTAACCCCTGGGCTGGGCTGTAGGGTACTTGCAATTAGCACATGCAACAGTGAACGCTTAGTCAGCCACCCGGGTAATGGTGCCATAGCCAGGGTACATAGAAAAGAACTCCCAAAAGTGAGGCCCAAGGTCAGACAATGGATTCCAAAATTCCCCTTTTTACCTTGTAGCTCAAGCTGGCCTGGAACTCATAGCAATTCTCCTGCCTCAGCTTCTTATGTGCTTGGGACTCTAGATGTGAACTACTACACCTGGCTGGATTCTGACAAAAATCAAGATAACATACCAGTCAAAAAGCAAATTGCACACATTAGAGAATTCTTGCCTCAGAGAGTAGAGAATTAACGGATGGAAAACTAATACATTGTCCTAGATTGAATAGGTCCAAGAATGTCATCAATAATAAAAGAGTCATTCCCTCAACAACTCTCACCAAAGCAACATTTGAGCTGGTACTGTCCTGGTGGTCTGTAGAAGATCCCCACAAGGCTCTGCTCTCGGCTTCCTTTAGATGCTGTAACTCCCAGTGACATGAGCCCAGCAATGCCCACTCTGTCTATAAGACTGACCCTGATCCACTGTGCTCTGAGCTCTTCAAAGAGCGTTTTTCTGAGTGCACACAAGCACTGTGTACCCCTCTGGCCACAGCTGAATATGAACAGAGTAGTGTACATTTCTTGCCAGGTAGATGGCAGCCTTTCCTGAGGTAAGAGACTGTGCTACATTTATCTCATGGGCATCTCTGTCCCCGAGCATGGCAACTGGAGAGCTGTACATTTAAAATCAAATCCAGGGCTGGAGAAGAGTCAGCGACAACGAGGTCGTACTGTTCTGGCACAGGACCCAAGTTTGGTTCCCAGCAGCAACACTGAGTGTTTACAACTGTCGATGACTGGTTCCCCAGGCATCTCACACCAACGGCCTCCATACCTGTGTACTCAAAAGTGTGCGCATGCGCGCACACACACACACCTGGACATCCTATGTCCTGGAACCCCACACTGTCTCTCTAGGACATGAACACCAGTAGCCATCCCCTCTCTTTGGGACTCCGTCTATTAGTCTGGTTAAAGGCACAAGTATCTAAAACACCCCCAGCTTGGCTGCTGGCAGGATATGTTTCTGAATATTACAGACCTCTCCCTGCATCTCAGGAGCTCCTAGGGAATCTGCCCATACCTTCATGACAGCATGTTTATCCAGCCAGGAGGACCTCAGCTGAGACCTCCTCAAGTCCAGAGGTCCACTTCCCTGCTTGCTCCCTTTGCAAGGAAGCTAAAAACAAACAAACAAACAAACAAAAACAACAAACCAAATAAACCTGTTTTTTTTTTAAAGAAAATAGAGTTTGGGGCAGACATGTGACTATAATCACAGTAGGGGGGGTATAGACAAGGGAATCTCAAATTCAAGGCCAACATGGGCTACAGAGTAAGGCTGTGTCTCAAAGGTAAATAAACAAATAGACAAACAACAACAAAACATAAATTTAGAAGTAGTGTTGTGGATCAGCCCAGAATTTCTGGTTCACATTTGAAAAAAAAAAAAAGCACTGATACCATAAATAGACTTTCCTCCTTAGCCAATAAATAAATTAGTATCTTTTTTAGGCTGATTAATAGTAAGTTGACTAGGAGAGATTGCTGAACACCTACCCTCAGCTATAAACAACAAGCAGAAAATATCTCCAGCCTGGCACCTGGCTGTAGAGAGAGAGAGACTTTCATCATCAGTGGGCACAAATAGGAACTCCAAAGCGGCTTTATAAAACTTCAAGTGCAATCACAGGGTGCACTTCCAGGGTCCTTTCTAGCTCTGTCACAAACTATCTTCAGGGGCTAAAGAGAGGTTCAGTGGGTAAAGGCATCTGCTGCCAAGGCAGATGACCTGAGTTCAATCTCTGGGACACATGTGCCCCCCCCATCATTAAATAAATGTAATTAAAAGATATTGAAGGGCCAGAAAGATGGCTTAACAGCTAAAAGCTTTTGCCAGAAAGACTGATCTGAGTTTGATTTCCAAGACTCATGTGTTAGGAGAGAACCAACTTCCACAAATTGTCTTCTGATTCCACACGTGTACCATGGTGTATACACAAACACTTGCACACACACACACACACACACACACACACACACACACACAGGCAGATAAATAATTATAACTTTAAAAAAACATAATAAAGATACCTCACGGCTGTCCTATGATGACAAGTGTGTCAGCCTTAACCAACCTCTGACTCAGGTTCCTCTCCAGGAGAGGAGGTCACTAGGGCACCCATTCCCTGGACAACAAAGGTCCTGTTCTGACCCTTCTGAGTCCCCTGTTTCCTCTTGCCACCACATGATTCCCAGATTTCAGAATCCATTTTAACAAATTCCCATTAAACCTTGACCTCACCATAAGTCCTCCCCCCACCCCCAGCCCCCAGGATCTGTGGAGCCTCTTACTAGGCCCTAGGGTTAGAACATGGCCTCTTGCTCAATACAAAGTTATACCAAACAGCAGCTTAGTTTCATTTAGGTTTCTTGTTTGATTGTGGGGCTGATGTTCAAAGTGTTCTCTTGTTCATTGCAAGACTACTACAATTTGTATACCGTCTTCTTTTGAACCCATTGGTTTTCAATCTATCAGAATCTCCATCCGTAGAAGTAACACTACACCATCTTCTGAAGACCGCTCCCCCTCCCCCATCTATACTGACTGTAAAGGACCAGAGGAAGAAAAAGGTTCCTTAGCATTTTCACACCTACACAGTACCAGGGGATTTCATATTCATAGCCAAACAGCAGCTGCCTGAATGCAGGCATTACAGTGTTTTCAGCCACATCACACCTGGCTGCCGGTTGGTAACCAGTAAACATTCCTTAATTCTTATGGGTTCTGTGTCTGGCATTGTATGGTGGTTTGAATAAACATGGCCCCCATAGATTTATAAGGATGGCAAACACTATTAGAAGAGTGGCTTTGTTGGAGGAAGTGTGTCACTAGGCTTTGAGGTTTCAGAAGTTCCAACCCGGCCTCGAGTCTTCACTCTCTTTCTTCCTGTTGCCTGCTGATCAGGACATAGAACTCTCAGCTCCTTCTCCAGCACTATGTCTGCCTGGATGCTGCCACACTTCCTGCTGTGACAATAATGGACTAAAACTCTGAACCGTAAGCCAACCCCAATTAGATGATGTCCTTTATAAGAGTTACCAGTGGTCATGGTGTCTCTTCACAGCAATAAAAATCTTAACTAAGGCAGGTCGGGTACCAGCCAGCAGCTTTTCTACTTAGTGATGCACTCCAACATGCTCAATCTTAGGTGAATTTATGCTTCCCTCATGAAAAGGCTATTTTCAGTCACTGCCCCTCATCTTGACCCCTTACAGCGTGGCATTCTCCTATTTCCTGTGTAATTTTCTTCTCTGCCAGTGTTATGAAGATAACATGGCAAAATGGTAAAATTTCAAGTATGTTAAATGATGAATACTATAAAGAACCACACAGCAGCATGAGACCTATTTCTGAGTACTGAACATGTAGATTTGGTGTAAATTCAGATTAACCTTTATACTGAAAAAAGAGTATCATTTAGTATATCACTTTGGTGATAACTGGTTTCTCCTATAAAGGAGACATCTCCACATCTATTCCTTTTAGCCCAGGTAGCTCTGACCAACAGAGGAAGGTAAGAGTGGCGCAGTACCAGCTCTGGGCACAAGTCTGAAAAGGAAGGGCCGTTCTGTTTTTTCCCTCTTGGAGCCCTAAGCCAACATGTAAGAAACCACCTTATGTCGATGAAAACAGGGGCCATATTGAAACATCACTGAAGTACCAGCTATCTGAATCAGGTTAGCATGGGTAGCCCTGTCTCCATCCATTTGAGACCTCCCATCTGAGGCCACAAACCTGCTGGGACAAAGTTGAGCTGCCCCATTTAAACAGCAAACACTAAGCAACAAGAACAACAGTAACATTAGCACAGTTTTCAGCCACTAAGTTTAGGAGTAAGTTGTTCATTATCAGATATACAACACCAACGAAAGTCCACATCAGTGAACGATTTCAGTTTCTGGGCAAGGAAAACCCTTTTAATGCAAAGACTAGAGACAAGAATGTAGACTTAAATAAACATCATGTTTCTTTTCTTTTATAACAAGAGTTAAGGCTCCCTAGCATTGCCAAGGCAGCTAGGAACTCGAGTCTTTACAATTCTCTTGTATTGTCCTCATTTCCCTGATACATCAGCCCAGTACCAGTCACCAGCAAGGAAGATGAAGGAATCCAGAAGGAAGATGAAGTACAGCCCTTATCAAAAAAGCACAATGTTCTAAAAATGTCCTTTGAAGATTCCTATTTAGGTGTGTTTGCTGGGCCGATTGTACCAAAACAAAACAAAGAACAATAACAAACACCCTGAGGAATCCCAGGCTCTAACTCACAGCAGCTATCCTAAACAAAATTAGGGTTTGTTTAGTAAGAGGAAGGAATGATGGTAGAAAGGCAAGTAAGTGTCTCTGCTTGTGATCAGTGAGAAAACCAGCTGCATTAGACAAAATCCAAAAGCCAAGCAACAGTGATGTTCTCACACCCACCAGGAATTTCCCATCCCTCCACTCAGAGCGTTGGCTTCAGCCTAAGGCCAGAGCCCCTCTACTTTGTGGTGAGTTCCACCAGTAATCAGGCTTATATTTGTCTTCATTGATGTCCAACAGGAGAGCCTGGTGTGTATCTCTGCTGCTGTGATAAAACACAGGCCAAAATCAACTTAGGAAGAAAGGATTTGTTTCATGTACAACTCCCAGGTGACGATCCATCACTGACAGAACTCAAGGCAGGAATCTGGAGGCAGAAACTGAAGGCAAGCCCATGAAGGAAAGCTATTTCCTGGCTTGTTGTCCATGACTCATTCAGTCTGGCTTCGTATACAACACAGAACATCCTGCCTGGGTTAATACCACCCCTAGTGAACTTGACCCTTGTATATCAACTTTCACTCAAGAAAATGTCCTTGATTGACAGGCTCATAGGCCAATCTGATAAGGGCAACTCTGCAACTGAAGTCTCTTCTCCCAAGAGACTCTAGTTTATGCCAAGTTGACATCTACTAACCAGCACACCTGGCTTCCTGTTCATCTCTCTTTAGAGCAAGGACCCTCTTAAGCATTAACATTAAACTATGTCTGGCACATAGTAAGTACTCTCTCCTATTCTTCGACCAATAAGAATCTCACTGGTAACACTTTCATATGCAGGTTTTGGTTGAGGTGAGAGAGAGAGTCTATCCCCATCTATCACTTTTCAAACATGAGGACACAAATTACTTAGCTTCTCCGAGCTTCAGTTTCTCTGCATGTGTTCTGACATGGGCTAAATATAAGGAAGAAATATGAAAATACAGATAAGCTACTACATGGAAGCCAGTAAGCATCAAAAGAACACTGGAATATTATTATATAAAATTTTATAGACACAGATATTAATGCTGATTAGTGATCTCAACTCTGTCCTCTCTTCTTTGTAATTGTAAGAATGTCATTCCCATGAATGCCTACTCAAATGTGGTCTGTTCTCTCTCTCTCCAGGTAGACTTGAAATTCATACCATTCATTGAACATGTGGACTTAACTGAAAACATATCTGTAGATTCAAGTCTAAGCAATTCACTAAAGGACCCCATAATTAATCCAATTCAATCATATCACAAAGCTACTAAGCATATCATTAAGCAGCCAACGTGGTACTTTCAGCTCTTTCCCACAATTCATTTCAACAAGAATCTAAGTACCTAGTAACCAAATTAGTTTGTCTATGCAATAATTCCATCAACTGTACCATCAGCACTACACACAAGTACTCTGAAAAACAACAGCATTTATTTTTAGTTTGACTGAACCATCCAAGTAGAATATCAAACATCCTCTAATAAAAGCAAATTGCCAACAGTCATTACTAACAATTAGCATTTTTCTTAGTAGCTGTGAGAACCACGCCAAGGACTGAGTAACCTTATCAATAGTTACTATTATCATCCTTTTTCTACAGATAAGGAAACTTGGGCGGGGGGACTAGGGAACCATGATCAGAGTTTCCAAGTAACACAATCAAGGTTTTAGAAGGCCGTGTCTGTGCTTGCCCAAGAATATAAGCTTTTTAAAATAATACTTTAATTATTCCTTGAAAATTCCAAATATGTATACAGTGTACTTTTAATATTTTGATCATATCCATTCCAGCTCCTCCACCCTAACTCCTCCCCAGCACATCTTACTCTTGACAGTATGACCTTTTTTCTTCTTCTTTATAGCCCACAGAGGCCAATTAGTACTAGCACTGCCTATATGCTCATGAATGGAGCCATCTACTGGAGCATAGGCAGCTTACAGGTAGCTTTACTCCCAAAGAAAATCGACTCTCCCCACCCCTCTAGTAGACATCAACTACCATTAAGGAATACAAGG
Organism: Micromys minutus; assembly: GCF_963924665.1. Classification (NCBI taxonomy): domain Eukaryota; kingdom Metazoa; phylum Chordata; class Mammalia; order Rodentia; family Muridae; genus Micromys; species Micromys minutus. The sequence goes on along the minus strand of NC_137954.1, from coordinate 25,895,696 downwards.
GATTAAAGGTGTAAGCAGAATGTAAACTCTTGAGTAAAAAACACTACTGCAGGTTTCCACCTCTTTGGGAAAATCTTTGGCACACTCTAAAGTTTTATGTCTAAATAAAAAACCCAGTAGGCACAGAAATCATTTAGCCTTTGTTAATTGTATGATCTCCTTCAAGTTGCTGAAACTTTCTGAGCTATGATTTCCCACCATCTCATAAAATGAGCATGCACAAATGTCAGTCAGTGCTCAACCTTGGCCCTCAGTACGCATTTGCCACCCATGCCCTCTGGTTTCTGTCCTTCTTTGGTCTAACCTGTATATTCTTTTGGGAGGGAAAAACCATCTTTTAACCCAGGCTGGCCATTGGCTCAGGCAGTGGTCAGACTTCAAAAATAGATATTCAAAATCATTTGCATTCCTAAACATTGGTAACACATGAGTATTCTAGCCTGTGTGTCTTCTAAGCAATCCCTTAGAAGGACTTTCATTGTATCCAGCAAAAAGACCTCACCCCACTACAGTGCAGTTCAGGGTCTAGTACTTCCATTCTGGGTAACATTAACCTCAAAGCCAGACATGGTCCCCTCCTGGGTGTGCGCCCATGATGCTAGGAGCAAGATAGGATTCACAGGAGGTCAGTCGCCTGGAAATGAGAATTTGGTGAGTGGCCTCCGCCCAACTCAGGGGGCAAGCTGACTGTAGTGAATGTGTCTCCCCCTTTTCTCTTCCAACATCTTCAAACACCTTTCCTACATCTGAGAAATTACAACATGAATCTCAATCCCCAAAGTCAGTCAGATATTTCCCAAGACAGACTGCCAGCTACAAGGCCCACTTTTTGCCATGTTGTTGTTGTTGTTTTAAGATTCACTTATTCATTATCTATACAGTTTTCTGCCTGCATGTATGATTGCACACCAGAAGAAGGCACCAGATCTCATTATAGATGATTCTGAGCCATCATGTGTTTGCTGGGAACTGAACTCAGGACCTTTGGAAGAACAACCAGCACTCTTAACCTCTGAGCCATCTTTCCAGCTCCTGCCAGGGATCTTTGATCTTCCCATCAGGAGTCAGAGCCTACATCCCACTCATAGAACCTGTGTACAAGTCATGTCTGGAGACTTAGATGTGAAGCATTGAGAGAAGTGGTGATTTCCATTATTACCATCCTGGAACTTGGTGCTTATGAGGACACATTAGCTAGACTCCGTAAAAAGGAGGCCTTATAAAGAATGAGGAATAGTCAGAAAGACCAGCTACCAATCACAGAGGCCACACAGGCCCACTGAAGTAGCCACACAGCCCACAAAGCATGGTAGCCAGTTTTCTGAGGCTGTATGCTAAGGAGTTCCTTGCTATAAAAATATCACCAAGTGCATTGGTACAAACCTAGATGGTAGCTCAATTATGCAAGGTGGCCTCTCTGTGCAATCAAGAGACAGGGTAAACATGGGCTGCTGCTGGCACAACACGGCAAATTGTCTCACTATAAACTTTGTTTCATGTAAGTGGGAGAATTAAATTCTGAAACAAATAGTTAAAAGCATAGCATAATAAATACGGAAACCAGAAATATGGTACTTTCTCGTCATTATCAGACTTGTGCGCTGAACTCAAATGTGCATATTATACTTTTATACAATGGTTTGGCGGGATTATTTACACCAGCCTCACATTAAACATACAAGAAAGGTAGAGTAATAGGATGTTAAGATGTCATGTATGTGGGCTGCTAATGACAAAAAAGGTCATTATACAGCACGGGACTGGTTTTGAGCCTCTGTACTTTGAGGTGGTTCATGATACATCAATAAGTGGCAAAACAAAAGAAAAAGACAAAACCACATTCCTTGGACCTTTATCATAATTAGGAAAAATAAATACTTGTGATCTGAGGCCCAACAGTAAGACACCTTCACTTCAGGTCAGGAAAGGTACCTTTGCCTTGTTTCCAAGAGATGGTGGCACAGGATCTAGTACCCAGGGTCAGCAATGGCCCTGTGGCCCTGTGGAGGTGACAATGATGTTGCCCAAGAACCAGCTCTAGACATGACTTGAAGCATTCTTTCTGGGTATTTGGCCTCCCAGCCTTAAAGGTGTATCCCCAGATGCAGAGACCAAAGCACAGTTAGGAAGGTAACAGGAGAGGAAGAGAAGAAGGAAGAGTGAATAAGTATGAGAAACTGGGGCTCCCACCTCCTGAGGACCCACTGAGGAACCCTCAAAACTGATCAGAGGCTCCACCTAAGAGACGAGAATGTGGACATTTAGCTCCGATCTGTTCAGGCTATCTGACCATTAGAAGCGCCAAGTCGGGGGTCGGAACAGAGACAAGACTCTCGGGGCAGATGCAATCCTGCTGCAGCGGGACAACCAGCACTGCAACAAAGGTGCCTGGATGATGTGCATCCCAACTTCTCTCCGCCCGTATGAGGCTAGTGTTAACAACTGGTGCTCTGGGGGGAGGATGGCACAACAGGCTCCATCTGGAATGCTTGCCTATGCCCATGGCGTGACTATTCCTATCCCAGATGAGTTCAAGCCACCAACAAGACATCAGCCCAGTCCTCAAAGTACTTGTAACTTCAGTAGCCAGCCCAGCTCACAGCTGCTGAATAGTTTTTAATGGATTCCTTTCCCAGAAGATGGCTCATTCGGGAAAGCACTTTCGAGGCAAGCATGAGGACCTGAGCTCAATCCTTGGCCTCTGTGTAAGAGTTGGGTCCGGAAGCATATGGCTGTAATCCTAGAGCAAAGGAAGGCATGAAGTCACTGGCTAGCTGCTGTCACTGAGTCAGTCAGCTCCAGGCTCAGAAAAGAACCCTTTCTCGAAAAATAGGGTAGAAAGTGAGCAAGGAAAATACCAAATGGCAACCTTGGTCTCAACATACTTACATACATTAAAACCATACACATGTACACACATGTAAACACATTCACACATTTTAAAAACATTAAAGAAAATAAAGTGCTTTTCTATATAAACTAATTTAGCATGTTAAACCAGAAGCCTGAGCATCGAACACCAACTGCAAGAAGGAGGAATAGACAGGTTTGAAGCTAAGGCCAGACCACCAGGCAGTCTTGTAAGTGGGGGCTCAGCTTTTGAGCAATTTCTCCAAACTGCAACGTGTCTGAGCCTTTTCTACATCTTGGGACATAAGTTCTGACCCCAAAACTAGGAAATGCCACCTCAGTCTGAGAAAAAGGAAAAAAAAAAAAAACTTGAGGAAAAAGGTTGGGTAAACAATTACAGAGTATCTTCCAAGGAGAAACTATTTTCAATGTCAGAAAATTCTCCTTTGCCTGAAAACCAAATCCCTGTGTGGCAGTTTAAATGTTTTTCCACCAGTTTTATTCGTGGCGGAGGCAGAACAATTATCCACAACCTTCTATAAAGTAACCTTTCAGATCCATGAAGGCTTTCTTCTCCTGAGGAAACAGTCTAAGGTTGGCTTTTTGTCAGAAATTCAATTTTCGGACACTTTAACCTTCTCTGGGGCTTTTTTGCCCACACTCTACATGAACTTATGAGCTATGGAACCCAGATCTGGACCCAGGCTTCTTGCAGAATTTTGGCTGCAGAGCAGAAAAGGAAGGAAGGGGAAGGGGGTCTCTCAGCAGGGGCGTGTCTCAAAGCAATTTACAGGTAGGTCATTAGCAAGACAGTTGACAGGGCAAGGAGTCAACCCTGAGAACAGAAGCAGCTGCCTTTAGGATGTGACCACCCCACCACCTTCACAGAGATCACAGGGACCTCAAAGCAAGAGACAGATGGTAAGTCACTTCTGCAATCAAAGACTTTGCAGTCCTGCCCCTCCCCCACTCTCCCACTAAGGGTTTAGCCCAAATCCTACTTCTGCAAAACACCAAGACATTGGGATCAAGTTCCAAAAGACACACCCACTAGAGAGAACTATTTTAAACCTCAGAAGGGACAGTAAATTTCAGAAGTGTTCACAGGGCTCAGGAGGGATGGCTTGGTGGTAAAAAGCATGAAGAGTTCTTACAGCTCTTTAGCTCTCAGCATGAACACCAGGTGCCTCACAACTGCTGATAACATCAGCTACAGAGAGCCAGTACCCTCGGACTTCTGCACACGCCCACCCACTCCACATCCTCCATACACACGTAATTTTAAAAGAACAATAAATCCAAAACAGAAGATATTACAAAAACTAAGGATTTTGATCTCCGTCCCTCACTAATCCGCAGATGCCCAAATACAAACCCAAATGATGTTCTTGAATAATTCGCCCCATCCCTGTGGATATGTAGCAGGAGCCCAGTTTGTTGGGCATCTGAATAAATCACAAACATGACTCACATGTATAACTTCATCTTTTCTGGTAACCATATTTCTTTGTGTAAGGTCTCATGTAACACAGTTTAGCCGAGAGCTCACTACCTGGACAAGGATGACCTTGAACTTCTGATCTTCCTCTCTCTGCCTCCCAAGCATTAGAATTACAGGCATCATCACCTCTCCCAGTTTATGTGGCACTATGGATGGAATTTGCTCATGTTAGAAACTCTACCAAATAAGCTACATCCCTAACCTTCCATGGTAGTCATATTTTTTAAAGAGAAAGACATGGAATTTATATTAAAACATATTTTATTTAACTGAGTATATGCCATTTCCACATAACCAACATTTTCAAAATACAGAAATACTTCACACACACACACACACACACACACACACACACACACACACACATACATATTACCATAGGGAATCTTCAAACCCTGCTATGTATTTATATGCAAGGCACATTTGTTTGGCTCAAGTAAGTTCTGAGCACTGTCACCAAAGTAGGTAGAACAGGTTAAAACTGTTGACACTCCAAGGACAGTCACTGCGACAGTGGCAGCAGATACTCAGTTTTCATTTCCAAGAGAAATATTCCATGGCCAGTCTTTGGATGACCTAGTATTAATGCAAAATGTAAGGGACCATACCAGAACAACCGAGTCAGAAACTCAGTGTGCACCTCGGCCATTGGCATTTTAACAAGGCCTCCGGGTATATGCGATACACACCCAGGTTTGAAAGCTGTGTATCTAGGTATCCCAAGCCCAAACTGTTTAATCCGCTCTTGTTTCCTAGCATTGGCGCTGTCTAACAGGGACATGAATCTTTAGGAAACTACCTTTCGGGATTGTCCTGTTGCTAGGGAGCTTATAATAGCAAACCTCATTCCCAGGAGATACGTTTTTATTTTTATACGTTCTTATTTTTTATTTTTGGTGCCAATTAAATGAGTTCTCCATCAGCATGCTCCTCCCTTTCAAATGATCCACTTCACTCCTCTTTCCCATTTATGTTGGGGATCAGTTCCTTTGTTCTCTTTGTCTTTTACAATAACCACAACCTTATGAGATCCGCTGATCATGCCATTGTTTATTAACTGGGAATCTTGCATTGTCTCTGATAGATCTATGCCTGGCCCCTCCAGTCTTGTGATTCTGAATTCCTCCACAACCAGAGGAAGAATTCTGGTTCCTGAGGGCCTGTGGGATTGGTCAGGGCCGGGTGGGTAGAGAACCAGTACTGAGCAAGAACTTCAGGCGTTTGGTCCCATTCCCCAACAACTTGACTCAAAAAAATAAAATAAAATAAATTTTTCTTTTTAGATAAAGCCAGCTGCCCAAATGTCTTCCTGGACTTTCCAAGGATGACTCCTTTGGCTTCCAGTGAGTGCCAGCTGCCTGTCAAGAGCAAGCTCTCATTTTCAAAAACAAAGATCAAATCAAACAAAGCGAACACTGTCAGTCAATCAGAGCTGAACAAATGCACCCACTTAGCTCCCGGCTCAAATTGGACCTCCAGATTTGTGCTATTGAAAAGGAAATTGGCCTCACTTGCTTCAAAGCAGCCCCGAAGTGGGGAAATTAATACAGAAGATGCCAAGTCATAATGAAATCTGGCAATGGTAGTGGGTTGTGTGGTATCATCCAATTACAGCAAACATAGACACTGCCTAGAAGGGAGAAGCCAGTCTGGACAACAGGCAAAATTAGAACCCTACACAGTAATTACTAACCAAGAGAGGAAATGTGTAAGGATGGTACAAAAATCATTACTTGATGAATGCAAACACCCCAGCAAATGCACAGAATTTCTACCCTGTGTAACTCCAAAATATATGTTCTCAACACATGCCAGCCCATGAGCTCCTCCTGCTGTTAAAGCCAGATGCTGGCTTGTGAATTACTTCTATTTCCCAGGATGAACCCCTCCGCAAACCCATAGTGCTTACGAGTGGATGTAGTCTAGAAGAAACCTTCCCCTATCACTAGCCTGGTGTATTTTCCTTCTCCTGCTGGTAGACTACACAGAACCAGCCCTCAAGGGCTAAGCCAAGATTAACCCCCAGGAGATGGAGGTCTTCTGGAGGACCAAGATGATATCAAGACCCTGAGGTGAAAAAGAACTTGGGAATGGAATAGGAAAACGGAGAAGGAAACCATGAGAAAAGAGGGAGAAGATTCCAGTTGTTCATCCGGTATCCAGCCACATGAACTGAACACACAAACGAGGAAGCAAACAAGTATTGGCTGTGCTCTGGACTCTGCCTGAGTATATAATGGGGTAAGATTGCCTTAGGGAGCCTTCAGATCTCTTCCACACGTAGAGGAACATCAATTGAGAGCTGCTGCTGAATGAGGTGGCTTCCATCTGGTCTCTCAGTTCAGAATTTCATCCAGGAGTGAGTCATTCACCTGTGAGATCGAGGGTTTCAATTTCTGAACTTGGTACTTGGCAAGAACTAGCATCTCATAAAGGCAGCAAAAAAAAAAAAAAAAAAAAAAAAAAAAAAAAAAAAAGTGGGGGAGGGACAAGAACATGATCCATTTTCTTTTAAAAAAAAAGATTAGCATAAATACAGTTACTGTTCGATGCAAAAACAAAACAACAAAACAGAACAAAACACCTGCAAAATGCCAGGTTGTAAGGATTCAAAGCACCATAATTGCATCTGACAACCATTAAGGGTTGTGTGTTTGAAGTGAGACTTACTACTTTGGGGATTCCTTCCCTGGGGAGATATAAACATCTACCCCCCTCTTCATAAGATCATACCTTGAAACAATGAATTCACTGATTTCATTGGCTTACTTATAGATTCTAGGTGAGGAGTTAGGGCAGGAGTGTGGGTGACCTATAGGTAGCCATGCTGGAACATCTTCCCTCAGAAGAGATGATGGCTTTCCCATAGCCACATAAATAAGCCCTTTCTGCTAACCCTCCCCAGCCTATATACTAGAGCACACCCAGAGTAATGTGCAATTAGAAGGGAACTGCATCCAAAGAGCTTGGACCTGGTTCTGGCTAGAATCTTGGGTGACACTATCTACTCTATCATGGTGGTCTCTCATAAGCAGCATGAGTGATCTGGTGAAGAGATCCGATGGAGGCTATTTTGCTTGGAGGAGAGCTTCTGCAACACTGGCTGACATTGCATTTAGAAAGCTCAAGGTGCTTAGCAAAGATGTTCAGGAAAGAAACTGTATGACTAGCCTCCATGGTGTGGATTTTATCCATAAAGCTCATGTTGATGTCAAGACTACCTATGACTGTTTGCTCTATCTGTTCCATGTTAGCTTCATTACAGAACTCAAGATACTGAAACTGTGCTAAGATACTGAAAAACTTCCTGTGGTCGGGACCATTGAGGCTACCTAAGGCTATAAAAAAGTGACAGAAGAAAATCATGACTTAAGAGGTACAGACAGATGACTTAAAAGAAGTGGTCAAAAGACCGATTCTTGACAGCACTAGGAAAGACAAAAGCAGTGGCTAAGCAGTCTGTTTGTCCTTTGTGGTGTTGAAGAAGCTGGCATTAAAACTGCAAACCTCTATGCAGCTTTATGGAAAGAAGTGATCATTCTGGAAAAGCTACTGGAGACAAGACAGGTTCTAAAAGTATGACAAACTGATGGGAATGAACCACCAAGATCCATTTACAACTCAAACCTTTAATAATCACAAACAAAATGTCTTCTTTGTAGACTCCAGGGATGGCACAGACAATGAAGCACCCACCTTTTAACTGTGAGGACCAGGGTTCGGTCCCTAAGATCTAAGTAAAAGTTGGGCACAGTAGTGATCCCAGCATGAGGGAGGCAAAAGCAGGATTTTTGGGACTTCATGGCTACCTATGTGGAGACTTTAAGACCAGTGAGAGAGCCTTTCTTAAAAAATCAGGTAGAAAATGATGGAAGAGCCAATAAAAGTCACCCTCTACTACTTTACTGCTTTAAAAAAAAAAAAAAAAAAAAGGTAAAGGTGACTTCTGCAGCTCCTCCCACAAATAAGGGTTAAATGTCAACTGCACTAATGTGAGAAGTTTATGCTCTATGTCATTTTACTTCTAGAGGCCAACAGGAAATAAAAATAAAAAGATATAGCAAGCATACGAGTCTCATATAGATGATGTAATAGGAAGAAACTGTTATTTTTATAAGCAGGGCATATTTTTGAGCCAGGAAACTTAGAAGGCAGACAGGATTTCTCATAGAAAACTTTTCTCTTGGTTATAAAAGAGAGGGGTATCAAAATATTTCATATTTGGAAGAACGAGGCTCCGTGGAAATACCTTAAGTAAAGAAGTAAGTTTCTTTGGCGAGTGAAATACCAGGCTCAAAGGAATGTACTGATGGCTAACTATCTCTGAAAAAAGAGATTTGAAGGAAATGAAACAAAGGGAAAAGAAGACATAGCTTTAAATAAGGAAGGCTGTGCACTGAAGGTGGAAAAGCTAGAGAGAAATTTTCACGCAAAAACGGCCAAGGCGGGTGTAACATTCAGCAAAATATTGCCTGCAGTTTGAAATGTGATCCTAAGCCTTGGTTAACATCTGCTCTATGTGAGATCTTTGTGTTGTTGGAGCCTTGTGATGAAATCAAGGATTTGTGCAGCATTCAAGATGATGGGGGGGGGGGCGGTGGATAAAGGACATAAAGATGGCAACACATCTATTGGAACAGAGTTTCCAGCAAGAGCAGGAAAGTGGAGTGAGAAGCCAACACAAGAACGCAAGTCTTTTGAGAATCTAAAGGAAAAAATAGGGGGGAATAAAGATCTTTCTGATCCTTCAGAAGTAGGAAGGCCAAACCAATGTCTTTCTGTCCCAGACAAGGTTAACCCTTATAGTGGTTAATATTGATTGCCAAATTGACCAGATCTAGAAGCAGATCTCTCAGTGTAACTGGGAGGGGTTATTTAGTTTAGGTTGACTAAGGTAGGAAGACCCGTCCTAAATGTAGGTAAGGTGAGTCTACAGACCGGGGACCTAGGCTACATGAAAAGGAGAGAGCCAAGCTTGTAATGAGCAGTCATCACTCTCTGCCTCCTGACCAAGGACATGCCACACCTTGATTCTTGTTGCTGTGACTTCCCCCACAATGGTGGGCTTCACCTTTAACTGTGAGCCAAAATAAGCTCTGTCAACCTAAAGTTGCTTTGGTTGAGATATTTTATCACAGTAATAGAAAAAGTAATTAACACCCTACAACACTACAGATATTTAATTTGTGCATTCATTTTAAAGCCAATGAATACTGGAAGAGGAAGAAACAGGGAAATGGGAGTGAAGGGAGGGGGAAAGAATGAATAGGAAGGTCATATGTGCAGGAGCTAAAAAAGAACAAGGGTAAAGGAAGACAGGAAATCCGATGCCCATTCTATCAAGCATTGGTTTAGTTCAGAAGAATGTAAATTGTTTAGACATCATGAGTAGGAAGCAATAAAAGGACAAACAAAGGGTAAAATAAAGAGATGATATAATAAAAATAAATAATTTTCTAATTATATTGTATAGATATGGCATGTGTTAGGTAAGTTTTAACAAAAAGTTCTGACCTCTCAGTCCCAGGACTCCTGAATCAAATGGCCTTGACCATTTACCCAACCTCCTCTGAGACTCTACTCATTTATGCAAAGAAGATAATAATAATAATAGTAATAGTAACACAGTTGGCACAAAGCTGCTGTGGCAAGTAAGATAATCCTGTTTCTACGAGAGTTCTACTGTTAGAAGTGAAATGTTAGCTTGTTTGAGACCAACAATCCTACTGAGACAAGTAAAAGACAATTGAACAATTTTTTTCTTCCAGGAAAAAAAATCTATTTGGCAGCATTGAGATTGTATCAAAACAAAATTTGCAGGTCGCAATCTGGAGGATGAGAGAAACCCAAACAGGTGACCCTGGCATCTTGTGGCCTCTCGTTTCCTTGTGTGAACGGACAGCTCTGAAGTCAGCGAGGTTGACAGGTCCAAAAAAGTAAGAACAGTCCAGAGTCCACAGCTCAGAGGGTTAGATGATTGATTTACCCACTGGTTCGTGTGCTAGTCTCATGTGTAAAGTGGTAGCATCTTTAAAAGGCAGGGCCTATATACCATGGCAAGCTCTACCTTCATGGATGGATGCTATCTTGCCAGAAAGGGCTGAGACTTACGGAAGCAGATTAATTCCTCAAAGAATGGGTTTATAAGAGAGTACTCTTAGCCCTTCCCTGGCTTTTTTTTTTTTTTTTAAACTGTTAGTCTCCTTCTAAATGCAGACCCAACATATGTTAATACCCATTAAAAGTCCCTCCCCACAGCTCAGCCAATGCCAGCTCAGGGCTCTTCAGCCCCTAAAATTATGAATGGAACAACCCTCCTTTCTGTACAAAATACCCACCCTGCATAGTTTTCATAGCAACACAAATCGGACCTGACTAGCATACACCAACATAGATGGGCCACACTGGTACAAAGGGAAGATCAGAACTAGAAGAGCCTCCCCAGAGAATCAAGGATTCTCCCCCAGAGAATCAAGGTTATCTGTCTTTGGAGGCTGTGCTGCTGCTCTCAGAAAAAGGTAGTGCTCTCTGGGGTAAGCATTGCCCAGAGCTGAAAACGTATTTACAGTTATTCATACAGAATGCCTAGCATAAAATCAAAATGACCAGACAAAGGCTGGAGAGCTGGCTCAGTAGTTAAGAGCACATATTGCCCTTCAGAGGACTGGAGTCTATTTCCTGGATCCCACTGTGTGTCTCATATTGTCCTGTATCTCTAGCAGCTGGAGAATCAGCATTCTTTTCCAGCCTATACAGGCACTATACTCCACACAAACCTATCCTCAGATAGGTAGGTAGGTAGATAGATAGATAGATAGATAGATAGATAGATAGATAGATAGATAGATAGATAGATAGATAGATATAGGTAGGTATATTTAAAAATAAAAATAAACTCCTAAGAAATGAGACAAACAAAAAACTTAATAAACAATCAAAAAATCTAAGTTAAAAAAAAAGCAGATACACACACACACACACACACAGAGAGAGAGAGAGAGAGAGAGAGAGAGAGAGAGAGAGAAAGAGAGAGAGAGAGAGAAATCCAGGCACTGGAACCATACAACCTAAACTTGGATGTAAGTACAACTAGTGTGCTCAAAACCTTAAACTATAAAATACAAATTTTCCTCCGAGAACGGAAACTATATAAGGAAGAATGTAGTGGAAATTCTAGAACCAAAATGCCCAATTACAGAAACCAAGCGGTCAGCGGACAAGTTTAACAGCTGAGGAGTTTGCAGCTGAGGGCTGGTGACCTGAAGCACAAGGTCAGAGGGACTGAAATGAATGTGCTGACAGATGGAGGCCCTAAGAGCAAAGAGTGGGAGACAGAAGGGACACAAAACCAAGACCCAGATTATGGGATATTTGAAAGACAGAATTGAACAGGATCAGTATTTGAGGGGAATAACAGAGGCTTGATTCATGAAAGGAATGAAACCACACATTCTAGGACCCTAGGGGATTTGTTTTAAAGGGAGATCTAGTCATGAAAAACTACTTTTAAAAAAAAACCAAAAACAAAAACAAAAGCAAACAGCAGGATCTTCTCCGTAGTATTTTTCAATGTCTTCAACAATAATCAAGCACAGAACTGGTTTTACAGACGAGTCGGTTGACTACCAAAAATGAAACACGCATGTGTAGTTTATCTCTAGATGTCAAAGAAGACTGGGGCCGGAGAGGAGAGTGGTCACACCATTTTAATTAGGACTTCTGTGACAGAGGAGAGAGATACTCGGAGCAGAACTCAGGGGACCGGAGCTTAAGTGTGAACACAGCACAGGCGAGCAGACTTTATGGCCAAGAAGAAGAGGGATGCAAGTTTGGGTTTAGAAGGAAGGAGAGTTCTGCCTAAACTAAGCTAACAAGATTCTTGCTGAGAGCAGACCAGGATGATCAGTCGTCACCCTGGGAGTGGTAGGGTGGGAGATGAGCAACCTTTTAATAAGCAATCTTTAATAACGGACATTGAGAGTGACCAGAGGTGGGGGCTGGGCAGAAGAGATCCGATCAAACTGAAGTGGTAAGATTCTTGACACAATCAGGCAATGCAGGGCAGGGAAGATAGTTAGTGCATTGAGAACCTGAGTTCAGGTCCTTGGTACCACGTAAAAAGATGCATATGGCAGCCCACAGCCCCAAGACGAAGGGGTTGAGACAAATGGATCTCCGATACTCACCGGACAACCAGCGAGCACCAGGTTCAGGAAGAGCCTTTGTCTCAAAACTACAGTGGAGAGTGATAGAGGAAGATGTCAGATACCAACTTCTGGCCCATGCATACATGTATACACATACACACATATGCCTCCTTACTCCACTCCTACCCCATATACACATAGACAACAAATGCAGCAATTCTTAGCTGGGAAAGCATTTGAAAAATGCAACTAAAATTTGGCAGAGAAGAGAAACTTTTTTTTTTAATTGTGGCTGTTTTCATTTATTATTTTTCTTCTTATAAAGGAATGATATTGTTTGAAACCTGTTTGTTTACATTCTGTTCAGGCACTGAGATGTCCAACCTAAACTTGAATATAAACACACACACACACACACACACACACACAGAGAGAGAGAGAGAGAGAGAGTCTGAGAACCACACCAAGGTTTGCTACAAACTGCTCTACCTCTGAGCTTCACTGTAGACCCCCACAGCATATTTTTAAAACAACGAATAGCCAGCATGCCACTCACACAGTGGATAACTTACTAGTCAACAGCTTTCACTGGTGGGTGGAAAAAGTCAAAAAAGATAATGATGTAAAAGGAGAACGAAACAGAGTGGCAATATAGAATAGAAGAGAATCAAAGAAAAAGCAGACTAAAGGAAGGAGAAAGACAGCAAAAATAGAGAAATGATGTAAAAAAGGACAGAATAAAGTGACAATGTAGAAGAGAATCAAGAAGAAAAACAGACTAAAGGAAGGAAAAAGCAAAACAGAAAAAATGAACTTGCAGGACAATAGCCTGAGAACTAGTGTGAGAGCCACTGGTCAGGAGGACAGGGGACAGCCAACCCAAGGACAAGACATGGCAAACATGAGGACCTTTGTTGCTTGGGCTGAATTCCTGAGCCGCTCTCCATCCTCAGACAAAGCCTGATTTACATGCAAATACAATGAAAGCTGAGTATTTACTATTGAGTGCACATATTCAAAAGCATCTTCTGTGCCTACTTATTATTCAGCTCTCTTACCAAAAAAAAAAAAAAAAAAAAAAAAAAAAAATATATATATATATATATATATATATATAAATCGGAGATCCCAGCACATATCACTCATCCCTACGATGAACTCGGGGGACATATGAAACTCTCAGAAACTGTTGTAATTGTTCATGTTTTGTGGTCTCATGTTAGAACTCATATAGAAAATAAAACAGACCTGTCCAAGAAACATGCCCCGTAATATAGACTGTATCACTTAACCATAAGATAACCCTGCTTTTCATTATGCCTGCTTTTCAAGGAGGATGTATGACAACGTGTGTAGAGGTGTATTTTGAGATACGGACCAGTTTTACGTAAAATTTTTAATCGGCTAACATCTTTCCAGAACATCAAGCAACATATCAAGGTACTTTGCTCTGTAAGTGATATGCCCATGTTTGCAATTTGAAGACATGCGTCTTAGGTAAGGAGTGAGCAGGACTCTCCTGTGAGGGCGTCTGTGCCTAAAACCTAGGGATCAGGATCCCAAGGTAAGCTGCAGTGGCTGGGCCACAGCTACCTCTAAAGGATTTGGTTAAGAAGTGGGAGGAGGACAAGGCAGTGAGTTCTATTCCCTCCGATGAACAGGGTCTAATTAAGGAGAGTTTCCACATCTTGATTTGTTTTTTAAAAGCTTTGTACCTACTGCAGTTAGCTTTTTCTTGACACTGTGAGATGAACTCAGGCTTTATTGTTCCTGGTTTTAAAAGGACACTGTAGGAGACTGCAAACGAGGGCTCTCAGGTGCAAGGGTATCTTCATGCTAGAACAGAAGCTCCGGAGAGACGTCTGGGGTCTAGATGGCCATTTCCAGGTGCTAATGATACACTGAGCTTCCTCATCCTAGAAAGGAATATGGTCATATATTTGTTGCAAAGATAAATTCTAGACATCTAAGGAGGATAAAAGCCAGTAAGACATAGTTGCCAACTTTGAGTCAAGTTGGGAAGATGGGAAGGACCGGACAAGTTAATTAACTAACAACGCAGGGTTAGTTAATAAAACAACAAAAGGCAAGCAGTGAAGAAATGTGGTTTTAATTTCCAGCTAATACCTCAAGAGAATGGATAGATGACTTCAAGCTGTGGTGGATATGAAAACGTTCATGGAGGAAGTCAGAATCAAACTGAGCCTCACATTTGAGAAATAATAACCAGAGCTATGTGCAGCCACCAGCATCCTCTGTGTTTCAGAGACAAGAGCAACAATCCTCGGACAGTTGGTACTGTTGCCTCCATTTTGCAGAAGAGAAATCCTGAGATTCATTAAGATTGTGTAATGTTGCCCAGAATCAGGATTCAGACTCAAGCTCACCCCCTAACATATTGCATGGCTACCTAGAATACCATAAAAAGCCTCAGCAAAGAAACGCATGGTGGCTGTGTAGACCACACCTCAAGATGGAAATTTCTGGAGAACAGAGTGATACATCTGTACAAGCCAATGGAGCCTGCCCTGCATACAGTCACCAAATTATAAGTAGCAGGTACTATTGTTGAGCCAAATTAAAGAGGACATAACCATTCAGTTCAAAATAATTCTCTCTGTTCTGCTGTGGCTCATCAGCAATGGATTCCTCCCTATTGAAGGAAAGCAGCAGACTCCCAGCATTCTCCATTCTGAACTCAGAATAATCTACATATGATTTTTGCATACATTTGCATATCAAATAAAAACCCTCACCCTCCCCTTGATTATATATGATGTTAATTAATTGACTAGTGCAACCTCTAGCAACTTCCTCTCCCATGGTTCCTTAGCCTGGTACCCACCTTAGGCTCCTAATTCTCCCTGCAGGGAGAATCAAAGGTCATCCTGGCAGAACTCAGTCAACACTGGTACTGATCAAGCCTCTGCTCCAAGGCTTTGGAGGAGAAAGCCTGCCCACCCTTGTCCAGAAGAGTGACAGTGAGCACCTGCCCTCATGATCCCTGCCTACCCTCCCTGCGGCTCAGAGGAAGAAGCCTTCAGACTTCAAATGATAACTTAGGAAACAAAGAAGGGGGGAGGGGTGGAGAAAAGTGGTCTTGAATCACCTACAGAAACCAAAAAAGAGCTACAGATAGAACAAAGACACAGCCAAACTGGGCTCTGAGAAGCTTTCAACTCATCTGCCTCCTCTTCATTTATCATCCTGTTGAAAACTACTACAGACCCAAAGTCCTCAGCTCCCATGAAACGAACAGCATCTCTTACCTTGAAGGGGACTTTACACTCCCTACAGATCAGCTAGGTGGAAAGGACAGTCACCAGACCTGAATGACACACCAGCTCCTGAATCCCTTTCTCTCTCTGGCAAGCCCCACCCTCATTCTCAAACTGGTCTATTTTCTCAGTCCACATACACTACCCAGGCAGCAGAGGTCTGTTGTCCAGAGTTGGCAGAAATGAGTAAGCCAGGCATGGTCGAACCCAGCACAGAGATCCCTAAAAACTGAAAAGGGTCTCCCTTTAGTATCTAAAATGCCTCCTTCCTCGGTTCATTTGAAGATAGCAAAATGCTACCTTCCCTTTGAGTTCAGAGAACAAATGTATAGACTAGAGAAACCATTTTATCAAATAAAGGCAGATGTGCAGAAAAAAGAGGGCTCATTTTCTCCCTTTAATAAGATTATGTCTACAGAACACTGTGGGTGGGTCTTTGTCTAGATTTGTTTGTTTGTTTGTTTGTTTGTTTGTTTGTTTGGATAAAAGTTCCCTATCCATAGTTTGATCTGAAACTCACCATATGGCCCAGGCTGGCCTCAGACTCACTTGCCCTCTGCTTCAATTTACTGAATCAAGGTATAACTACCACACCCAGCTTCTAAAGTCAACCTGGAAGTCAAGCCAGATTTGATTGCTTTGAGATATCTGGAGGAGAAAGAAGTGCATACACAGAAGAACCCCACAGCCCTCAATTACAAAAAAATTAAAATTTCCAGAAGCAATATTACTAAGGAATTTGATTGCAGCACTGTCTCTTAACTAATTTAGGGTTCCTGAGATGAGACTTAAACTAGATCCATGTGGCAGGCAAAGAATTAACATTTGGGAGGACTGAGAAGATATCCCATGAGTATAATGCTTGTCCCGGAAGCACGGGGACCTGAGTTAAGACCAGTAAGAGACTCTGCCTCAAAAACACAGGTAGAAAACATCTAAGAAAAAATATACAAAGTTGACCTCTGGCCTCCACACACATGTATGGAAGTGTATTTGCACATGTGCACATACACACAGATAAATATATATAGATGAAAAATTGTTATTATTTAAAAGCACTGAATTTGCAAAGACAGAAAAGGCACAACTATAAAAACACAATTTTTGTGTTAGAAATAAATACAACTATCATCATTTGCATAAACCATTACCATTTATTACCTAATTAATATACAGCAAAACAATAATCATGAATATTATTGCTAGATTAAATTCTACCATTTATTTATTACAACCCTGAAATGTTTATGTAAATGTAATGGGACAAAGTTGTTAATATTCTTAGGCTTTGTCTTCCTAATATGTCAAAAACATGTTTTTAGCTTCCCAGACTCAGTTGCCCACCATGTATACCCTTTCCCTTTTAAGGGGCTGCCTTTACTGGGTAATTTATCGGAAGCTTTTGAGAAGTCAGACTGGAAGAAGGGATGGGAAATAAAGAAAGACAAGGTTAGGACTCTTCAGGCTCACGCTGAGGGTTGTGCTGTTGCAGCCAGTGAAAAGGAGAGAAACTCTGGAAAAGCAAGAGAATGTGAAAGAATTTGTCAAACTGAAAGGTGAATAGTGCTACTGTGGGCTTCAAATCTAATTCATGGTGTGTGGTGGCTTGAATAAGAATATCTCTCATAGGGTCATATATATGAATGCTTAGTCACCAAGGAATGGAACTGAGTGAGAAGGACTAGAAAGATTAGGGGGTGTGGCCTTCTTGATATGTCACTGGGGGTTGGTTTTAAAAGTCTCCACCAGGCCCAATCTCTTTCTCTGCCTGCTGCTTGTAAATCGGAATATAAAGCTCTGGTCTACTGCTCTAGTGCCATGCCTGTCTGCTCCCTGCCACTAACCCTCTGAAACTTTAAGCAAGCCCCTAATTAAATGTTCTCTTTTACAAAAAGTTACCTTGGTCATAGTGTCTTTTCATTGCAGTAGACAGTGACTGAGACATTGTATCTGAAAAGTCAAAGGTACAAGAAGTACTGGGAAACTGACTTTTGGTTTTTATGACTATAAAGTGGAATCTGAAGCATATATAGCCACAGCTTCCATGGGGCTGAGTGTGTTAATCCTTCTCAGCTTGTACTTAAAACACATCAAGTAGCTTAAAGAAGAAATGGAAACTTTTCAAAGATGTGGAAAAAGAAACTGCTTTGTTTTTCCTAACTCTACCCCTTACTCTCTCTTCAAGAGCTTCATGACACTAATGTATTCCTCTCTGTCAAGACACTGGATAAGGCTTCCTGTTGCTGTGACAAAACACCTGTAATAATTATCTTAAAAGGAAGAAAGGTTCACTTTGAATCATGTTTCAGTCCATGGTTGCTTGGTGTCATATCATCTCATATCTATCAATCTCATATCTCATATATTATACCATATCAAATATCATCATATATCATTACATTATCATATATCATATACCACACATCATAACATATCATATCATAGTATATCATGACAAAAGCATATAGTAAAGAAAGCTGCTCATCAATAAAGAGAGGTGCAGCAGACACAGAAAGACATACTGAGATAGACAGAGTTAAAAGTAACCAGATTCTCAATAACCTTTCAAGAACACACCCACAATGACCTAACTTCCTTCTCCTCTCAAAGACTGGAGACCAAACCTTCAACTCATGGGTCTTTGGGGAGCATTTTAAACCAAAGATATAGCACTAGGTAAACCATTTTGTGAGAGCAACTAAGTCAATTGCCATAGGCTTAGAATCAATTGGTCCCAGGGTGACCTGGGTTTTCAACTTCCTTCTAAAATGGCTGTGAAGATAAAATGAAATAATATAAAGTTCTCCTTCAGTAAAGAACCAAATGAGTGAGATGTCTCTGGAAATTGACCATGAGCTACAGACTCTGCAGAAAGATGGAGGGAAGGAAGTCTGAAGGAGTCGTCCAAATACAGACTTCTATCTAAACTTCAAGGAAACACACACACACACACACACACACACACACATATGTATATATATATATATTTATCCTAGGGAACTTCTGGTGTCCTATAGCTTTTCAGGCTGGGAAGAAATCCCATGTACTAAAAAGTCTGGGACTGTTACTTTTATTCATGTCTTATAGACTGTCACAAGTCCCCTTCTGTGGTCTGCCCATCTCAGGATGAATGAGCCTATTCTAATCAGCCCCCAACAAACCTAGTCAAACTGGAGCTGTGAACAGGCTATTCCTAAAAAGGAAGTAATATCATAGCACCATAGATGCCTTCAAACTCCAGCTTGTGGGTTCTTTCCAGCTTAGAGTGACCATCACGGAATGCATGTCTCTCTCAGAAGCCTCTCCATCTCAGGGTTTCTGTCTCCCTATCTCTGCCTCTTTCCATCACAGTCCTATATTTAAATTATGCAAACCACTTCTGATCTCCTTTTTTTTTTTTTTTTCTGGTTTTTCATCATCCTCTAGAGCTGGGGGTGTGGAAGCTTCATCTTTCACACCACACAGGCCCCTAGGGTGGGTCTGTGAATGCAGAGCTCTCCCCCCTAATGGGAAACACAGCTGTCTTGGCATGGCATCCCAGCTGTCCCTCCTCCCTTGTTGTAGAGATTTCCTTTCTTCCTGATCTAGGCTCCTGTGCCAATAAAAAAGAGGGAGGGGCCTAATGAGAGCTTCCTGAATGATCCAGATAGTTCCTTCCACCGAGTGCTCTTTTGCTTTCTGTGGCTGGAGACGGCAATGTTGTGGTCTTTCTGCTGTATGCTGTGGCTGTGTGGCAAGAGAACAGCTGATATCTAGTTTTCCAAAGCACAGGAAAATCGCCAGTGACTTATAAGTGAAAACTGAGGCTGTTACCCTGTCATAAATTGGCTGAGAACCTGATTAAGTGACCCCGTGGAGGTGCACTCCATATGGGAGTGAGACCCCCACGCACGGAGTATACAAGCGTGAGTGGAAAGCAATGTTGCAGATTCACCACTGGAGTTCAGCTGAGCCTGGTCTTGATAATGTGCTACCTAAGAGTTCAGATCCTTGGCCTGGCTTTTCGAAGCGATTACAAGGATCACAGAGTCAGAGCGCCGGCAGCTCCGAGTTCCTGTGTTAACTCTGCCTCACCCTAGCATTGAAGCTTTGAAACTTCTGTAATGATCTGTAAATTGCCTTAATTCACATCTGGATTAAGACAGAAGATGGAAGGATGGATGGATGCACGAGTGGACACTCATCTGTAAGACAGACATTGATGGTCACTATCCAGCCTGTACGAGGGGTTACTAAACACAGCCTAGTGTTAGAACAGGCAACTCACTTTTCCTACTACCACCAGAAGAGATGCTGGCATTAGAATTTTCTGGAAACACAGATCACTGAGTGTTTTCACGGGGCCCTGACTATGGAAATTCTGTGTTTACCCATGATCTAAGGAACAAGGCACAGAGGCAGCGAGCAAACCCCTTGGCAGAACTCCTACTAGCCCCTCGGGCCCCAGGACGCCCCCCTCCCATGTCCCATATTTGCCACCTCTCAGTTCCCACTCCTTCCTCCTTTATCTGAAAGTTGTACTTGTTAAAGGCTCTGTGACCACTCCAGCGATTTCCTCTGAAGCTGCAGCCTCATTATTATGCTAATCGGGGTTGGTCTGAGCTGCTTTCATAACTGCCACATTAAAGCATCCCAGGGAAGAGAGACCTCCAGAGCCATTTGCATCCTGCTAAATGAATATTAATGAAAAAAAAAAAAAAAAAACAGGGAGGAGTTGTTTTTGAACTTGGCCCTCAGGTGACAGGTGACAGGGCCCAGCTTATACTTCCATAAAACAAATAAGTAAATAACTGACCAAACAAATGAACATATTGGAAACCATAAACAAGAAGGAGCAAAGCCTCAGGGGAGAGAAAAAAAAGAGATGCCTGTGAGGAGAGACCATCCTCGTTACACATTGCTCTCATCAAGCCCAGAATCATTGCTCCCATTTTAGAGACAAGGAATTTAGACGTCACGACTGTGAAGGGACTGTGGAGAGCTGGCTGGCTCACTCTTCACTGGCAAGCACGAAAGGCAGACAGTGATGAAGTTGGCAAAACCAAGTCAGGTTCTATTTCCACACATAAGGGGATGGTGTTGGGTCTCAGAAAACAACACTTCAGAGCGTGGTACTTTGATATGGAGATGACTTTGAATTAAAAGGCATCCTTAGAACCAAGGTCTCCCTGGCCTTCCTTTTCCACCCCCAGCTCTTGTCCTCACAAAGGTTTTTCTCTACTTTTCTGTTGTCTGACAAAAGGATGCTCCTCCACAAGGATGCCACCGTGTTGAATGTCACCTCTATAACAGGGAAGAAAACTAAATCCAGAGCCCAGAGGAACTTTGTTCTAGACTATTGTTTATTGCGTGTGCATGTGTGTGCACAGTGCATGTGCATATGTGTGTGCACGTGCATGTGTGTGCATGTGTATGTGCATGCACAAATGTGTACGTGCATGAGTGAGAGTATATATGTGGGGGGGGGGTTGGCATCAGTTTTCTCAATCACCCTCAGCCTTACTTTTTGAGACAGTTTCTCACTGTACCTGCAGCTTGCCAGTTCAGCTAAACTGGCTGACCAGCATCCCTCAGCATGTCTCTGCTTCCCCAGTGCTGGGATGATAGCTACACAACCTCTCTCTTGGCTTTTTTATGTGAATGTTGGGGGTCTGAATTCATGTCTGTACACTTGGTGGCAAGAGTTCTGCTGGGTAAGCCCTCTCCGTTCCCAATTGTCTGTTTCCTTAAGTGCATTCATCTCCCCTAAAAAAATCATTTACTAAAGTTGCCTTCAGCCCATACTATCCTGTTCCCTATGAAGAAGGGTCTCTATGCTCCTAAATCTCATTTAGATATAGGGGACTCACTTTTCTGAGATTCTGCATGCACATAGTAAGATTGCATGACTTTTGACCTATTGATTTGTTTCCTGTTGGCTTGTGCTTACAAACTCAGCCTGTCTTCAGAGGGCTTGAGGAAGCCGAGTCAGTTGGCTGCCTTCAAATATGAGTCTCAGCTGCAGAAAAATATATGTAACTATCTCATGTACTGATAAAAAGCTGTAATAACAATCCCATTTTCTCTGCACTATAACTACACCTCATCAAAAACATAGATATATCTGTGGCTTTCCACAATGTCAGAATTTATTGAATAGCATTAAATTCATCATGTATTACAGAGTTCACTTGGTAAAGGTGGCCAGTGGCAATCAATGGTTTTTATTCCAATCTTAAATACTAATATAAACTCCAGTGTTATATACTATACGTCACACAGAAATGCCTGAGACCTGCATAGCTTAGGGAGATATGTGTAGACAACTCAATGGGAATGGGAAAAGAAAGGTTCCTGTAGCAGCAGCATTGTGGACAAGGATGAACCAACCTTCCTTAGCCCTTCAAGCCAGAGGTTTACTAGGGGAACTTTTACTAACTCTATGTTTTCTAAAGTATTTGCATTCCTCTCTGCTGCTAGACTAAAGATGAAAAAGAATATTTAAAAAGTACTATTGCTTGCTGCTCCTAAGCATTAGAGATAGATGCTACATTCTATCTCTTCATTACTGAGAAGTCTGTGGTCCCTAATACTTTCCAATCGTTGTGAACAACCTTTATATTATATTCATGGTCTCATGCTTCCTAGTAGAGAAGAGCCCTGATGGGTAGCTTTCTAGCCAAGAATCATTTCCAGCACTTTCATTCCTTGTCAACAGATGCCTATCATTCTCCAGATGTTTGCATCTTCCCTTATTCATCTTCATGTCTTCAGCCAGGGATCTTCCTGTCTCATCTCATTCCAAGGGTCAAAGCTAAGCATAGAGAACGTATTTCAACTAGGCTCCTTTCATCCACTTACCGCTGACATGATGAGGTGAACCCGCATCCTATGGCATGGTCATGGAAAAGGCTGTGTGGACCTTAGGAAAGTCTCCGGCATTCAGAAAGGGGTCAGGAATCAAGGACCTCGCCCTATTCCTGAATTACGTATTCCAATGCTTTGAACTATAGCAGCTACAGGTAAAGCCAATCATTTCGACAAAGACAAGTCTATGAAGGAGACGATAAGATCCTGACTTTCTTGGGGTGCTGACTCTATCCACTCTGAGACCATTCACTACAGTCTTATTGCTATGTAAGATGGTGACATGCTCATTATTTCTAGGCCATTGTTTGCTCAATAGTCTCAAACTTATAAACAGAATTATCACGGAATAGCTCCTAAATCTAATCATTTCTAGTCCTTTGTTTCTTTGGAACAAAATGCCAATTTTGTTTGAATGACCTAACTCCTACTAGACTATATGGTCATCTAGGCTAAGTTGGACAGTTACATGCTACAATCAGTGTTTCCATTTGTGACAGAGCATACACACTATGATGTGACAATAGACTACATCACTGGCTCTCTTCGTTTATGTAAGTACATTCAGATATTTGTATAATAATAAAACCACATAAGGGTGTATTTCATAGAACACGATCCATCACTTAGCATGACTGTAGTTTCTTATCAAGGATTGATCTAGGGTATAAATAAGACCCCAATCTGCCAATGAATGAGAGTTGAGGCTTTCTGGGTGCTCTTAGGAAAGATTTCTTGCTCTAAGTGAGGGAGAGGACACAAGGAAGAAGGACTCTCTTTCCAAACTGAACATCCTCATGCTTGGCAGTCTCATGCAGAGAGCTACAGTAGCCATCTTGCAGCTCTGAAGGGAAGTAAGCAAGAGGTTAGTATATGTTCACTGTTAAAGGAGTGTCAAGCTTTTTTTTTGTTTGTTTGTTTTGTTTTGTTTTGTTTTAAATTATATGGCCATGCTATGATGAGGTTTACTTTTACAGTTTAAGAATGGATTATTTATAGCTCTCTCATTGTGTATCTTCCAAATACTCTCTTGAATGATGAAGGAAGGGGTGATACAGCAGGCAGGTACAAGGAATTTACGGACACTCATATACTGTCCTTTGCAGCCCGTATGAGTAATGAATGCCAAGTAAAGATATCCTAGTAATATTTGTGTCAATTACAAATTATCATGAGCTTGTGAGTTTTTATTATGACTTCCGCTTTCATTTTAATTTAATCATCACTAAATTTTTTATAAGGAAGAAGGAAAGCAAGGACAGATTAAGAAAACCTGCAAAATACATTACATCTTTAAAAGATGGAGTTCATTATTCACATGCTTGTAAAATGATCTCATGAATATCAAATCCCTCGCACTATCCCCCCACCAAAAGAATGAGAACAAAGAAATAGTTATGGTTGAATTGACTTCATTTTGCTGCAAAATGATTTAAATTCTGTGAAAAGGTGGGTGTGCTCATGCGCCATGCATGTCCTGGGGTGTGTTGGAATAGAACATGGTCAAGGACCACTGCTCTGTGAACAAATGAATATGACAACCTTGGCTGCTGCCAGAGAGACTGTATCTATTACATAAGTATCAAATAGCTCTAGCCTTTCCAGTGAGAGACAACATTAAGAAAGCTATATGCTTACTGAATAAAAGTCTGAGTAATTATCATTGACCAGCAACCAATAAAAATTGTGCCAGATAAATATAATCATCTCTGTTGTAGATTTGGTCTATTGCTTTTTATGTTAATTAAGGCCCCAAAATTACACCGGAATCTGCCCATCTGCATGTAAGATGCTGAGGGTCAATGCCCCCAAGTTGGTTTTGATTGGTAAATAAAGTTGCCTTCAGCCAATGGCTGGGCAGGGAGACATAGGCAGAACTTTAGGATATGCAGGCAAGGGGACTGAGGGAGAGAGAAAGAGACAGAACTGTCATGCCAGGAATGGAATAAGGACCAGGCCTGAGAGGTGTAGAAGAGAGAGCATAGCAATTATGTAAGAGCCAGGGAAGAGTGGCTCCAGGCACAACTCGTCACCTCTGGGTTGAGGGCAGCAAAGATGGACTATAGATTTTAGTATGTAATATCAGTGATATTAGTGATAGTATGTGATGTTTTAGGACTATCAGAGGAAGGTTTAGCCACATGGAGGTTTGGGATTGGCCCAACCACTGAGCTGTTTAAGGCATATTAAAATATAAGACTGCATGTGTGTCTCTGATTTGGAAACCTAGTACATTGGAGCAGGTAGTGAGGAAGTTACAGTGTTGCCACCGCCGAGTTAATTTGATTGGATTAATTGGCAACTGCAACACATCTCAACAACAAATGTGATGCTCAGTGCAAATCCTAATCAGGATCCCCATGAGATTCTTCAAAAAATAGAAGCGGGGAGAGCCTCTTAAAATTCCTATGGAACCACATAAGATCCAGGACAGCTAAAGCAACCCTGAGCAACAAACAACAGGGCTAGAGAGATTACAAGCAAAGTCTTCAAGACATATCATAGAACCACAGCAGTCAAAGAGAGCATGACACAGGCACAAAACCCACCGGACAGACCAACGGAACAT
The DNA here is from genome assembly GCF_963924665.1 of Micromys minutus. Lineage (NCBI taxonomy): Eukaryota > Metazoa > Chordata > Mammalia > Rodentia > Muridae > Micromys > Micromys minutus. The sequence goes on along the minus strand of NC_137954.1, from coordinate 25,870,505 downwards.
GAGTGAGTCTAACAATCCCCCTCTGATACCTCACAATGATCCAAAAACACAAACTGAAGAAGAATCAGTATACCCACTAATGTCCGTGTGCAGAAGAATGAAATCAGGTCCTTATCTATCTCCCTGCACAATAATTAACTACAAGTAAACCAAAGACTTCAATCTGAAACCTGAAATGCTAAAACTCTAAGAAGAAACATAGGCATTATCCTGCAAGATAGAGCAGTAGGGAAGGACTTTCTGCTTAAGACTCCATTTGCCTGGGAATTGAGGCCAGTGATTGACAGGTGGGATCTCATTAAAGTAAAAGCTGCTGCACAGCTAACGAGATAATCAATTGCATAAAGAGGACCACAGGTTGGGAATCTTTGCCAGCTTCACATCAAAGTATTACTACTATTCAGAGTATATAAAGAACGCAAGGAACAAAGAGTCAGGAAACCAAACAACCCAGTTTTTTAAATGACCTATGGATCTGAACAGAGAGTTATCTTGTTTTGTAAATGACAGCAAATTGTCACCACCACAAAGCACTTTAATCATTACTCATGTACTGCGGCTATGCTATTTACTTTTCTACTCTTCTGTTGTTGTGATGAAATGCCATGGCCGAAAACAACTCAGGAAGAAAAAGCTTATTTTGGCTCACCGTTTCAAAGAGACACAAGTCCATCCTGGTAGCAGAGGATGTTGGCAGGAGCAAGAAACTAGCTGGCCACATTTTCATCCATTCACAGGAAGCAAAGGGGGAGAAGAGGGAGTGAGGCAAAGCTATGTCCCCCTCAAAGTCTATCCCCAGGGATATAACTCCAGCTCCTAAAGCAGTGGTTCTCAATCTGTGGGTCACAACCCCTGTGAAGGTCAAACAACCTTTACCTAAGACCATAAGAAAACAAGGACATTTACAGTATGACCCATAACAGTAGCAAATTTATTCTTAAGAAGTAACAACAAAATAATCTATGGTTGGAGGTCACCACATCATGAGGATTTGTATTAAAGAGTCACAACATTAGGAAGGTTTAAAACCACCGTCCTAAAGGCTCTATGACCTTCCCAAGTAGCACCAACAATCCGACAAAGTATTCTAATACATGAGCTATCAGGGAACATTTTCCACTCAAACCACCACAGCAGCTCAAAGATTCATTCGCAGATTATGAAAGGAATTCTACAATAGAAAAGGTACTGTGTATAAACCCTGCCTACAGCCAGAGTTTAGTATACACGTGTGTGCAAGTTCATATTCATGTGTGTATGCATATATGTGTGTATGTGCCTGTGGTCACCATGATGACTTATGTTCATTAGTCATTCTACATTTGTTTTTCTTTTGAGACAAGATATCTCACTGAACTTGGAACTTCCTGACTCCGCTAAACTAGCTGTCCAGGAAGCCCTGGGATGGCCCCGTCTCTCACACTCCAGCTCTGGAATTTCTGGGGCATTCTGTTATGCCTATATTTCTTACATAGATCCTGGGGACATGAACTCAGGTTCCCAAGATTGTACAGCAAACACTTTACCAATGGAATCATTTCTTTAGTTCCTAGAGTTTACTTTTTTTATTTTGTATGATTATTTTTCCTGCCTACACACACACACACAGATATTTGAACCACATGCATGCCTGGTAGACATAGATAAAAGAAGAAGGCATAACACTGGAATATCTGGTGACTGTGAGCTCCTGTGAGGACATGGAGAACCAAGCCTGGGATCTATGCAAAAGCAACAAGCACTCTTAACCATTAAGTCACCTCTCCAGCCCCCTACAGCTTTTCCCCAGGACATGTCATGACCTATGAATGTCACCTTATTTGGAAATAGGTCTTTGCAGATATAACTGAGTTAAAGATTGTCTGGATTCTAGGCTTTAAGTCTAATCACTGACGTCCTTACAGAAGAAAGAAGGTGACATGGACAGAGACACAGAGGAGAAAATGACAGAGGCAGTAGTTGCAGTGAATCCATGAGTGTCCTAAAGACTGTTAGCTTCCACCGGAAGCCGGAGAACAGTGGACAAAACCTAACCAGCACTTCTAGAGGGAAGCAACCCAGCACTTCTAGAGGGAAGCAAACACATCTTGGTTTCAGATCTCTAGCCTGCAGAAGTGAATAGTAAATAAGGCCCTTCCTGTTGACTTTTACCAACCAGTTTATGGTACTTACAGCATCCGTAAGGACATAGACAGAGTTTCTTGTTCAGAAATGAACCTGGAAGAGTAGTTTGATTGGAGTAGACTCTGACCATCCTGTGGTTTGGGGAGAGTTTGGGGAGGTTTGGTATAATTTATTTTAAAATAACTTATCTTAATCCTTTTGGAGAGGTTAAAATAAGAAATGGTA